>NC_062223.1:72324554-72930554 GCF_902686445.1 Sciurus carolinensis
AATGACCTAAATTACACAAAGTAACAAAACACAGCAGTAATTAACCATAAAACTAGCTGAATTAAATGAGGAAAAGAGGGGGCTCATATCCCTTGTGAACATTTTTGCAGGAAAATCCTCAATAAAATATTAGCAAACCAAATTCAGCAGCATGTTACATGGATTATAAACCATGATCAACCGGAAATGATCTTGGCATTTTGAGAATGGTTCAACATATAAACAAATAAATTTGATAAAACAGATTAACAATATGAAGAAGAAAATAACAGGATCATCTCAAAAGATGTAGAAAAAGCATTTTACAATTTCAATGCCCATTCAGGATAAGAACTCAACAAGTTAAGTAAACAAGGGACTTATTTCAACACAAGACTACATATGAAAATCCTATAACTAATATCAGAACCAATGGGGAAAGCCTGAAAACTTTTCCCATTCTTGACACTTCTATTCAGCATAGTAGAATTCCTTGCCACAAGAATTAAATAAGAAAAAAGAAATAAAGGTATCCAAATTGGGGACTGGGGTTGTGACTCAGTGGTAGAGCACTTTGCCTAGCATATGTGAGGCACTGGATTCTATCTCCAGCACCACATTTGAAAAACAAACAAATTTAAAAACTAAACAAAATAAAGGTATTTTTCAAAAAAAAAGTATCCAAATTGGTAAGGAAGGACTAAAAGTATATTTGTTTGCAGGAAAAGTGATCATATATTTATATAAACCTTAAATTTCAAAAAGTTAGAACGAATAAACCAATTCAATAAAATTGAAAGATACAAAGTCAACATGTAAAAAATCAATCACATTAAGCCAGGCATGGTGGCATGTGCCTATCGTCCTAGATACTGAGGAGTCTGAGGCAGAAGGAATTGCAAATTCAATGCTAGTCTGGCCAACGTAGTAACTCAGATTGAAAAATAAGAACTGATAATGTAGCTCAGTGGTTAAACATCCCTGGATTCAATCTCTAATAGTGAGAAAAAAAAAATTCAGTCACATTACTACACATAAAAGGCAAATGTCCAAAAAAATTAAATTTAAAAAATGAATTAATCAATTCAATTAAATTTTTAAAAATTAAGAAAAAGCCCTCATTGTTCACAATATCAGCAAAAAGAATAAAATAATTGGGAATAAAATTAACCATAGAAGTGAAAAACTTATAATCTGAAAATTCTCAAACACAAAAACAGGAAAGTAAAGAAGATAAAGACAAATGGGAATATAGACTGTATTTGTGATTGGAAGAATTAATATTGTTTAAGGTCCATACTGTCCAAAGTGATCTATAGTTTTAATGTGCTCCCTAAAAAACTCCCAATGGTATGACATTCTTTCAGAAACAGAAAAATATCCTCAAATTCTTACAGAACAGCAAAAAACTCCAAATAGTCAAAGCAATATAATGTAAGAAGAGCAAACACTTCCTGACTTAAAAAATGCATAATAGAACTACTGTAATTAAAACAGTATGATGCTACCTAAAACAAACAGATGTACAGATCAATGGAACAGACTAGAGAGTCCAAAAACAAATTCTTGCTTCTGTGGCCAACTGATCTTTAACAATGATACCAAGAAAACAAAATGAGGACAGGAGAGCTTCTTCAATAACTGGCATCAGGACAACTGATATCCACAGCAGAATAAAATTGGAGCCTTGCCTCACACTACCATTTGAACATGGTTTGTGCCCCAAGGATTCTTGTGGGGGAAATTTTGTCCCGGTTTTGGCAAGGATGAGACATAGTGTGGACCTTTAAGAAGAGGGGCCTTGTGGAAGCCCTTAGGTCATTGAGGGAGGGATTAAGCAGTTATTATAGTATTGTAACTGGGCGTGGTGGTTCACACCTATAATCCCACTGGCTCAGGAGGCTGAGGCAGGAGGAGGGCAAATTTGAGGCCAGCCTCAGGGACTTAGTGAGGTCCTAAGCAACTTAGCAAGACTCTGTCTTAAAATAAATAATAAAAAGGGCTGATGATGTAGCTCTGTGGTTAAGCACTCCTGGGTGCAGGAAAAGTGATCATATATTTATATAAACCTTAAATTTCAAAAAGTTAGAATCTCTAGTGCAAAAAAAAAAACAGGTATTTATTGTGGTATTCCTGCATCAGTTCCTAAGAGTGCAAGTTGTTACAAAAGCAAGCCTGAACTCTGAATTGCTCTTTGGCTTCTCATCTGGCAATGTAATCTCTTGCTCCTAAACATACTCCTGCCATTGGGATGTCACTACCACAATGGAATGTAGCCCAGGAGCCCTTGTTAGAGTTGTCACAATGCTGTTGGAAATTTCAGAATCCAAAACTGCAAACTAAATAAATTTATTTTCTTTTTAAGCATTCATTCTCAAGTATTTCCTTATGGTAACAAAAAACTCACAAACACACACAAACCATAGACAAAATTTAACTCAAAGGGAATCAAACAACTAAGCATGAGGCATGAAACTATAAAAGTGCTAAGAGAAAACCTAGGGGAAAGCTCTATGTTGTGTTCAGGCAGTGATTTTTTGGGGTATCTCCCAAACCTAGGCTCTTTGTCCAACACAAAGAAAATAGACAAACGAAATTACATGAAATTAAAAGCTTTAGCACAGCAAAGGAAACAACGAAGGATGGAGATCACCTATGGAATGAGGGAAAATATCTACAAACCATATATCTAACTCAACAGGAAGAAAACAAGTTGATATAAAAATGGACTGAGAACCTGAATAGAGATTCCTCAAAAGAAGACATAAAAGTAGCTCAACATTACTAATCAAGGAAACACAAGTCAAAATCATAATGAGACACCGCCCACATGGCAATTATCAAAAAATGAAAGGTCAAAAGGACTGGTGGGGCTGGGCACGGTGGTGCACACCTGTAATCCCCACAGCTCCGGGGTGGGGGGTGGGGGGGAGACAGGAGGATCATGAGTTCAAATCCAGCCTCAGCAACTTAGTGAGGCCCTGTGTCTAAATCAAATATACAGAAAGGCTGGGAATGTGCCTTGGTGGTTAAGTACCTCTGGGTTCAATTCCTGGTACCAAAAAAAAAAAAAAAAATTGTGGATGATGTGAAGGAAAGGACCTCTTGCGCATTACTGATAGGAATGTAAACCAATACAGTCATTATGGAAAATAGTATGGAAAGTCCTCACAAAATAACTACCATATGGTCCAGTCATCCCACTTCTGTGATTCTCACTACATATCCAAAGGAAATTAAAATAGAATTTCAAAGAGATATCTACACTCTCATGTTCTTTGCAGCACTATTCACAATAACCAAGATATAGAAACAACTTAAGCCTCCACAAATGAATGAATTAATAAAGATAACAACAATACACACACACACACACAGGACAACAATGAAAGATTAGTGGATAAGGGAAATATAACCTACAGGCAGAATTATTCAGCCATAAAGTAGAATAAAATCTTGTCATTTGCCGAAATGTGGGTTGAATTGGAGAACATCATGTTAGGCAAAATAAACCAGACACAGAAAGACAAGTGTGGCATGTGGGAACCAAAAAAATTTCAACTTGAAAGTAGGAAAGTGATTATTAGGAACTGGGAAGGGGGTGCTGGGGGAGTCGAGGGTAGAAGAAAGTGTAGACAGATAGTATCAATGCCTGATGTATGCCTGTATGGAAATGTGACAGTGAATCCCAAAAATCTGTACAATTGATATATATGGATAATTTTAAATATGTGCATACACAAGAATCAAACTAAAACTAAAAATAAAAACTATATATTACGAAGTATGTATACACACGTACCTTTGTGTTCATACATTATGATATTATTTAGACACATAAAAGGAAAGAAATCTTCCAATTCGCAAAAACGTGGATGAGCCTGGAGGACATTATGCTAAGTGAAATAAGCCAGATGCATAAAGACAGTACTGTGATCTCATTTAGGTAGAGTCTTAAATAGCCAGATTCAGAAGTGGAGTAGAATAGTGGCCTCTAGTATCTGGGGGCAGGAAAATGGAGAGATGTTGGTCAAGAGGAGTAAAGTTTCAGTTATGTGAGATGCATGTTCTGCAACTTGTTCTGCAACTCACTGTACAGCAGTGTAACTGTAGCTAATGATATTGTATTCTGCACTGGAAATTTGCTGAGTCCGTCTTAAGTACTCTTATTGTGAAAAAGCAAGAGAAAGTGATAATTATATGAGGTGGCAGATATGTTAGCTTGATTATGGTAATTTTTTCACAAGGTAATTGTACTACTGAAATACATCCAAACTTTTATATTAATAAAGTTAAGGATAATAGAAACACTGATCTGTAACATTGCTAAAAGATCCCAGAACAGTTCAGGTGTTCCTTGATTTATGATGAGGTTACAACATGATAAACCCATTGTAAGCTGAAAATATCGTAAATTGAAAATGCACTTAATACACCTACCCTACTGAATATCGAAGCTTCACCTAGCTTATCTTAAAGGTGCTCAGAACACTTACATTATCTTACAGATAGGCAAAATCATGCAACCTAAATCTATGTTATGATAGAATGTTAAATACCTCTTGTCATTTATTTATTTTGGTACTAAGGAATTGAACCCAGGGATGCTTTGCCACTGAGTCACATCCCCAGCCCTTCTTTTCTATTTTGAGAAAGTTCTCACCAATTTGCTTACTAGGCCCTGCTAAGAAGCTGAGGCTGGCCTTGAATTTGTCATCCTCCTGTCTCAGCCTTTTGAGTCACTGCAATTATAGGCATGCATCACCATACCCAGTTCATGTAATTTGCTGAATATTGTACTGAAAGTGAAAAAACAGAATTGTTGTGTGGGTATGCTTCTGCACCACTATGAAATCAAAAATTGTTAAGTTGAACCATCATAATTGGGGAACCATCTGGACTCTGGACTCTTCCTTTATCACTGTAAGCTATAAGGGGAACCAGCAACCTAAAAAAACAGAGGAAGCTGAGTAAATAGAAAAAGATTCCCAGTGAAAGAGAATCACTGTGGAAATAGAAAAGGATGTCAAATCAGCTTTTTATAGTATGTTCACTTACAGAGACAGTTACTGTTACTTTTAAAAATCTGTATATGATACCAAAGGTAGTCAAAATAAAGGGGGAGAAAAGAAGATAATGGGGGAGAGGGGTGAACTCTATCAAAATAGAAGAAAGATCAGTGGAGTAGAGAAAAGGGATTGAGGGGGAGGGAGGGGGAAGGGGATATGGGAAAAACAGTGGAATGAATCTGACTTAAATTTCCTGTGTACATATATAAATATACCACAGTGAATCTCACCATTATGTATTTCCACAAGATACTAATTTTAAAAAATACTACAAGTAAATAGCAGAAAGATCAAAGTAGAGTAGAGGAAAGGGAACAGGGGGAGGAGGAGGGAAGGATAATGGAAATTACTGGGACTGAATTACAGTAATTCCATGCTGTTATAACTGTGTCAAAATGAATTCTAATATTATGTATAATATGAGACAATAGAAATGAAAGAATCTGCATATGAAAACAATAAGAGCAATTTTATAATGAAAATATATTTATGAGGGAATGAAGAAATTTAAACAGTATTTGTGATTTTCAGTCAAGATTTTCTGTTTCTTGATACAAATCAACCACAGTAATACTTAAAGTATATTAATATTCATTTTTAACATTATTTTAGTTTACATAGGAAATAGATATCTAGATCAATGCATATGTGCTAGGAAATGTGGAATTATTGCAAACATATTGTTTAATTACTACAATATCACAATGGGATAAATCTCAGCAACTTTATGTCCAAAGAGAAACTGAGTCCAATTAACTTAGTTAACTTAGTTAAGGGGAAGTAGTAACATCACTTATGATAATGAAATTCTATTTGAATTCAAATCTCAGGGTCTTAACTGTCCACATAATTCACCCTCTATATCTGTCACCTGGCATGAAGCAGTTCAGCTTGGTTGTAGCCATTACTTTGACCTATTCTTGCTTCATTAATGGCTGCAGGGACTGAGCATTTCAAAGTTTTCCTTGCACCTAAGGTTTTCCTATAATGCTCCAGGCTCCTTTGACCAGCTCAAAGTAGAAAGTAGCTCCAGCTCTCCTTTCTACTCCACAGAGAGAAAAGAAAAGAAAAGACGCACGGAGTGGTAACTAACAATAGTACACTTAGGTGCTTTACCACAAGGAGAAGCCCTGAACACAAGACTGTTGTCCTTCATAACAGAGGTATCTAGACATGGCTCCCTGTATTGCACAGACTAGGGAAGCTCACTCTTTTGCAGTTTTGAAAATATATTCCTTATAAGGAACTTTAAAAACAGTTCCAACTTCAATAATAAAAATTTTTATAATACAAAACTAGAATTGAAGTGGTCTTGACAGTAGACTCTGAGTATTTGCAAAATGAAAATTCAGAAGAAACAATTGTTACTATTCTAAAGGTGCAAGCTGCTATGGAGGTTAAGACTAAATTTTCAGTAATCATGAGTGTATTTATAGTTATTGTTATATATAAGGCAATTAGGCATTTTATATTTATTGACATTTAGTTTCACATAATGATCTTAATTTAGGTGCAGTTTGAAATCCCGATTTGTATTTGAGAAAAAAGAAGCTCAGTATTAAGCCATTACATAGCTCTGTAATAAACCATTACATTGCTTATTACAGAGAGGACAGGATTTGGACTAAATCCTCTGAACATGACTTTTCACTCTGGGTAAATCTATTGCGGATGCTTTTCTCTCCTCAACTCCCTGATGATCCTGGAGTACCCTGGGCAAACTGACATTTGCCCAAAAATCCCTTCGTTTTTGGTCATCCTGGTCACAGGAGTGATTCATGCAGATTGTTCTAAATAACATGGATGAGTAGCTTAACAGGCTTTACAACTCTCTTCAGATTAGTGAAAGGGAACTAGGGAGAAATGGGAGGGCCTGGATATTTTAATAATAATTCATCTTTATTTTGGTACCAGGGATCAAACCAGGAGTGTTTAACCACTGAGCCACATCCCCAGGCCCCTGTTTTTGTTTTTTAAATTTCGAGACAGGGTCTTGCTAAATTACTGAGGCTGGCTTTGAATTTGTGATCTTCCTGCCTCAGTCTCCTGAGTCGCTGGAATTACAGGACTGCTGCCATGCTCAGCCTAACGAGTCTCCATCTTTAGGAGGGCTTAGAAGTCTGTCTTGGAGAATATGAGAAAGAATAAACAGGTAGAAAAGCATCTCTCCTAACTTGAGTCTGATACACTAGGCATCTCAAGCATGAATAAAAGTTCTCCAGTACAGAAGGGAAATCACAAGGAAGAGACAGCGTGAAAGGTACAGATGTGCTCAGAAGTAGGAGATGAGCCTCTAGACAAGGAATTCTACAAGTAGTACATGAGGGAATGAGAAAATTTAGCAGTTTGGTGGGCACAGCGTCATGGGGGCTGTACACTTCCAAGGATTGAAATATGGATATGCAGGCTGAGAAAAGCGACATTTAGAGAACTTGTAGATGAGTGACCCATGGTTTGTGATGTTGAAAAATGAGACTGTGCCTGCTTCATAGTCGAGGAAAACCCCAACACGCCGGGGAGGAATAGCCATGAAGAGGGCCAACACCTTAGGATCAGAACTGGAAGAATCCTCAAAGACATTGTACTCAAATTCATTCTGTAAACCTATAACCCAGTAGCCATACTGAGGTCTGTATTTGGAGAAAACATTTGGAGAATTTGAACCTTTTCTCACAGCAAACTTCACAGAACGTTTTCTACAGTATACTCCCAGGATCCAGCTGGTCTTTTTGGATACATCTATTTCCCAGTAATGTTTCCCTGAGGAGAAATGTTGAGAGCCTAAGATGCCATAATTATAACACTTAACTGGCCAAATTGGCACAGACATCACTTGTCTCTGATCTTCTGAAAGAACAAGATTCAAATTTAGGTTGCCTGAATCCAGTGTTAAGTCCACTGCAAGGGAAAAAGAAAAAAGATCAGTGACAGATACAGAACAGGGTTTGTCTGGTCTCACTGTGAGGAGGGCACTTGGGAAATGCACTTGGTGCCAATTTGTGTTCATGAATTAGGGGAGGGGCAGAATGCTAGAGAAATGCATATGCATATGTGAGACTGCATGAGGTTCTGATGATAAAATCTCATTAAACACGAGCTTCTGAGGTGGTCCACATACAGTGATTTGAAGACCTTTCAACTTCTTACCCCAGTGGTGCTGGACATCTGTTAGCTCTGAAATAAAAGATATAATGATTTTGATTAGAAGCAAAGAAAACTAGAAGCACCGATACCTATCTCTTCTCCAAAGTAGAGGCGAGGGAGGGGAGCATGGTAAGACCGTGAACTGCAAATGAGAGGATGAGTCAGATGCTCAGACATTCTCCTTCACACCCGATCACATTCTCTGTGTCTCAGAAGACCCCTTCTCTGACCTTCCTCCTTTCTTCCATCCTCATCCTTAGACTATACCTGCTACCTTTGATGCCACAAAAATTCCCTGTCCACACTCTTCCTCGGCTCTGCTAACCTCTGAAGCTTTGCAGCATCCCACTCAGATCTGGAGCACGGAATACAGTCTTCAGCTTCTTGGATACAGTTTTTGGCTTCTTCAGAGTCCAGATCTCACCCCTAGGAATAACAAAATATCTTTACCTCCACATTTTTCATCCTGTGTCCCTCCAACACCACTGTCTTCTTCTCCTTCCACGTTATTGATACCTCTTCCCTAAAGGACCCAAGGGAAAGCCCTGACCCTGATGCCAAAAGAAACACACCATGTGAAATATGCTCCCACAAACCCGCTATGTGACCTTGGAAAGATCTCATACCTCTTGAAAGCATAGTCCCCACTTCTAAAAATGAAATACTTGATACTTCATAGAAATAATACAAAATTAGATGAAATAATGCACAGGAAAAGTCTTTGCTACTTCTGAAAAAGTCATATGATGTGGAGAAGTTCTCTCATTTCAGTGGGTCTCTCAGGGAGGGCCAGGTATGTGGGTTCCCGAGCAAATCAACAGTGAAGCTGCAGGTCCTGGTTGTGACATGGGGCTCTGTGTGTACCAGATTAGAGCCTGAATCCCAGAGTCCACATTAGAGATTTCAGATTCTATGGGGAAGTTACACACACTTGGCAAAGAAACTATGATCACCAAAGTGAGCAGGATTAGAATACTTGGGATTCAATCTAACCAAAGAGGTGAAAGACCTCTACAATGAAAACTACAAAACATTTAAGGAAGAAATTTGAGGAAGACCTTAGAAGATGGAACGATCTCCCATGTTCTTGGATAGGCAGAATTAATATGATGGTCATACTTCCAAATGCACTATACAGATTTAACTCAATTCCAATTAAAATCCCTATGACATTTCTCATAGAAATAGAAAAGCAATCATGAAATTCATCTGAAAGAACGAAAGACCCAGAACAGCCCAAAACAATCCTGGGCAGGAAGAGTGATGCAGGAGGTATCACAATACCAGACCTTAAACTCTACTATAGAGCAATAGTAACAAAAACAGCATGGTACTGGCACCAAAATAGACAGGTAGATCAATGGTACAGGATAGAAGACACGGAGACATACCCACATAAGTTCAGTAACCTCATACTAGACAAGGGTGCCAAAAACTTACAATGGAGAAAAGATAGCCTCTTCAACAAATGGTGCTGGGAAAACTGGAAATCCATATGCAGTAAAATGAAACTAAACCCCTATCTCTCACCCTGCACAAAACTCAACTCAAAATAAATCAAGCATCTAGGAATTAGACCTGAGAGCCTTCACCAAATAGAAGACAAAGTAGGCCCGAATCTCTATCATGTTGGCTTAGGACCAGACTTCCTTAACGAGGGTTAGAATGTCTTATGTTTGTATGGAATTTGATGCTACTAGGTGGGTTGGCAACCACAGGCACGAGGACTAAGCTTTTCCATATGCATTTCTAAAGCATATAAACAAAAAGAGATTGATTATCAGCAACCTGGGTCAAAGTCACTAACCCCAAGTCTTGGGTCTGTTTCAAGAAATCTAGTGAGAACCTTATAGAATGACCTGATTCCTTCTATTCTCATGTAAGAAAAGAAAATATAAAGAAACTGTCCCTTCCTGGTGTGGTGGTGCATGCCCATAATCCCCGTGACTTAGGAGGCTGAGGCAAGGGGATCTCCATTTGAAGAGAGCCTTGGCAATTTAATGAGACCCTATTTCAAAAGGGCTGGGGGTGTAGCTCAGTGGCAAAGCACCCCTGAGTACCTGAGTACCATCCCCGGAATAAGAAGGAGGAGGAGGAGGAAGAGGAGGAGGAGAAGAAGAAAAAGAGGAAGAAGAGGAAGAAGAAGAAAAGAAAAAAAGTCCCGTATGGTCCTTTATGCCATAAGACAAACACTTAAGAAATAAGGGATCCAGAACTGTGTGCAGAGTCCAAGGGTAAGTGAAATGAGGGAAGTCTCGGGAGTCCAAGTGTGAAACTCCCCTAATAAACTTTCTGGCCCTAACTCTGAACTTCAGCCACCAAATTCACCAACATAGAGTTTGGTCAGTTCTCAGTAGGTATGGAACACTCAAATCGTCACTGTAACCAACAAGATAATACAGTGTCCAAATTTCCCTGACCTTTTTCATTCTGATGGCTACAAACTTTATACACAAAAGCACTTTTATAACACAAAAGCACTACTTTTTGTCACCCATACATACCATTTCATGATTCCGCTCATGTCCTAGGAGGAAGAGAAAGAACATAAATCAGAAAGTAGTAGGATTAAACTAAGAGTTGTGGATCATGCCTGTAATCCCAGTGACTCTGAGGCTGAGGCAGGAGGATCTCAAGTTTGAGGCCAGCCTCAGCAACTGGCCCTTAGCAACTTGGCCAGACACTGTCTCAAACAGAAATTAAAAAGGGTTGGGGATGAAGTTCAATGATAAAGCATCTCTGGGTCCAATCCCCAAAACCAAAAGAAAAAGCTTTAGGATTAGAGTAGGAGGATTAATGAAAAAAAAAAAAAAAAAAAAAAAAAGAATAGAAAAACAAAAAAAATCAGACAAATCGAAAAAGAGTTATTTAAAAAGATCAACAAAATGAACATGCCTTTATGTGTGGAATTGTATCAAAATAGGCATATGAAGAAAAACAGAGAGGAAGTGAATTAGTAAAATCAAGAATGAAAGATGGGACATTACTACTGACCTTACAGAAATTAAAAAGAAGTATAAGGGGTTGGGGGTATAGATCAGTGGTAGAGAGCTTGCCTAGCATGTATGAGACCCTGGGTTCAATCCACAGCACCAGGGGGGAAAAAGAATTATATATTATAAACAGTTCTACACCAATAAATTAGATAACCTAGGTGAAGTGAACAAATCTTAGAAATATAGAAACTACCAATACTGATTCAAGAAGACAGAAAATATAGATAGACACAAAACATGTAAAGAGATTATATTGGAAGTCAAAGACTTCCTATCAAGAAATCACCACAGGGTTCCATTGGTAAATTTCACTAAAGACTTAAAAACGGTAGGACAACCGGAGCATCATTAAAATCATAACTGCAATGGATTAAAATACATCAAAATGTTCAAATCCATGCATTCATAATGACATTAAAAAAACTAATTAGTTCCCTTTGGATCGTGTTTGGCATCTAATTCATTAGTTTGGTAACTGGCAAATAAAGGGAATAAATTAAAAAAAGACTTAAAAATGGAATTATATCAATATTTCACAAATTCTTACAAAAAACAGAAGAGGAGGAAACACTTTCAAACATATTATCTGAGGCCTGCCCTACCATGATACTAAAATCACACAAAGACATCACAAGTTAAAACAAAACAAAACAAAAAAATACCCTCCAAGTCAATATTCCTTATGCATATAGACAAAATTTTTCAAAAATTACTAGAAAATCAAATCCAGAAAAAAAAAGTCATGACCTCAATAATCATGATGGGATTTAATTCAGAAATGCAAGTTTGGTCAGCCAAAGAAATTAATCATTGTAATATACCACATTAATAGAATAAAGAATAAAGACTGCTTGATGATCTCAATGGATGCACCCCAAAAAAGTATTTGAAAAAATTCCACACACTTTCAAGATAAAAGCAAAAGAGGAAAGGCTAACAAACCAGGAATAGAAGGAAGCTTCTTTATCCTGATCAAGGGCATCTATAAAACCCCAGAGCTAGCACCATACTAAATAGTAAAAACCTGAATGCCTTTCCCCTAAGATCAGGAAAAAGGCAAGAATGGTCACTTTAATTACTCCTATTCAACATAGAATATTCTTAGCTATAAAAATAAAGTAATAGACTTGTTTTCAGAACCTCAAATGAGGTGATTACCTGCAGGAGCTCCACCACTGGCCATTGACTCCGACACTCTAGATCTGAGATGAGCTCTTTCACCAACTGGGTCTGCTGAACAAGCTCATCCTCAGCCTCTGCCAAGCGATCCAGTATCATCTTCTCCTCCCCATCCAATCTTTGCAGCTCTCTCTGTTCCTCACTGTCCAGGATTCTTCTAAGATGATTAAATTCTGTTTGTATCCTTTCTCTCTCAGTTTGTACCTGATACTGCAAAGATGGACAGAGAGAGAGAGAGAGAGATGTAATGAGTCTGTTAGGTTGAGGGTCCACTGTGTAAGATATTAGGAGCCAGGAGGAAAACATTCTTGAGGCACTTCAAGCCCGGAGGAATAAAAAAGAAGGAGAGCAATTCTGGGGGAATTGTTTTTTTTTATTTCCCCCTACTATTTTCCTTTCAATACCTTCTAAAGTAATGATCTCAGACAATATCTAGGACCATAGTCCGCAAGGCTTGACTTGTAGACAGTTACCCACAACTGCCCATTATCATGCGCCTCAATTCTGAACCTTGAAGAAACATTTGGTCTTTTGCCCAGTGACCTCCTATAAAGTGTAATAGCTTCAGTGGAAAAGAAAAATGGAATACAGTATTCTCTAGCCTTTCCCACCATACCGTTCATCTTTGTGCTCAATTCCAAATATTTTATGTACCATGACATGTCCACTCTCCAGCCCTCACCCCCAACAATCAAATGACTTCTGGATTTATTCAGCAGGGGACAAAGATGAAGGGGCTCCTAGGATTAGAACCAAAGGTCCTGCCCAAGATTCCTGTGTCAGAATCCCTCAGGAAGAGTTTCCTCCTGCCTTCCAAGAAATTATCTCTTCTCTAAGATCAGCTTCCAATTTTTCAGCTTCTTCTTGTTCCTTCTTCAGCCTCTGAAGAGCTGCCTGGAGCTTGTCCTGTGGGAAAGGAATCACACAAGAATCAAGCTTTGAGGTTTCTCCACAACTGGATAGAGGACCAACATGGAAGAAACCAGGTTGATCTCAGAAGAGACTAAAGTTTACAGAAACTGTGAGTTGATGATTAAAATCTATGACATGGGAGGAAATCTGAAGTGATGTATTCTTTATTCCCGGGGAATCAAAGTAATGATCTCACCAACAGCAACCTGCTTGTCTCTTTCCTTAGAGTGAGTCCAGACCCCACAGCAAGAGATACTCTCCACATTCAACCCACAATGTTCCCCAGCGATCATTCTGCTGAGAGGAGCAGTTAGAGCTAAACTTGGGAAAGAATTCTCCACCTACAATGAAAGGAGGAATCCTACCATCACCACCAAATCTACTCTTGGTTAAGATACTATATTATCCTAGGATCACCCTTCATGTAAATGGAGAGAATACACAGACTCCAGATTTTAGAGGATGAATGTAGGGTAAGAGACATACAGGAAAAATAAATCTCAGGATTAAGGACTATGGGTCAATGTGAGTAAAGAAGAATGGATAGGTGAAATTTCTTATCAAGAACCACCTAATGCCATCTCCCTCCGTCAAGAGACCTACCTGACATTCCTGGGTTACCTCATCCATGAGGAATGTGCGGTGACCACGGTGCTCCTGAGAACGCTCACAAAGCCAGCAAATGACCTTCCTGTCCTCCTCACAGAAGAGTAGGAGTTTCTCTCCATGGTGTGCACAAAAGTTTCCACTCTGCCTAATGTTGGGGCTCAACTTGACTTCCCTGAGTTCTTTTGCTATGTCAGTCAGAGGCTGATTAGCCCTTGGATTTCCAAATAAGTTCCTGATATTACATGTAAAACAAGTGTTTTCCCCACCTGGGCTGGTCACTGACTTCTTCCTCCTGGCGATGCATGCTTGGCAAAAGCTGTGGCCACAGCCTAGAGTCAGTGGCTCTATTAAATGCTTTAGGCAGATGGGACATCTTGCCTCTTCCTGTATGTTCACCAGGACTTTTGAAGCCATTGCCTTGCTCCCCTGGCTTCCTCCTGTCATAACTCCTGATGCGCTTCTTGTGTATAGCCTTCTGGATGGCTAGGAAGATTAAAAAAGGTTGGTGTGAGAATGGCAAAAACAAGGATTCTAACTGTGCACACATTAAGGACTGACCAAGACCACACTCTTTTTTTTTTTTTTTTTTTTTGGGGGGGGTACTGGGGATCAAACCCAGGGCCTTGATGCTTACAAGGCAAGCACTCTACCAACTGAGCTATCTCCCCAGCCCCAAGACCACACTCTTGAAGACCCAAAAGAAGAAGAGAGAAAAATCAGAAATGGAATTCAAGAGCCCAGTTAAGCCATTAATGCCCCTGGACATTTGTACTTGCTCTTTACTGATCTTCCTGTTGATATTGGCAAGATTTTTATTCTTCCTTCAACTCTCTCCTTACCTGGTTCCTCATCAGGCAGCCCGGCTCTAACTCATCTATTGAACAACAAATGTATCATTGGGTGCACATTGGCCATCACAAAATCTTATGTGTTTGAAGGTTCGGTGCCTGGTGCAGCAATGCTCAGAGCTGGTGCTTTAGGGAAGTGATTGGATCATGAAGCTCTGACCTCATTAGTGGATTAATCCACTGATAGCTGAATGGATCACTGGGAAGTGGTGGAAACTATATGCAGGTAGGAACTGGTTGGGGAAGTGTGTCCTTGGGGACTTAACTTGTCCCTAGATTCTCCCTCACAATTGTTGTCTTCTTCCTGGGTGCCCTGAGCTGAGCAGCTTTACCATGCCCTTCCACCACGATGTTCCACCTCACCTAGAGCCCAACCATGGACTAAAACCTCTGAAATCATGAATCAAAACAAATCTTGTTATTGTCAGTTATTTTGGTCACAGCAACCAAAGCTGACTAATATAATACCCAATTCTATGTCTGAGTAGAAATGGAGGAATCCACACAAGTTGGCAAGTCTTGAGGAGTCTTGTGTTTGTAAATAGTAGGATTTTATCTTGGTCTAAAAATATGTCAGGGCTGGCGCAGTGGCTCACACCTGTAATCCCAGTGACTCAGGAAGCTGAGGCAGGAGGATCATGAGTTCAAATCCAGACTCAGCAACTTAGGTCCCTACCCAACTCAGTGAGACCGTATCTCTAATAAAATATAAAAAAAGAGCTGGAGATGTGGCTCAGTGGTTAAGCACCCCTAGGTTCAATCCCTGGTACCAAAATAAATTAATTAATTAATAGATAATAAATATATTTCAGGGATGTTGACAGGAATCTAAAGAGGTATCTTTGTAGGGTTGGAGAGATGGTATAAATAAATCATAGAGTCATATCCATCTCAGATAGCTAAGAAAAATAAATTCCAATGGGATGTCTGTTGATCAGAAGAGAGAAGTCTCAATATATGAAGGGAGACCGTATGATGGAGAGATGTTTCAATCCACATTCATAAATTGAATGCTAATTATTCATTTATTCATTCAGCAAAGCAAATTATCACTGAAGATAGACTATCTTCAATGATTAAAATCTATAAAATGAATTAAAATCTGAAAGTCCAAAACTGAACATAAACAGATAACATTAACCATAATAAACTCAATGGTCAACTAAATAAGACAGAAACTAATTAAATAATCTTTAATAAAGGTGTAAAAGTATAAAATGACAGGCGGGATAGCCACTACTGCACAGAGGTATGTGCTTTGAGGAAATCCAATAATATGCCAAAGGGAGTAACCAAAGATATTCTCCTTAAATAATTAAAAGGTGAATTGAAAGTTGAATGATGAGAAGGGAATATGGAATGAGGAAGACAGAAATATTTTTAGGCAGATGGAATCACATTGGTAAATACCCTGAGAGAAGACAGAACATCTCAAGTTTCAAGTTGTAAGTGTGACTGATCAGCAGAGAGCTGTTAGGCCTTTAGCAATCCTGCAGGACCTAGCTACATGATACTTCCCAAGTGATGTGGAAGTGATGATCTCTTTCCAAAAGCAACATTCTCTTTCCATCACTGGAAGGAAGGAAGTAAGAGAAGTTGATGAAGGAAACAGAGAAGCAAGAAAAAAAATGAGAAATAAGGTAAAAGAAAGAAGATCAGGAATTAGATTGGTCATGTGGAAAATAAAAGGATCATCCTTAAACCTAAGATCTTTCTTCCTATACAAATGACATTGGGCTTACCTTCTCCTCGTACTTTCTTTTTTAAATTATGTTTTTGGCAAGCATAGAAGGGCTGTGTCACCTATAACAAAATATCCTCCTATAGGTCGTTAGAAGCTGCGTTCATGACTCTAACAAGGTAATCAGTATGTTGGAATGAGGTTTATGTAAGCCACGTGAGTTTCCCACACATCTGCTGGTTCTTGTTCTCTTAAAAATGAGCTTTCACCATAGGGATGGAGTTCCTCCTGCACCATTGTGAGGACCCTCTCTATACTGGATGCTGTGTGTCCCTGTCCATATCCCCTTGTTAAGCAAGTGAGCTTGGGCATATGTGCTGTTAGCACGTGTGAGTGGGAGTGGCAAACCAGTCCTGCAACTAGGGCTGGCAGTCAGAGTATATGCCACAAAATGGAGGCACCTTGGCACTCACTCTCAGTACCTGGGCTCCATATGGACAGTGGACTGTGAAGCAAAAACCAAGACAAAACAAAAAAACTAGTTTCAGTATATATTAATGTCTCAATGCATGCTCCAATGGATTGAAAGTTAAATCATGTTCCTGTTTCAGTTTAGATATCAGGTGCCCCCCAAAAGCTCATGTGTGAGACAATGGAAGAAAGCTTACAGGTGAAATGATTGGGTCATGTCCTGAGTTGCCTTCCTCCTCCACAAATTTCCATCAAGATGTTCTGCCCCACTTGGACCCAGAGCAATGGAGTTGGCAACCTGTGGATTGAGACCTCTGAAACCATGAGTACCACATAAACTTTTACTTTAAATTTGTTCTTGTCAGGTCTTTTGGTTACAGCAATGAAAAAGCTAATGAAACAATCTCCCACAAAGATATGCTCACCTTTGTAAATGAGACTTTATTTGAGAATAAGGTCTTTTAGATAAAATCAAGTTGAGGTCTTTCTAGATAGGATGGGTCCTAAATCCAATGACCTGCATCCTTCTAGAGTAGAGGAAGGGACACACAGGCACACAGGGAAGTAAGCTAAGCGACAACAGAGGTAGGGTTGGGACTGATAAGTCTGCAAGTCAAAGAGTGCTCAGGATTGCTAGAAACTACTTGAAGTAGGAGAGACATAGATCAGATTCTCCTTTAGAGCCTCCTGAAGGAACCAAGTCTACTATGAACTTGATTTTGAACATCTGGCCTCCTGAACTGTGAGAGAATGAATTCCTGTTGTTTTAGGTTATCTAAAACAGGGCAGTTTTTATAATAGCCCAAGGAAACTAATACAGTTGTAAAGGTTTGAGCCAGGTGCCACCTTGTAATCCGAATAACTCAGGAGGCTAAGATAGGAGGGTCACAAATTTGAGGTCAGCCTGGGCAACTTGATGATACCCTGTCTCAAAATAAACATAAAACAGGACTGATGAAGTAGCTCAGTGGTGGAGCACCCCTGGGTTTAAATCCCCGTACCACAAAGAAAAAGTTTGATAGTGAAAGACCCATAGTATGTGATAACCGGTACATCATCTCCCCCTCTGCAAAAGGAATCATGAAGCATAAAAAAGCTGTACAGAGATACTTCAGGCCTAGAGACTGGCTTGCTCCCTCAACCTCATCCATAAAATGAACCTAATGAGAAGAATGGTGGGTTTAATCTAGCCTATGGTCCGGATACTGAAAACTATCTAAAGGAGAAATGCTATTAACTCCTGGCTACAGTGACTACATATAGGTGGGACTAAAAAGTCTTATGACTAGCAAGATTTGCATGATATATACTCGTTATCACTGAAGCTGTGAACCCATCATAGATGTGGGATTCTCTGTTCTCTTTGCTTCCCCTTAGTGTCTTCCTGAAACTGAGAAACCTCAAGCACCTACAGAGGAGGAAGTAGTGGAACAAGCCTTGCCCCATGGAGCTGTGGCCACATGTTCACAGCTGGGCTGCAAGTTGATGTCGAAGCAGCTGCCACCATAACAACCAAAGAATGTGGAAGGTACAGCGGGGTCAGTACCTGTATGACCCCACCACTGCCCAAGAGAGACCCAAGCCCAGCAGCATTCAGGGAAGTAGAAAAGGAAACATGAGTGGCATCTGCCTGATAGAATGCCCAGGTCACCTGGCTACTGTTAGGTCAAAACTCCTAAAACAGAGATCTCTGAAATAAAAGGGTTTATTGGGCCATTACAAATGCTGACCAACAAGAAGCTGTCCCAGGACAAGTTCTCTCAGCCACCTGAACAATAAGGCTAGGTGGCAGTTGAAAAAATGTCTTCTGGATCTAAGCCAGAGAATTTTATAATAAAAACCAAAGGAAGGAAGGCAGACAGAGGTTATTTACACTGAATCTACATTGGTTATTGAAAAGACGGGCAGGAGTACAGTGAGCTTGGAAGACTTTGGGATAGGTGGGCAACATGCACCTTGAAGGGTTGAGATAGGATTTAAGGTTTTAACAAACATGAACGTAAAATGGTGCTTTGGTTTTTGTGGCCTGTATCTTGTAACTAATTAACCTCGCTGCCACCTCCCCTCCCTTCCCACCTCCACTCCACTTTGTAATTAAATTTAGGACACCTCAGAAATCTTTTCTTATCACTACCCTGGGTGTCAGGTAGGTCTGGGGATATAGCTCAGTTGGTAGAGTGCCTGCCCCGCAAGCACAAGGCCCTGGGTTCAATCCCTAGCATCGGAAAAAAAAAAAACAAAACTCTAAACCCTGGGTGTCAGGTGATTGCACCAACACTTGAGTCTTCCCCTACCATCTGCACTGGTGTAAATGCAAACTCTGTCTCTCTGCAGGTTAAGTAGTAAAATTGGACCTTGTTTAGGAAGGGGACTTTGGGGAAGGCTGTCCTTTGAAGTTTTTAGATAGTCAATGAATTCCCAAGTCACTTTTTACTATAGTACCATTTTTGATTAGCAACCCCTAGTATCATGTCCTCTCATCTAGTCCAGCAGAATATGTTGAGAGTGGTTTCTTCAAGTTAGCTTCAGCCATGTCCACTGCCACCACTCTGGTACAAGCCACCTGTTTATTCTGCCTTGTTTCCAGGAAATTGTTCTCCTATTGGTGTTCTTAATACTTTTCGTGGTCTTTCTTACTTGGCTCTCTTCACTCTTCTTATGTTATTGCCTGCAGGAAACCTCTTAAAGCAGACATCAATTAAGTCACTCCTCTGCCCAAACCCAGAATGAGGTCAGTTTTTTTTTGTTTTTTCATAGCGGCATATTTTTTATAGCCAAAGCTTAGAAGCAGCCAAGTGTCCATTACTGGAGAAATGGGTAAACAATGCGGTCTGTTTGTAGGAGAATATTATTCAGCCTTAGAGAGGAATGAATACATGCTACAACTTGGATGAACCTTAAAAACATTATGCTAAATGAAAGAAGCCAGTCACGAGTTCATATGAACGATTCCATGGCGATCCAGGTAGGTTTGGATAACAAATCCCCTTCCACTGCAGCATCCCTCTGAGCCCACCTGCTATTCTCTCAGAACATTCTTCCCCAACCAACCCTGTCCTTATTTCAATGCCTGGGAAAATCCTAGCCTGTATTAAAGACTTTAAATTCCTCACATTCTTCAGAGTCTATTCAAAGTTCTTCAGAGTCTATTCAAAGTTCTTCAGAGTCTATTCAAAGTTTTCCTTACAAGGAGGGGTTTATGAAAATTATTTAAATTTGAAAGGTCTTCATCAGGTCTCTTGAGAATCCATATAGTATCACAATTCACAATAACCAAGCTATGGAACAACCTACATGCCCTTCGACAGATGAAAGTATAAATAAAATTATATTCTATATATACATGCTAAGTGAAATAAGGCAGTCCCTGAAAACCAAATGTCAAATGATTTCTCTGATATGCAGAAACTAATCCAAAATAAAGGAAAGATTTTAAAAAATAGAACAAAGGTCAATAAAGTAGACCAAGTGGATTGAAGGGGAGGGAGTAGGAATGGGATAAGGAAAGAATAGTGGAACGAATCTAACCTAATTTTCCCGTGTACTAAAATAAATATCCCACAGTGACTCTCACCATCATGTACATCCACAAGATGCTAATTAAAAAAAATAGCAGAAAGATCAGTAGAGTATAGGAAAAGCAATAGGCAGAGGGAGGAAGGGAACTGGTGAAGGGAGGAAGAGAAGGAAGGGAGAAGTACTAAGGACTGAATTACAACAAATTATATTCCATACTTTAATAATTTTGTCAAAATGAATCAATGTTATGTATAACTAAAAAGAACCAATAAGAAAAAGAAAACTGTAATATTGGTTACTGTCTCATATAGTCTATCTTCTTGTGTACTACATATATATATATACATATATATATATGAATGATATATTTTGCATATTATTGTGTATCTTCTTGCATAGTCTATCAATTATTTATTATTATCGTTCCCTAACTAGAATGTAAGTTCCTACATGTATTTCATATTTATTAAATGTTGAATGGATGCTCACAGCACTTTTTCACACCAGTAACCTGCTTTAGTTCCTTTGAATTGAGTTTTGTATGACTAAGTAAGTTCATTTTAGCCTGTATCTTGGTAGATCAGCCTCTGAGCAGAAGTGAACCCTCCCCAGGAGTCAGGCAGATTCATAGCAAGGCAGGCACAGTCACCTCTGAGCAGGGGGAGTGTGGGACAGCACTGTAGGTATCAGAATGCACCTAACACCTTCCAAGGCCAATTGCTCACAAATGGGAAATACTCAGGGTCAACAGAGAGCAAGTGGCTTAGCAAGATCATTGCAACTTTGGGTTCTTCCTGAACAACAACCTACTCTTACTGCTGATTAGCTCTGAGCAAAGAAAACAGTAATAAATTAATGATCAATGCAGAGGTGTGGAGTAGGATTTTTTTTTTAAAAGGCAGAAAGGAGACATAAAGGAAGAACAAAGAAATGAAAACTTAATTCACAAGTGCCACATACTTTTCTGGGTTGTCAGTCCCTGAGCCAGCTTCTCTCTCCCAAGTTTGTCACTCCCAAATTCCTAGGAAATCTCTAAATCTTAAAGTTAAACATAAATCCATTCACTTGTGATGAATATCTTGAGCACTGCTAATTAAAGAGGTAAAGAGAGATAGGGTATTTTGTTAAGTAAAGGGAGATAGGGTATTTTGAGAAACTTGTAATTTTTTAGAGGGGCTTTCCAGCACTATTATATTGACCAGATAATGAAGACTAGGTCAGTATAAGGATCCTAACACTGACCAAACACCATAATCTTCTTGAGATCACCACACTGATATCATTCCTACATACCTGTGCATATCCAGGCCTCACAAAGTTTCCTTTAAAAACAGCTGCGAGTCCCCAAACCATCTCTCACTGTTGAGGTGACCCACATTTTCCCTGGAATATGTACCTTTTGCTATCCTAGATAAATCTTTGTTCCTCTACTGACACATACTGAAATTCTTTTCTATCACTTATGTCAAGGGCCCCACTGGTCCTGAGCTGAGTTTCCCTTTCTCTCTGAGAACTCCTTGGGACTGTCTTCTAGTTATATCTCTTTTCCCAGGACAGGTGTGCACAGGAGAAAGAATGATGACCAAGTTCCAAGGCAGGGGGGAAGACAGGGTTACACGTATTTCTGAAGTAAGAGTAAGCCAGGCACAGCAGCTCATGTCTATAATCCCAGCAGCTAAGGAGGCTAAGGACAGAGGTTTGCAAGTTCAAAGCCAGCCTCAGCAACTTAGTGAGGCCCTAAGCAACTTAGCAAGAACCTGTCTCAAAATCAAATGTTAAAAAAAAAAAAAAAAATGCTGGGGTATGTGGCCCAGTGGTTAAGCACCCCTGGGTTCAATCACTGGTATTAAAAAAAAAAAAAAGAAAGAAAGAAAAGAAAAAGAAAGAAAGAAAAAAGAAAAAAAAAAGTTGAAGTAAAAATAAGCAAGTTAGGTGAAGTGTCACACTCCTGCAGATTCAGCTATTGAGGCAGGAAGATCCCAAGTTGGAGGCCAGCCTGGGCAACCTAGCAAGACCCTGTCCCAAGAGGAAAAATAAAAAGGGCTAGGAATGCAGTTCAGTGGCAGAACACTTGCCTAGCATTCCAGAAGCCCTGGGTTCTATCCTCAGCATGAAAACAAAACACCAAACTAATCAAGTGTATACAGAGAAAAGCAAGCTGAGTCCTGAGACTGGAGTTCCAGAACACAAAATAAAAGGGAACAAAGAAGCAGACAGCAATCAGGTCATCTAACCAGCTGTCCCGGGCACGCTAAGGGCTGGGGACATGCCAGGAAGCCACAGCCTCACCTGATTGCCAGGAGGCCCCTGAAAAGCCAGATTCCCCCTGCGGTGCTGTGGGCTGTGTGTTTTTTTTTTTCCTATTTGATGCTAAACAATTCCACCTCAGGAGCTTGGGCTTTCACAAACGGGAATACAGGGACCCCTCTCCTCTGAGGAGGTAGAGTGGGACACAAAAGAAGAGGCCTTCTGTTTCTCTCTTTGAAACACAGAGACCAAGGAGATTCCAGTTCCCTTTATGAGGTAGAAAATCAAATCTACAGAACAGGAAGGCAACTGGGATGGACTCGGCCTGGAGAAGCAATCATTCCTCCAGGAAATAAACAAGACCTTGGCTTCCTCATCACTCTCTCTTTCAAGGCAGTTTTCCCCAGACTTAGGGCCGCCATCTCTCTGCACTCTTTACTTCCTTTTAGAGCAGACCAGTCTCTGAGCAGGAACTAAACTCCCCCGACTTCGCTTAGTACTTTCCTCCCAGCATCTCCCACTCTCTGCCCCCACAAACCTCCCCACACACCTTCAGGCCCCAGCGGGGGAAATCTCAACTCCTAGTTGAAGTGGTGGAGAAAAGCCAGGATAGGATTCACTCACCACAAGGTGCTCAGCTGCATGCAGTCCCTCCCTCCCAGAAGCTGGCTGAGAAACGAAAGTGAAATTCTTGGGGCTTGCAGGAAGAAGAACAGGGAAGTTTCTGGGCCAAGGGCCTACAATCCTTCAGGCCATGGGGGAGACAGTAAGGCCTTAACAAGTGTTTCTCCACGGGAGGAAGAGCAATTTGCACTGCAGGGAATTTCCTAATGTCCGAAGAGATTTCTGGTTGTCATAACAGGGGCTGCTACTGGCATCTACACTGGAGGCTGCCAAACATTCTACAATGCACAAAGCAATGAATTATCCAATCCAAAATGTTTCTGAAACTCAGCCCTATTGACAAACCCTGTTTTAACCTGTTCAACTCCCTAGGCCAGAAAGGCACCCAGTTTCTCCTCTGCTGCCACTTTTATGGTGGTTCACAGGACCCCTAATCAGTCCACCAATTTGAATAATCTCTTTAGGTCTAATGCTCCATTTGCCACCCAAAAGTAATCTATGACTTCCCAGGAGACAGGATGTGGGTAGATGAGGGCTGGGCCAAGATGGGATGGACCGGCAATAGAGAACTCTCGCAACTCTTCAGCGTGCTGGAAATGTTCTAAATCTTGATAATGTGGTAGTTATACAAGTCCTAAAACTTGTTCAGACCTCAGCAAACTGTGCACCTAAATGGCTGCATGTTATTGCTTGTAACATGTACCTCAATAACCTTGACTATGAAAGAAAATTAAGTTTTCTAGGTGATTCTTATGTGAATCAGGCTGAGAGTCACTGGCCTCCCATGCTAACACTGGTCCTTGGGGCCCTAGACAGAGAGGAGTGCTTTGAAATTGAGGTAAGCTTGAAACCTCTGATGGGGAGGAGTCTTGAACAGGAGAACCCCTCTCAGAAGGGGATTATGCAAGAACATTGTGCTTCTATGAAGAGCTTGCTGTTTTCGTGAAGAAAATTTAAGTTGATGTATTCATTTTCATTGTTTTATTTGAGAAAATTCTTGTTTCCTTCCTCCTGAAGATCTAGATGGAGAACAAACAGTGCTACCTCAGGAAATGGCTTGACAAGGTACAGTTGTCCTTTTGGCCTCTCCCATCATCTCCCTCATGTTTTAGGATCCGAAGTCCCAGCAGAAGGACAATTATGAATTTGTTGGAAATTTAACAACTGTGCCATGAAAAAATATCTGTATCCAAAAAAATTGGACTTATGTTTCGGCCACATTAAAGAAGTCGCAGATATGTCAAATCATTAGTTGAGATGTGTTCATTAAGTTAGTCCATGAGTTCTACGACACCCAATTTTTCATCACTAATTTTGTTCATGCCGGATGTGGTAGGGGACACATGCCTGTGATCCCCAGTACCAAATACAAACAAAAATTATTCTGCTTAGTAAATTTTTTCCTCTATTTTTAACTCATTTCTCTATTAATTCAACAGACACATAATCATGTCCTTTCTTTTGAGCTTCTTTCTGTTATCTTCTTAATTATCTACGCACACATGTTAAGGGAAGAAAAATTACCACTTCTGGAATCTGTCTTAGGATATCAACACTTCCTCTGCTACTTCATTCTCAACTGCATCATGTTACTGGGAAGAACCAATAATCTTCCCAGGAAAATAAGCAAGTTTGGTCCATTCAAGAATCTGCAACTATTTCCATGAGATTGTACTTGGAGCTAGTGTTAAACAATGAAGAGGTTGAAAGAGAGGGAAAAAGAGTCATATCCCAAGGCATAGAGAAATATCTGGGGACTTATCTACTGACCCCAGTGCAGGAGCAAAGCCTGGGCTTTCCCAGGTCCTTCTAGCTTGTTGTCCTCAGTCTCCAAGCCCTTCCAGAGCAGGATCCTGCAGGGCTCTTTTTTCAGTCAGTCTCTCTTTGCAGAAATGCTTCAGAAGTCTGGACCCTTATACATGTGGAAAATAATTTTGTACATCCTGTAATTTTTTTTTTCTTCTGAAACATTTCTGATTGTTTTTGATTGGACATTTTAATTTCCACTAATCGTCTTCCAGAGAGTGAATGACTCAGCAGGAACAGCTGGCCCAGGGCAGAGGGGAAACTTCAAAGGTATTAGCAGCTAAACAAGGTGCACTAAGCAAGACAGGCACCAATAGAGACAAACTCCAACACTCAAAGAGAAAGCTGTCTTCCCTTTACAAGAGATCCTGCTTCAAAATAAAGTTCATCTTCAAAGAAGTTTGTTTTTTTTTTTTTTTTTTTTTTTTTTTCTTCTTTGTTTCAGTTAAAACTCTTTGGAAAAACAAAGACTCAGGTAAGGTTACAGAGTCACTTCCACTCATCCTGTTAGGTGAACAAGAGTAAACTTGGTGCACTGCAACACTGAACTGAGCATGCCCAGAAGCATTCTCCAATATTCCCAAGAATAATTCCAATTTCTAGACTTAAGGTCTAGAAACATGAGTGTATGTGTCAGTGGCAAAGCAAGTCTCAGGAGAAAAACCATCCTCCTCTTCCCACCAGAGTGAGAATAGATGATTCACTTGAACAGGGACGATGAAGGTCTCAAGACAGGCACTGTGGAGGGGGAAGGGCTGAGGGGAACTAGCTTAAAGACAAACAAAACAAAATGATCTGAGGCTGGAGTTAGGATCAAGAGATTACCCATCATTGTCCTCAGGCAAATGGAAGGTCCCTGGAATCTCATACAAATGAGATGCTGTGTTCACCACTGATAAGAATTTCAAATTCCAAGGGCTGAGAAACTCCTGGTCGCCCTCTAGTGGTGGCTCTGGATACTGCTGCCTGCACATTGCCCACAACCATCCTTGAAGTTAAAGATTATTGGTGCCTGAGATTCTCCTGAGCCCACCCAAATTTCCCACTAATAATAACCCCACACGGGCCCAACACCCTGAAATACAGGATGGCATGATTGCCACATAGAACTTCAGAGTTGAGAGTTATGGGAAAGTCCTGGAAATGATTCCTGGAGGTGAAGGCCCACACTTGGTACCCTTTGGACATTTTTTTTTTTTTTTTTTTTTTAGAGCATTGTAATTACACATAGTATTTGGGTTCTTTTTGACAAAATTATATATACAAGGAATTTGATATCATTCCCCATTTCCCCTCCCTTTTCCTCCCCTCTTCCCTCTGCCTTTCTTCCCTCCTCCATTCTATTGATCTTCCTTTCACTTATTTATTTATTTATTTTTAGTACTGAGGATTGAACTCAGGTACACATTACGACTGAACCATATCCCCAGGAACCCCCTCTTTAAATTTTTTTTTTTTTTTTTTGAGACAGGGTCTTGCTAAGTTGCTTTGGACCTCTCTAAGTTGCTGAGGCTGGTCTCAAACTTGTAATCCTCCTGCCTCAGTCTCCTGAGTTTCTGGGATTACAGGTGTGTGCTGCAATGTCCAGCTGTTTATTTATTCTTCATTGTTACTTTCTACATGTACATTAAAGTGAAATTTCCTATGGTACATTTATATATGTGATAGACATGATTCTGTTAGATTCCTTCCATATTTCTTTCCCTTCCTTCCTCTCTCTCTTTTTTTCTTTTTCTTTACTTCTTCTACTCCACCGAT
Source organism: Sciurus carolinensis (assembly GCF_902686445.1). Lineage (NCBI taxonomy): Eukaryota > Metazoa > Chordata > Mammalia > Rodentia > Sciuridae > Sciurus > Sciurus carolinensis. The sequence goes on from NC_062223.1 coordinate 72,351,397, forward strand.
CTTCCCTATGTCCTTGTGATATGCAGTCTCCTCCCCGACTGCCTTCTTTCCTTATTTTGCTTTAGCTTTCACATGGAAATAGAGAAAATCACACTAAGTGAAATAACCCATTGGACTTTTTATGTTAAGTTCAGATCCCTTTATTTTCTGATCTTTTTCTTTAAAACAGAAAACCTGGAAGCAATTACAGGCTTCATGGTGTTGTCAGTAGAGGGCACCATTTCTGAGGTCTGTAGGTTCTGTTTAAATATCGAGCTGTTGCACACCTACAATTCCAGTCACTGTGAAGACTGAGGTAGATTCAAGATCAGCCAGGGCAATTTAGTGAGACTCTGTCTGAAAATAAAATAAAAGGTCTGAGAATATAGCTCCTGTGCCCCAGGCCCTGGGTTCAGTGCCTACCACTGCAATAACAAATCAAAAGGAGAAGAGAGGAATCGGAAGTCTTTAGCACCCCTACAGATATAACCAACATTAAATACAGCTCCATTCCTAGTTAAATTAACATATAATCTCACCTAAAAGGTCTTTCCTTAAATTCCTGTTATTTGATGCATTATGTCAGGCTTGCAACAACAACAAAATCAGGAGGCCTGCCAAAAGCAAGAAAAAACACGGAAGAGACAAACTAAGCATCAACAGGGGATTCAGATCTGCCATGGATTTTGGAATAATCAGACAGGGAATTTAAAATAAATAAGTTAGTTACCTGGAGGACTATAATGTAAAAAGTACATGAAGAAAACAGATGGGTAATGCAAGCAGAGAAGTGGGAACTAAGATAGGAAAGTGCTAGAGAATAACAGAAATGAAAAATACCTTTGATGACTGTCATTCTGAACAACAGGATTGCTCATTTTGGGATTGTGGCCCAAACTCCATCAAAAAGTAAGACATCAAGTCAGGGGTGGTGGTGTGTGACTGTAATTCCAGAGACTCTGGAGGTTAAGGTTGGAGGATCACAAGTTTGAAGTCTGTCTGAGCAACACAGTGAGACCCTGTCACACAAAATTTAAAAAGAAAGAAAGAAGATAAGTGAGAAGAAGGGAGGAAGGAGAGAGACCAGAAAGAGAGAGAGGAGAAAGGAAGGAAGAAAGAAAGAAAAGGAAGAAGGAGGGAGGCAGGGAGGGAGGGAAAGAAGAAAGGAAAGGAAGAAGGAAGGAAGGGAGGAAGGAAGGGAGGAAGGGAAAGGAAAGGAAAGAAAGACTGGACCTGATAAAAGAAAAAATATCAGTGAGCTTGAAGATATGTCCATTGAAATTTCCAAACTGAAATGTCAAGAGAAAAATGAAATTGAGAATATAAGAGGAGAAATTTTCAAAAGATACATTATATGCATGATTGGAATACTTTGAAGAGAGGAAATATAGTGAAGAAGGAGCAGAAGAAATATCTAAAGTAATAATGGCAAAGAATTTTCAAAAAAATTGTCAGGCGCTAAATCAGACATCCAGAAAGCTCACCAGAAAGGATACCCAGCAGAGTAAGTTTTTTATTTTAAATTTTATTTATTTATTTAGTTTGGTACTATGGATTTAACACAGGGATACTCTGCCACTGAGCTACACCCGCCAGTCCTTTACATTTTTCCTTCCTTCCTTCCTTCCTTCCTTCCTTCCTTCCTTCCTTCCTTCCTTCCTTTCTAAGACAGGTCTCATTAAGTTACTTGGTTGCTGAGGCTGGCCTCAAACTTGCAATCCCCCTACCTCAGCCTCCTTACTCACTTGGATTATAGGTGTCCACCACTGCACCAGGAAGAATAAGTTGTTTTAAAATAAACAAAAACTACAGCTGGGAAAAAATATCAAATCATTTTTTCTGTTTTGTTTTAATGCTGATATTGAATCCAGGGACTTGCACATGCTAATCATGTGCCCTACCATAGTGCTAACCTTTAAATCAATTTTAAACTAGTATGTCAATGAGATAAAAAGAAAAAATAGGAGTTGGGAAGAGGATCACAATAAACTGTTTTGTTTTAGAATAGATTGTTTTTACAATGATGATTTTCTTCTTTTCTCTCTCTCTCTCTCTTTCTCTTTTTCAGTACTGGGGGTTAAACCAAAGATATATCCCCAGCTCTTTTTAACTTTATTTTGAGATAGAACTCACCAAATTGCTGAGCCTGGCCTCAAACTTGCCATCTCTTGCTTTGGCCTCCCATGTTGTTGGGATTACAGGCTTGACACACTACGCTCAGAATTGTGTTGTTGTTGTTTTGTTTTGTTGGTGGTTCTGGGAATTGGACCTATGGATTTATGTGTACTAATCACCTGCTCCACCACTGATTTACAACCCCTACCTAGTAATAATTTTTTAAGTATTTGGATTTGCATTCTGAAAATTATTCCTTTCAAGTCACAGAAAACTTAAGTCAGAAAAGACAGACAATATTTTGGGTTAGTAAAGTAATGAGCTAGAACTGGGAGTTTTTCAAACATTCTGTTGTTATTTAATTTCTACCATACTTATAGAAGAATATTGTTGCATGACATGGAATAAAAAAGGAGAAAAACTGTTTGAGGCTTGACAGACACTAATGAAAAATATAACTCATTCTCCTTGTCTTCTGTTGGTCTTCTCCTTGGGATCTAGCAAGATTCTCTCTTATAACAGAATGTTGAAAAACAGAAACAAACAAATCCTACCCTGATTCTGCATAATTCTTATCACAAGTGTCACTGAAATACTTAGTAATGTCTTCATTTTTGAAGTTTGTCTTCTCTTCAGGTATGTACACTCTGTGAGTTCCTTAGCATACCCCCCATAACTTGCACCATGCTTGGTATATCTGTGCGTGATAAAGATTTGTGAATAAATAAGCTAATGGATAAATACACGAGTTATGTATTTATTAGAGGGTATAATTGTTACTTGGATTTTCTATGTTCTCTAAATACAAGCACACTGATGGAAAAACTTCAATCAAATTAATTAGATTTAAATACAATTTTGTCAGTTATATGCCCTCTGGCACAGGCAACAAGTGATTTAAAGAGTGCATATGAAATATGAAGGAAAACAGTATTGCCTTCCCACTAAACTTCCATGCTGCTTCTAGAATTTTCTCTTCCTATTGATGTTCACCCTGAGATTTCAGTTATTGCATGTTGCTTAACAGAAACTAGCCATAGCATAGGCAAAAACTCCCACGTGTTCACTATAATCAGTTTGAGCATTCCAACTAGTACTTAAATTAAGAATCTAACAAAATATTTCAAAATACTGCTGTAGGTGTGACTACATCATGTTTGTAGTCATTTAATTTCAAATCTTCCCATTGCAGAATATTTAGTGATGTGGTAACAGTACATGTGTTTGAAGTATCAACATTGCTTCTTGATTTTAATTATAGGAGTCTATAGTAATGCTTCTAAACATTTTCAGCTCCTAATTCAGCAACACAAAGTCCTGAGAAACATATTAAATCATGTAGATAAACAGATTATATTAAATAAAAAGCTGTAGAGAACCTAGCATCTACATTTAATAGGATACAGGCAACAGAGATTCTCGCTATTAAAAAACTTGTCATAATAAAACTTCAAGTCTAGATAACATAATGGGGAATTCTCTCAATCATAGAAGAAAAAATGCTGCATCTATACATGTTTTTTCATAAAATAGAAGATGGAATCCTGCATAATTCATAATTTGTAATTCATTCTACAAGACCAGTATTATTCTGATATAAAACCTAGTAAAAGACATTAAAAGAAACAAACGAAAAACTACACTGTTCCTCACGGACACAGGTGCAAAAACAGCAAAACTTTAGCAATTAAATTCAACAACACATGGAAAAGATAATGCATCATGACCAAGTGGGGTTTGTTCTTGGGATAGAAAGTTGGGTTAACATTTAAAAATAGAGTAATGTGTGTAGCACACTAACAGGCTATAAAATACATATATATTATACACACACACATACATACACACATGCCAGACACGGTGGCACATACCTGTAGTCCCTGCTACTTGGGAGGAAGGCTGAGGCAGGATAATCACTTGAGCCCATAAGTTCAAGGCTGGCCTGGGCAACATAAGAAGACCCTGTCTCAAAAACTAAAGTGTAAATAAATGATTTTTAAAAATATTATGTATATTGCTGAACATGGTGGCACATGCTATAATCCCAGTGGCTCAGGATACTGAAGCAGGAGAATCACAATTTCAAAGCAAGTCTCAGCAATTTAGCTAGGGCCTAAGCAACTTAGGTCCTGTGTCAAAATAAAAAATTTTAAAAGACAGGACTGGGGATGTGACTCAGTGGTTAAACAAACAACCCTGGGTTCAATCCCCGGTACCAAACAAATATAGGTATATATATAAAATAAAATTATAAATATATTAAATGTAAATTTTATATATAACGTGATTTTTCTCAGTGAGTAAATGTGACATAGTCATCTATGTAAACAATTCTATGAAAGTATTAAAAACTACTAAAGTTAACAAATGAGTTTGGCAAGATTTCAGTATGTAAAATTAGTATACAAAAATAATTGCATTCCTAGAAGTTTACAATAAATTATAAATTGAAAAAATAAAATAGCATCAAAATGTGAATAAGGGTAAAGATGACAAAAATGTACAAAGTTCATACACTAAAAACTATAAAATATTGCTGAAGAAAAAACATAAATAGAAAAATATACATGGGTCATAGATCAGGATACTCAAAATTGGTAACATGTCAATTCTCACTCAAATTAATAGATTCAATGCAATCTTATAGAAGACTATAATTCAGAAGTTGATAAACTGATTCCAAATTTCATATTAATTCAAAAGAACATCAAATGAAACCACTCACTGATTTCAAGATTTATTATGAAACCACAGTAATCAATACATGTGGTACCAGTGCCAAGGTAGATGAGTGAATGAATGGAACAGAACAAGTCTAAAGAGACCCATGCACATATGATCAATGGAGATAGGACAAAGGTGCAAAGCCAATTCAGTGGAGAGAGAACCGTCTTTTAACAAATGGTAGTGCAACAATTGCATCTATATATACAAGGGGTTGGATTTTGTTCTATACCTTGCCCAATTAAAAAAAAAATCATCTCAACATGAGCCATAGACTGAATGTAAAATCTAAAATTTAAAAAAAAAAAAAACTTCTAGAGGAAAATCAAGAGATGTTCTTTGAGATCTTAGATTAGGAAAGATTTCTTAGATAAAACACTAAAAGTCTAATCCATAGAGAAAAATCTGCCAAGTGAACATCATCAAAATCAAGACCGTTTGCTCTTTGGACACTATTAAGAGAATGAAAAAGCAAGCCACAAACCAGAAGATATTTGCAAATTTCATATTTAATGAGGGACTTGTCACAAGTGTATGAAGCTCTGAAAACTAAGAAAATAAGCAAACAGATTTTAAAAATGAGCAAAAAGTTTGAAGAAATAATTCACCAAAGAAGGTATGCAGATTTCAAAAGGCACATGAAAAGATGTTCAGTATTCCAAGTCACTGAAGAAGTGAAAATTACACTTCTATTAGATTATCAAAAATCAAACACAGACCAAGTGATAGCAAGTATGTAGAGCAACTAGACTTTCTGCTGTTGAGACAGACGTAAAATGGCACCATCACTTTAGAAAATAGCTCCTTAGTTTTTTTTTTTAATTAACTTTTTACTTACTACCACACATCCAGCTTCGCTATATAACCAAGAAATAAAGCCACATTTATTCAAAGACTTTTATAAAAAATGTTCATAACAGCTTTATTTGTAGCAGTCAAAAATTGGAAATAACCTACGCTTACAAAAATGAATGAATTGATGAATTGTCGTATATCCACCAGCTGGCAATACACTCCATACAAACAACAGCTTGGTGAATAGAAGAAACCAGGTAACACTGTATGATTCATTTCATACAAAACTCTGGAAAATGCAGATTATAGTGACAAAAAGAACAGTGTTTGCTGGAAGATATGGGTGTGGTGGGGTGGGAAATGGAGGGATTACCAAAGAGCAGGAAGAAGTTTTTAAGGGTGATGGATATCTTTCTTGTCTTGGTAGTCAAGATTTCACCAGTCAAAACTTATCAAGTTATGTACTTAAAATATGTGAAATGTACCTAAATTGTATCCAAACAAAGTTCTCTCTCTCTCTCTCTCTCTCTCTCTCTCTCTCTGTCATACACACACACACACACACACACACACACACACATGCACACAGAATCTATTCTTTTAAGTTAAATCAAATTTAAATGCTAGTTCTAGCAAGGACTCATTTATTGGGAAATATTAGGAAAACTATATCGCTTGCCTAGAACTCTGGCCAGAGTTTCCTTTTAAGAACTAAACTATAAACTGTGAGATGGAATAAGCAAGGTCCCACAAAGAACTGGGATCTAAGTCCTTGGTAATGAGAAAGAGTTGTTTAGGGTTCCCTTATAAGGGACTATTATGTCTCCACCAAAACTTTTCCTTCTTTAGAGATCTCATAGTATAGAGTATATGATTACAAATGGTGAGGCATTTACATAAAAACACCTCCTTTCTGTTAGGCATGGCTACATGACTATTTTCAGCCACAAAAAAAAAAAATGAGCGGAAATTATGACTCCTATGAACTATGAGCTAAGCACTTAAAAAGCAAGTTGCCTCCTTGAAGTTTACTAACCCTTCTGCCATCTTAATACTAACAATAATGTCCTTGAGTATGACTGAGCCACAGGATGAAAGAAATCCTACATGGTTCATAAAGTCCAGATGGAACAATGATACTCGCCACTAATTAAAAATCATGTTAAAATTCTTACACAAACAAGACATAAATCTCTTTAGTATTTCATGCATTATATGTAAAGAAAATTTCATTTTCATTGTATCTTAACCTACTCTAACACACAAAAAATTGCCAAGGGCAGAAAACCTCTACCACCATCCCCCAGGAAAGGGTCAAGGTTACCAACTTATGCTAATGATTTTCCTCAAGTCTCTTTGGGCAAACCTTCCCTAGGTCTCACAGGATTCCAGGAAGTCTCTGATTTCTATAATTGTTTAAGGTCATTGATATCTCTTTTGTTTCTCTAGGTAAATTAAAGATTCACTATGCAGGTAGAGTGGAGCCCAGTCAATTCCTTTAGCCTGGAGCTATTGCATGGGAAAATAAGTGGGAAGGCAACAATTACTGAGGGAGAGTTCTTCCTGAACTTCCACCAGCCTATGGGGCCCTGGTCTTCCCACTCTTATCTTCATATTTCTTCCAATTGACATGCAGATCAGGATGAGGAGTATGTATCTGGTCTTTGAGCTTCCATGATTTATCTCCCAAATGAAACTCTACACTAGCACAAACTATTTGGAGCAGATAGATTCCTCTTATCACAGACATCAGAGCTGGCCCTGAGGATGAATTAGTATTCTCTCAGTTTTTGAAGGAGCTCCATCCAAGTGCCCAACAGACCTAAGGGTAAAGGCAGGGGTCAGATGCAGTAGAATCATATTCTCTGGCCATGATCCTTTACTATCATCTTCCAAAAGTCCACCCTTTGGCATATATTGAGATTTTCTTTCTTCTACCATTACCTTTTATAAAAGTGTCTTAGTGTGTGTGTATGGGGGAGTCATCAAAATGTGTGCTTTTAATGAACGTCTATACCCTGGCCCATAGGTTGTTACACCAGGGCTCCCTTTGGGACAAAAATTTCATCACAGGGTCAAGTCTAATAGAATTATGACGTGAGTCAAATATGTAAATTTACATTTTCTAGTATCAACATTAAAAAAGGAAAATGAAACAGATGAAATGATTAATACATTTTATTTAACCTGAGGTATCCAAAATATAATCACTGCAATATACAATATAAAGGCTTTTAATAAGATATTTTACATTATTTTTAATCAAAATCCAGTATGCATTTTACACTTACAGCATATTTCAATCCAAACTGGTCACATGCAAGGTGCTCAAATGCCACTGGTGGTGGCTCTGGCTGCAGTGATAGACAGCCAGCTTGATGTTTGCTTCCAACCTCACACTGACCTCACAATATGTTTATAGTTGGCTTAGAAAACATTCAGTGCAAAAACAAAAAATAAAGGAAAAACAAAAAGGAAAGCACATGGCGCCCCCTCCACCAAAGTCACAGTGGCTCATTTACCTGCTATTTGTGCTGGGCATAAAAAAAAAGGGGGTATGGAGAAGTGGGAGAAAAGTCATCCTGTTTCCCCAAAGTGTGTTAATTATATTTTCTCCCTTTCCAGGAGAAAAGTCTGTATTGGACTGATCATTTTCTTCTCATCATCCTCCAAACATTTTTTTTAACTTCAATTTACTTGGATGATACATTTCTTTTTCATTTTTTGTTTGCTTACCCTTAAATTTTAAGGTCAAGTCTAAAGTTTGTCGTAGAGGTTATAGGGCAGGAGGAAGTCACAAGCTTTTTCTTCATTTTGAATTTAAAGCCACTGAAATTATAGTGGTTTGTATTTAGCACTTGATTCTATATTTAATTACACAATAATTTCTTTGCTCATTATTGCATTTTTAAAAAGAAATTGCAAGGACTTAAAATTACAGGCCAAATGCTTTCATAACAGATGAAAACAAGACCTAAGCCAATATGTTAGTAATAATAACATTTTTTTTTTTTTTTTGCAGTGCTGGGGATTAAACCCAGGGCCTTGTGCTTGCAAGGCACGCACTCTACCAACTGTGCTATATCCCCAGCCCCCCTAACATATTATTTATTTGCCTCTAACAATAATAATTTATTTCAGGAATTCATTGTTCCTTATCAGGAACAATAAAAATGACACACAGTTATCTCAATGATTACAGGAAAGCTGTGGAATTCAATGTTTCATTCAGTACAAAAACTTATGCCCAGTTAAAAGAAGAGAATTTCTTAGATTTGACTTCATGTGTCAGTGAAAAATCTTTCCTTCAAATACCAGGTCTGCTTAATGAAAAATGTTGAAAGCTCCCCCGACCTACTTTAACATCTGTCAAGGATGTTCACCATCACCACTGGGTGTATGTTCAACAGGAAAGGAGCCAGCATGCCAAAGACTGATCAGAAAGGAGACTCATGCAGATGAGCCGCAGGGTGAAGGGTACTAACTCAGCTGTGGGTGGGGGAAGCAGGCTGCTCAGGAGCTTGGGCGACGCAGGGTCATCGGGACTACACAGTCGCAGGGATTAAAATAAGGACAAACGGCAGTAGGAAAATAATATTTAGAGAAGGTGTAGATGGGCAAGCCATGGTTGGTGACATTATAAAAGGAGACAGTACCAGCCTCATAGTCTAAGAAAACTCCAACGCGGCGAGGGGGCACTGTCATAGAAAGGAGCAGGGAAGTGGAAGCATCCTCGTAGGCTCTGTATTCACGTTTATGCTGCAACCCAATCACCCAGTATCCGGTCTGGGGTTGGTACCTGGAATAGGCATTCTGTTTGTTAGCAAACTGGCTGCAAGAGAATGCAGGTTCCAAGGAATTGCTGCACACCCCCAGGATCCAGGCAGTCTTCCTGGTCACATCGACTTCCCAGTAGTATTTTCCTGAGGAGAAGTGCTGAGAGCCCAGGACGCTACAGTCATGATGTTCTTCCAGACAGGAGGGCTCAGACAGCTTGGCACCCACGAATCTCACCTGTCTCCGGTTTTTTGACAGGACAAGATTTAAATTAGCCGTGTGGGGATTCATAGTCACGTCCACTGTAGGAAAAGGTATAACATCAGCAGATGAGAATGGGCATATGGGTCCTGTGACACAAAGAGGGGACAGAGGAGATGGTTGGGAGGAATTGGAACTAGGTGATAGGGGATGGGAGGTATTGATGCCTCAGACCTGAGAGAAGGTGTGAATTTATTTGGGGTGGGGTGGGGTACATGAAAGGGCATCAGACAGGTCAACTCAAAGAGGCCATGGTTTCCACTCACCCCAGTAGCTCTGGACATCTGTCAGCTCTGTAAGATAAAAAGAGTAAAAAATTGTTGCCTAGAACCAGGGGTCTTGGGTCTGACATCTCTTCCCTTACCACACTGAGAAGGCTAGGGAATGCCATGAGGATATGAACTGGTCATTTCCTCTCCCCTTACATGTGAATGACATCTTTAGCACAATGCCTCCCTCACTTTGTACCCTCCTTCCTCACCACCATTCCCAAGAGCAACTACGCCCTCTATCCTGATTATTTCTTACACTACAGTAATTCTACATCTACACTCTTTCCTCACATCTTCTCACCTCGAAACACTCGCAGCATCTTTTTCAGATCTGGGGCTCGAAACATACTTCTCAGCTTGGTAGGCAGAGCAGGGGGCTTCCTCAGGGTCCAGAATTCACTCCTAGGGAGGACAGACCTTATAAGCTCCTACTGCTGACCCTGGGTTCCTCCAACAACTCTGTTTCCCTCCCAGGCCCACGGATGAACTCTAACACTCTTTCCTTAGGAAAGTTACACCATTCTGCAAAGAGCCCAGGTCTAGACCAGAATGTTAGAACTACAAACTAGCTTCCCTCCATCTGTGTAAATTTCAGTAAGAGTTAACCTCTTAAAGCCTCATTTTGTTTCTTTGTTTTTCTGTTGTTATTTTTATAAAACACAATAATTTTTCTTTTCTCTATGTCCAAGAGATAGTAGGGAATTGAGTAGAATATTGGCTAGGAAATCCTCTGCTGTCTCTAAAAAAGACACATGATATTTAAAATATTAGTACCATACCAGAGGGTCTTCCAGGAGGGATTGGGGATGTCAGAGCAGACAGGGGGAACAAGGGACCTGCTGCTGGGGTTTCAGGAGTACCAAATGCAGGGCTTCCTTCAGAAGTCTGTAGGCTGAGATAGACCCTAGAGCTGCCAGAAGCCCAGGAGGAAGGTTTCCAGAACAGGATCTCAGGATTCAGTGTCTTTAGGGATGCTACACCAGCTGGAGAACAAGACGTCCTCACCTTCAAACTCAGTGAGAACAGGCTCTGTACTTCATTGTCTGTAAGGAGCCTGAAGGTGCTGGTGTGCAGGTAACTTTAGCTGCTGGATGTGGTTCTATACTACATGATGGAGAAGAGAACAGTTCCAGGGCCCACACTATTTTTTTCCAGTCTCAGATCTGTGTTTTTACTAGAATTGAGACAAACATAAATCTGAGAACTAGATACAAAGTCCTGGACTATTCCAAAGCCAGTGGAGAAAGGCAAGTTTAAGGCTCATGTCCCAAGAGCAAATTCTCAAACCCAGACAAAAAACACAGAAGGGAATTTCCCTCAATAAAATGCACAGACAAAGAACAACCCTGTGCATGCTGAGGTAGCTGTAACCAGGGAAGAAAGCAGAGAGAGATTTGTGGAAAAGGAGTCATGTGACAGGATACAAAGGGGGGGTAACTAACACTATAACCTTTTATTATCAGTGACAATACTTCTCGGTGACAATTTTTTCCTCCTATACTTCAATTTCTCCTATCATGGAATTCAGTCCATTTCCTTTATTTTAAGATCCCCAGATTTTCATGTGACAAGTGATTCAAGACACCATAGTATTGAATCTTCCCTGATCTGAGACTTTCCCCCGCTTTCCCATTTACCACAAGAATCTTTTGTTAATCAAGGGAATCAAAAGTTGGGCATAATGGCACATGCCTATAATTCCAACAACTTGAGAGGCTAAAGCAGGAGGATTGCAAGTTCGAGGCCAGACTCGGTTACTTATCAAGACCCTCAGCAACTTAATGAAACTCTGTCTCAAAATTAAAAAGGCTGAGTGTGTAGCTCAGTGGTAGAACGTTCTTGAGTTCAATCCCTAGTACTGCAGAAGGTGGGGAGGAGAAAGAAAGGAAAAAAGTCATAAGGGAATCAATCAGCTCATGTTCTCTACACGTACCTTTGTATGATATCACTCACATCCTAGGAAAGAAAAAGACAGTTTAAGTCAAGAAGTAACAGGTCTTGTCCTCATCCCATTTCTACCACTCCATAATGCAAAAGGAACATAGTCACAAAAAAGACTTAAAAACTCAAGGCAGATTGTCCCTTAGAACTCATGTGAAGATATCAGGCAGACACACAATTCATTACTCCTTTATTTTTATGTGTGTGTGTGTTTGTGCATGTGGTGTTACATCTACACCACCTATTTGCCACTCACTGGGCCTGGCTCTGGAGAATGACGAAATCAGGATTCCTGTCCTTAAGACACTTACATTCTACTCTGGTTGCTGGAGATGCAAACTCACAGGCTTCTAAAAGGTTATCTTGCAAACCTCATCTTCTCTGACCTTCAACCTGACCTTTGCTGACTTCGACCATTGTCTTGATTTTAACACATATGTACTAATGATTCCCAAACCTGTGCTTCTGCTGAGGTCTCTCTCTCATCATGCAGATTAATTAAAAAACAAAACAAAACAGCAAATGAGATACAAGTACCTCCAACTCAAGATATTTAAAAGAAAACAGTATTCCTGTGATGACTGTCTTGCCTTCCAGCCTTCTGAATGATGCTAACAGCCGCTTCATCCCCAAATTTAGACAAAATACTGTCCTAAAAGCTACCATACATTGACCTGACATTCCCTCTTTGACCAGGCCAGTCCATCTCACACCCCTGCCTTCTTTCAGTCACCTGCCATTCACCTTTATCACCCCCACTGGCTGGCTCATTTCAACAGAATTGACCACTTGCCCATTTGACTCTCTAACTTCTGCTGGGTACACCTCAATGACCCCAAAGATAGGACAGAATGACAAGAAGAATGAAATGAAGCAGCAAGTGAGGGAAAGTTCTAATAGGTAGAAAACTACTATTCCATGACTCCAATGCTAGCACCCAAGAATAAGTAGAGAAATAATTAGTCCACCAGCAAAGGAAGAGTGAAAGGAAAGTAAGAAGGGGAACAAAAAATAAGGGACAGCCTAAAGGTTCCAAGTTAGGTATACCTTGCCTCAACTTTGCAGTCATTCTAAACAGTAACCAAACATTTAAGCCTCAATCACAGTTCAAGTCTCGGTCTCAGTTCAAATTCCTCCAACGAATCTTACCAGACTGGATAACTTGTACTCTTCCAAACCACCTACACATAGACCAGAGAGCAGCCCCAAAACCTGTTCAAATATCTGTTACTGCAACATTCTAAATGATTCTTTTCTAGAGAAGAGTAAAAGCAAAGAGGGGCTGATAGTTACCTAGCCTCTAAGAACTTGAGCTTGTCATGCGTCTTCTTGTGACTAAACTTAGCAAATTCCCAGTATAGTAACAGTATAGGAAGTGCCTGAAAAACAGTGGTTTTCAAGTGGGGTGGGGTTTGATATGTTCTCCCTGAGGATCTGTGGTATTCTGGGGATTGAGAAACACTCCTGCAGAGCATCACTGGATATAGCAGATCTTTTCACAGTATCAAACTTTTAGACTACCCTTCATAAGTAAAAAAGAAAAATATGGCATTTGTTCTCTAAATTACCTTATGCTTTGCTGTTCAGTAGGGAAGAGGTACTACCAGGCCAAAAGATTTAGTTTTCCTCATCCCTAGCAGGATGTTAGTCCTGTCTTCCCGAAAGGAAGTTGGTTTCTCTTCTTTCTGACTCTCATATTTGGAGCTCCAAGAGTCTTACCTGCAGCAGATCCATTACTGAGCCCTGGCATCGATGCTCCAGATCTGAGATGAGCTCTTCCAGTGACTGGCTCTGGTAGATCAGCTCCCCTTCAGCTTTCTCTATAACGCTCAGCCCCTTCCTCTCTTCCTCCTCCAGCTTCTTCAGTTCCCGCTGTTCCTCTTTGTCCAGGATACTTCGCAGCTGGTTAAACTCTGTCTGGATCCTCTGTCTCTCAGGCTCCATCTGATTCTTCAGTATCGAGGAAGAAAAGGAGGTACCTGTTGGGTGTGCTGAGGGTCTCCTCCACAGGGGATGGGGAGTCGGGTGCAGCACTGCTTTCCTGGCCCAACCTCACTGAGACAGGAAATGCCTGCAGGTACAGATCTGTGGAAGCTATTCTTTCCTTTTTTCTCCATTCTCTTCTTCCCAGACCAATAGCCCCAGGCTGCCTTATCTAAGCCTTCTAGATATACGCTGATCCCTAAAAAGGTTTAGATTCCAAGGCAGCCTCCCCAGCCTCTTCTGGCTCTGCAACAGCCTCTACTTCCAATTTTGTGTAATGAGGTAGTAATTATTGGCCTGTGACTAAATTGTCATTCCCAGGAAGTCAAAGGGACTGAAACTAAAATAAGATCCAGAATTATGAATTTGGGGCTATTTCTGGCCAGGGTTCCTCTGCTATGTGATTGCTTCACAGACCTGGGTTCACTTTTGATATGTTTGTTATATAACTCCATCTCAGTCTCCCTGCACATGGGAAATGCTCTGGTCTGGAAGGGATGCAGCCAGGGACAAGGGTAAGGGAAGCACTTCTAGGCATAATTTCAGGGACAGATAAAACCAGGACTCCTTTGCTCCTCTGATCCCTTGGGAGGAATCTTTCTTGCCTTCCAGGATGCCCTCTTCTCTTTGATAACAGCTTTCAGCCTCTCAGCTTCCTGCTGCTCTTTTCTCAACTTCTTCAGAGACTCCTGGAACATCTCCTGGAAGAAACACACCAGAGCAGCAGGATCAAACTCTAAATTGTCTCAGTACCTAGGCATGCAATGAACTAGGTAGAAATTATGCTGACCTCAGAAGAGGCTGCCCTGTCCTGGGGTGAAAAATTGAGACAGTCAAAGCATCTTATATACACAGGGATGGAGATCAACAGGAACAGGCCAGTTATCTCTCTCCCGGGCAAAGAACCTGACCACAAAGCACTTGACTCCTTTAGTTTCACTGCCAATGTATTTCCCACCCTCAATCCTTTTTACCACCAGTAGCTCCTTCTAATCAATCTTGTGCAACAAGGAAAAGACCAAATCTACACTCCTGACCAGGAAGGCATTTTCTAGGCTCGTCCTTTTGGTAAACAGGGGGACTACAAAGAAATTAGATCAGAGCACCATGTCAAGTTAAAACCTGCAAAAGACCCTGCTCCTCCCTGTCCTCCTTCTGTCCCGGGCTCCCACCTGGTATTCCTGGGCGACCTCCTCCATGAGAAATGTATGGTGACCACGGTGTTCCTGAGAACGCTCACAAAGCCAGCAAATTAGCTTCCCATCCTCTTTACAGAAGAGCTGGAGTTTCTCTCCATGGTGTCTACAAAGAATTACCTCCAGCTGCTTCCCCGGGCACAACACTACCTCTCTGAGCCGCTCCGCTATGTTGGCCAGGTGCCGATTAGGCCGGAGGTTCCTGGGCTGGTAGCTGGTTTGGCACACGGGACAGCTGCTCTCCCCTTCTTGGCCCATCTCTGATTCCTCACTATTCTCTATGATGCAAGCCTGGCAGAAGCTGTGGCCACAGTCTATGCTCAGGGGCTCTGTCAGGAGCTGCAGGCAGAGGGGGCAGGTCACCTCATCTCGGATGTCCACCAGAACCGTTGAAGTCATTGTAGCTACTCTGCTGACTCCTGCCTGCCCAGGCCGGCTTCAGAGATGGTCCTGCTATGGAATCCTAGGTAGAAGAACAAACAAACAAAAGAGGTTCAGGTTAAGAAAGAGGCTTATTGTCCTGAGCTGGACAGAGGTCAGACACCTGGGGCAAACAAGGACTTCTCATTCTAATTTCCAACACTTTCTTTACCCCAACTCATACAAGATACCAGCTTCCACCCATATCAAAGTGATGATTATAATTTTTTCTTACTCCTATTGGATGGAAAGACCAAAGGAAACCCTGACCACCTAAAATGTTGTCCACACTCCAAAAACACTGGGTCCATGCCTGACTCTTCCTGCCTTTAGCACCAACTATTTTTGGTTAAAATTATGAGACTGAGGACAGATCTTTGAACTAGGACCCTGAAAAGATTAGGTTTCTGGCTACTCTATTACCTAGAAAATACATGATTTTCTGAAGTCATTTAACATCTCTATTTCCTTGTTGAAGGACAAAGAATGTATGTGTTTACTTATGCAGGATTTGTCCTATGAAGGACAAAGAAAGCAAGAAATCACAAATGGGTAACAGAAGTGTTAATCATACAAATATTTCTTCCCTTATTGTGGTCATCCTGTTTCTTTGGGCTTTTCTGGGAAGGTGAGCAGAAGGTTTGAAAGGGCTCTATATGGAGTGGGAGGTGGCTGTGTCTTCACAGCCAGTGGTGTCTATGATCTTAGAGATCAGATACCTGAGAGTGAAGCAAAGAGATTAAAACAAAAGGCTTGCGAGAAAAGTCTGATCATCCGTGGAGGGAGGAGGAGGTTCTACATTTTTATTCATCCAATGTTGAGGACCTGTGTGTCAGGCGCATTGTGCTAGCTGTCCAGGCTACAGCTGTGAACAAAAGTGTGATCTCATGGAGCTTAGATTCAGACAACGAAGATACATATCAGGCAGTGACAAAAAGAAAAAGCTGGTAAGTATGCAGAGAGCAAGTTTATGGTAGCCGCAATTTACACAGGCTGGACAGAGCAGACCCTTCAGAGAAGGTAACATTCAAGAAGTGAGTGAGTCACAAAGATACCAGGGTGAAGGGTCATCTTTGCAGAAGGAACAACAAATGCAGAAATCCAGAGGCAGTAATGTGCTTTTATGCTTTTCACATTGAGAATGTATTTTGATGGGATGAGGGAAGGTCAGAAAGATGGTGGCTCACATAAGTGAGTGTGGATGGAGTGTGGAAATGGGAAAGATCCCATTTGATGAGGAGATTCCACTGAGGCCTATCATAACCAATGACAGGATCTGAATGGACCTGTGTGTAAGAAAAGGTCATTAGGCAGATAAGGAATGTTTCTTATCATGCTACTCCTTTAAATTCTTTCTCTTCATGAAGGGTGTAGAACATAATGGTTGACAAATTAAGCCTTATATCCTTCTTGAAAAATACCACCTTTACTTTCAACTTATTTTTCTTGGAACTTTTCAGTTGTACAATTAAATCACCACTGTTTGAAATCACAGAATATTCTTTTGACTTTAAAAAAAAAACAAAAAAACTGTTCCTAGTACTGAGTCATTTTCACTTGGATTTTTTTTCCCCCATTTGCTCTGCTTGCCCAGATGGTTTTGGGAGCAGGAGGAATTCCATAATTTGTCTTCAGCTGGTCCTCAGCAAAAGTGAGGTACACTGATACAAGATCAGTGCGGGCCTAAGACCACAAGGCCCTGTAAACTACCAATTTCCTCCCATCTTGACAGGTTGATAGGTTAAAAAAAATTAATCGTTTGGTAGTAAGAGCACTTCCATCAGAACAAAGGGCCTGAGAAAGTGCCCCAGACAGGGGAAAAGAAAGCTACAGGACAAGCATAGCTGAGGAAGGCGACCTTGAGGCACTGCTGCCAGATCCACTGCCATCTAGTGGCCTGTGATGCTCTTGCAGGCCCTGGATCTGGCCATCCACTCTGCCCTGCTCAGTAAGAACAAAGTTAACGTGAAATATTTATTGACAGCCCATTATGTATGGCACCCAAATTTAATTTTTTTGCATATATTCAATAATGAGCATCCCTTAGACCCCATCTCATAGTTATGCAAACCGAGGTTAAGAAGCAAACTGAGGTTAAGAAGCTAGCTCAAGCGGTAGAACAGCTCTTTGAACACAGACATTCAGACTATGGAGCTGGAGTTCCTCCTGCTCCTTTATTTCCTTTCTCCCCATGAAGGAAGTAGAACATAATTGTGACAAATTAATGAATGCTGAACATCTAATTAGTATTACTGACAGTTATTACAGAAGTATTTAACTATCATGTGAGACACTGTTTGACCAGAGTAATCACACCTGTGGCAAAGAGGGGTCTCCTGCGACAGCCACACCATTTCACTTCGTACATGCACTATGAGGATCTACTGCCTTTATTCAGTTAGGAGTCTGAAGGCAGAGGCCCAATCTCTCTTGACCTTTCCAGGTATCCCAGAACCTAGCACTGCACCCTCCCATAAAAGAGTAATTGACATTATTTGAATTTCAAGTTATATTTGGACTTGAGCTTATATTTGTACTTGATGATGGCACTGGAGTGTGGAAATAACTGTGCCAACATATGTAAGAGCTAATGTTAAAAAATCATTGTGGTAATATTAGTCTTACTATTTTAACTGAAGGTCCAACCCATCTCCCCCAATGCATGCACACATGCATACCTTCATCTCAGGTAAAACTGTCTTGGAATATGCAATCCTCTTGAAGAAGTTTCTACCTCATAAAGGTAGAAAATTAGTAATTGTCACAAAATGGAAAGTCCAAGAGAACTTTAACTGGTAAATGAACAAATCGTGGTATATCCATACAATGGTATATTACTGGTAAAAGACAAAATTACAATAAATTTAATTTTGCAAATCTTAATTGGTTTTATTTGCAGTTCTAAAATCGAGCAGCAGTCTGAACCAAAAATGGTTCAGAATACTCTTTCCTACCACGTAGGCCAGTTATATTAGTAACCAGAGAAGAAGTGCCATGCAGATGCTGGGTGGGGCATGCCTGTAACCCCAGTGGCTCGGGAGACTGAGATAGGAGGACTTCGAGTTCAAAGCCAGCCTCCGCAACAGCGAGGCACTAAGCAACTCAGTGAGACCCTATTCTAAATAAAATACAAAAAAGGGCTGGGGATGTGGCTCAGTGGTTGAGTGCCCCTGAGTTCAATCCCTGGTACCCTCCATCCCCCAAAAAGAGAAGCGCTAAGCAGAAAACCCGAAGTGAGGTGCAGACAGTCTGATTGGCTCTGGCAACTGCCTGTCTTATTTGAACATGGTTTCAACAGTTGGCTGCTTGTGATTGGCTGAGACTGCTATTTGTTGGAAGAATAGGTTACAATCTGTTTACACAAGAAGTTAGGTTACAGTTCACTATGGAAGATGAAATCTTTACACAAAACTTCAAATGTAGGAAAGCAGCTTTAGGTCAAATTTAACATTACCAGTTAAATGAAACTACTGATACACACAAGAGGATAAATCTCAAAAAGCATAACATAAATTGAAAGCTGCTAGACACTAAAGTTACTGTATAATTCCATTCATATGAAATCTCAGAAAAGGCAAAGTGATAGCATTTAAAAGCACATAAGTGGAAGCCAGGCCTGAGGCACGAGAGGGAATGAACTGCAAGGGTTCATAGGGTAACATGGAGGGTAAAGGAAACGTTCTTCATGTTATGACTGTGCTGGATGTTACACGCTCTCTATCAAAACAGAACAGTAGCTGGGCATAGTGGCACACACCTGCAATCCCAGCGGCTCTGGAGGTTGAGACAGGAGAACCAAGAGTTCAAAGCTAGCCTCAGTAATGGTGAGGTGCTAAGCAACCCTGTTTCTAAATAAAATACAAAATCGGGCTGGGAATGTGGCTCAGTGGTTAAGAGTGCCCCTGAGTTCAATCCCTAGGAACAACAACAACAATAACAAAAAAAAAAAAAAAAAAAAAAAAAAACACAGAATAGTATACTGATAATTTATAACTTATTTGATAGAAATCACAACTCAATAGAACTGACAAAAACAAAGTAAAAAGGAAGAAATGCAATGAGAAAAAGTGAAGGTTTTACTTATAGTCCTCTAAGAATGAAGAAGAGCTCTTATCAAATATGCTAGCTATATGTAACTATTGAGCACTTGAAGTACGGGCGGATAGTAAGACATAAGTAAGTGTGAAATACACATTGGATTTTGAAGATTTAGTAAGAAAAATAAAGTATCTCATTAAAATTTTACTGATTATATATCTTAATAGTTTCCATGTATTGGGTTCAATAAAAAACATTAAAATTAATTTTACCTGTTCTTACTTTTTAATGAGGCTACAAAAATTTTTTAAATTACATATGTGGCCTCATTTTTATTTCATTAGACCCCACCTCCCATCTAATGCAGTACTTTAGATATTCAAGACAGAGTCCTGAATGGAAAAGATGATATACAAGTTGGCATCTCTTGTCAAAGTGAATAAAGTTGAAGCTAGGCAAAGGAAGAAATTGTGAAGGAGGGGAAGAGTCAGCACAGGTTTGAATGACCATGCCCATGTACTAGCATGTCCAGGCTCTTGAAGAGAAGACAAGAGAGGCCATGCCTCAGGAGCAGTGTAGACAGGTTGAGAAGGGGTAGTCTAGCTATGTGAGGTACACAGACCAGGAAAGCTTGAGATCCTATAGTCCTATGGTCTGAATCAGCCAAATTCAGGACAAGGGGAGACTAGTTAAAGCAGAAGTAAATGCTTGAAAAAGGAGGTCATGTGGTCCACGAACCAACAGCATTGGCCTCCACTGGACCTGTTCATGCAGAATCTGTCTCACCCAGATCATCCCACATCTGCACTTTAAAAAGATCTCCAAGATGACTGGTATGCACACTAAGGGTTCAGAAGCACTGCCTTCCCCAAGTAGAAACAATTTAGGGTGCAAAACTGCTAGGAATGGGAAGGAGGGCCAAAGAATGGAGTGATGCTAAGACCTACAGCATCTATGACAGTGGAAGATGATACAATTATCAGAATGGATTTCAGAATAAAAGTCAGTGGCTGAGCAGGGGACATGGTTTTTGGCTAGGGGCTCAGAAGACAGAGGATCGAAAAGGGCAGGGCTGCTCTCTGGCTGGGAGCCCTCCCGGAGTTGGGTAAGACAGCTGCAGTTACATTCAGAAGTGAGTTGGGCTACTTGTGCTTTGAGAATAACATTTTTAATTTTAATTTTAAATTATTCTCCTACATTTCAAAAAGTTATAATTTAATATATTGTCCTGCACAGCTTTTCTTCTAACTTAAATCAGTGTTAGATAATTCATCAACTGAGTTTTTTTTTAAGGCCAGAATATAAAATTTTTATATTTTTTTCTGCATTGTGATATTTCACTTGTAACTTCTTATTTAAAGAGAACTTATATTTTAACCTATATAAATGCAATAGGTAGGGATCATATTCTTCGTAATGCATGCTAACATATTTTACTTCTTTACATATTATTTCAAAAATTGTTTTGATTGCTGCATTTTTTTTTTAAAAAGCTGGGTATGGAGTTTGTCAGTAATAATAACTTAATAGTCTGAATATTTACCATATCAGTCTCCTATGTGTTTAAATCTCCCTCAGTTAATCCTTACCAAAACTCTGGGATACACACATTACTCTGTCCATATTATAGTTAAAAGAAATTAAAACTCAGAGACGTCAAGTAACGGGCCCAGGGCACACAGCCATTGTGCACCTATGCTCTTAACCACCCATTTCTGTCTCGATTGACTGATTCATTGCTTAAATAAAATATCCCCAACCTCAGTGAACTCATTGCCAATGAGGAAGATATAGAAATACAGTTTTATTTATTATTAAAGAATGTATTTATTATTAATAATAACTTTATTTCCATATTGTCTATATTTCTGAAAGGGAAAGGACCTTATCTCTTTCACCTCTGCCTGAAGGGACAGCCATAGAGCAGTAGTCATCCTCGGAGGAGGTCCAGATGTGGGCGACACCTGACAAAGTTCTTGGAGCAAATCAGGCAGTCTTAAATTAACTCTGAGGAGCAGAGGGTCTCCCACTTGTGTTTCATCCCAACTTGGCTGGGTTCTGCTTCCTTTCGGAAGGCAGGGCTCCCGCCTCAGCCGGCCGCTGGCCTTTGCAGACACCCAGGGCAGACAGTGTGGCTCATCTCTCACCTCCCTCTGGGAGGAGGAGGACCTCCTGCGGTGGAGGCTGAGCGCTGCTCACTTCCTGGAGCCGCGAGGCTGGAGCTGGGGGAGGGGATGCTGACCTCTGAATCCATGCTCCTCTCCCAAACTTGAGTCAAAACTCAAAACTGCCAAGGACTCCCTGCGCTTTTCCTCCACCCGTGAACCCCAACCCGACCTGCAGGGTGGAACAAACTCGGTTCTACAGGGGGCAGCGCTCTCCAGAAAATGGATTTGCTCACTGACCTGGAATCTGTGGCCTAGATCAGAGCCCAGGATTCGCAGCCTTGCAGCCGCCGCCTCCTCCTCCACCAAAGCCGAAAGACTCAGGGGGAAAGGGGCGGGGCCGGAGGGGAGGTGCCGCCAATGGGGCAGATCTGTCCAGCACTGCGTGAGACCCTGCGGACCCGGCGCCCAGGGTGTGGCCGCCACCGCGGGTCACGCGGCGGGCTGCACCGAGATAGCTTTTGAAGGCAGAAATGGAAAACTGTCCCTCTTCCCTGGTGAACAGCCAATCCTCAGGCTTTTGAGAACATCAGAATGCCAGAGATGGCACTTGTGAATTATCGTCGGTTTACTTTAGCTTTCCAACATCATATCAGAGTTTAATAACATTGATAATAGACCTGTACTCCCTATTAATATATTAAAATGTCTAAATAAATTTTAAAAATCTAGTTATATGATTAAAAGACGACCACTTGACTCTACAGCACGTTTTGCCAGGAGATCATTAAAATTTATCAATTTAAAATTACATGTATGTGCCAGGCACAGTGGCCCATACCTATAATCCCAGCAACTGGGGAGGCTGAGGCAGGAGGATTGCTCGTTCGAGGCTGCAATTTATCAAGGCCCTAAGTAACATAGTGAGACCCTGTCTCAAAAAATAAAAAGGACTGGGATATAAGCATTCCTGGGTTCAAGCCCCAGTCGGTCCCCCCACCCCCCGCAAAAAAAAAAAAAAAAAAAAAAAAAAAGCATGCTTGTATACCTTGTGTGTGCATCTATAATTTTAACTTATATAACTGAGAGACCATGACCATGAGTCCTTGTTTTTAAGTTCTTATACCTGTGGACATGCAAAACTTACAGAGCTTAGGAACTTCAATTGCAGGTTTTTTTTTTTTTTTTTTTTTTTTTTTTTTTGGGTGCTGGGGATCGAACCCAGGGCCTTGTGCTTACAAGGCAAGCACTCTACCAACTGAGCTATCTCCCCAGCCCCTAATTGCAGGTTTTAATGGTCCAGAACTCTGAAAAGAAAAAAAAAAAGCCAAACTTCCTGTCTAAGGGGAATAGCCAGATGAGTGTCACCGGCTGTAGAAGTTGTTTGGGGGTGGGGTGGGCATGGAGGGAAGAGAACCTAGATGTGCAGATAAAAGTCAGGACAGAGGTTGGACAACATGGGGAGAACTTAAGTATCAAGAGATTGTACTGTTATGGATAAATGGAAGACTGTTAGAATTTCAAAACTAGAAATATGAAAGTGTCTCTATTCTAATGAATACCTCAGGTCCTCAGGGATAAGACCACACAAAGTGTACTTCAAACTACCTCTCATCACAAAGGTTTTAAGGTAGGACTGCCTCCTCATTCCCTGCTTATGCCCTGAGATTCACCCACATCTACCCAAACTGCCTAGAGTGGATATAAACCTGGCAGTAGCAGTAATCTGAAGAGACCTGGCAATAATAAAAATACCTAAATCCAGGAAGAGGAAATGTCTGAGTTTGCCTTAGAAACAGAGGGAAAATGCTTTAATAGGTGTTATAGAGAAATAGAAAACAGAGACTTGTGAAAAAAATGTTTTCTTCTCCACACAATTTGGTGCCAATGTGTAGATGAGGATTAGGAATAAGTAACTTGTTATTCAGGAAGTGTAGTACATCAAGTATTCTCTTAATGACAGACAGTAAGAATAGGTAAGCGAATTGAGACCAAGAGTGTCGAGTAAGAAATGTGCTGCGACATTCAGGGGAGCACACTGAAGGGACACATTTATAGGTACAGCAGAGGGTCAAAGGAAAAGCTCAAAGGAGCACTGATATTAAAGGCAGAGGTGTGGTCTAGAAGAAAGATGCAAAGGAAGGATGGTATCTAGGACAGGAGCTAGCTCAAACTCACTTCATCAGAATTGTTTTGGGGACTGGGGATGTGGCTGAGTGGTAGATCACATGCTTAACATGCCTCAGAACCTGGGTTTGACCCGAGCATAACAACCAACAAACACAAAATTAAAAGAACAAAAACAAGATGGATGAATAAATCAAGTAGTTGGTAAATGATGCCACTCAATATAACTACATTCTTTTAAAAATTTGTAATTCTTCTGAGATTAGTTACTTGAACATTCAACTTAAAGATCCCACCATACCTGTTGTTCAAGCATGAATTTTTTAATATTTCAAGTAAGTTTGAGTTCTACTAACAACTTTTCCTTGCTCTCTCTTTATTCCCTTGACATCAATCCACAAGGTTGAAAAACCCCTTAAAAAAACCAACCTCCAGGCATGGTGACACACAACCAGGCGTGATGGCGCATGCCAGTAATCCCAGAGACTTGGAGGCTGAGGCAGGAAGATTGTGAGTTCAAAACCAGTCTCAGCAACTTGGTGAGGCTGTAAGTAACTCAAGGAGACCCTGTCTCTAAATAAAATATAAAAAAGGGCTGGGGATGTGGGTCAGTGGTTAAGCATCCCTGGGTTCAATCCCTAGTATCAAAACAAAACAAAACAAAACAACAAACAAACAAACAAACAAGAAACCCAAAACCCAAAACAAACCTACCAGCCCTACTCCTAACTTTTAAATATACTTAAAAAAAATTAACTTGTACTTAAAATCCAGCTTGTCACAGCAAAGATAAGGATGGAGCACTAGCTTTACAAAGAAACTCCCTCAAGCTCATTTACATTTGTTTACTTAAAGTTAAATTTCAGAATAAATACCGAATAGGTGCTGTCCTGCAATGTGTCTGTTAATCTACTTTTTAGGTAATAAATATGTATTCTATGGGGTTTGATTTTATTCTTTTATAGGTAATGGAAAGTGCAATTGTTTGAATTTTGGAGAGATCTCTTGGGTGGCTGAGTAGAGGGGATTTGGAAGTACACAATGCTAAAGTCAAACAATTGAATCAGCAGTGAGAATATGTAAGGACTAGCAAAACAGGCTGTTGATGCGAAATGATCAGCTTCAGTGACAACAGTGGATAGGAGAAAGAAGGAGGAATCTAAGAGGATTCTTGCATTCATCTATTGGGGAGAATGATGAGGTCCTTCACCAAGATGTGGATTTATGGATTACAAGCAATTTGATGGAGAAAATATATATTTACTTTAAAAAAAATCAAGTTAACATTTCCTGTCTATCACCCAAATGAAATTAATAAATCCTGAAGTCCAAGTAAAGTCTAGCCACAAGTATAGTTTTGTAAGCCATAATATGTTATAACTTATGTAAGTTATAATATGTGAGGATTAAAGTCATAGGAGGAGAATGTGTGGAGTGATAGGAAACAAGCTTGGAGAATAAGCACATAAAACTCTAAGTCAGAGATCATCTCTATACCCATTGTGTATAAGGACCTAGAACAATATAGAGAATATACTAGTTACGAAAGAAAGGAAGAAAATGATCTCCTTTTTAGGATTTAGCTGTATCTAAAGAAGAAAGGTAGTCTCCTTAATGCTCCTGTAAATCTCAGCTGTTAGATGCTGGAGATCTTATTATTATTTTTTTTAACTTTTTATGAACCTTGTTATTCTCTGGATCATCTGCTTAGAACCAAATCTGTTTTTATGATCTGAATCCCAAGACTTTCTGAAAGTTACCTGTATTTTGTGATTTCTGAACCTAATTTTTTTCTCCTACAGGAAGTGCAAAGTGTCCTTAAAAGGAATACTTGCATGGGTGGGACGGGCATGAGGAGTGAGTCACTGTGTCTTGTGAAGTATGGTACAGTCCTTGTAAGGATCACTGAGCAGGGAAGATGGGATGCTGAGCAGTTAGCAGATATGGGTCAATGATCTGGGTATTAAGGATTTATGATCAGCATGAATGAGCAGGTGTCTCTGGCAAGAGAATTTGGCAGAATCTCAAGGACATCAAGTGTAGAATGAAAGAAATCTCAGTATTGGTGATTCTTCCAGATCCTGTTTTGATTTTATTACTTTGTTATTGGGCTATATACTTTGCTGTCAGTTATACTCTGCCCGCTGGTCTTACCATTAGGATTCTCTAACCCATTTGCTTCTTCAAATAACAAATCAGTTCTGGTATTTGCAGCTCCCTAATCCTCGCTTTCAATTATTGTTAAAGGAAGACCTGGGATTTTGCTTTCAGGCCATATGTACCTGAGATAATAGACTTTCTATAGTTTTTCCATGCTTTCTCACTCACTCTAAAATCATCTCCTGTGGGGTTGAGGGCATTTTAGTTAACTTTTTCCTGATTGCTTCTAGCTGTTCCCATAATCATGTGTATGACAAGGCAATTTGTTCTCTATGAAACCTTGACTTTAGGATGCAAAGATTCTGTGTTCTTCTGGACTAAAGCAGATACTCAAATCTATTTAAAATCCAGAATACTGAGCATGCATTGTTCCCTGGGGTGAAGCTACTTCTGCAAGGGTCTTTGTACTGATTGTATGTAAAGACTTCAAAAAAGCAAAACAGGACAGACTGACATCCCATATGGAGTTTTATTAGGGGTATGAGCTGTCTGTTGAGTCAGACCAAGGGAATGGTGGAGAAAAGGCCATCGTCACCTTTTTCAGGTAAGCTAGAAGCTAGGACCAGAAGCTATCTTGTCTCTTAGGCAGTGAATAATCTCCTCTCCTGTAGTTTCCCAACACCTCTATCAGAGACCTGGAAACTTACTTGGAGCAAGGACAGGAAAATGGAGATCTCTAGTCTCTGTCATATTGAGCATTTGCTGAGCAAATGTCTAGTCTGGTCAGAACTTGGAAAGCCCACTCCCCTGAAAAAAACTTTCTATTGTTTTTTTTTTTTTCCTTGACATTTGTATGGTACTTACATTTTGCCATAGTTTTTCAAACCATGATTCAATTTTTATGACAAACCTAGAAAATAAACTATGGAAAGCTTACTGTCTTCTTTTAGAAATGAGAAAGATGAATTCCAAAGAAATTAAGCAATTGACTGAAGTTTGCAGAGCATGTAAATGACAGCACAGGACCTCTGGCTGCAAAGTAAGTGCTCTTCTCCCTCTTCAGGAGTGAGGCTTCCAGCTCAGGAAGGGTGTGAGATGGTAAAAGGCAAACAATGGTGAGCAATCACAGCATCAAAGGTGATAGGATCTGACATCACAAAAGGGAGACCCTAATCTTGAAGCATCCACACATTGGGACTGAGCCCCAAGGTGCACGATGAAGGGATGAGGAAGATGCTGAAGATATTAGAAGGCGAGGAGACACCAAAGGGCAGAGAGGGAATGTGAGGGACAGGGGTGGAATGTATAGGAGGTGGCATCATGGAGTGGTGATTAGAGAGGACTTGTTTGGTGAGGGAAGTTCCAAGAATGCAGATGGGGAAATGCTCAGGTGTGTCCTCCATATTCATTAGATCAGAGTTGTCTGGCTGTAGATTTGGATATAGGAAAGTTTGAGTGATTGTAAATTAAAGAGGCGTTGGATGAAGCAAAAGGAAACTTACTATGATGGGAGTTATATCTGTCTGGAGTTTTAAATTAATTAAATAGTTTACAAGATTGCAGAAACATCATTATCAAGAAAAGTGGCATGACCTAATCATTTGATTACAAGAACTGTCCATTCGGGAGCAGTGTCAAAGTTTGTTGGAGAGTCACCTAAATCCAAATAGTGGCTTTTTCTTGGTTGAATAAAGGAGGCATTATGAGAAACTAATGGGAGCCTATCTTGGTAATCAAGAGTAAAAATTTGTTTATTGGTAGAAAGTATAAGATGGGATAAGAATCTGTAGCTAACTTCAATAACAAATATTTGAATACATAAGGAGAATAATTTCTCAAGTGGATCAGCCCATTCCACAGTCACGTTCTTATAAATCTGTTCCTTCTCCCTGGAGAAATTCTCCCCATTTTCCTATTTCTATGACTGCTCATCTCTAAAGTTGCACTGATCTCTGGAATCCTTTTCCCCATACCACACACAAACATTTAGAACCAGGTCTTCCTACTTCATGGTTTTCACCCTGTCTTTACAGACTTCAAACATGGTTGCTGGGACCACAGCTAACTTGGTTGCAGACTAACCTGACTGGAATAGTCCAAGAATGGTCTTCCCTAGTATGTGATCTGAACAATGCCTTAGGACAGCATGGTATTTTGGATGTCTTTAAGTCCCACAGTTTTTGTCCGATTCTGTAGAATCAGCCTGAGGGGAGGCTGCCATGTTCTAGGTGGAGGGGATTCATGCCCTGGAGAGGTTTGTAGAAGAAGAGTGAGGCAAGGGGGTCCCTCCTCTGTAATCTGCTCTCCTTCCACTTTCTTCTCTCTATACCCATGTGTCTCCAAAACTTCTTTCTCTGACATTTCTCTATGATTAGGCTGGAGTTCAGCTCAGGAAGGGGAGGATGGAGATGGTTTCTAGAATGACCTTATTAGTCTTGGTTTCTGTGCCAACAAGTTCTATATTGTGTTTACTTCCCAATTCTGAGTCCCAAGAAGTCCTCGGTCAATGCCTATGTACAGTAGGATACACCTTCTCACCTCCTACCTAGGGAGTTCTGCATGGCTTTAAATGTGAGCTCTTTAGACAGAAGCAAAAATCTGGAAATCAGGACCTGTCACTCATCAAGGTTTCTTCTTATATCCTTCTCCTTCAAATTCCTTGTTGTATGAGGATCCTTCCTCCCTCACCATATAGTTGTCCAGAAAGAGAGAAAAGAGAAATAAAGGTGGGAGGTCTAATAAGGCAGGGGTATTCAAAGCATGGTTTGCTGAGCAGCTGCTGATTAGTAACAAATTGTTACTTCTGTATAATGAATTAAGGAGCTTATGCCTGAATATAAATCAACAACACACCTAAATTTAATTTAGTTGTCTTTTTGTAATTTTTTTTTTTTGTAGCAACACTTTTTAGTAAAGAAAATGTTGAACTAATTTTCACTTGGTGGAAGCTCCAAATACCATTTGAAAGGACATCTTGACAGCGTTATTCTATAGAAAAGTTAGTATATTAAACCCTTATATATGTTGAGATCAGATAGAATTGGCTTCCACAACTCTCTGAGTAAAACTGTTTCAGGAACCTATTCTTGCCTTCCAGAATGTCTTTTTCTTTATCATACCAACCTTCAACTTCTAGGCCATTCTCTGTTCTGTCCTCAATGTCCCAAAGCTGCGTAGAGCTTTTCCTGCAGGGAACACATATGCCAGTGTTCATTCAGGATGTAGTTCCATTGCTGACATATATTCCAGGATGGTGTGAATGAGGTGGGCTTAGAATCAGATTCTTTTTACATAAGATCTTAGAAGAAACACTTAGCTTTCGCCCCAGAGTGTGAAACAGCCAGCATTAACTCCACTGTGTCTGGGACCTTGGGGAAAAAAATGTTCTTACAGATAAAATTTTATCCATTTGTCCCATTGCCTTTCTCACCATGACATGCTCTCTGGTGCCCAGGGGCATCCTCTGCTTAGAGAGCCCTGAGAAGGTTCAACCTTAATAGAGTTCTTCATGCATGTGGGACTTGAGTAGCTTATTCCATGGGGACCACGCATACTCTCTGATGCTCTCAGGATCTCTTACAAGCTGAGCAAAGGCCATCTTGTCTCCTCACATAAAATTTATATTTCTTGGGCTGGGGTTGTGGCTCGGTGATGGAACCCTTGCCTAGCATGTGTGAGGCACTGGGTTTGATCCCCAGCACCACATAGAAATCAATAAAATAAAGGTCCATCAACAACTAAAAAAAATTTTTTTAAAAATTTATATTTCTTATCTATGTTCCTTTCACTGAATATCCTGTAGAACCTTCTCAGATGTCTTCCCCTATAGGGTTTTCACCATTGTTGATGAGTTTTCACCTTTCTAGTTATTCTGTTTTGGGATTCTACTTTAAACATATCAGAGGGAGTCAAAAAACAAAAAGAAGTCCTTGAATAATATACATAAAAGGACAGATGCTGGCTGCCCAGGAAGAGTACAAACCAACAAAATAACAACGGAGAGATGAGATGGAAGGAAGGCATTATAAAAGAAATTAAAGGAAACTCCCCTTTCCACTCTTACATTTACCTCAGCCACACTGCTGACATCAAATTCCATCTTTTCCACACCAAACTACCTCCTCTCGATTAAGAAACTCCTATGGGTGACACTCTGTCCCATCTATTCTTCCCTATTCCCCCAAAAATCATACATTTAAGTTCTTTGCAACTGTTGTTGGGCAATTAGATCATTCTTCCCCCAAAATAGCTTAGCTCCTCTCAAATTAGACTGTAGGAAGCATAACATCTCAAGCGGAGAATTCAACCTCTCAGATGGACAAAGTACCATGGTCCTTTCAGTCTGCTTTACCAAAATATCCCAACTGGGTGGTTTATGAGCAACAGAAATTCATTTCTTACATACCACAGACTGAGAAGACCAAGGTCAAGGCGCTGACAGATTGGGCAACTGTGAGGGCCTAGTCCTCTAGACGTCACTCTCTGGTTGTTTCTTGAAACAGTGACAGGCAAACTAGCTGCCTGAGCCTCTTCATAAACTATGACTCTCACTTAGGACCCTGCCCTCATGACCGAATCACCCCCAAGGTTCATACCTCTTGACACCATCTTTTTGGGGGTTAGGGTTTTAACATATGAATTGGGGAATTTTAATAACTAGTCCATAATATAACTATATTTTAGCAAAAGAAAAATTTTATCTATGTATTATACCAGAAAATGGAGACTGAAACTATTAAATAAGTTATTCAAAATTCTATACTAAGTTGCCAGGTGCAGTGGCACATGCCTGTAATCCCAGTTTCCTGGGAGGCTGAGGCAAGCCTCAGTAACTTAGCAAGACCCTGTCTCAAAATAAAATTTCTTTTTTAAAAAGGGCTGGGGATGTGGCTCAGTGTTTAAGTGCCCTTGGGTTCAATATTTGATACAAATATATATATATATATATATATATATATATACACACACACACACACACACTAAGTTAATTGCAAATCTACAACTGAATCTAAAATCCAACTCAAAGTTCCAGTTTTTAGGAGGAATCTAATATAAAGGGGGGTAATTAATGCAAAGCGCTGGGGGCAGGTGCATTGAGCAGATACCCATTAGAATCATACATATAAATTGTTTCTAAATCATGTGATCATAAATATATTTGGTAAGTGATATCATAAGCATAGTCTCAGGGTTAGAGAATGTCTTTTAGAGAAGGTGACAAATAAGAAAAATACAAGGAATGAACAGGACTTTCTACGTGCAGGAGAAAAGGAACAGAATGCACCAAGATTTGTGGGAAAAAATTCTACTCTATGTTAGTAAGGGATGACAGTATCTAGAGTATGTGGGACTGGTAGTAGGCTGTTGTGAGACAGACTAGACACACAATAGACCATGTAGTACCAAAGCAGTCACAGCAGTTTATGCCTTGAGGCTAAGAATGATAAATCATTGAAAGTTTTTAAAGGAATGATGGTTTCAGATTTGTATTTTGAAAAACAGATAGTAGTCAAGGAAATATGGAAAAGACTCAAGGGGAGAAAATTTAGAAGTAAAGGAACCACTTAAGAAGTATATTCACCCATGGCAGTGTAGCTGAGACTTTGAGATGGTCAGACCCTGAGGATATAGGATATCATAATGGGGACCCTGAGTTGGGAGGAAAAAGGAAACAGCTAGGATGACTCCTAGTTTCAGAATTGAAGATGCAAAAAACAAAAACAAAACCAGAAAGGTAAACAAGATTTAGTTATCATTGAGAGACTTTGATGGCTAAAAAGAGAAGAACCAACTAACAAATAGTTATACTTAGCTTTCAGATAAAAAAGATACATTGAGAACACAAACAGAGAACTTATCTTAAAGTTAATGATTTTGAGCATGTTTTCTAGGGGGATATCTTTACAGAGTCATGAAGCATTTGTAAAAATTAACCGAAGAAAGCTGGTCTGGAAAATACAAGAAAGAGATGCTTAATGACACGAATAGCATGAATGCACTAAGAAATCAGAGTATAGAAAGTTTGAACTTTTTTTGATGTGACAGCCTTAGCCAAGGTTCTTCAGAGAAACAGAACCAGAAGATTACATATGCATATACAACGAGATTTATTTTAAGGTACCGAATTGTGTGATTATGGAGATTGGCAAGTGTAAAACTTGCAGCATGGGCCAACAGGCTGGGGACCCAGGAAGAGGTGATGCTGCAGTTTCCATTCAAAGGCATTTGCTTGTAGAATTCTTTCTCCGTGGTGGGAGGTCAGTCTTTTGTTCTACTCAGACCTCAGAATGAGGTCCACCCACATTATGGATGGCAGTTTGCTTCACTCGAATTCCACCCATTTAAATGTTAATATCACCTAAAAATCGCCCTCGCAGGAATGTCCTGGGGAAAGTTTGAAC
The DNA here is from genome assembly GCF_902686445.1 of Sciurus carolinensis. Taxonomy (NCBI): domain Eukaryota; kingdom Metazoa; phylum Chordata; class Mammalia; order Rodentia; family Sciuridae; genus Sciurus; species Sciurus carolinensis. The sequence continues at coordinate 72,383,631 of NC_062223.1, forward strand.
ACATACATAACAGGGTACTCTGGGCAAGTTGACCCATCAAATTAATCATCACAGTGATTAAAAGCAATGGAAACATTTTAAGAAATTATCTAATTTCCCTTTTCAATTCAGAGAGGGAACCAGTATACTGTACAGATGCTATGTACAGTATACTGGAACCTGAGAAAGCAGGACTCAGCATCAGCTACAGGAAAAATAAAACCGAAGTCTTATGCATCCACCATCCTAACTGAATTGGATTTACTTTAACATTTTTTCTTCATTAATTCAATCTTTTCAATGTTAAATGTATACTTCCATTCCCAGAGGTTTGTATGAGGGCCAACTGGGAACTGGAAAGGAATTAAATTTATCATCATTAGCTGTTAGGGAAATGCAAATCAAAACCAAAATGAGATATCAATTTATACCCACTAAGAAGGCCAGAATCAAAAAGACAGATAATAGGATTGGGAGAGGATGTGGAAAAATTGAGATCTTCATACCTTCTAGTGGAAACCTATTATGGTGTGATCACCTTGGAAAACAGCCTGACAGATCCTTAAAAGTGTAAACACAGTTACTGTACGACTCAGCAATTCTGCTCCTAGGTACATAACCAAGAGAAATGAAAACATTCCGCACAAAAGATTTGTAAGGGGATGTTCATAGCAGCATTATTCCTAAGAGCCCAAAGTAGAAACAATCCAAATGTATACCATCTAACATATGGATACATTGTTAATACTAAGAGGATATCATTTGTGAGGGGCAGATAATGATCATGCTCTAAAATTGATAGTGTCAATGGTGGCACAGGTCTGTGAATAAAAAAACAGAATTGTATGTATTTAAAAAAGTGAGTAGTATACTATGTAAGTTGTATCTTGAGAAAAGCTCTTATGTAAAAGTAAGAAATCACCCTAACCTCCTGGAGCAGGAAGGGAAGGGGAAATGTGGGCTGCTGGTCTCAGTCCATCCTGGTCTGATGGAAACCTCTTAAGTCAAGGTTTGGTGCCTCCTCTCTCGTCTTATTTAGCTTCCTGCAGCAGGCTCTTCTGGGCACTAGCCTTTTAACTGCCACCTCATGGTCCAAGATCAGTTTTTCTGTGCTGCCTCCCCAAGCCTGGATCACACTTTAAACTGCCCCAGTTCTCTACATTTCTCCACCCAACACCATCCAATTGCTGGTAGAGGAGTTGAAACCCGCCCTCAGGCTGCCTGGCTTCCCTGGCCTCTTATGAATATGCAGATTTGGATGGGGCACCTGGGGTGGGGGAGGGGAAAGGAGTAGCAAGGGGTGCAGAATCGTCTTGAAGGGACCCAAGGGCCAGAAAAGCCTGCCCAGACGGCCAAGTTCAAGTATATCCAGTCATTCCCAGCTGTGCTTTGTTTAGCAATACTGTAATACCCATCCTAGTGTGGTGGGATGTAGAAGAAACCCACGTCAAAGCAAGGAAAAGCTGTGGCAGGATCTTAAAGTCCATATAGTTGCTGATATTGCCAGAGGCCAGTAGATGCTGGTATTGTTTTAACCTCAGTAGTGAGCTTTCCCTGCTCCCCCTCCCCCACACTCTCCCTGCACAATTTAAAGGAAACGAACACAAATATATATACATACACATACCCACATTAATAATTAGCAAGGAAAGTGAATCGAAGTATAATAATGCGCTTAATAAACAGTAAACATTTGCTAATTTTGCTTTTAAAGTTCCCCCTCATTCCACGAAGTCAGTATATTATTGTTTTAAGTATTTAAATATTTTTGTAACTCTTGGAGCCCTACCATCATATGCTTAAGAAAGAAAAGGGCTGGGGGAATACTTGATTATGCGGTGGAGAACAGAGGAGGTTCTTCTTACCCCAAAGGGGAGAGGAGTGTTTGGAAATGCCCCAGGAATCAGGAGAATACTCCCCTGCTCTAGAGAATACCAGCTCCCTGCCCCTAGCCCAGTACCCCCCTCCCCCTTCACATTTCCATCAGCTGCAGCAGACAGCAGTGGATTCTCCTGGACACTCTGCTCACACCTCCACTCAATGCTTTGAGACCACAGGGGACACTGGAATTATGCAGTTTGTCTCTATTAAGATACAAGAAGCTCAAGATTCAAAGACAACGCTCAGACCTCCATCCGTAAGGCTCTGTGTCTCCCTGTATTTGATTCCATATGTTGCTCTGCAACCTTTGACTTCCTTTATTGACAATCAGGAATTTAGCCATCAGTAAAATTCCCTATGTGACCAAAATCTTCTTGGAATATTCCTTTTTACTTTCTTAGTCTAACTGACTCCTTTCTTTCCACAGGACAATTCTTTATTTTCACCCACATTTCTTATAGTGCCTTGTCCTGGAGTTGGGGTTAGTTGTTATCTCTGTACTGTGTTACTGATTTCCTCCCTTGTCTTAAAACAAAACATAACCCCTCCCCATATCTTTATTTTGGTTCATTAACAGCTTTGGCTAATCATCTTTAGGCCAGTTATCTGCTCATGACTGCCATTCCCCTTCTTTCCTTAGCAGCTTCTGTTCTGGTTCTTAGTCCCTCTTTCTATAATTCTCTTATCATGATTCTTGATGACTTTGGGACTCTCCCTTATTCTGTCAGTTCTATTCATCAAATGAACACGTCTTTCTTCCTTCCTCAGTCTCTAAATAACTCTGACAGTCACGCAGCCCTATTTTCACCAATAGTTAGAACCTGCCTGTAATCTCAATTTCAAATAGTTTGCTCTCCTTCTTTAACTTCCCTCTGTGTTGTTGTCACTCCAGTATCCTTCTGCCCTATGAGAATTTATACTCTAGTGGTTCCTGTCACCTTCCCCTGTCCCCAGTACCTCCACAGAGTCTACACTCCCTCCTGTTTGCCCAGTTTAACCTCCAATATTATAACCACTCTTTGCCATATGTATTCCAACACTCCATCATTTTCCATCTGCACTGGACTTTCCTAGCAAAATGTCAAGCCTATTTACATTGGGTATTTAAATTTCTCTCTCTTCATTCAACAGACACTTTTTCTTTTTTACTTTAAATTCATAATCACAAACCTCAGGGGATTCTGCATTGCTGCTTAATCCTTACCCTCTCTCCCATCCCCTTATCTTCTCTCTCTTATTAAAGCATGTAAAACCAAGGTAAAATTATTATATTCATACAGCTGTAAGATAAACACATGCCAAAGACTTACTGAATTCATTAATTAATGAGGAAACCATATTAAAATCAGCTCAAATAAAAATGTGACTTCGAGTAAAAAATTAAATCTTCTCCCTCCACAGTTTATTGTTTACATTAAAAACAAACAAACAAACAAGAAAACAAATAAAAAAGGATTAGTATTTCACTGTCTTCATCAACATGACTTTACATGATTTTAGGAAACTCTTGAGTAAGATATAACTTTCAAATTCGTTTTATTCAACCCGGAAATACACTTAAATGAAAATCAACTTGTTCAGTTCTTCAACAGAGAGCAACAAAGAATAGTTTATTCCTTAAAAGCTTTCAGGCACCCTTATTTAAATGTTCTTTGTTGTTTTAATCGATTCTAAACTGTTATCCTTATTAATTAGTTCAAGATCTTAAATTGAAATCACCATTTTAAACAGGACTCCAAATTTTTATAAATTTATCAACTTTGGCTTCCTTTGAAGACTACTTCTTACTATGTTAAGATTTAACTCTGCTTTGCCTTTATTTTTATATTATATTATATTATTTATTTGTACTGGATGCTTAACCACTGAGCCATATCCCTAGCCCATTTTAGTTTTTATTTTGAGACAGGGTCTCAGTTGCTTAAGGCCTCACTAAATTACTGGGTCTGGCCTTGAACTTAGGAATTTGGAATCCAGGAATTCAGATTCCATTTTGGTTGTCTCAAATATTTTTGTGTTATAAAATTTTACAATAATGTCTAACTTCGTGAACTTGATATTTTGTATATGTGGAGGCATATCTGAAATGTAATTTCCAATAAATGTGATTTCTAGGTTAAAGGAAAAATGAATAAGAATTTTGTTAAATATTTCCAAACTTAACAGAAATTCAATCATATGGTACATCCATAAGCAAAGTATGAGAAGACCTGATTTCTGACATCATGGACAACAGAGGGTTAATGCTTTTCATCTTTGCCAATCTGACAGGCAAGGAATGGCACATTGGTATGATTTCCTCTTATTCATGATAAGTTAAGATTGTTTTAATTAGGTCTTTGCCCTTTTTGTTCATCAAACTTTTGATTACTTTTTTCCTCTACATTTAAAGAATCCCTTCGGTATTAGGAAAAATGAGTCTTTCATCCGTAACATAATCTGAAAACGATTCTCCCTCATTTGTCATTGACTTTTGTTTCTTTGCTTATAGTGCTTTTACATTTATTTTATTTTGTCACAAAAAAAGGGAAACACATTTGTTGTTTTTACTGGAAGATTATAGAGATGTTTCCGTGGAAGAGACATACAAACAGAGAACTGAATGCAAGGAGGGGCGGGGGATCCTGTGAAGCCATGTTTCAGGCGACAAGAATAACAAGTATGAGCCTGAAGAGAAAAGGAGCTTGGCATGTCTGCAAACCAGCAGGAAAGTCTGGGTCTGGAGTGGCATAGCTGTATTTAAAGCAATGTCTGCTATTCTTTTAAAAATGTGCCTAATTTTGACATATTAAAATAATATTTGGCTGAACTGAGTTATTGTAAACATCCAAAGTAAAATATTTTTTTCTGTTTTTCATTATTTTCTTCTTCTAGAGATGAAATCAGAGTATTAGACAGACATGCCATCTGCTTAACTGGGAGGCAGCAAATGAGCCCTGGATTAACAATAATTGAACAGCAATACAAAGGAAGCTATCGTTTGTAGAGCATTGATTTACCTGCCAAGAACTGTTGTAAGATAATGTGTGTATTAATTTCTCTCTCATTAAGTCATCAAGAGAAAGGTACTATTATTGCTTATCTTTTAAAGATAAGAAAGTTGAGACAAGCGAGGTGAAGCAACTTGTCCAGAGTCACACAGTTAGTAAATGGAAGATGCCGAATCTCTAAAAAGATCTAGAACTTAAAAACGGGTCACTACTCCCATACAGTTTTCTCATTCACGCAGTAAGAATGCTGATATTTGTTCTTTCTAATTTTCATTCTCGTTGTTAGGAAGATGTGGAAAGAGCTTTGTGGGAAGAAAGAAGAAACACCTAAGTTGAACATTCATTGAATGCTTACTATGCAATAGGTATACAATGTTGTATCATTTTCATCTCCTTTATAGATGCATAGAAAAGTAAATTTACTGATATGCAAACGTCCAAGCTTATTGACCATGTAACTAGTATATGTGGATTTTACATTCACATCTCCTGGCGCTGAGCACTGTTCTTTCCTTACATAATGCTGAATCCCAGGACGTAGAATTCTCTCAAAGAAGAATGAAAGGAGGACAGAAATGTGATATTAAAAATTTTAATAAGAATTTTGTATCCATACACACACATTGTATTTCAGATATGAGCAGGTTGTCCTGCTTCCGGCAATGGCAATAAAAAACCTTGCAAAACAATGTTTCCTTAAGGAATACGCAGTTTAGACACAGGGACTTAATGTACACTCATGAAAAGATTTCTAATAAAACAAGAAAGAACACACTCATGACCCAACACAATAGTGATTTACATGAAAATGGTACAAAATCTCAAAAGGCGGATCTTTCATCGTGTGCAGGAGAGGAAGCAGTACAGATGTGAACTATTTTCAAGGATGAGTTGGTCTTAGGCCGAAGAGGCTTTTCTCAACCTCAGAGAACAGCAGCTTAGGCCAATTCCTGGAGTTAATAATGAAAGTAAGCACTTATTAAATTACATATGAACATTTATTGTTTCCTTAACTCTTCATTAAATAATGTGGAAATCCATAGCTATTTGATTTGAGTAGGTATTTTGATTTTTAATTTTAGTGATGAATATAATCTTGAAATACAAAACATATTTGGATGGAAAAGAGTACTTGGTTCCTATTACTTAGATTTCTTGAGGAAAACTCTGTCCAAAACAGTTCACACTATTACAGGTTTATTTGATAAAAGTTTTTGAAATGATATGTTGTGCTTAAAAGGATAAGCAGGTATGTCTACCTATACATGTTGTTGTGTGTTAGTGTTTCTGGACTTGGGTATGTGGGATTATGGATTTAGGGAGACGATAAGAAACACAAATATCATCCCATGGAACTATATGAGCTTTTAGATATGACAATTCTCAGGAGTTACCATAAGAAAGATTTTAAAGTGGTAAATAAATGTGAAAATTATATATGTAAGTAATTAAGAACACATTAAGAGAATTAATTCAAGTTATGCCATGAAAAGTCCTATTTGCATGGTAAATTGGGGATCAACTATCACATTTCCCCTGTTTAGCTAGTTCTTCTTGAGGTGATGGAAGATAAGACTGCATTTGAATAATAGAAGAGAGTGGGGTGAATATTAAAATAGTTTTCTAAGAAAGAAAATCTGGTTTGAGTAGATGACATATTTAAATAAGTTGGGATGTGGGTTAGAATAACATGGAGATAATTGGAAAAGGCAGAGATGAGGATGTAGTGAATACAGGAGAACAGGTAAGTATTGAAAGGGATCAAGTTAAAGCCCAGTTTATAGCATTTATTTTAATCCCTTAGCAATATTTGAAAACATCTGCTTAGTGCCTTCCAGAATTTGGTTGGTCCTTACTCCATAAATGATGGGATTAAGCATAGGGGGGATGACCACGTAGAGGTTGGCCAGCAGAATGTGGACATAACGTGGGATGTGCTTCCCACCAAACCTGTAGGCAAAGACAGAAAACAGTGCAGGAATGTAGAAGAGCAGAATAACACAGACATGAGATCCGCATGTGCTCAGGGCTTTGGACCGGGCTTCTTGAGAAGAGAGGCGGAAGACAGCTAGGAGGATGTGGACATAGGAAATAGCAATGAGAATGATGTCCAGACCTGTGGAGAGAAGAGCAGCTGCCAGCCCATACCAGACATTGATGGAGATATCAGAACAGGACAGTCGGGCAATGCCCATGTGCTCACAGAAGGTGTGTGCGATGACGTTGATCCGGCAGTAGTGCAGGCGCTGGAGGAGAAAGACGGATGGAAACATGATGATGAAACTGCGGGTCAAGGTGGCAGCAACGATCTTCCCAATGACCTTCCTCGTGAGGATGGTGGCATATCGCAGCGGGGAGCAGATGGCCACATAGCGGTCAAAGGCCATGGCCAATAGGACAGCAGAGTCAGCCACGAAGAGAAAGTGGATGAAGAACATCTGGGTGAGGCAGCCATCAAAGGAAATGTGGCTAGAACCTAACCAGAAGTTGGCCAGGGCCTTGGGCATGGTGGAGGTAGAGAGCAGGACATCAGCACTGGCCAGCATGGACAGGAATATGTACATGGGCTCATGCAGGCTTGGCTGGGAGAGGATGGTGCAAATTAGAACGCCATTGCCCGCCAGGGCAGCTATGTACATGATGCAGAAGGGGACAGAGAGCCAGATATGTAGGTGCTGCAGCCCAGGGATGCCAGTGAGGAGGCAGCCTGCCGTGCGAGTGTCAGAGAGGTTCACTGCTGCTATGCTGGTAGCAGATGAAAAAGCCATGATTTTCTGCAGAGACTGTATCGCAGGAGAAAAACAGCTTCAGACATTGAATACACTCATAGTGCTCCCACAAAGTTTGCAAACAACCACAAGGTCTGCACATACTCAAGGGCCCACAGCACTTAAGGGCTTCACACGAAGGCATACTTTTCTTATAGACAGTCACACACTGGCTCTGCACAAAGTACACAGTCATAGGCCCCTCCCACAGTTAGGTTCTGCATCCTTATTTAGGAGCTGTCTACACAGCTGTAAGACAGAAAACTAGAGTTTAGACACATCACAGACTGGGCAAGGTGCTCCAGGTTCTGGAAAACACTGATATCTACAGCACTGAAAACAAAGTCTAGGTCTAGGGATGTAGCTTAGTGGTGAAGCACTTGACTCACATGCACAAGGCCCTGGGTCTGACCCCCAGCACATTGAAAAAGCAAAACAAAAACAAACAAACAAAAGAACACAATCTCTGTGGGTGCAGACCGTAATAAACTCTGCAATAGCCTCAGGCTCGCTCTGCACAGAGGACTGTGGTCCCGCAGCGGAGGGCAATTGCCTCTGCAGACATTGTGGAAGAGTAGGGTTGAGGGTGGTGGGCATTGCAGATCCTGCATTCTTTCCCCCCAGCACAGATGCTCTGGTGAGTGTGGAGGCAGTGAAGGCAGCTATGGCATTTATAAAGGACCCTGGACATCTTGTACAAAAAACCCTATCAGAGATCTGCTCTGTCAGCTATTGACTGTGGCTATCGACACTGCGATCTTGGACAAGTCACTGTTTTCTCTGAGTAACAATTTTCTGGTCTTCAAAATGAGCATAATTGTTATCCTTGTAGTATCCTAAATTTTTGTCTGTGGAAGTCTTAAGAAACTGTGTGATGTTTTCTGAGTCCTCGTGAAACGTGGTCCTATTGCCTGGAGTAGGGAGGAAAATGTTTCTGAAGTGTGGTCCTGAGACTAGTGCCGTCAACATCCTCAAGGAACTTGTGAATTCTTGGGTTCTGCTATAAACCAACTGAATTAGAAAATCTGGGCTAGAGGACAGCAATCTGTGTTTAAGCAAGACCCCACTCCCTGTGATTCGGATTCATTCTAAAGTTTGAGAAACAGTGACAGAACCTTTAACTTCCTTTTCTATCCAGTCTACTTGTCCATTGTTTCTGCCAGGATCATTAACTTCTTAGTCTCTGTTGGTTTCTTCTGTGTTCTCCCTGAACATGTTCAGACTTCAACTAAGTCTAATTAGTGCTCTCCTCAGCTCACATAGTCAGGATGAGAAGGAAATGACACAGACATGGGAGTGGTCTTCATGACTTATGAGGACACTTGAGACCTCCCCACCAAGTCCGATTAAATTATTCTCATAACAAACATGCTATTCTTATCACTGTCTAAATCCTATTTCTCAATTGAACTTTTCTCCTACATAGCAGACTTCAAGACTAATCAGGAGCCAACTCATATTATCGTTCCCCTCCTATAAATTATTTAATCTCTGAAACCATTTTCCTCTCAGTTGATCCAGCTTGAGAGAAAGCGGTGTTAATGTCTCTGCTTTGTCATACTTGTAATCTATTTTATTTCACCTAGATGTAAGAAACTATCCTTAAGGTTTATGGTTATTTTGTTTGTTTCTTTGTAGTGCTAGGGATCAATTCCAGGGCCTTGTGCGTGCTAGGCAAATGCTCTGCCACTGAGCACTGAGCTATGTCCCCCCCAACCCCCCCCCGCCTGCCCCCCCAATCTCTCTCTCTTATTTTTTTTTTTTTTGTACCAGAGATTGGACTCAGGGGTACTTAACCACTGAGTCACTGGGCCACATCCCCAGCCCTTTTAAGAAATTTTATATTTAGAGATAGTGTCTCCCTGAGTTGCTTAGGGTCTCACAGAGTTTCTTAGGGCCTCGCTAAATTGCTGGGGATGGCTTTGAACTCAAGATTCTCCTGCCTCAGTTTCCCAAGCCGTTGGGATTACAGGTGTGTGCCACTATGACCGGCTCTTTATTTTTTTAATTAGAACTTTATAGTTATACATAGTAGTTGGGTTCATCTCAACAAACTCATAGATGCACATAATTTGATTTCAGTTTATGATCCCCCCTTTTCTTGTCCCCTTTCCTTCCTCCCCCTTCTCTTCCCCCTTCTCCTTCTTCTACTCTGCTAGACTTCCTTTCACTCATCTATTTATTTGTATTTGATTGGTTCTTTTTATTTATGCATAAACACAAAATTCCCTGTGGCATATTTATGTATACATGTAACATGATATTTTAAAAAAATTCATTCTGCACTGACAACCTTTCTTCTTTTAAGCAAACACACACACACACACACACACACACACACACACACACACACGGACTATTCCAAATCCAGGCACTTTCCCCTGGAACCCCTTTGTCATCCTTTGACTCATTCCTTATTGGTTTCTTAACCTGTGACATTGGCTCTGTGACTTCTCTCTTATCTTTCAAACTCCAGTACAACAAATCTATACTAGGTTATTCTGGTTTATCCTGCCAGAAGAAATTCAGATCTTCAAACACAAATTCCTTTCTTTTTCTCTTTATTCTCTGGCTGTCCTTTTCTATCCTTTAATTTTCTTCTTTGCAGTGGAGGAGAAATCATTCCTTTTACTATTCTAGTGAATTCCCGTCACCTGTTTTTGAATCCTTTCCCTGACTGCTGTGCAGGAGCTTGACTCTAGTGTCCTTGGCATATGGTTCCACCCTTCCTCAATGTTTGGGGATAGGACCCAAGTGTTGGGCTGGGGATATAGCTCAGTTGGTAGAGTGCTTGCCTTGCAAGCACAAGGCCCTGGGTTCAAATCCCCAGCACCGCAAAAAAAAAAAAAAAAAAAATGACCTAAGTGTTATTTATGAATCATGCACACTCTTTAGGAGCCAAGGATCGGTTATTCATCAATATCTCCATCCTTATCTGGAAAGTGACCCTCTAAACTGCCCTTCTCCCAATCCACTTCCCAGGAGAAAATAATCACTCCAGCTACCTTTGCCCATTCCTCTCTTCAGCCATCCGCCCATCTGTGAACACTGCCACAGAGCTGTGCACTTTCCTGGTACCCGTTTCTCACCTCCCCTTTGTATCAATACCTCTTCTGACTCAGACTTACCTCCCTGATGCCACCTTCTCAGACTCACAGTTTCTCAGTTCAGTCTTCACATGGAGCACAGTCTTCCTTAATATAAACAACAGAGTCTCAGGTCTTGCCACAAAGTTTATTAAAACCTCTTCTCTTTTGGGAGCTGAGATTCTCCTGCCTCTGTGTAACCTTCCCTTTCTCAGCCCCAATTCCCTCCTGCAGCACTTGGGTCAATATGCAGGCACACAGGTGCAGGCTTTGGCACAGAGCCAAAAGGAAGAGCTGTAAGGACAGACCCTCTGGGTCACCTGGGGGCGGGGCAGGGCTCAGGGACAACTCAGAGGCTCCCAGCCTGAGCTGCTTTCCTTTTCCTGTTCCAATGCTTGTTCTTTCCTATGCCTTCAATCCCCCCATTTTTTTTTTTTTTTTTTCTTCTCTTCCCATTGCCCTTCTTGAAAGCATTTTCCTGGTGGGGTTTTTCCATTCCTCATCTTCCTAGTGTCTGTCTTCAAACCCATGCACCTTTTTACTGTAGTCTTCTCTTCACCCTTCCACTACCCCTAAGAATCTCTTACATTATTTGTCATCCTAAAGAGAAGGACGTGTAGGGATTATTGTCCGTCTTGCTCATTCAGACGTTTTACAGAGCTTAACTGATCCCTTCTGCAGTCGGCATTTGAGGTCAATAGACCTCTGGTGATTATAATACCAGTGATTAGAAAGTGCTGCAGGAGTTCAGAGTCCTGGGGATAGTTCTACCTGGTACAATTAGGGAAGTCTTCACAGAGTGTCAGTTTGTGGTTGGGACTGAAAAGTCTGTGCATGTGTATGTGTGTGTGTGTGTGTGTGTGTGTGTGTGTGTGTGTGTCTAAGATTATTGTACCACTGAGGCAAGGAATATGAAAAGACTCCTAGATGAAATATGTGATAATACTAAGTGGTGCTTTGGAGAATTCAGATTAAGGGTTAGCCAGGGAACTGGAACACCAGAAACAGAGCAGAAATACTAAAGGCTAGTATTTAGGAAGACAGGAAATAGGATGCATTTGTCTCAGCATCTTCCAAACTTAGGATGAATTCCACTTTGGGCTGAACTTTTCTTAGCCTTCTTAAAAATTAAGATATGGTTCACCCACCACAACACTGACCCTTTTCGAGTATGAAATTCATTTACTTTCAGCATACTCACTAGATGGTGCAGCAATCTCTGTTATCTAATTCCAGAACTTTGTTTTACACCTCAACATCTCCCTGCCCATCATCAGTCACATTTCATACCTCACTTTTCTGAACCCCTAGAAACTACTAATTTGTCTTCTGTCTTTAGGGATATACCTATTTTGGACATGTCATATAAACAGAATCATAGGATTATCTGACCTCTTGTGACTGACTTCTTTAACTTAGTAATAACTGCAGTTCATTCATGCTGTTGTATGTAACATGATTTCCTTCCTTTGTATGGGTAAATAATATTTTGTCTTAAAAATTATAATTATTAATTCACATTAATTGTACAAATTAATGGGATCGACAGTGATATTTTCATATGTATATATTTTGTATTGATCATGTCCAGCTGCCATTCATCTGCCCTCTCTGCCTTTTCTTCTTACCCCTGCTCACAACACACAGCCAAATATGCATGGACGCAGTGCATTTTATGTATCTACTTAATTGTTAATTGACATTTGGGTTATTTTGCACTTGGGGGCTACTGTGTTTATAGTTTTTAATGTTTTTGCAGAACTAGGTCTTGAACTCAGGGCTTTGTGCATGCTAGGCAAGTGCTCTACCACGAAGCTACATCCCCAGCCCTTTGGAGCCTGTTATGAATAGTGCTGCTATAAATATTTGTGTTCAGGTGTCTGTATGGATATGTTTTTATTTCTCCTAGGTGTATAGCTAAAAGTGAAGTTACTGAGTTATATGGCAACTCTATACTTAATTATTTTGGGAACTGTCAGACTGTTTCCAAGTGGCTCTATCATTTTATACTCTCCCAAGGAGTATATGAGAATTAGTTTCCCCCACCTTCATGAAAGCTTGCTGCTACCTGAAAATTTGAATCTAGACACTTTAGAATGTGAACTGAAAATCTCAATGTTTAAATTTTTTAAAATTCTGTTTTTTGGGTCCTACTTAGTCATACATGACAGTAGAATCCATTTTGATAAAATTATACAAGCATAGGACATATTTTATTCTAATTAGGACCCCATTCTCGTGGATGGGCACAATAGTGGGGTTCACTTAGGCAATGCCATGTATGTACCCAGGAAAATTATGTTAGATTCATTCTATTGTCTTTCCTATTCCTATCCCAGCTCCCTTCCTTTAGTTCTCCTTTGTCTAATCTAAAAAACTTTTCTTCCCCTGTACCCCTTTATTGTTTAGCTTCCACATATCAGTGAAAACACTTGACCTTTGGTTTTTTGATAGTCTCCAGATCCATCCATTTACTGGCAAATGTCATAAAATCATTCTTTTTTTATGTCTGAGTAATATTCCATTATATATATATATATATATATATATATATATATATATATATATCACAATTTCTTTATCCATTCATCTATTTATGGGCATCTAGGTTGGTTCCATAGCTTAGTTATTGTCAATTATACTGCTATAAACACTGATGTGGCCGTGTCACTGTAGTATGTTGATTTTAAATCCTTTGGATATATACCAAGCAGTGGGATAACTGGGTCAAATGGTTCCATTCCTAGTATTTCGAGGAATCTTCATACTGCTTTCCAAAGGGTTTGCACCAATTTGCTGTCATACCAACAATGTATGAACGTTCCTTTTTCCCCACATCCTCACCAACATTTGTTGTTACATGTATTCTTGATAATTGCCATTCTGACTGGAATGAGATGGAATCTCAGTGCAGTTTTAATTTGCATTTCTCTAATTGTAGAGATGTTGATCATTGTGATTTTGATCTGTATTTCCCTGATAACTATATGGTCAGGTGTTTATGTGCTTAATGGTCATTTGCATATCTACTTTGGAGAAATGTCTATTCAGATCTTTTATAGTTTGTAGATTGAACTTTTTATTATTGAATTGTGAATATTCTGTATTTATTCTAAATATAAGATCTTTGTTAGACATATGATTTGCACGTATTTTCTTTCATTCTGAGTGTTGTTTACTTAACTTTTTTGGTACCAAGGATTGAAACCAGGTATGCTTTGCCACTGAGCCACATCCCCACCCATTTTTAATTTTTTATTTTAAGACAGGGTCTTGCTAAGTTGCTGAGGCTGCCTTCGAACTTGTGATCCTCCTGAGGTGCTAGGATTATGGACATGTGCTACTGTGCCTGACTTTTTATTCACTTTCTTGGCTTTTTTGGAAACCTGAAAGTTTTTTTAAAAATTTGGATGAAGTTGAATTTATCTGCATTTTCTTTTATCACTCAAGTTTTTGGCGTCATATGTAAGAATAGTTTGCCAAATCCAGGGTCATGAAGATCTGCTCTTACACTTTCTTTTAGGAGTTTCATAAATTTTATTCTTTGCGCGCTTTCTCTTTTTCTTTAGGTTGAAGGTTGAACCTAGTGGTGCTGTACTACTGAGCTACATCCCCAGCCTGTTTTATATTCTTTGTTTTCTATATTAGTTTTGCATGTTGTAAACTGATCTCATGTTTGCTGCTTCTTTCTTCTGCCTTCGCCAATTTGTCTTTGAACTCCTAAAGTGAACTTTTTTGTTTTAGTTATTGTTCGTGTTTAACATAAGAATTTCTGCTTGGTTTCTTTGAACAAGTTCTATCTTGATATTTTGTATTTGGGTGATATTTCCTCACACTTTCCTTTAGTTTTCTAGGCATGCTTTCCTTTAGTTCTATGAACATCTTTAAACTAGTTCATTTAAAGTTTTTTTCATACTAACATCTGGGCTTTTTCAGGGGTAGGTTCTGTTGATTTCTATTTTTTCTGTGATGGTCCATATGTTTTAGTCTTTCTTTCTTTCTTTTTGTATAAAACAAAAACTTGAAAACGTAAACAATACAGTGTGGTAACACTGGAATTTAGATTCTCCCCTACTCCCAGGATTTGCTGCTATTGCTAATCGTTTTTTTAAAGTGACTTTTAGAAATATTTCTGTAAAGTTTGCATTCTTTTTCATGCGTAGCCACTGAATTCTCTGTTCAGTTCTTAGTGGTCATCTAAAGAATAAACAGAGATTTTTCTTAAATTCCTAGGAAAAAATAGGTCTCCAGTCTTTGTTGAGGGACTCGGTGAGCATTTTTGGACACATATACAATACTCAGCCTTGTGGTTTACAACCAACCCTTCTTAGCCTTCCCTTCCTGCTTTTACAGTCTTAAGGTCAGCAAGAGGTGAGAGTTTAGGGCTTTCCCACAGCCCTGCACACACCTGAACTCCAGATTCCTATGGATTTGCAAGCCCTTTACAAAACTCCTCTGGATAACTCAGTTAAAAGCTTTGTCTTTTAAGCTTTTTGGTTAGTTTATTATTCATCATGGGGTTTATCCATGGCCTCAGGCAGCCATGAAGTTAAAACACTTGCCAGTGTTTTTTGACAAGCTGCGCCCACACACGTAGCCAGAAGGATTTTAGCATTGGGCAGACTCTCATTCAACATTTGAGTCTTCTAGGAAATTATTCTAGTAGTTTCTGGCTCAGAAAAAAATGAAGATATTATAGAGGATTCTCTGTAATTAGCAATAAGATATTACAAATAGTTTACGTTAGTATAGCATATTAATTATAATCAGTGAAACAATATATTACTATTAGCGTCAATATTTATTAACTAACATCCATGTATAATTCTGAAATATTTATTTCAGTTTCTTGTGAATTTTGCAATGGAAATAATGCCTTCTGAGACTAAGCCATAAAAGGCATTAAAACTTCCTTCTTGCTTTTTCTGGAATTTCCTGCCCTGGATGAAGCCAGACTCCCTGTCCTAAGGACACTTCAGTATGTAAAATGTGGTATAAACAGAGGTTAACAATACTATTACTACTAATAATAATTGAAAGCACTAATTGCATGCCCACTCTGAACAACCATGGAAATCCAGTGGTGGACTGAGGGTGAGATTTGTATGACCATGTAACTCATATTCTGAAAGCAGAAGTTAACAGCCAAACAAGTAATTACAAGATGCTGTGATAATTGCCAGCTTCTCAGGCACTGAACACAGGGGTCAGGCAGAAAAGAACAGGAAGGGTATTCCTGAAAGAAGAGATAATAACATGTGCTTGAGAAATCTTTATGCATTTGCAACTCTGCACAGATTCTCATCTGAAATTATTACAGAATTTGTGGCATACCTTGGGGTAGATGGCAAGAAGCTGAAGAGGAAGTAGAGTCTGAAATTGCGAGACCTTATATATTTTGCTGATGGAGATTTGATTTATCCTAAAGACTTCATAAACTGTAGAAATGTTATGTTTCTCTCTTAGAAAAGATTACTGTGGATTCAGAGGACAGGATGGGATTCTTTAGAATAATCAGAGCCTAATAGCAGAAATGACAAGGGACAAAACAATGGCAACTGAAGGAAGAAAGCGATTCTAAAGTTTTCTGAAGTCCAAGTTGACAGGACTGTGGGACAGTATCCAATAGTTTTCTATAAAAGTTCTGTTTGACCAATACTGATTTGTGGTAACCATGGCATTCTCTAAATTATCTTTCATTTGAATCAGAAAGAACCTGTACTCCTCCTCTCATCTACCCATTTGCATTCGAATACTAAAATAACTTAAATGAATGGTTGAATATTTATAGCATTAATAAAATATTACACAAAAAAGTTGTGGTATTGCTCAATGGTACAGCACATGCTTGGCATGTGTGAGGACCTGCATTCTATCTCCAGTACCACAAAAAATAGAAATAATAATTAAAAAAAAAAAACCCTCAAAATTCAGATTGAGATTCCTTCAAACATACACCTACAACAAACACACAGATTTCCTTGTAGATCGTTCTAGCAACAGTGGAGAGAGCAAAGAGAACTTGCAATATTTAAAGCCTCTGAGGATTCTTCTTTCTCAGGACACCACCTGTCTGGGAAGACCTGAATCTTCAGGGACTCAGTCCAACACAGCCTTTGGGACCTCAGTGACTTAGGAGCTGTACATTTTGGAAAGTGCTTTAGTGTGCAATCCACAGTTCACTAACCGGGTTCATGTCCATGGTCCCTCAGGGGCCTGCAGGGTCTGAGTGCCCTCTCTGAAGGTCCAGGAAGGGTAATAAGAGGACATCCTCTCATGAGTGCCATTTCTCTTCATCCCTCAGTCCCCATCAAGGGCTGTTTGGTAAGTATTAGGTTTATTAAGTATTAGGTTTGGACAAGGTAGCGAGGATTGGAAACTCAAGGGCAGGTCCATCTTCTGGAGGGGCCCCTCTGAAAGGCATAGAGATAACGGGGAGGCTAAGAGAAGACAGGGATGTGCTTAGATCAGTTTTCTCTGTGAAATAAAGCCTGCAACTCAGATTTTAAAGTCTCAGAGAATGAAATACTATGGTTACACAGGAACAAGAAGGACTGAGACTATATACGGAGGACACAATCTGATAGCCCAGACCAAAGAATTTGAGCTTGGATTCAGAAGAATATACTCCAACTCTCTGGTTTCTGTGTGATTTGCAATTTTGTCATCTTGTGGAGTTTTGACATCAGTGTGTATGTGCATATGTTTGTAACATTAATGACATTACATAATAGTTGCTACTAATGATTAATTTAATATTTTTCAGGTACCATGCTAAGAATCTTTTCATATAATCCCCACATAATGTCTCTATGAGGAAACAGGCATTTTAGAGAGATCAAAGAGCTTATTCGGTATAAAGTAGGAAACACAAATCAAATGCAAATTAAAAATACTCTAAAAGTTGTTTTTTAAGTAGTTATCTAAAGATTTTGTGAGTCTAGGTGTGCCTGGGTATATTTGTAATTGTATTGTGTTTTTTATTTACTCACTCACTCACTCATTCATCCATAATTATTTTAACCATTCATTCATTAAACTGAACTTTAGCAGAACACAGGTAAATACAAGGAGACTAGAGGTGGGGTGAAGGATGTGGCTACATAGAGAATATGTTCCAGATTATACAGAAGCTTCTGTGCCATGATTTACACATCATTCATTTATTTAGTAAAATTATTAAGTGTTTTACAGAAACTGAACTCAGATGAGAAGAGAAAGATAATGAATGTGAAAATGTCTTAATCTCAAGAAAGAATATGAGCAAATAAATGCAAAAAACTATGCTTAGTGCTACCACCACATGGCATGAATACACATGGCTTTATGGGTGTGTTCAACTGCAATACTTAATTCAATCTGGGAGTTCGAACAATTTCTCAAAGAATTTTCTCCTTAAGCCAAAATAAGATGGATGGGCTAAAGTAACAAATTCGAAAAATGTCTTATATTGCTGATAAAATTTTCATGAACAGTGTTAATAACATGAGAGTTATCTCATTTTTATTTTTAAAGAAAATGCTTTTAGCATCTTCTTGGCTTGGCATATTAGTGGCTATCAGTTTTCATGGGCTTATTTTACTGATACAGTGATGCATATGTAATAAATTCAAATATATTTTTAGAGACACAAAGACAATGTGAATATTCATTTTTGTCTTGATTCATTAATGATATTCAATTTTGAAGTTTTATTGAGTGACATCAGTATCTAGTCATTGAGTATATTATTAAAACAAAACAAAACAAAACATGTACAAAATTGACATGCTGTTTGCCTTTGCGGAGATTGTACTCCAGCAAGAAAAAAAAAGTATTAAACAGTTGTAAGTATGATGAATTTAATAAAAGAGGAGACATAATTTTCTGATATAGGGAGATTTAGAAATCTCCCAGGGGTGTATCATTTAAATATCATTAAATTGAATGAAAGGAGGCTTATCTGAGACTTAATGGACATATGGAACTTAGTTTTACTTCAAAGCAGGAAAAGGAATGGAAACAATTATTCTAAATCAAGGGAGAAGTCTGCACATAGCCTTATAGCCTGGAGACCTTCACAATGATGGAACATGTGTTATCTACCTCACATGTTTGGAATAGCGCACATTGTGTTCAGATTTATTTTTCTACAAATATTGTTAAGAAAGAGCAGTATTCAGTGTAAGATCACTCAATGCGTGGGTTCCACTTGAGAATGCTTTACAGTGTAACAGCTCAATGTCAAGGAAGGATAGTGGCTTTATTCTTCATTACATGGATTTTCACTAGGTGTGGCCTCACTTCTGTTTATTTTAGAGAAAAGATATGCATCTCAGTGAATACTTAAGTGAAAATTTAAAAGCAAATAACTATACAACCCTAATTAGAGTAGATACTAAAATTAGAGTGCTGGAAATAAAGTGATAGAGGAATTTAATGGAAATTTTTTAAATATTAATTTCTAGAAAATTTGGAATGTTTCTAGAAACATTCTTTTAATGTGACAAAAAGTCTGAAGATGAAGCAAGAACATGTTGTGGAACCCTCTTTAGTTTTGTTAAGGATTTTTGATTATTTAAAAAGGGATTGGCTCAACATAATTAATTGCCTGAGGGTTATTTAAGAACAGGCAGGTACAAATGTTGAATTTCAAGATTCCACTTTGGGTCATTGAGTGGATGACACTAATGTGCTCTGAAATATTGAACAGAGCCAGAGAAAGCAGACTTTGAGGAAGTATGAACATTCCATTTTTTTAAAATATAATTTTGAGTGCTTATGAGATATTCAAAAGAGGGTATCAAAGGTGCCATTGGATCAATGTGTCTTGCAAGATTTAAATGAGAGGTAAGAAGTTGGAAAATGCCAATTATAGCTATTCACTGGGAACTTAGGAGTTGCTGATAAAGATTAGGAAAAGTGTGGAGAGAAGAAAAAGGAACTTCAGGCAAAACCTTGAGAAATATCAGGATATAAGAGACATAGAAAAGGAAGACGAGGCAAAGGGTGAGATAAGATTCCAGTGAAGTTGAAGAAAACCTTAAAAGAGTTTTGTAGCACAACCTCAAGGTAAGAGAATGTGTCAGGATTGAGAGAGATGATCAAACAGCATCAGATGCTGCTGAGAAGACAAACAAGGACTGAAAAGGTGGGACATGTATGCCTGCAGTGTCCTGAAAAGCAGTCCTGAAAAGCAGCTTCAGTGGAATGGCCAAAACCACATAAGCAGAGGGTAAAAAAATAAAGATAAATAAAGCAGACAACTACATATCTGCCTATGAAAGAGAAAATGTCCTTATTTTTCATTATTTGAACTAGAAGAAGACATTGGAGCACACAAACTGTTTAAATGCTAAATGAACAGATTTTAAAAGGGCTATGTTGAAGACAAAGGACAGAAGGAGAATGAATGATGATGAAAGATACCTGGCAAGATGGGAAAGCCTGGGATAGAAGGAACAGATCTGATTTTGGCCTCAGATATAGAAGGGACATTCCACCGCCCCCCCCCCCCCCGCAACTCTAAGAAGAAATTAAGACTTGAGAATAGATACTAATGCAAATGTGAGGTCTCAGTCAGCTATGATTTCATATTTACTCACTTCTAATTTCTCTTTGGAATAAAATGAAAAGCTTCTGTTGAGAGAGGAAGTTGGAGGGATATGGGGAAGTACTTTGAAGAAGGTAAAGAAAAAAGTCTTAGAAGAAGATGGATTTGAGCAAGATTAGGCTGTTGGATCATTGGGCAGCATTAAGAGTTAAATTAAAGGTTAATTGTCATGAAGTTGTGGGGATGCAAATATGCCTGGTTAAAAAGTTAGCAAGTTTGTTTTCCATGACCTAGAGAAACTACTAGATCAATTGATCTAGGAATTGGGTTTTGACACACATGCATGATGAAAGGTCAGTGGAACAGGGCAAGCAAAATATTGGTAAGAGAGTGATTGAAATGATGAATCAGCATTTCACCTGGTTAGGGAAGAATGCAGATATGTCTGGAATCTAAATGAGTAGAAGTGAGAAAGTCAATAATTTAGAGGATTCAAGACCAAATTTTTGATAACTGAATCACATCATTGAACACAAAGTGGATTGTCTTAATATTTTATTTATGGGACTGATCAATGGTACTGAGTTATGATGCTTTAAATTATGGCACCAGAATTGGGCAATTGCATTTCAATAACAATATAAAACCATCCTGCAAGGGTATTTTGGGTAGGTGAGCCACAGGAATATCAAAGTTACTGCAGTTAATGGTTGGACATGTTGTAGAGAATCAAAGGGAATTTCAGAGAGAATTGTGGAAGATAATTAAAAAATAGAAAAAGTGAGCAAAGGAAGTTGTTAGGAAACCATTTCAAATAAGAGTTCTAAGAAGAATTGTCTGTAATTGGCATGATTTATACCTTCATCAAGGAGTATTCCTTTTATTCTATTTAATGCTTTATGAATAAAATTTTACTTTTTATGATTTCCATTTTGGTAGATTTTCTTCCTTTACATTTAAACTTGTTTGAATTACACGTTATCCTTATATTTTATCCTTTCTGGGTCATTTGTTTTAGGTCTTGTATGAATAAGCTGGATTTTAAAAAAACTCTACTTTTTAATAGGGGAGTTCAATCAATCTATATTTATTATAAGTGATGCAGTTGATTTTATGATGTTAATTTGTTTTATACTTTTAATTTACTAAGTTTTCTTTATATGGGTTAATTTTGGGTCTTTTGTAAGATGATATCATATATACTCTTTATAGTCTACGGACTCTATACAGGTGTTTGGTTATATACATGGGAATTTAGGAAAAATCTCCTTGAGTTTGATTCAGATTTAGCATTTCTTTTCTTTTCTTTTGTAGTACTGGGAATTGAACCCAGAAGGCCTTTTTACTTTTTATTTTGAGACAGACTCTCACTAAGTTACCTAGGCTGACCTCTAACCTGTGGTTCCCCTGCCTCAACTGCCAGAGTCTCCCTGATTATAGGTGTGTGCCAACAAGTCCAGTTTACCATTTCCTTCTTGTTTGGCTATTGACAGAATTTCCTTATCTGTCCTTTATTTCTTCAACCATAAAAAGTGAATAATATTATTACCTATCTCATTGAATTGTTAATAGAATTACAAAATTGATTTCATGTAAAGAATTTTCAATTTTTGTAGTATGTTGAAAGTTCTCAAACAAACAAACAAACAAAAAAACAGCCCTGGTTGTAAAGTTTGCTTATTTGCTTTTATTTTATCTTGACTCAGGTTTCAGAATATATAGATTCTATTTTTTTTCCACTAGAGGTCACCTCTGTATTATAAAAAGCACATTTCAACCACATTTATTTAATTCTTACACAAGATTTCCTCCTTCATTCCTTGGGATGGACTGGACAATGAGCCTCACATCCTTTCTCACAACGTTCTCCATAGGAGAGATTAAACATCACAGTTTCAGAGGACATTCCAGACTGCAAGTCCTGAGGACATCAAGATAGTCCTTAAAACTGGGGTAGGGTTGGTGTGCTGGAATTGTAGTTCCAGTGATGGACATGTCTACACTCTTCTCTAAGTCCCCATGCCTCTTGTGAATTCGAGGCATCTGACAAGTGTGTTAAGGTATCACCCAGCATGGGACCGCAACATGAAAGGTATTGGCTGTGGAACCTAATGACCTTGGTATTGTAAATTACTAACGATGAGATAATTTCTGGTCGGATTACTTCTGAGAATTTCAGTTTCTTTAAAGAAAAATAAAAAAGATGAAGGGGATAAAAATCCATATTCCCAAAGGCTGTTCTAAGTAAGATAATATTTTATGAGAACTTGGTTTATAGTAGGAGTCTAGAATTGATAATGACCTTATTTTCCCAGTTGTGACCCATTTCTCTTAGTTTGTATTCTTGCATGTAGTTAGATTACTTTTTTCATCACACGTACCTGTACAGCAACACATAATATATTGACTCAGGGAAAACTACGTTGTTAAAATGGGAATAACATTTTATGTATTTCAAAGAAGATTCCAGAGGAACTTGCTGATAAGCACTAGGAGTATTGATGTGGGGACTCTTTCTTAAAGTGATGAGCACTGTTCTTAATAGCAACAGAGTTTCTTTCTTTAAATATAGGAAAGAGGAGAACTGGCTCTGGGAAAGGGATGGAGGAAGAATGACCATACTCTTTTCTTAGGTTCATTATAGCAATTTGTTTTTAGGACACAGAGGTTATTCATTGGATCTCCATGGCCACGTCCAACCTGAGTAGCTACAACACCGGCCCCTTCACCCTTTCAGGCATCCCTGGACTTGAGCAGTACCATGTCTGGATCAGCATCCCCTTCTGCTTTGTTTATTTTGTGGCCATCATGTGCAATAGCATTCTTCTCTATCTCATTGTGGTGGATCACAGTCTTCATGCACCCATGTTCTTTTTCCTTTCTATGCTGGCCTTGACAGATCTCATACTGTCCACTACATGTGTCCCCAAAACCCTTAGCATCTTCTGGTTTGGTCCCCAGAAAATCAGTTTTCCTGGCTGTCTCACCCAATTATTCTTTTTGCACTACAGTTTTGTCCTGGACTCAGCTATACTGCTGGCCATGGCGTTTGACCGCTATGTGGCCATCTGCTCTCCTTTGAGATACACCACTATTTTGACGCCCAAAGCCATTGTCAAAATTGCTGTGGGAATCTCTTTACGAAGTTTCTGTGTTTTTGTCCCGTGTGTTTTCCTGGTGAATCGTCTACCTTTCTGCAGGGCACACCTCATACCTCACACCTACTGTGAGCACATAGGTGTTGCCCGACTCGCCTGTGCGGACATCTCCATCAACATCTGGTATGGTTTTTCTGTTCCCATCATGACAGTGATTATAGATGTGATCCTAATTGCTGTCTCCTACACCCTCATCCTCTCTGCTGTTTTCCGCCTCCCTTCCCGAGATGCCCGTCAGAAGGCCCTTGGCACCTGTGGGTCCCATGTCTGTGTCATCCTCATGTTCTATATTCCGGCATTCTTCTCCATCCTCGCCCATCGCTTTGGACATAATGTCCCTCGTACCTTTCATATTATGTTTGCTAACCTCTACGTGATTATTCCGCCTGCACTCAACCCTATTGTCTACGGAGTAAAGACCAAGCAGATCCGGGACAAAGTTGTTCTGCTCTTTTCCAAAAGGTCCCAGTTATAGAGGCTAGTGCCTTGGGGCATGGGGGCAAGTTCCTAAAGCCTGTTAGGTCAAAGACTAAATCTGTAGCCTGTGACTTCAGAGAAAGAGCACATGTAAAAATTCCTTATTAACCAGAACTCGTGTTTCTTTTGTTTTTTGGGGCAGAAGTCTGTTCAGTCACCTCAGATATAAGAAAATAAATTCTGTGTAGAAAATAAGAAATATTTCTTTTGCTTGTAGAAACAAAAGTTTTTGTAACCTGCTTGTGTAACTTCTCATGATTCTTCTAAGATAATCTAAAAGTTTTCATGAAACAATAAAATGACTGGCATCTCACTTTCATTGTAAAAATGTCTCTAAGGAATCTGAATTATTTTTTCTTTTCAGATTTATGAATCATATTAGTTTCTTTTTAATCACAGAAGGTTAGGGAGTTATGACTGTGATGATTCTGTGAGAACCTGGATTTTGATATATCCCATGTATGTCCTGGCACATGCGTGGTGATTTAATGTTTATCCAATAAATGGCAAATAATCATCAAGTTATTAAACTAAGAATACTGACTTCTTTTCCTTAGGCAAAAGTAGAAGGCAATGCTAAAACCTGAAATCATCTTTTACTCAGTATGAGAGAAAAATAAATAAAAATAAAAGGAGGAAGCTAAATTCCCATGGCCTTTAAGGTGGGAAAACATGCTCAAACTAAAAAGACTGTTGAAGACTGGACCAGGTGAAATGTCTGGTGGTCCCAATCTCTTCTTCAAGTTTGAATTTCAATAGAAATGTAGTCCAAGATAAAATATACATCTCTATTTGTATGACTCATTGTCTCTTCAAATCCAGTATATTTAATTTGGCAGAGTGGAAGAGGGATGATTCAGAAAGAAGAATTAGTGTATTTAAAGACACAGAGTTGGAAAAAAAAAAAAAAAAAACTTGCCCATCAAAGTAACTGGGTTTAGGAAGAGAGAACAGCAAAGGTCAGACTGCAGACCATAGAAAAATTCAGATCATTTAAAGCAATTTGTTTAATGGTCTAAGAATAGAGGGGAGTGAAGGGATGGGAAGGGGTATGGGGGAAGGAATGATAGTAGAGTGAAACAGACATTATTACCTCATGTACATGTATATGACCAAT
Organism: Sciurus carolinensis; assembly: GCF_902686445.1. Lineage (NCBI taxonomy): Eukaryota > Metazoa > Chordata > Mammalia > Rodentia > Sciuridae > Sciurus > Sciurus carolinensis. The sequence goes on from NC_062223.1 coordinate 72,408,619, forward strand.
GTGATCGTGCAATATGTATAATCAGAAAAATGAGAGATTACACTCTGTTTATGATCTATCAAAATGTATAAATGCATTCTACTGTCATGTACAAGTAATTAGAACAAAAAAAATAAAATTTTTTTTTTAAAAAAGAATAAATGAAAGCCATGGAAATTGTAGGCAAGATGGCAACAAAGTTCAAATTTTGTATTTTAAAACATTTCTCATAGATCTATTGCTTTGCTACGGTTCTTGCATGGGGCTGGGTCCCACCCGGTTGAGCAGTCACCCTATCCTGCCCCTTCACATTCACTTTCTCTGTTGGTAGCCTGGGCAGCTTCTTCTGCCCAAAGGAAACCCTAACCTTTGCACTTGCCTGCAGGAGAGGCAAACTCAGCTCCAATTAGAAATGGACTAAGAGATTACCTGTCTGTGGGACTGAGTTCAGGAAAAATAACTTGGATTCCATATGGCAAAAAATAACTCAGTGGGAGTTCAAGTGGCTAGACAGGAGCCACATTAACATGTATAAAATATTATAATAGATGTGAAAAATTTCCATTAATCATATACTCAATCATTTAAAAATAGTGACAAGATTTACATGTAAGTAAATGGATTGTGGAAACTTCCATTTTGAAATATTTAATTTGAACTGGATCATGAGAACTAACTAGCAGCTGACTGTTAAGGCATCACTCCTAGATCATGCTAACAGAACTGTAACATTTGTGTGTGAAATAATATTTATTTGTTGTTTTTATTTAAGTGAGATAAAGAATAGAGGATATATACATATACTTTTAAATTTATTATTATTATTATTTTTTTTGCATAGTTGGGGATCAAACCCAGGGCCTTTCACATTAATAGGAAAGTGCTCTACCACTGAGCTACCAACTGAGACAATCTTTTGAAATTTAAAGATGTGAATTATAAACCAATAAGGCCAGACATCAGAACATATTCCTATTTTAGTCCCATGGAAATAATTCACCATAAAATTATTTCTAGTGTTATGCGCCAGGCTAAGTGGGCAATGACCAAACAGGCTCCATTTTACCCTGAGACTTCATGTCATGTAGGAAATGCTTCTCCCACGGGAACACCCTGCCTCTGTACCCATCAACAGTTATTTAGCATAGCGTGTTTGGCAACACAAAATGGCAATTCTTATACAATATAAGATTGTTCTCCCTCTGGGTTCCATTTTTCTTGGGCAGGTTACCCTAACATTTGTTTAAATGTTAGTAACCATTCTCTGATTGTCTTAGCAGCAGCCACTTACGATTAATGTACTGACATGCTTTACTTATGGTATAAAAAGTGTACTCTAACCCTTGGAGGGGGTTGAAGGGTGCAGACTTGCAGCCTGCCTCTCTGTCCTGCCAGCTGGTGAATCTGGATCACTAGCTGATAAATAAAGCTGGTTCCACTTCCTGATTTAAGATGGACTTGGTGATTTATCATAATCTCGCCATGACACTAGTAGCCTGTTTTTTTTTTCTTTTTTGGTACTGGGGATTGAACTCAGGGGCCCTCAACCACTAAGTCACATTCCCAGCCTTATCTTGTATTTTATTTAGAGACAGAATTTCACTGAGTTGCTTAGCACCTCACTTTTGCTGAGGCTGGCTTTGACCTTGTGATCCCCCTGCCTCAGCCTCCCAAGCTGCTGGAATTACAGGCATGTGCCACCATGCCCAGTTTAGCCTGGCTTTCTTCTGACAACATTAAAGCCATGTACCAGGTGTTCTTGTAAAATTCATGTAAATTGCCCAGAACAATTTCCTTTCCATGCAATCAAAAGAAAGAAAAATTATTTCATAAAGGGGAGAGAATACAACAAAGGTAAGAATTGTAAATTTTCATGTTCTTCCAATAAAAATGATGGACCCGAAATTTGGCTTTTATACTAAAAAAACACTGGTGTGCATTTTAACACTTTAACAGGTTTTTTTTTTTTTTTTTTTTTTTTTTTTTTTTTTTTGTCCCAGGTTTTAAACCAGGGGTACTTAGCCACTGAGTTACATCCTTAGTTCTTTTATTTTTTATTTTGAGACAGTGTCTCACTAAGTTGCTTTAGGGCCTTGCTAAGTTGCTGAGGCTGGCTTTGCACTTGTGATCTTCCTACCTCAGCCTCCCAAGACGCTGGGATTACAGGTGTGCACCACTGCGCCTAGCAAATAGGTGTTTTAAATAAATTATGAGTCTTGAAATACTTGTTGTAAAGAGGTAGGCATTGAACATAGAGTTATTCCTATTATTCTGTCGAATCAGAAGGAAACATGCCTATGGATGAGACAAAGGCAAACAAACCAGCAGTTGTGAAGCCTACATCTTAAGTTTACTGCTGAATAGTTCTGTGGGTACAATAGCCAGACACACAGGAGTCACCACATGCAGGGAAGTTAAATTGGCTGTTAGATTTGTAAGATAAAAGCTTAGGTGAAAAATGAGATTTGGGCCTCCAGAAATTCTTAACATAACAGGTAGTTCTAACCATTTTTCTGTAGGAATATATTTTGTTTACTTATATCATTTTTACTACTAATAATTTTAGTTTTATCTCCAATAGTGGAAATGTAGCAATCATGCCAAGATCAGGATCAATACGAATGAAGGTAGAGGAAATAGTAAATGCTAAAAAATCTGGGGTGGGAACAAAATTAGATTTAAAGTAAGAAATGACATAATCAAATGTCTCCTTTAGAAAGAACTTCAGTCGGCAGCGTTGGAAATACATTGTGGAAGACAAAAAGGGAAATAAGATGATCTAGTAAGAAGCAATCGGAGTAATTTAGGCAAGACACTAAGGTAGCTGTGCAATGGACACAGAGAAAGGATGGAATTAGAAGATAGTTAAGAGGAAACAGCAATCATTTGGCAGCAATAAACTCGTGGATGTTTATCCGGGAGTAGCGCAGCACTGAAGGAGGAACAGGCCTGGGGGACACAACAGGTGTAACCTAAAGTGGCAAATTTAGCCTAAGAGATTTCAAAGAAGTTGCCACTCGATGCCCGTCAGGAGCATCCTCCAACAGTCCTTTAAAGGAGGCAGTGTCTAGGACTTGGTCTACTTCTGTCCCAAAAGAGTGAGTTCCAAAAGACTTTCCTGCTTTCGTGCTTTCCTACTCACATTCACATATATCCTGCTTGTCCAGAGAAAAATAAAATTTATATCAATCTACTGCTCTACTTCTCAATACAGATTATGGAACGTTCACTCTGAAACATAGTCTTAGACTACTTTGAAGAGGGTCTTGTAATTTTCATTTTAACCAGTGCCCTGGCCTATCCATCTTATTTTATTTTAATCTTATTTTTTTATTTAATTCTTTTGTTTTTTATTTTTATTTTTACTGACTGTATTTTGATTCATTGTACACAAATGGGGTACAACTTTTCCTTTCTACGGCTGTACACGATGTAGATTCACACCATTCGTGTAATCATACGTGTACATAGGGTAATGATGTCTGTCTCATCTTTCATACCCCTGCTCCCTCACCCCTCTCATTTCCCTCCATGTAATCTAAAGTTCCTCCATTCTTCTCTTACCCTCCGACCCCCATTATATATCATCATCCACTTATCAGGGAAGACATTTGGCCTTTGGATTTGGGGCATTGGCTTATTTCACTTAGCATGATATTCTCCAATTTCATCCATTTATCTGCAAATGCTATAATTTTATTCTTTTTATGGCTGAGTAATATTCCATTGTGTATATATATATATATATACCACAGTTTCTCTATCTATTCATCTATTGAAGGACATCTAGGTTGGTTCCCCAGTCTGGCTATTGTGAATTGAGCACAAAAAACTTGGAATGGACCCACCTTTTGACCCAGTTATTCCACTCCTTGGCCTATACCCAAAGAACTTGAAATCAACATACTATAGTGGCCTATCACTCTTTATTATGAGTTTGCCACTCTGCATTTGTCACTAGACATTTTCACATGCATTACCTTAATCTGTCATTTCTATGCAATATTCAATCTTGAATATTTAATTGAACATTCAACATTCACTCTTTCTATGCAATATTCAATTTCTATGCTAATATTCAATTAACAGTTACTAATGCTATTACTAAATTGTTTTCTTTACATGGAGATTAAGTAACTTGCCCAAGGTACTTTTCTCTGGTTAGGACATGAGCTTGAAATCTATGTAATATGATAAGCACGTGACCTTCCACCCACATGCATGTCAGCTCTTGTGCAAAGGTAAATGCAAAATAAAGAAAGAAATAAAAAGCACCTTGCACCTTGAAGCAGTGGTGTGTGTCAATAGAACTTCTTCATTTTCTTCCCTTGAGGTTTTAACTACCTGCACCCCTTGGGTTTTAACTACCTCTTTCCCTGATTGAGCAGTGATCAGAGAAAATAAATGGACAGGGAAGCAACCTCTCCACCCAGTTCCTTCCCTTCCATTCATTTCCTTGATTGGTTTGTTTGCCCCTCTTGAAAATTTTCTGTTTGTATGCACCATACTTTACTTCTTTCCCTTTGACCTAATCCTCAATATTAGGTGAGTGTTAGCTGTTTGAAGGGGTTTGACTGGAACTTGGATTTGGAGAGAAAGAGTGAATGAAAAGCTCAACCCTTCATTTCTGAGTAGCTGTGGACTGGGAACTACAACTTTCCCTCCTGAGCAACTCCCAGTTATACACTGAGGTCATGGTCTGCAGTACTTGTATTTATGCTCTATTGCATGGGCATCAAAAAATGAGAAGAGATGGACAGTTGTGTATGAACAATTACACAACTGGGTTAAGTATGGCCATGGTTAGTGTTGTTCAGAAAGTTTCTGTGTCAGGCACTAGACAAGGACCCACAACTGTAACTTAAGGAATAGAATCGAGTGTGCTGATATTTGTGTGTGCCCAGGGATGCTATTGTTAGTTTTCATGCACTGTTTCTGTTTTCTTCTTCATGTGTTCTCACTGCTGGTGACAATACTGACAATGAGAAATATAATCTAATTAGGGGAAGTAAACTTGTTGCATGTTTATTATGTTCCAGGCACTGCACTAAAGAGTATTTTCTTATGTGTCTCTTCTTGTCATAATAACTGCCAAAAGTAGAGATATTCGTTTTTTTTAAAAAGCAAGGAACACAGGAGCCATATGGTTCAAATAACTGGCTAAATTCACATGGCTAGTATGTTGTGGAACCAGGATTAAACTAAATTGTGCAATACAGCTTTCTGGCTCCAGAGTACACACTCTGTACCAATATTTTATTGGGACACTGTGGGCACCCCATGTACTCTAATTCTATTCAATAAAATTAACACCAATTCCATTGTATTATCGAATCCATAGTTCACATCTAAATTTTCCTACTTATTAAGTTCCACACATAAAAGAGATCATGCAGTATTGGTTTTTTGTGCTCATCTTATTTAATTTAGCTTAATTTTACCCACTTTCATTCATATTGTTACAAATGATATAATCAGCCCCTTTTAAGGTTGAATACTATTCCATTTGTAAAGAGGGTGCATAGGCTGGGAGAGGGGGATGTTTGGGAGAAAGAAATATGTTGCCTAAATGGCACAATATTTCAAGAGAAATGAGCTTTAGTGGACTGTGGTCACTATAATAAAGAATAGTGCATTGTGTATTTCAAAATAGCTAAACTAATAGATTTAAAATTTTTCATCACAATAAAAGATGTGAGTATGTAAGGTGATGGATTTAATTAGTCTAACAGTCATTTGATATTGTAAATATGTATAAAATCATATTTCCCCCATTAAATATGCATGTAATTTTAATTTTTTAATTAAAAATAAAATAAAAAGTCTATTATTAATTGCATTCTATACCTAGTTTGTTTAAAAAGAAGTCAATCATTCTGCTGCCCTGTATAACTAATTAGAAGAACAAAAAAGAATCCAATCAAGAATCACATTGCATTTGATTGTTCAATTCGTACATTATTGTAAGTCAGAAATGTACTTTTCCCATCTAACTCCTCTCACCTTTTAATGGTATTGACTTGTTGGAAAAACAACAAAAACAGCAGACTATCTTTTAGATTGCTGCATATTGTAGAATGACAAGTCTAAGAGTTAAATTTCCATCTGTGTGCCCCTGTGTGCTTGGGAATGCTTTTATGAATATCTCTTGTATTTGAGTTCATGGAAATATAAAAACTAGAGAATACCTTTTCTTAGTATGTATGCCTAAAGATGACCTCAGACAAACTTGGGCAGCTGTGATTCAAGCCATATATTGAAATGCTGATGTCGTATTTTGTTCAAGTATGTGAGTCATGTGAAATGCGAGTTTTCAGAACTAAGACTGAACAACCCAATCAGGTTGTGGGGTAAATAGGTGAATTCTGTGACCCTGGGGATCAGAGTCATGATGCAGGTGACTCAGTAAGAGAGATGAAGGCAACTAATCCAGAGAATAGGGATCCCCAGCAGATATGGGGCTAGACTACGGTCCACACTCTGAATTCTGGACTGTATTCTCAGAACCTAGAGAAATTGTGGAGACACTGTAGAGGAGGTGTGGGTTGCTTTAGGAAAGGTGCTTCCACTTACATATGAGGAAGGTTCAGGAAAGAGAGAGAGAGAGAGAGAGAGAGAGAGAATATCTCATTTCTCCTCTGCCTAAAGCAGAAGAATGGGTACTCTAAGCCTTGGTTTGAGGGATATTGTTGTGAACTAAGCCTGAAGAAAGAGGTAAAAAGAGGAGCAAGGGAAAAGGCTGAACCTGTGTTTTGGCCTTGTCAGGTTAGGAACATGAAGCGCACAGCTGTCACAGCCTCATCCTAGTGCTGATCCTGGGAGTCCCTGGCATTGTTGCGTGGTTGGTGATCTTTAGAGTATAAATAGACTTTCCAAAGGCAAAGTCTGGGGGAGGCAAAGGGTGGGGGAGGCATTACTGGAGAAGAAAGAAGACACAGAACTTAGTCTTTAAAAGGTAATTCCAGAGGAATGTTCTCTGGAATTTACAGAGCAGAGCAGGTGGCAGTGCAAAAATCCATGAGATAATTGTTTAGACTCTCTTTGGTGTGTGTGTGGGGTGGGGAGGGGAGTTCATTACGGAAAGAGTATGTGTGGGTGTATGCATGAAGACCAAACCTACGGAATCATGTGAGTAGGGTTTGGGGTATGCCTGAGAATGGGAGTGTTGAGGGTCTGTGTGATCGAGAGAGCATTGTCTTGGGCTATGAGTCTACATACAGAATTTGCATTCAAAAAAAACAATCCTTTTGACTAATGGTGTTACTAAATCCAAGAAACAATCCTTTTGACTAATGGTGTTACTAAATTCAAAGTGTTATACACTTGTATAGTGTACTGTGTGTTGGTAGATCTTTTTTCTTTTCTCCTCCTCTTCTGTCTTCTTTCTTTTTTGTTTTGTTTTGTATAGAAAATACTCCTGAGCATTAGTTATAAGAGGGACTTTTCCAATTTAAATTTGGGTTACACGTGTTATTCAGCACAGTGTCAGAAACCAGCGAGTGTTTACTGAACTCAATTTGGTTATTGCTTGGCAATAAAGGGTGTTAGCCTCACAAATCTAAGAACTACATTTATCAGGTAGCCTTGGAAGAAGAAAGTAGTTGTCTTAGGGCAGAGATCAATATGCTACAATGATACAGCAAGACCTTCATCACTGATGTTCATAAAGTCACATAAACTAGAGTTCACTAGCCCATGAAAACATATGTCCTCTAACTTGTTAACTCACATCCAAGGACCATATGTAATGAAAAGAGTATAGCAAATCTGGAGGTCTTCCCAGAAAAAAATATGCAAATTTGGGTGATCAGAAGAGGGAACATTCTCTTTAGAAAGGATAACCACACATCTTCAGTGTTTGGGACAATCCTGCTGCCATCATTATTAAAGTTAACCTTTTTTTCACTTTAGAAGGGTTCCTCTGCATGATAAATTACATGGTCACTCTAATTTCAGGAGTCAATAGTGATGGAAGTGTGAGTGACTCTAACCCTCCATTATCATCCCTTGGCCTCGGGACTGAGATTTGTGCCACCCTGGGCTGCCATGATCGTTTTCAACTTGAGCAGTTATAACCCAGGACACTTCGTTTTGGTGGGGATCCCAGGCCTGGAGCAATTCCATGTGTTGATTGGGATTCCCTTCTGCATGATCTACATTGTAGCCGTGATGGGAAACTGCATCCTTCTCTACCTCATTGCCGTGGAACGTAGCCTTCACGAACCCATGTTCTTCTTTCTCTCCATGCTGGCCATGACTGATCTCATCCTGTCCACAGCAGGTGTACCCAAGACACTCAGTATCTTTTGGCTGGGAGCTCGAGAAATTACATTCCCAGGGTGCCTGACACAAATGTTTTTCCTCCACTATAGTTTTGTACTGGATTCAGCCATCCTGATGGCCATGGCATTTGATCGTTATGTGGCCATCTGTTCCCCTTTGAGATACACCACTATCTTGACTCCCAAGACCATCATCAAGATTGTTGTGGGCATCTCCTTTCGGAGCTTCTGCATCATCCTGCCTGTTGTATTCTTGCTGACGCGCCTACCATTCTGCAGGACACGCATCATACCCCACACCTACTGTGAGCACATAGGTGTGGCCCGGCTCGCCTGTGCGGACATCTCCATCAACATCTGGTATGGCTTTTGTTTTCCCGTCATGACCGTCATCTCAGATGTGATCCTAATTGCTGTCTCCTACGCCTTCATCCTCTCTGCTGTTTTCCGCCTCCCTTCCCGAGATGCCCGTCAGAAGGCCCTTGGCACCTGTGGGTCCCATGTCTGTGTCATCCTCATGTTCTATATTCCGGCATTCTTCTCCATCCTCGCCCATCGCTTTGGACATAATGTCCCTCGTACCTTTCATATTATGTTTGCTAACTTCTATGTGATTATTCCGCCTGCACTCAACCCTATTGTCTACGGAGTAAAGACCAAGCAGATCTGGGACAAAGTTGTTCTGCTCTTTTCCAAAAGGTCCCAGTTATAGAGGCTAGTGCCTTGGGGCATGGGGGCAAGTTCCTAAAGCATGTTAGGTCAAAGACTAAATCTGTAGCCTGTGACTTCAGAGAAAGAACACATGTAAAAATTCCTTATTAACCAGAACTCGTGTTTCTTTTGTTTTTTGGGGCAGAAGTCTGTTCAGTCACCTCAGATATAAGAAAATAAATTCTGTGTAGAAAATAAGAAATATTTCTTTTGCTTGTGGAAACAAAAGTTTTTGTAACCTGCTTGTGTAACTTCTCATGATTCTTCTAAGATAATCTAAAAGTTTTCATGAAACAATAAAATGACTGGCATCTCACTTTCATTGTAAAAATGTCTCTAAGGAATCTGAATTATTTTTTCTTTTCAGATTTATGGATCATATTAGTTTCTTTTTAAACACAGAAGGTTAGGGAGTTATGACTGTGATGATTCTGTGAGAACCTGGATTTTGATATACCCCATGTATGTCCTGGCACATGCGTGGTGATTTAATGTTTATCCAATAAATGGCAAATAATCATCAAGTTATTAAACTAAGAATACTGACTTCTTTTCCTTAGGCAAAAGAAGAAGGCAATGCTAAAACCTGAAATCATTCTTTACTCAGTATGAGAGAAAAATAAATAAAAATAAAAGGAGGAAGCTAATTTCCCATGGCCTTTAAGGTGGGAAAACATGCTCAAACTAAAATTACCAGGTGGTCAAGTTTGAATTTCAATAGAAATGTAGTCCAAGATAAAATATACATCTCTATTTGTATGACTCATTGTCTCTTCAAATCCAATATATTTAATTTGGCAGAGTGGGAAAGGGATGATTCAGAAAGAAGAATTAGTGTATGTAAAGACACAGAGTTGAAAAAAAAAAAAAAAAAAAAAAACTGGCCCATCAAAGTAACTGGGTTTAGGAAGAGAGAACAGCAAAGGTCAGACTGCAGACCATGGAAAAATTCAGATCATTTAAAACAATTTGTTTAATGGTCTAAGAATAGAGTGGAGTGAAGGGAGGGGAAGGGGTATGGGGGAAGGAATGATAGTAGAGTGAAACAGACATTATTACCTCATGTACATGTATATGACCAATGGAATCGTTCAATATGTATAATGAGAAAAATGAGAGATTACACTCTATTTGTTTATGATCTATCAAAATTTATAAATGCATTCTACTGTCATGTAGAAGTAATTAGAACAAATAAAATAATTCTTTTTAAAAGAATAAATGAAAGCCATGGAGATTGTAGGCAAGATGGCAACAAAGTTCAAATTTTGTGGGGTTTTCAAGATGGCGATCTAGAGGGCGGCTGCATTTCATGTTGCTCCAGGATGCAGGATTCAAAAGAGGAGATAGTGAGAGACTTGGGACCAACTCAAAGCCGCCAGGTGAGTCTCTCCCATTGGGGAGGCGTCCCGGATGGGGCGGTAGCCCTGGAATGCAGGGAACTTTGTGAAGTAGAGTTGGCTGACGAGACGCCCCTCTTCCCACTGCAGCAGTAAACTCGGACCACTGGGAACATCGTAGAGGTGGCTGCTCAGCACAGCGCTTGGACTTGGAGCAACCACTGGGTCTCCGGGCGGCTGCCTGAGGAGGAGCTGCGTGGCAAGCTGTTTGGACTCAGAGTGATTGCTTCTGAACACCGGGATAGCCTGGAGGAAGAGGAGAAGCACGGTGGGTCGCTTGGTCTAGGAGTGACTGCATCAGAGCTACAGGCGGTTGCCAGAGGAGGAGCTGCGTGGCTAGCTGTTTAGACTCAGAAGGACCGCTTCTGAACACCGGGGGGCTGCCCGGAGGAAGAGGAGGAACGTGGCGGGTCGCTTGGTCTAGGAGTGACTGCATCAGAGCTACAGGCAGTTGCCAGAGGAGGAGGCGAGTGGTGAGTTGTTTGGTCTCCGAGCGACCGCTCCTGAACACCCGGGGGGCTACCCTGAGGAGGAGGAGGAACAGGGCAGGTCACTTGGACTTGGAGTGACTGCCTAGGGCTACGGACGGTTGGCGGGAGGAGGAGATGCAAAGTGAGTTGCTTGGACTCCTAGTGACTGCATCGAAACACCGGGGGGCTGTCTGGAGGAAGAGGTGTGTGGCGGGTCTCTGGGTCTCAGAGCTATTGTATGGGGCTCCAGGTGGCGGCTCAGAGGAGGGGCCGCATAGCCAGGCGATTAGGTACAGAGTAGGGTCCCAGGACCTAGGTGACTTCTTGGTGGAAGAGCCACACAGAGACACGCCTGGGGTGGAGCTAAGTTTCCAGGACCACGGGCAGATTCTCTGAGGAGAGGCAGCCTAAGGAGACTCGTCTGCGAAGGGTGAGGCTCCCAGGCCCAGGAGGTAGGTTCGGGCCCCTGGGAACTTTGCAGAGAAAGGCAACCCAGCCCAGGCGGTAGTTGTAGATTGAGGGGAACCTCTAGGAGGGGAAGTGACCGGCGAGACCTCCCACTGGGTGAGTTTTCCCTGCCGGGGGAGGTTTTTCCCACAAGGACGGTAAAACCAGAGACACAGGCACAAACAGACCTTGCCTCAGCCCGCAGCCTAGTTCCCCTTTGGATGACCATTGGTCAACAAGTGGAGGCACCTCTGCCCACTATCAGGGAATATACCCCAACTGAGGGTCACCAACCATAGAGAGGCAGCTTCCTTGTGGAGCACCGCATTATCAACTTCCTCCAAGACTTCAGGCTGCTGAAGGATAAGAGGGGAAATACTAGAAATCTTCAGGGACATTATAAGTCAATAGAGGAAATCTGCAATATCTTAATGACCCACTGATTCCTGAACAATATGAGAAAACAAGGGAAGAAAATGCCCCAAACAAATCTAGCTGTTACATCAATAAAATCAAAGCATGGCAGAAGAAATGACAGAAAGGGAGTTCAGAATGTACATAATTAAAATGATCAGGAAAGCAAACAATGAGATGAAAGAACAAATGCAGGCATTGAATGATGAGATGAAAGAGCAAATGCAGGCATTGAATGATCGCACCAATCGACAGTTAAAAGAGCAAATACAGGAAGCATAAGATCATTTCAATAAAGAGTTAGAGATATTGAAAAAAAAACAAACAGAAATCCTTGAAATGAAGGAAACAATAAACCAAATTAAGAACTCCATAGAAAGCATAACCAATAGGATAGAACACCTGGAAGACAGAACCTCAGATATTAAAGACAAAATATTTAACCTTGAAAACAAAGTTGAACAAACAGAGAAGATGGTAAGAAATCATGAATAGAATCTCCAAGAACTATGGGATATCATGAAAAGGCCAAATTTGAGAATTATTGGGATTGAGGAAGGCTTAGAGAAACAAACAAAGGAATGAACAATCTATTCAATGAAATAATATCAGAAAATTTCCCAAATCTGAACAATGAAATGGAAAATCAAGTTCAAGAGGTGTATAGGACTCCAAATACACAAAATTACAACAGACCCACACCAAGGCACATTATAATGAAAATACCTAACATACAAAATAAAGAGAGAATTTTAAAGACTGTGAGAGAAAAGAACCAAATTACATTCAGGGGGAAACCAATACGGATATCAGCAGATTTTTCAATCCAGACCCTAAAAGCTAGAAGGGCCTGGAACAACATTTTTCAAGCTCTGAAAGAAAATGGATGCCAACCAAGAATCTTATACCCAGCAAAACTTACCTTCAAATTTGATGATGAAATAAAATCATTCCATGATAAACAAAAGCTAAAGGGATTTACAAAAAGAAAGCCAACATTACAGAACATTCTCAGCAAAATATTCCATGAGGAAGAGACAAAAAACAAAGAAGCAAATCAGCAAAGGGAGGAATTATCCTAAAGGAACTGTCAAATAAAGGAGGAACCAAGGTGTGTCAAAATATATATATATATAAATACATAAATAAATATTAAAAAATGAACCAAATGACCAGGAATACAAATCATATCTCAATAATAACCCTGAATGTTAATGGTCTGAATTCATCAATGAAAAGACATAGACTGGCAGACTGGATTAAAAAGAAAGATCCAACAATATGTTGCCTGCAAGAGACTCACCTCAAGGAAAGAGATACCCATAGACTAAAGGTGAAAGGATGGGGAAAAACATACCATGCACATGGACTCAGCAAAAAAGCTGGAGTATCCATCCTCATTTCAGGTAATGTGGACTTCAAGCCAAAGTTAGTCAGAAGGGATAAAGAAGGACATTTCGTAGTGCTTAAGGAAACCATAAATCAGCAAGATATAACAATCATAAACATATATGCCCCAAACAGTGGCTCATCCATATATGTCAAACAAATCCTTCTCAATTTTAGAAACCAAATAGACCATAACACAAAAATACTAAGTGATTTTAACATGCCTCTCTCACCACTGGACAGATCTTCCAAACAAAAATTGAACAAAGAAACCATAGATCTCAATAACACAATCAATAATTTAGACTTAACAGACATTTATAGAATATACCATCGAACCAAGAGCGAATACACTTTCTTCTCAGCAGCACGAGGATCCTTCTCTAAAATAAACCATATATTATGCCACAAAGCTAATGTTAGCAAATACAGGAAGATAGAGACACTACCTTGTATTCTATCAGATCGTTAGAAATAAATGAAAGCATAAAAAACAGAAACTACTCCAACACCTGGAGATTAAACAATATGCTACTATATGATGAATAGATAACAGAAGATATTAGGAAGGAAATTAAAAAATTCTTAGAGGTAAATGAGAACAAAGAAACATCATATCAAAATCTCTGGGACACTATGAAAGCAGTATTTAGAGGAAAATTTATTTCATGGAGCACATTTAATAAAAGAAGTAAAACTCAACAAATAAACGAACTAACACTACAGCTCAAAGCCCTAGAAAAAGAACAGACCACCACCAAAAGTAGTAGAAGACAGGAAATAGTTAAACTCAGAGCTGAAATCAACGAAATTGAAACAAAAGAAATAATATAAAAAATTGACAAAATAAATAGTTGGTTCTTTGAAAAAATAAACAAAATTGATAAACCTTTAGCCACACTAACAAAGAGAAGATGAGAGAAAAATTCGGAATGAACAAGGAAATATCACAACAGACATGACTGAAATACAAAACATAAATAGAAGCTATTTTGAAAATCTATACTCCAACAAAATAGAAAATTTTGAAGACATCAACAGGTTTCTAGAGACATATGAATTGCCTAAACTGAACGAGGAGGACATACACAATTTAAATAGACCAATTTCAAGTAATGAAATAGAAGAAGTCATCAAAAGCCTACCAACAAAGAAAAGTCCAGGACCAGAGGGGTTCTCAGCCGAGTTCTACAAAACCTTTAAAGAAGAGCTCATTCCAATACTTCTCAAAGTATTCCTTAAAATAGAAGAGGAGGGAACCCTCCCAAACTCATTCTATGAAGCCAATATTACCCTGATACCTAAACCAGACAGAGACACATCGAGGAAAGAAGATTTCAGACCAATATCCTTAATGAATATTGACGTAAAAATTCTCAACAAAATTTTAGCAAATTGCATAAACATATTAAAAAGATAGTGCACCATGATCAAGTGGGTTTCATCCTAGGGATGCAAGGTTGTTTCAACATCCGGAAATCAAAAAATGTCATTCACCATATCAATAGACTTAAAGTCAAGAATCACATGATTATTTCGATAGATGCAGAAAAAGCATTTGATAAAATACAGCATCCCTTCATGCTCAAAACACTAGAAAAAATAGGGATAGTGGGAATATTCCTTAACATTGTAAAGGCCATCTATCATAATGGCTAATATCATTCTAAATGGTGAAAAACTGAAAGCATTCCCCCTAAAAACTTGAAAAAGGCAGGGATGCTCTCTTTCACCACTTCTTTTCAATATCGTCCTTGAAACTCTAGCCAGAGCAATTAGACAGACCAAAGAAATTAAAGGGATACGAATTGGAAAAGAAGAACTCAAACTATCCCTATTTTGCTGATGATATGATTATATACTTAGAAGAACCAGGAAATTCCACCAGAAAACTTTTAGAACTCATCAGTGAATTCAGTAAAGTAGTGGGATATAAGATCAATGCACATAAATCTAAGGCATTTTTATACATAAGTGATGAATCTTCAGAAAGAGAAATTAGGAAAACTACCCCATTCACAATAGCATTGAAAAAAAAATACTTGGGAATCAATCTCACAGAAGAGGTGAAAGACCTCTACAATGAGAACTACAGAACACTAAAGAAAGAAATTAAAGAAAACCTTAGAAGATGGAAAGATCTCCCATGTTCTTGGACAGGAAGAATTAATATTGTCAAAATGGCCATACTACCAAAAGTGCTATACAGATTCAATGCAATTCCAATTAAAATCCCAATGATGTACCTTACAGAAATAGAGCAAGCAATTATGAAATTCATCTGGAAGAATAAAAAACCCAGAATAAGTAAAGCAATCCTTGGCAGAAAGAGTGAAGCAGGGGGTATCGCAATACCAGATCTTCAACTCTACCACAAAGCAATAGTAACAAAAACGGCATGGTATTGGTACCAAAATAGAAAGGTGGATCAATGGTACAGAATAGAGGACACGGACACAAACCCAAATAAATACAATTTTCTCATACTAGACAAAGGGACCAAAAATATGCAATGGAGAAAAGATAGCCTCTTCAACACATGGTGCTGGGAGAATTGGAAATCCATATGCAACAGAATGAAACTAAACCCATATCTCTCACCATGCATGAAACTAAACTCAAAATGGATTAAGAACCTCGGAATCAGACCAGAGACCTTGCATCTTATAGAAGAAAAAGTAGGTCCAGAGCTTCAACATGTCGACTTAGGACCAGACTTCCTCAACAGGACTCCCATAGCACAAGAAATAAAAGCACGAATCAATAACTGGGATAGATTCAAACTAAAAAGCTTTCTCTCAGCAAAGGAAACTATCAGCAATGCGAAGAAAGAGCCTACAGAGTGGGAGAAAATCTTTGCCAATCATACTTCAGATAGAGCACTAATCTCCAGAATCTATAAAGAACTCAAAAAACTCTACACCAAGAATGCAAATAATCCAATTGACAAATCGGCTAAGGAAATGAATAGACACTTCACAGAAGAAGATCTACAAGCAATCAATAAACATATGGAAAAATGTTCAACATCTCTAGTAATAAGAGAAATGCAAACCAAACCACCCTAAGATTCCATCTCACCCCAATTAGAATGGCGATTATCAAGAATACAAGCAACAACAGGTGTTGGCGAGGATATGGGGAGAAAGGTACACTCATCCATTGCTGGTGGGGCTGCAAATTAGTGCAGCCACTCTGGAAAGCAATGTGGAGATTCCTCAGAAATCTTGTAATGGAACCACCATTTGACCCAGCTATCCCACTCCTTGGCCTATACCCAAAGGACTTAAAATCAGCATATTACAGAGATACAGCCACATCAATGTTCATAGCTGCTTAGTTCACAATAGCCAGATTGTGGAACCAACCTAGATGTCCTTCAATTGATGAATGGATAAAGAAACCAGATATATATATATATATATATATATATATATATATACACACACACAATGGAATATTACTCTGCCATAAAGAATGATAAAATTATGGCATTTGCAGGCAAATGGATGAAATTGGAGAATATCATGCTAAGTGAGATAAGCCAATCTCAAAAAACCAAAGGACGAATGATATTGCTAATAAGTGGATGCTGACACATAATGGGGGGTGGGAGGGGTTAGTGTTAGGGTTAGAGTTAGGGTGAGGGAGGGGGGCAAGAATGAAGGAAGGAAGGACTGTATAGAGGGAAAAAGAGGGGTGGGAGGGGTGGGAGGGGTGGGAGGGAAGGGAAAAAATAACAGAATGAATCAAACGACATTACTCTATGTAAATTTATAATTACACAAATGGTATGCCTTTACGCCATGTAGAAACAGAGAAACAACATGTATCCCATTTGTTTACAATAAAAAAATTAAAAAAAATAAAAACAAAGTTCAAATGTTGCATTTTAAAACATTTCTCATAGATCTATTACTTTGCTACAGTTCTTGCATGGGGCTGGGTCCCAGTTGAGCAGTCACCCTATCCTGCTCCTTCACATTCACTTTCTCTGTTGGTAGCCTGGGCAGCTTCTTCTGCCCAAAAGAAACCCTAACCTTTCCACTTGCCTGCAGGAGAGGCAAACTCAGCTCCAATTAGAAATGGACTAAGAGATTACCTGTCTGTGGGACTGAGTTCAGGTAAAATAACTTGGATTCCATATGGTAAAAAATAACTCAATGGGTTCATGTCCTCTATTCTGTACCACTGATCTACCTGTCTATTTTGGTACCAATACCATGCTGTTTTTGTTACTATTGCTTTGCAGTAGAGTTGAAGATCTGGTATTGCAAAATCCCCTGCTTCGCTCTTGCTACTGAGGATTGCTTTAGCTATCCTAGGTTTTTTATTCTTCCAGATGAATTTCATAATTGCTTGCTCTATTTCTGCAAGGTACATCATTGGGATTTTAATTGGAATTGCATTGAATCTGTATAGCACTTTAGGTAGAATGACCATTTTGACAATATTAATTCTGCCTATCCAGGAACATGGGAGATCTTTCCATCTTCTAAGGTTTTCTTTAATTTCTTTCTTTAGTGTTCTGTAGTTCTCATTGTAGAGGTCTTTCACCTCTTTTGTGAGATTGATTCCCAAGTATTTTATTTTTTTCGATGCTATTGTGAATGGGGTAGTTTTCCTAATTTCTCTTTCTGAAGATTCATCACTTATGTATAAAAATGCATTGGATTTATGTGCATTGATCTTATATCCTGTGACTTTACTGAATTCACTTCTGAGTTCTAAAAGTTTTCTGGTGGAATTTCCAGGTTCCTCTAAGTATATAATCATGTCATCAGCGAACAGGGATAGTTTGAGTTCTTCTTTTCCTATTCGTATCCCTTTAATTTCTTTGGTTTGTCTAATTGCTCTGGCTAGAGTCTCAAGGATGATGTTGGATAAAGAAACTGTTGCATATATATACAATGGAATATTACTCTGCAATGAAGAATGATAAAATTATGGCATTTGCAGGCAAATGGATGAAATTGGAGAATATCATGCTAAGTGAGATAAGCCAATCTCAAAAAACTAAAGGACAAATGATCTCGCTGATAAGCGGATGAGGACATATAATGGGGGGTGGGAGGGGTTAGCATTAGGTTTGGGGTTAGGTTTAGGGTTAGAGATAAGGAGTGTGGTAACAATGAAGGAAAGAAGGACTGTATAGAGGGAAAAGAGGGGTGGGAGGGGTGGGAGGGAAGGGAAAAAAATAATGTATCAAACATCATTGCCCTATGTAAACATATGATTACACAAATGGTATGCCTTGACTGCATGTACAAATAGAGAAACAACATGTATCCCATTTGTATATGATAATAATTTTAAAAAAATTCAATGGGAGTTCAAGTGGCTAGACAGGAGCCACATTAACATGTATAAAATATTATAATAGATGTGAAAAATTTCCATTAATCATATACTCAATCATTTAAAAATAGTGACAAGATTTACATGTAAGTAATGGATTGTGGAAACTTCCATTTTGAAATATTTAATTTGAACTGGATCATGAGAACTAAATAGCAGCTGACTGTTAAGGCATCACTCCTAGATCATGCTAACAGAACTGTAACATTTGTGTGTGAAATAATACTTGTTTGTTGTTTTTATTTAAGTGAGGCAAAGAATAGAGGATATATATATTTTTAAAAATTTATTATTATTTTTGCATAGTTGGGGATCAAACCCAGGGCCTTTCACATTAATAGGAAAGTGCTCTACCACTGAGCTACCAACTGAGACAATCTTTTGAAATTTAAAGATGTGAATTATAAACCAATAAGGCCAGACATCAGAACATATTCCTATTTTAGTCCCATGGAAATAATTCACCATAAAATTATTTCTAGTGTTATGCGCCAGGCTAAGTGGGCAATGACCAAACAGGCTCCATTTTACCCTGAGACTTCATGTCATGTAGGAAATGCTTCTCCCATGGGAACACCCTGCCTCTGTACCCATCAACAGTTATTTAGCATAGCGTGTTTGGCAACACAAAATGGCAATTCTTATACAATATAAGATTGTTCTCCCTCTGGGTTCCATTTTTCTTGGGCAGGTTACCCTAACATTTGTTTAAATGTTAGTAACCATTCTCTGATTGTCTTAGCAGCAGCCACTTACGATTAATGTACTGACATGCTTTACTTATGGTATAAAAAGTGTACTCTAAGCCTTGGAGGGGGTTGAAGGGTGCAGACTTGCAGCCTGCCTCTCTGTCCTGCCAGCTGGTGAATCTGGATCACTAGCTGATAAATAAAGCTGGTTCCACTTCCTGATTTAAGATGGACTTGGTGATTTATCGTAATCTCGCCATGACACTAGTAGCCTGTTTTTTTTTTTTTTCTTTTTTGGTACTGGGGATTGAACTCAGGGGCCCTCAACCACTAAGTCACATTCCCAGCCTTATCTTGTATTTTATTTAGAGACAGAATTTCACTGAGTTGCTTAGCACCTCACTTTTGCTGAGGCTGGCTTTGACCTTGTGATCCCCCTGCCTCAGCCTCCCAAGCTGCTGGAATTACAGGCATGTGCCACCATGCCCAGTTTAGCCTGGCTTTCTTCTGACAACATTAAAGCCATGTACCAGGTGTTCTTGTAAAATTCATGTAAATTGCCCAGAACAATTTCCTTTCCATGCAATCAAAAGAAAGAAAAATTATTTCATAAAGGGGAGAGAATACAACAAAGGTAAGAACTGTAAATTTTCATGTTCTTCCAATAAAAATGATGGACCTGAAATTTGGCTTTTATACTAAAAAAACACTGGTGTGCATTTTAACACTTTAACAGGTTTTTTTTTTTTTTTTTTTTTTTTTTTTTTTGTCCCAGGTTTTAAACCAGGGGTACTTAGCCACTGAGTTACATCCTCAGTTCCTCAGTTCTTTTATTTTTTATTTTGAGACAGTGTCTCACTAAGTTGCTTTAGGGCCTTGCTAAGTTGCTGAGGCTGGCTTTGCACTTGTGATCTTCCTACCTCAGCCTCCCAAGACGCTGGGATTACAGGTGTGCACCACTGCGCCTAGCAAATAGGTGTTTTAAATAAATTATGAGTCTTGAAATACTTGTTGTAAAGAGGTAGGCATTGAACATAGAGTTATTCCTATTATTCTGTCGAATCAGAAGGAAACATGCCTATGGATGAGACAAAGGCAAACAAACCAGCAGTTGTGAAGCCTACATCTTAAGTTTACTGCTGAATAGTTCTGTGGGTACAATAGCCAGACACACAGGAGTCACCACATGCAGGGAAGTTAAATTGGCTGTTAGATTTGTAAGATAAAAGCTTAGGTGAAAAATGAGATTTGGGCCTCCAGAAATTCTTAACATAACAGGTAGTTCTAACCATTTTTCTGTAGGAATATATTTTGTTTACTTATATCATTTTTACTACTAATAATTTTAGTTTTATCTCCAATAGTGGAAATGTAGCAATCATGCCAAGATCGGGATCAATACGAATGAAGGTAGAGGAAATAGTAAATGCTAAAAAATCTGGGGTGGGAACAAAATTAGATTTAAGGTAAGAAATGACATAATCAAATGTCTCCTTTAGAAAGAACTTCAGTCGGCAGCGTTGGAAATACATTGTGGAAGACAAAAAGGGAAATAAGATGATCTAGTAAGAAGCAATCGGAGTAATTTAGGCAAGACACTAAGGTAGCTGTGCAATGGACACAGAGAAAGGATGGAATTAGAAGATAGTTAAGAGGAAACAGCAATCATTTGGCAGCAATAAACTCGTGGATGTTTATCCGGGAGTAGCGCAGCACCGAAGGAGGAACAGGCCTGGGGGACACAACAGGTGTAACCTAAAGTGGCAAATTTAGCCTAAGAGATTTCAAAGAAGTTGCCACTCGATGCCCGTCAGGAGCATCCTCCAACAGTCCTTTAAAGGAGGCAGTGTCTAGGACTTGGTCTACTTCTGCCCCAAAAGAGTGAGTTCCAAAAGACTTTCCTGCTTTCGTGCTTTCCTACTCACATTCACATATATCCTGCTTGTCCAGAGAAAAATAAAATTTATATCAATCTACTGCTCTACTTCTCAATACAGATTATGGAACGTTCTCTCTGAAACATAGTCTTAGACTACTTTGAAGAGGGTCTTGTAATTTTCATTTTAACCAGTGCCCTGGCCTATCCATCTTATTTTATTTTAATTTTTTTTATTTAATTCTTTTGTTTTTTATTTTTTATTTTTATTTTTACCGACTGTATTTTGATTCATTGTACACAAATGGGGTACAACTTTTCCTTTCTATGGCTGTACACGATGTAGATTCACACCATTCGTGTAATCATACGTGTACATAGGGTAATGATGTCTGTCTCATCTTTCATACCCCTGCTCCCTCACCCCTCTCATTTCCCTCCATGTAATCTAAAGTTCCTCCATTCTTCTCTTACCCTCCGACCCCCATTATATATCATCATCCACTTATCAGGGAAGACATTTGGCCTTTGGATTTTGGGGATTGGTGTCCCGACCCGCGGGACATCAACGCGGACGGCAAACCTAAGAGAGAAGGAATGAAGGGACAAGAGACGCAGGGAGAGACAGCAAGACAGGAATTCTGATCAAGCTGCAAATTTTTATTGTTCTCACGGGTATTTATGCTGAGGGAATGAGGGGTATGACGAGGTGCAGCCTGGTTGGTTGTATTCTTCTGCTGGGTTCCTGATAGGGTGCAAATTCGCGCTGGCGGGAAGGTGAAGTTCGCGCCGGCGGGAAAGTGTAGTCCCAGAAGAGAAGCCGTGGGCGCCATAGGCGCCATACTGTCAGAATTATCAGCCAGGAGTGGGGGAGGGGCGCTGCTGCTTATTGTAAAGGTCAGAATGTTCTCAGAATGAGAACTTCTTGGTCCCTGACAGATTGGCTTATTTCACTTAGCATGATATTCTCCAATTTCATCCATTTATCTGCAAATGCTATAATTTTATTCTTTTTATGGCTGAGTAATATTCCATTGTGTATATATATATATATGGTATATATACCATATACCATATATACCACAGTTTCTCTATCTATTCATCTATTGAAGGACATCTAGGTTGGTTCCCCAGTCTGGCTATTGTGAATTGAGCACAAAAAACTTGGAATGGACCCACCTTTTGACCCAGCTATTCCACTCCTTGGCCTATACCCAAAGAACTTGAAATCAACATACTATAGTGGCCTATCACTCTTTATTATGAGTTTGCCACTCTGCATTTGTCACTAGACATTTTCACATGCATTACCTTAATCTGTCGTTTCTATGCAATATTTAATCTTGAATATTTAATTGAATATTCAACATTCACTCTTTCTATGCAATATTCAATTTCTATGCTAATATTCAATTAACAGTTACTAATGCTATTACTAAATTGTTTTCTTTACATGGAGATTAAGTAACTTGCCCAAGGCAGTTTTATCTGGTTAGGACATGAGCTTGAAACCTGTGTAATATGATAAGCACATGACCTATGACCTTCCACCCACATGCATGTCAGCTCTTGTGCAAAGGTAAATGCAAAATAAAGAAAGAAATAAAAAGCACCTTGCACCTTGAAGCAGTGGTGTGTGTTAATAGAACTTCTTCATTTTCTTCCCTTGAGGTTTTAACTACCTGCATCCCTTGGGTTTTAACTACCTCTTTCCCTGATTGAGCAGTGATCAGAGAAAATAAATGGACAGGGAAGCAACCTCTCCACCCAGTTCCTTCCCTTCCATTCATTTCCTTGATTGGTTTGTTTGCCCCTCTTGAAAATTTTCTGTTTGTATGCACCATACTTTACTTCTTTCCCTTTGACCTAATCCTCAATATTAGGTGAGTGTTAGCTGTTTGAAGGGGTTTGACTGGAACTTGGATTTGGAGAGAAAGAATGAGTGAATGAAAAGCTCAACCCTTCATTTCTGAGTAGCTGTGGACTGGGAACTACAACTTTCTCTCCTGAGCAACTCCCAGTTATACACTGAGGTCATGGTCTGCAGTACTTGTACTTATGCTCTATTGCATGGGCATCAAAAAATGAGAAGAGATGGACAGTTGTGTATGAACAATTACACAACTGGGTTTAGTATGGCCATGGTTAGTGTTGTTCAGAAAGTTTCTGTGTCAGGCACTAGACAAGGACCCACAACTGTAACTTAAGGAATAGAATCGAGTGTGCTGATATTTGTGTGTGCCCAGGGATGCTATTATTAGTTTTCGTGCACTGTTTCTGTTTTCTTCTTCATGTGTTCTCACTGCTGGTGACAATACTAACAATGAGAAATGTAATCTAATTAGGGGAAGTAAACTTGTTGCATGTTTATTATGTTCCAGGCACTGCACTAAAGAGTATTTTCTTATGTGTCTCTTTTTGTCATAATAACTGCCAAAAGTAGAGATATTCGTTTTTTTTAAAAAGCAAGGAACACAGGAGCCATATGGTTCAAATAACTGGCTAAATTCACATGGCTAGTATGTTGTGGAACCAGGATTAAATTAAATTGTGCAATACAGCTTTCTGGCTCCAGAGTACACACTCTGTACCAATATTTTATTGGGACATTGTGGGCACCCCATGTACTCTAATTCTATTCAATAAAATTAACACCAATTCCATTGTATTATCGAATCCATAGTTCACATCTAAATTTTCCTACTTATTAAGTTCCACACATAAAAGAGATCATGCAGTATTGGTTTTTTGTGCTCATCTTATTTAATTTAGCTTAATTTTACCCACTTTCATTCATATTGTTACAAATGATATAATCAGCCCCTTTTAAGGTTGAATACTATTCCATTTGTAAAGAGGGTGCATAGGCTGGGAGAGGGGGATGTTTGGGAGAAAGAAATATGTTGCCTAAATGGCACAATATTTCAAGAGAAATGAGCTTTAGTGAACTGTGGTCACTATAATAAAGAATAGTGCATTGTGTATTTCAAAATAGCTAAACTAATAGATTTAAAATTTTTCATCACAATAAAAGATATGAGTATGTAAGGTGATAGATTTAATTAGTCTAACAGTCATTTTATATTGTAAATATGTATAAAATCATATTTCCCCCATTAAATATGCATGTAATTTTAATTTTTTAATTAAAAATAAAATAAAAAGTCTATTATTAATTGCATTCTATACCTAGTTTGTTTAAAAAGAATTCAATCATTCTGCTGCCCTGTATAACTAATTAGAAGAACAAAAAAGAATCCAATCAAGAATCACATTGCATTTGATTGTTCAATTCGTACATTATTATAAGTCAGAAATGTACTTTTCCCATCTAACCCCTCTCACCTTTTAATGGTATTGACTTGTTGGAAAAACAACAAAAACAGCAGACTATCTTTTAGATTGCTGCATATTGTAGAATGACAAGTCTAAGAGTTAAATTTCCATCTGTGTGCCCCTGTGTGCTTGGGAATGCTTTTATGAATATCTCTTGTATTTGAGTTCATGGAAATATAAAAACTAGAGAATACCTTTTCTTAGTATGTATGCCTAAAGATGACCTCAGACAAACTTGGGCAGCTGTGATTCAAGCCATATATTGAAATGCTGATGTCGTATTTTGTTCAAGTATGTGAGTAATGTGAAATGCGAGTTTTCAGAACTAAGACTGAACAACCCAATCAGGTTGTGGGGTAAATAGGTGAATTCTGTGACCCTGGGGGTCAGAGTCATGATGCAGGTGACTCAGTAAGAGAGATGAAGGCAACTAATCCAGAGAATAGGGATCCCCAGCAGATATGGGGCTAGACTACGGTCCACACTCTGAATTCTGGACTGTATTCTCAGAACCTAGAGAAATTGTGGAGATACTGTAGAGGAGGTGTGGGTTGCTTTAGGAAAGGTGCTTCCACTTACATATGAGGAAGGTTCAGGAGAGAGAGAGAGAGAGAGAGAGAGAGAGAGAGAGAGAGAATATCTCATTTCTCCTCTGCCTAAAGCAGAAGAATGGGTACTCTAAGCCTTGGTTTGAGGGATAGTTGTTGTGAACTAAGCCTGAAGAAAGAGGTATAAAGAGGAGCAAGGGAAAAGGCTGAACCTGTGTTTTGGCCTTGTCAGGTTAGGAACATGAAGCGCACAGCTGTCACAGCCTCATCCTAGTGCTGATCCTGGGAGTCCCTGGCATTGTTGCGTGGTTGGTGATCTTCAGAGTATAAGTAGACTTTCCAAAGGCAAAGTTTGGGGGAGGCAAAGGGTGGGGGAGGCATTACTAGAGAAGAAAGAAGACACAGAACCTAGTCTTTAAAAGATAATTCCAGAGGAATGTTCTCTGGAATTTACAAAGCAGAGCAGGTGGCAGTGCAAAAATCCATGAGATAATTGTTTAGACTCTCTTTGGTGTGTGTGTGGGGTGGGGAGGGGAGTTCATTACGGAAAGAGTATGTGTGGGTGTATGCATGAAGACCAAACCTACGGAATCATGTGAGTAGGGTTTGGGGTATGCCTGAGAATGGGAGTGTTGAGGGTCTGTGTGATCGTGAGAGCATTGTCTTGGGCTATGAGTCTACATACAGAATTTGCATTCACAAAGAAACAATCCTTTTGACTAATGGTGTTACTAAATCCAAGAAACAATCCTTTTGACTAATGGTGTTACTAAATCCAAGAAACAATCCTTTTGACTAATGGTGTTACTAAATTCAAAGTGTTATACACTTGTATAGTGTACTGTGTGTTGGTAGATCTTTTTTCTTTTCTCCTCCTCTTCTGTCTTCTTTCTTTTTTGTTTTGTTTTGTATAGAAAAGACTCCTGAGCATTAGTTATAAGAGGGACTTTTCCAATTTAAATTTGGGTTACACGTGTTATTCAGCATAGTGTCAGAAACCAGCGAGTGTTTACTGAACTCAATTTGGTTATTGCTTGGCAATAAAGGGTGTTAGCCTCACAAATCTAAGAACTACATTTATCAGGTAGCCTTGGAAGAAGAAAGTAGTTGTCTTAGGGCAGAGATCAATATGCTACAATGATACAGCAAGACCTTAACCACTGATGTTCATAAAGTCACATAAACTGCAGTTCACTAGCCCATGAAAACATACGTCCTCTAACTTGTTAACTCACATCCAAGGACCATATGTAATGAAAAGAGTATAGCAAGTCTGGAGGTCTTCCCAGAAAAAAATATGCAAATTTGGGTGATCAGAAGAGGGAACATTCTCTTTAGAAAGGATAACCACACATCTTCAGTGTTTGGGACAATCCTGCTGCCATCATTATTAAAGTTAACCTTTTTTTCACTTTAGAAGGGTTCCTCTGCATGATAAATTACATGGTCACTCTAATTTCAGGAGTCAATAATGATGGAAGTGTGAGTGACTCTAACCCTCCTTTATCATCCCTTGACCTCGGGACTGAGATTTGTGCCACCCTGGGCTGCCATGATCGTTTTCAACTTGAGCAGTTATAACCCAGGACACTTCGTTTTGGTGGGGATCCCAGGCCTGGAGCAATTCCATGTGTGGATTGGGATTCCCTTCTGCATGATCTACATTGTAGCCGTGATGGGAAACTGCATCCTTCTCTACCTCATTGCCGTGGAACGTAGCCTTCACGAACCCATGTTCTTCTTTCTCTCCATGCTGGCCATGACTGATCTCATCCTGTCCACAGCAGGTGTACCCAAGACACTCAGTATCTTTTGGCTGGGAGCTCGAGAAATTACATTTCCAGGGTGCCTGACACAAATGTTCTTCCTCCACTATAGTTTTGTCCTGGATTCAGCCATCCTGATGGCCATGGCATTTGATCGTTATGTGGCCATCTGTTCCCCTTTGAGATACACCACTATCTTGACTCCCAAGACCATCATCAAGATTGTTGTGGGCATCTCCTTTCGGAGCTTCTGCATCATCCTGCCTGATGTATTCTTGCTGACGCGCCTACCTTTCTGCAGGACACGTATCATACCCCACACCTACTGTGAGCACATAGGTGTGGCCCGGCTCGCCTGTGCGGACATCTCCATCAACATCTGGTATGGCTTTTGTGTTCCCATCATGACCGTCATCTCAGATGTGATCCTAATTGCTGTCTCCTACGCCCTCATCCTCTCTGCTGTTTTCCGCCTCCCTTCCCGAGATGCCCGTCAGAAAGCCCTTGGCACCTGTGGGTCCCATGTCTGTGTCATCCTCATGTTCTATACACCTGCCTTTTTCTCCATCCTTGCCCATCGCTTTGGACACAATGTCTCTCGCACATTCCACATCATGTTTGCCAACCTCTACATTGTTATCCCACCTGCACTCAACCCCATTGTCTACGGAGTGAAGACCAAACAGATTAGAGATAAGGTCATACTTTTGTTTTCTACGAAAAGCACAGAGTGATGTTTCACCAGTGCAAAGGTCAGTATAAGTGAACAGTGCATATAAATGCAGGAAGAATGAGTAGTAAAGGCTATTTAAAGTTAGGACTGCTTGCAGCTGTTTTGTATACCATAATGTATGTGAGATACCACAATGTATGTGAAATACCATAATGTATGTGAGAAAGTCTTATGCATAAAAAATTTTGATGACCTAAATGCCACACAATACAGTTGTATAGGACATGATCAGAAGAAGGAGGTGAAAACAGAGTTGAGTTACTCTAAATGAAAAAGGCAATAAAAATTTGGAAATGGAGATTGACAGCCATAATGAGTGAGCAATGTGTTAAGACATACTGAAGAAAGGTGACAAAAAGTAAAAAGATCAGTGAGAAAGTTCTCATTTAGGAGACTAGCAGATGGATACTTAGGACATTTATGATGATATTTGATTTTAATTATTGCACATTTTGTGCTTCACTGGAATTCCTTTTTCATCTCCCTCTGTCACTCTCCCCACAAAGCCCTTCAGCAGAAGTCTGCTATAAACAAGTTCTATCAGCAGTGCTGTCAAGGGAATGAGATAAATAACATATGTATCAATGCCAGGGGTGCTGGAGGTGGTGCTGGGAGAGGAGAGGAGCTTCCAGGCACCAAGGCTCACTGAGAAAGTGAGTTGCAAAAATAGCACCAGGAGAGCATAGCCCTTGAAAGTTAGAGATCTGAAGAAAGGGCTGGACTTCCCCCCAGTCCATTGACCTCAAGTCAGTTCTAGACACTAAAGGAAAAATTTAACCTTGCGGGTTGTAGGATTTTGTGGAG
This sequence comes from Sciurus carolinensis, assembly GCF_902686445.1. NCBI lineage: Eukaryota > Metazoa > Chordata > Mammalia > Rodentia > Sciuridae > Sciurus > Sciurus carolinensis. The sequence continues at coordinate 72,436,821 of NC_062223.1, forward strand.
CTTTATTCTATAGACTGCAACTTCTTTTTTTATTATTATTATTTTTATTTGGCTTTTAATTTTTTACAGACTGCATTTTGATTCATTGTATACAAATGGGGTACATAATTTCGTTTTTATGGTTGTATACAATGTAGATTCATACCATTTGTATAATTATGCATGTACATAGGGTAATGATGTCATCTCATTCCACCATTTCTCATACCCCCCCTTTTTTTCTTTTACATATTCTAAAGTTCCCCTATTATTCTCTCATTCCCCACCTCCACCCCCATTATATATCATCCTCCACTTATCAGAGAAAACATTTGGCCTTTGGTTTTTGGGGCTTGGCTTATTTCACTTAGCAAGATATTCTCCAATTCCATCCATTTATTTGCAAATGCCATAATATTATTCTTCTTTATAGCTGAATAGTATTCCATTGTGTATATATACCAGAGTTTCTTTATCCATTCATCTGTTGAAGGGCATCTAGTCTTGATTGAAAGAAAAAATCAACTATGAGATGCAGTTTGTGAGGAGGGAGAATGATGAAGGGAAAACGTTCTTAGTAAGCTGCATTCAAATTACCCAATGTTAGAAAATACTAATTTGTTGTGATCAAAAAGGATCTGAGGCATGTACTCACAGGCCATTAGGCAGTGTAGAGTTGATTGATCCCTCTCCCAAGGAGCTGGGCTCTGAGAGTATGCTATGGGGCGTCTTGAGGCTTGCAGGGGTGGTGGGGTATTTCTTGTCCTCTTTCTCTACACCACAGCAGAAGATCCACCATTATTTAGTTTGAGTATCCAGTGCTTCCTTAAGATTCTATTTGAAAACAGGGTTCTTGCAATAAACCTTGTTTTGAAAATCATCCATTTAGTTGGGAAATATTTATCAAGGGCCTGCTATGTCTAGATATTACTCTAAGCATAGAGGATTGTGAGGGTTGACAATGCAAAGGAGGCTCTGCCTTGCTTCCACGGAACTTCCATTCTAGGGAGAGAGACAAATAAGCAAGAAAACAAAATTTTAAAAATCATTGCTTTAAAATAGTGACATAAAAAGGAAGAGTAAATCTGAACTTGGTCAAGAAGAACAATGGCAGAGGGGAGAGCAAATGCAGGTACTCTGGGCTGGAAATGGCTTGACCTGACTTGAGGACATAAACAAGGTCAGTGCTGGTTCAACAGAGTGACCCTGAGGAGGACCCAGGAGGGGAGTGACGAGGAGGAGCAAGGCCAGAGCTGGTGGAACTGGCAATATCCAACCTCATTCTCAGAAGAGGACACCGAGGCCCACCAAGACTTTTCCAGGTACACAGCCAGGACATTATTTATGTAAAACTAGGATAAAGCCTTCTAGCTCCTACTTTGGTGATATTCCCAATAAATACCCATAAGCCTGGTGCTTATGGAAATAGACTCCAAAGGAAGGAAAAAAATCTACAAGTATCACGACCTTTTTTTAAATTTTTAGTTATAGATGGACAAAATGCCTTTATTTTGTTTATTTTTCTGTGGTGCTGAGGATGGAACCCACATAGGCTAGGCAAGCTCTCTACCTCTGAGCCACAACCCCAGCCTCCCACAACCTATTTTTGTTGTCATAAAGTCTAGTTGTCTTTTTAAAATTCAGTTTTTGAAGTTATTTTTAATTTTTAATTGTGAAATAATTGTCTATATATAGATAAAAGATAAAATATGGTATTATGCATGCATACATTGTGGAATCATTAAATCAGGTCATTAACAGGTCCATCATTTCACATGCTTATCATTTCTTTGTGGTAGGAACATTTAAAATCTATTCTTTCAGCAGTTTTGAAGTATACAGTAGCTTATCATTAACCATAGTCACCACGCTATGTGATAAATCACCAGAACTTATTTCTCCTGTGGAACTGAAACTTTGTACCCTTTGTCTAACATCTCCTCTTTCCCTGCCTCTTGCTGCTGCAGCCTGTGGTAGCCACCATTCCACTCTACTTCTATGTGAACTCTGGCTATTGTAAATTAGGCCACCTCAGGATGCATGAGGATTCTGTGCCAGCTTGCTAAAAATGTTCACAGTTACCAGAATATTTTCTAATGTTCTTTTATTCTTTTCTGGTAAAAATCCATCTTGCTGGAACATGGATTAGCCAAGAGCTGATTTTTTAAAAGCTTACAAAAAGAAATAGATTCTGAACCAAGATACTTTGAAAGTACACACTCTATTCATCCCAGACACAAGATTATTCATTGACATGCATGAATGACTCTCATGAAAGAATAATGGACTAAAACCAAACCAAAACAAAACAAAGAAGCCATTGCCTGTACCAGCTTCATTTCCTTCTCCCATTATTTATGTCCGACCCAGTTGTCTGCTATTATTTTACTCCCCTCGCCCCCCCAGGACCATTAATACTTCTATATCTATATGACCTTTTTGATGGAAACTCTATATGGATCTTTGATTTTTCCATGGTACTGGGGATTGAACCCAAGGCCTTGCGCATGCTAGCCAAATGCTCTACCACTGAGCTATACCCCCAGCTGTTGGATCTTAGTTTTTATATTTCATTTTCCTAAAAATTTTAGTGTTTGTTTTCTATCTCCATGGGGTCACTAATGAAAGGAAATGTAGATGATTGTGCTTTGCAGATTGTAAGATGTTATTCTAATATTAACTGCTACATCATTATCTTTAATAATTACTACTGCCACTTTCACCTTAAATCCGCCATGTTTAAAACGAAACATCATTTTTTCCATTTAAAATCCTCCTCCTCTTTACTGTTTATGGGAGGAGAAAGCAGGTAGGTCAACCTGCCTCTGCCTCCTGCCCCAAGTTCAGACTTTATGACTAGCTGTCATGGCTTTTTTGTGGACGCTGGTTGCTGATCTTTTGGTCACCATCAGACCATGAATGAAATCACAGTAAATGAAATGAGAGTAATTATATAAGCATCAGAAGGTAACTTTCTCATACACAAATTGTCTAGTTCTATATGAATTTTCTTTGTGCAAATTTCTCATCTTATTGTACGGACTACACCAACAGGGAATTTTGATTTGTTTTATCTTACCATGTTCAGAACTTAGTATAATTTCTACAAATAATGGGGATCAGCAAATATGTCCGTCATACTTTTTCTTCCAGACTTTCTACATGAACCACATTTTGGGTCTTTGTTATTCCATTTCTGTTGCCTTTGGGATTTTATTTCTACTCACCTACCCCCACCCTGTCCCATTTGTCCTAGCTTAAACCAGATAATTGCAATTTATACCTAGACCAAATATTGCATATTTGCTTTATGTCCTATATCACTGACAATTCAATGTACTTTCTATGTTCAGAAGAATTATTGAGTTTACTATAAATGAGTAAAGGAATAGATTTACAGTGTCTACCTTATAATAAAGGAGGCAGTTGAAAATTTTTATGTCTTGCATCTGCCATTTTGAACCTAGATTATTAGAATAAATTTACAGATAATTTGTCATGATTTCCATTCAACAATATTCATAAAGCACTTATTACATGAAAGAAAATATATACATGCTAAGTAGATAAATGGAGCAAGTGCACACATTGCTTATAGCTAAGAAGTTTATAGCTTAGTGAGGTGAGTAAACAGCATCTGCTGATAATTTACCCAGGTAATACCATTTTCCATATTGCAGTGATTGGAGGTTGTATGTTAGGGAAGCAAAAGGGAAGCATACTCCACTTCTTAGAGTAAAGGAATCCTTTTTGGAAGATCCCATTTCTATGATGTATCTTGAAGAACACAAGGAAGTTGAGCCTCAAGATAAAGGATATGGGACCTGACAGGCAGAAGCGACTGCCTGAGCTCTGATGGAAAGCCACATGCTTTAGAGATCTGTGCAGCGCTGGTGATGGAAGTATCAACCATCTCAATAATGGCAATGCTTAAGGGGTGGAGCAGTCAGAAATGTGGATGCTCATAAGCAAAATTCTCTGTGAATGTTGGACACTGACCATAATATCAGCAGAAGAGGTTTGTAAAACATCTCATGGTTTGATGCCATCATCGGCACATGAAGGCTAATGATCAAACTCACATCTTTTTTTGTTCTCTCTTACAAACTAATTGAAAGACAGGACTATGAGCCAGAGAGATGAATATAAAAAAAGTGAGCATTATTATGGTAGTGTTAGATTTAAGAATCTAACTTGACTGTTTAGTCAATTTGGTTTCTTACTTCTTTATTTTCAAGTCTAAACTTGGATGCTTCCAAAGATGAGCTGAGGGTCTGCATATCCTTCCCATTAGCTTATTTGTTTACAGAAGGAAAGCACTGAATCACACATGAGTTGTCATGTATTTGGACATATGTGAAGAAAGACCTCTAGATCAATGCTTGTCAAACTTTTAATAAGAATATTATTTTTAAAATTTCCCAAAACTACTTTTGTAAAATATAATAAAATCAATTAATAGAAAAATAAAATAAAAAAACAGAAAATACAAGCTTTGTTTTTATTGTTTTGTCAATAGGCATAAAATACATTCAATAACTATAATAACTTGTCAGTAGAAAACTAGACAAAATTCAAGGAATTGGGGGTGGGATTCTGCTGCCTTCTCCATTTCTCCTGAGTCCGCCATATTAGCCATTCAGATGTAGGCTTCGCTCTCCCGTTTATGGTCCCCAGGTTACTCTGTTGTGCAGGGGCTGGAGGGCCCTATGGAGAAGGACTGACTCCTGAACACCTGGAAATGGAGGGTTCAGATTACTTCTGGCTGCTTCACTCCTTGTTATAAACTGAACCAGGATTTCCCAGTCCTAGAAAGGAAGCCCCATAAACAATCAGATTCAAAAATGTGGAGAGACACTGCCCTGAATGAAAGCAGGGAGCTTTAAGAAGAAAGCTACCAGAGGAACTGTTGACATTCAGGGATGTGGCCTTTGATTTCACTGAAGAAGAGTGGAAATGCCTTCAGCCAGCTCAACAAAACTTACATAGAGATGTGATGTTAGAGAATTACAGCAACTTGGTCTTCCTGGAATGAAGACCATACAGTGAGAGCCTTTCTACATAGAGCCAGCCACAAGTCCCCGAGCCAATGGAGAGCTTCGATCCGCAAGCAGCCTCTGGGATCAGGGCAGGGCAGCCAGAGACTTCTCCAGGCAACTCTGCCCACTCCGGCCGCAGGCTCTTTCCACGGGGTGATCCAAAATGGTGGACTAGAGGGGGACTGCATCCCCAGTCGCTCCAGAACCCAGGAGTTAAGAAGGGGAGGCATTGAGAGACTCGGACCAAAATAGAGCCACGGGTGAGTCTGCCCACTGGGTAAAGCTCGGCCTGGGTGGCAGGCACAGATAGGGGTGGCTTATCAGAGCAGGGCAGGGCAGCTAGAGTCTTCCACAGGCAGCCCTGTGCACTCCAGCACTGGGCCCCTCCCACACAGCCAGCTTCTCCAGGTTCTTGGAGCAGGCCCCCTACTGAAAGCCTTTCTGATCAGAACAAGCTCCAAGTCCCGGAGCCAGCGCAGCATACTCCAGCCTGCAAGCGGCTTCAGGGACCAGGACAGGGCAGCCAGAGACCTCCCCAAGCAGCCTGGACCCCTGCGGTGGGAGGCACCTTTCAAGGCTAGCTTCTCGGAACAGACCGCCCAGTGAGAGCCTTTCTACATAGAGCCAGCCACAAGTCCCCAAGCCAACGGAGAGCTTCGATCCGCAAGCAGCCTCTGGGATCAAGGCAGGGCAGCCAGAGACTTCTCCAGGCGGCTCTGTCCACTCCGTCCACAGGCTCTTTCCACAGGGCAATCCAAGATGGCGGCCTAAGAAGGTGACTGCATCTCCAGTTGCTCCAGAACCCAGGACTCAAGAAGGGGAGGCATTGAGAGACTTGGACAAAAATAGAGTCACGGGGTGAGTCTCCCCCACTGGGCGAAACATGGCCTGGGCGGCAGGCACAGATAGGGGTGGCTTATCAGAGCAGGGCAGGGCAGCTAGAGTCTCCAGGTAGCCTTCCACACTCCGGCGGTGGGCTCTCCCCACACGGCCAGCTGCACGGTGCAGGCCCCCAGTGAGAGCCTTTCCGCACAGAGCCAGCTCCAAGCCCTGGAACGAGTAGGGGGCTAGGGGCAGCTTTCTTCGGATGAGCTGCTTTATCAGATTCCTCCAAGACATCAGGCTACTGAAGGCTGGGAGGTGATACACTGGAAATCTACCGGGACACTATAAGCCAATAGCGGAAAACTGCAGTATCTCAGGGTCCCACTGACAACTGACCAATATGAGAAAACAAGGGAAGAAAATGTCCCAAACAAACCTAGATACTACATCAATAAAACCCAATGACAGCACAGCAGAAGAAATGTCAGAAAGGGAGTTCAGAATGTACGTAATTAAAACGATCAGGGAAGCTAATGAGGAGATTAAAAAGCAAATGCAGGCATTGAAGGAGGAGATGAAAGAGCAAATGCAGGCATTAAATGATCGCACCAATCAACAGTTAAAAGACCAAATACGGGAAGCAAGAGATCATTTCAATAAAGAGTTAGAGATACTGAAAAAAAACCAAACTGAAATCCTTGAAATGAAGGAAACAATAAACCAAGTTAAAAACTCCATAGAAAGCATAACCAATAGGATAGAACACCTGGAAGACAGAACCTCAGACATTGAAGACAAATTATTTAATCTTGAAAACAAAGTTGGCCAAATAGAGAAGATGGTAAGAGATCATGTTCAGAATCTACAAGAATTATGGGATATCATGAAAAGACCAAATTTAAGAATTATTGGGATTGAGGAAGGCTTAGAGAAACAAACCAAAGGAATGAACAATCTATTCAATGAAATAATATCAGAAAATTTCCCAAATTTGAAGAATGAAATGGAAAACCAAGAACAAGAGGCTTATAGAACTCCAAACATACAAAATTACAACAGACCCACACCAAGGCACATTATTATGAAAATACCTAACATACAAAATAAAGACAGAATTTTAAAGGCCACGAGAGAAAAGAATCAAATTACATTCAGAGGGAAACCAATAAGAATATCAGCAGATTTTTCAATCCAGACCCTAAAAGCTAGAAGGGCCTGGAACAACATTTACCAAGCCCTGAAAGAAAATGAATGCCAACCAAGAATCTTATACCCAGCAAAACTTACCTTCAAATTTGATGACCAAATAAGATCCTTCCATGATAAACAAAAGCTAAAGGAATTTACAAAAAGAAAACCAGCATTACAGAACATTCTCAGCAAAATATTCCATGAGGAAGAGATGAAAAACAACGATGCAAATCAGCAACAGGAGGCGCTAGCCTAAAGGAATAGCCAAATAAAGGAGAAACCAAATCATGTCAAAAACCAAATATGAGTCAAATGACTGGGAATACAAATCATATCACAATAATAACCCTGAATGTTATTGGCCTGAACTCATCAATCAAAAGACATAGACTGACAGATTGGATTAAAAAGAAAGATCCAACAATATGCTGCCTGCAAGAGACTCACCTCATAGAAAGAGACACCCATAGACTACAGGTGAAAGGATGGGGAAAAACATACCATGCACACCGACACAGCAAAAAAGCTGGAGTATCCATCCTCATTTCAGATAATGTGGACTTCAAGCCAAAACTAGTCAGAAGGGATAAAGAAGGACATTACATGCTGCTTAAGGGAAGCATAAATCAGCAAGACATAACAATCATAAATATCTATGCCCCGAACATTGGCTCATCCACGTACGTCAAACAAATCCTTCTCAATTCCAGAAATAAAATAGACCACAACACAATAATACTAGGCGATTTTAACACACATCTCTCACCATTTGATAGATCGTCCAAACAAAAATTGAATAAAGAAACCATAGATCTGAATAACACAATCAACAATTTAGACTTAACGGACATATATAGAATATACCATCCAACAAAGAACGAATACACTTTCTTCTCAGCACCACATGGATCCTTCTCTAAAATAGACCATATTTTATGCCACAAAGCTACTATTAGCAAATACAAGAAGATAGAGATACTACCTTGTACTCTATCAGATCATAATGGATTGAAATTAGAAATAAATGACAGAATAAAAAACAGAAACTTCTCTAATACCTGGAGATTAAATAATACACTATTATATGATGAATGGATAACAGAAGACATCAGGAGGGAAATAAAAAAAATTCTTAGAAGTAAACAAGAACAAAGACACATCATATCAAAATCTCTGGGAAACTATGAAAGCAGTACTTAGAGGAAGATTTATTTCATGGGGTGCATTCAAAAAAAGAAGTAGAAATCAACAAATAAACGACTTAACACTACAGCTCAAAGCCCTAGAAAAAGAAGAGCAGACCAATACCAAAAGTGGTAGAAGACAGGAAATAGTTAAAATCAGAGCCAAAATCAACGAAATTGAAACAAAAGAAACAATTGGAAAAATTAACAAAATAAACAGTTGGTTCTTTGAAAAAATAAACAAAATTGATAAACCCTTAGCCACACTAACAAAGAGAAAGAGGGAGAAAACTCAAATTACTAAAATTTGGAATGAACAAGGAAACATCACAACAGACATGACTGAAATACAAAACATAATTAGAAGCTATTTCGAAAATCTATACTCCAACAAAACAGAAAACCTCGAAGACATCAACAAATTTCTAGAGACATATGAATTACCTAAACTGAACGAGGAGGACATACACAACTTAAATAAACCAATTTCAAGCAATGAAATAGAAGAGGTCATCAAAAGCCTACCAACAAAGAAAAGTCCGGTACCAGATGGGTTCTCAACCGAGTTCTACAAAACCTTTAAAGAAGAGCTCATTCCAATATTCCTCAAAGTATTCCATAAAATAGAAGAGGAGGGAACCCTCCCAAACTTGTTCTATGAAGCCAATATCATCCTGATACCTAAACAAGACAGAGACACATCGAGGAAAGAAAATTTCAGACCAATGTCCTTAATGAACATCGACGCAAAAATTCTCAACAAAATTTTAGTAAATCGCATACAAATATATATTAAAAAGATAGTGCACCACGATCAAGTGGGTTTTATCCCAGGGATGCAAGGTTGGTTCAACATTCGGAAATCCATAAATGTCATTCACCATATCAACAGACTTAAAGTTAAGAATCACATGATTATTTCAATAGATGCAGAAAAAGCATTTGATAAAATACAGCATCCCTTCATGCTCAAAACACTAGAAAAAATTGGGGTAATGGGAACATTCCTTAACATTATAAAGGCCATCTACGCTAAGCCCATGGCCAATATCATTCTAAATGGTGAAAAACTGAAAGCGTTCCCCCTAAAAACTGGAACAAGGCATGGATGCCCTCTTTCACCACTTCTATTCAACATCGTCCTTGAGACTCTAGCCAGAGCAATTAGACAGACCAAAGAAATTAAAGGGATACGAATTGGGAAGGAAGAACTCAAACTATCCCTGTTCGCTGACGACATGATTATATATTTAGAGGAACCTGGAAATTCCACCAGAAAACTTTTAGAACTCATAAGTGAATTCAGTAAAGTAGCAGGTTACAAGATCAATGCTCATAAATCCAATGCATTTTTATACATAAGTGATGAATCTTCAGAAAGAGAAATTAGGAAAACTACCCCATTCACAATAGCATCGAAAAAAATAAAATACTTGGGAATCAATCTCACAAAAGAGGTGAAAGATCTCTACAATGAGAACTACAGAACACTAAAGAAAGAAATTAAAGAAAACCTTAGAAGATGGAAAGATCTCCCATGTTCCTGGATAGGCAGAATTAATATTGTCAAAATGGCCATACTACCAAAAGTGCTATACAGATTCAATGCAATTCCAATTAAAATCCCAATGATGTACCTTACAGAAATAGAGCAAGCAATTATGAAATTCATCTGGAAGAATAAAAAACCTAGAATAGCTAAAGCAATCCTAAGTAGCAAGAATGAAACAGGGGGTATTGCAATACCAGATCTTCAACTCTATTACAAAGCAATAGTAACAAAAATGGCATGGTATTGGTACCAAAATAGACAGGCAGATCAATGGTACAGAATAGAGGACATGGACACAAACCCAAATAAATACAATTTTCTCATACTAGACAAAGGTTCCAAAAATATGCAATGGAGAAAAGATAGCCTCTTCAACAAATGGTGCTGGGAAAACTGGAAATCCATATGCAACAGAATGAAATTAAACCCCTATCTCTCACCCTACACAAAACTCAACTCAAAATGGATCAAGGACCTCGGAATCAGACCAGAGACCCTGCATCTTATAGAAGAAAAAGTAGGTCCAAATCTTCAACTTGTTGGCTTAGGATCAGACTTCCTTAACAGGACTCCCATAGCACAAGAAATAAAAGCAAGAATCAACAACTGGGATAGATTCAAACTAAAAAGCTTTCTGTCAGGAAAGGAAACTATCAGTAATGTGAAGAGAGAGCCTACAGAGTGGGAGAATATCTTTGCCAACCATACTTCAGATAGAGCGCTAATTTCCAGAATCTATAAAGAACTCAAAAAACTCTACCCCAAGAATACAAATAATCCAATCAACAAATGGGCTAAGGAAATGAACAGACACTTCACAGAAGAAGATGTACAAGTAATCAACAGATATATGAAAAAATGTTCAACATCTCTAGTAATAAGGGAAATGCAAATCAAAACTACCCTAAGATTTCATCTCACCCCAATTAGAATGGTGATTATCAAGAACACAAGCAACAATAGGTGTTGGCGAGGATGTGGTGAAAAAGGAACACTCATACATTGCTGGTGGGGTTGCAAATTAGTGCAGCCCCTCTGGAAAGCAGTATGGAGATTCCTCAGAAAGCTTGGAATGGAAACACCATTTGACCCAGCTATCCCACTCCTTGGCCTATACCCAAAGGACTTAAAATCAGCATACTACAGAGCTACAGCCACATCAATGTTTATTGCTGCTCAATTCACCATAGCCAGATTGTGGAACCAACCTAGATGCCCTTCAGTTGATGAATGGATAAAGAAACTGTGGCATATATATACAATGGAATATTACTCCACAATGAAGAATGATAAAATTATGGCATTTGCAGGCAAATGGATGAAATTGGAGAATATCATGCTAAGTGAGATAAGCCAATCTCAAAAAACTAAAGGACGAATGATCTCGCTGATAAGCGGATGAGGACATATAATGGGGGGTGGGAGGTGTTAGCATTAGGTTTAGGGTTAGTTTTAGGGTTAGGGATAAGGAGTGTGGTAAGAATGAAGGAAAGAAGGACTGTATAGAGGGAAAAGAGGGATGGGAGGGGTCGGGGGGAACGGAAAAAAATAGTGAATCAAACATCATTGCCCTATGTAAATGTATGATTACACAAATGATATGCCTTGACTCCATGTGCAAATAGAGAAACAACATGTATCCCATTTGTATACAATAAAAAAAAAAAAAAGAATGAAGACCATAGTATTTTAAAGGTACTTTTCAAACATTTTACAATTCTTTTTACTTTTATATGTTGTTTGAAATTTTAATTGTGATCAATACCACAAAACAATACTTGCTCTCCCACTCTATTATGCATACGGTTCAGCAATATTAACCGAAATTGTCACAAAATATATCTATAGAATGCTTACACCTCAAAAATCAATAAATATATTTCCATGTAAACAAGTGCTCATTTCTGTCTTCTACATTAATGGCATTCTCATTTCTGTTCAGAAGGTTTTTTGAATGTTTGCTTTTTTTTCTTTGTTTTTATTTGCATAATATATGTGGAGTTCTCCCATATTTTTCTTTGTGGTACTGTCATATTTCTGTTAACATAATGTACTGAAGATTTATCCTGATTATAGATTTTGCAAAAATTTGTTATTTTTTAACTTGAAAAATAATCTGTGGTTTCTATATTCCAAATTGCTCCATCCACTCATTTCAAGTGATATTTGGTTTGCTTCCTCATAGTGGCTTTGTTGATTAATGCTGCAATAAAATTTTGTGTTCTAATGTCTTTAAAAAAAAAAAAAAGAAAACTAGACAAAATTTGCACTTAAAAGTATGCATGTAGGTTATTAGTGTAGAAACTTTATATTAGATTCATGAGGTTTTTTTTTAAATTCTGCAACTATAGTTAAATAAGATATTAGTGACATAGTAGAAGATCCATACTAATAGCCTAGATGTACCTTTTGACAGAATATCATGTATATCAATATTTAGATAATGTGTCAAATGAACTTGCATCTTGCTTATTAATTTGTCTAACCCAGGATGGATTGATAACAGTACTACTTTCAGACAAAAATTTATGATTAAACTATTTTTCATATGATTTGTTTGGTTAGATTTTGCTTTGCTATTATTCAGAATTGGGAACCTCTTTCACAAAGTTCTATAAACAGTGATGAAAGAAGTGATTTTAAAGAAATTCTATCATTTGACTTTTATTTTCATATTTTATCCAAAATGAGTCAAGAAATGCTATGTTTTCATTATTTATCTCTAAAATTTCATTAGTGTTCAGTTCCAACAATTTATTCTGTGTATTTTTAGTTAAATTTAATTTATTTTAATGAAATAGGTAGATTCTGAATTCTTATACTTCCTTTTTTTTTTTTTTATGAAAAATAAAATTCAAAAAATTCTACTAAATTGGTAGGTTGTTCAATGATAACTGTTTTACAGATATGCAATATATAACCCATCACTTATTTTATTGAAAATAATTTGAGTATTGTTATCAATCTACCCTGGGTTAAATAAATAAATAAGCAAGATGCAAGCTTATTTGGTACATTATCTAAATATTGCTATATGATATTCCATCAAAAGGTGCACCTAGGCTTTTAGTATGGGGTTTTCACTGTTTTACTCATAACTTTTTTGTTTAACTATTGTTATTTTATGAAATATGCCACATTATTCTGTAGATCTTCTTATCTTACAAACTTCTAACTTCTATATTTCCCTCTAAAGCAATTCTGCTGAACATGTTGCATGACAGTATTTTAAAAAATTAAGAATCCCCAAAGTAGCCAAATAATAAAATCTGGCTATCTAAATTACTTTGTCAAAAATTGGGACCAATTTTCTTATTTCTCACAAACACTAAAAATTCATTTCACAGGTTAACATCTCAGTAGTAATTTTCCCTTCAATAACCAACATTCCTTATCAGATACTAACTTCTTGTTTTTAATCAGTTGTCACGTTACCACACAACAAAGGGAATAATCTTAAATTTAACACATTAAACTTTCTGTGATTCCCCACTTGTGTTATAGCATTAAACACATTACTAAATTTAGCTGATTTATTTTTTATATCAAGGTTTTTGATTACATTCTGGTGCAAATTCTTCAATTTTGCTATTTAACTAGTAAAGAATATTTACCTGTGCCTGTCACTGTTCCCACAGAACATATAATTCTATCTAACTTAAATACTACATTTGTTGATGTTGCATCATTCCTAATTTTTTATGTGGTTTGGCAAACGAGATGAAAAAATATCTTCTTTTTCTTTTTCTTTTCTTTTTACTAGGAATTGAACCCGGAGGTGCTTAACCACAGAGCCACATCCCTCCCGCCCTTTTCAAATATTTTATTTAGAGACAGGATCTTGCTGAGTTGCTTAGGGCCTTGCTAAGTTGCAGAGGCTGGCTTTGAATTTGCAATCCCCCTGCCTCAGCAGTAACTTCTTTATATTAGGGTCCCGTTCACAATCACATATGTAATAAAATAATAATCATATTAACAGTATCTGTGCATTCATCAAATTGTAATGAAAATGCTTTGTGAACTTTATTTGTTCTGTGATTTTGACTTCCACAGCATGAACTAATTCCTAGATATGCAAAAAAAAAAAAAAAAGTTCTTTTGTCTTTGAAAAATAGGCAGCCTAGAAGTAACTACAAGAAGTTGTGCGGTTCTCCCGTTTGTTTCTTTTCCTCTGGAAAATAATTACAGATAGAAACAAAGCTCAATCTACAAAGATGTTAACAAAGTATCATCTCTAGCAGTAAAATAAGAAGGCATTGGCTGAATACATTGTCACATTCACACAGTGAAATAATATTGGCCACTAAAGCTATATTATAGAAAATACTAATAATATTATTCAATAAAATTCACAGCAGTTATTGATATCGCCCCCCCTCAAAAAACAAAAAACAAACAAACAAACAAAAAAACACCAAAAAATGTTGCTCAGACTGAATTCTTTACTGAGGACCACAGGACTAAATCAATAGATTTACAGTGGGCTTGTTGCTTCTGATCCCTGGGTTATACCACAATCATTACTCCCCTAGATTATTATGTGTACACACACACACACACACACACACACACACACACATGCTCCACAAGGTTGAGGCCCAACAGGAGAGGGGAATTATTGTACCATTCTGGAATATCAAAACACATGACCACAATTATATAAGAATATTTTTGTTGCTGAGTAATGTAGCATACCTCTGTAATCCCAGCTTCTTGGGAAACTGAGTTAGAAGGATCATAAATTCTAGGTCAGCCTCAGCAACTTGGTGAGACCCTGTCTCAAAATAAAAAGTAAAAATGACCAGGGATGTTGCTCGGTGGTGAAGTGCCCCTAGGTTCAATCTTCAGTACCAAAAAAGAACATTTTTGTTGTTAGCTGATGAATTGTGAATTTGTTCTGTAAGTGTATATACAAACAAAATTTCATTTCAAACTAGGGACTAAAACCAAATATAAACTGTGGTTTACATATTTTGAAAGTTATTAAGTTACTCTAAATGTGAGACTTGGGAGGTGTTGTGTAACTAATGTGTCTATTATTAAGGTACAATAGTTTTTCTATGTGGCCGCAGGAGGTACATCAGATAGGCAGAATATCTTTAAGCTGACTCTTCCCAAATCACACAACCTGTGTAATGTCGTGTTAATTCTCCTGCTAATTCTCAGGCACTAGCACTTCTGAACACCTGTGTTGGACTCAGTGTGAAATAAATCCAGGTAGGGTTAGGGGAGACCTTTTCAGAAGTCTCAAGGGTAACTATATAAAGCACCCTTTTGGGTGCATGTTACATTGATTTTTACAACTACTTTTTGGGGAAGATAAACTAATCTTCATTGTACAGAGAAGAAACTAGACTCACAAGGATTAGGAGAGTGCTTAAGGCTGTATAGTAGTGAATCTTTATTCAAAAGCCTTGACACCAAGAGTCTTTGACTCCTTATAGGGTTAAGAAGTAGAAGCAATATTAAAGAATGATGGCTGTCAGTTTTCAGATGGTAACTGGGTTTGTCACTGGTGTAGAGTGAAGCCAGTCTTCATCTGTGTTTGCTGCTACACCATCTAGTGGTTCTGCAGAGACCTCCCCTATCAGGCTCTACCTCTCTCCAGGTCCTGAGCATGCCAGGCATGTAATACTGGGGCTCAGGAAAACCCACAGAGATAACTTTGGATTTCTGCTCATTCCTCATTAACAGTTCACAGCTGGGACTAGCAGGTCCTCAGTCCTGCTGGGGGATCAGGGTTCATGCTCCCTGAAGTGCTCACAGAAGAAGCTCATAAATCCCATTTGTCCATACCTGCTTTCTCCCAAGCTTGCCACTGGAGTCTCCTAGATCCCAGGTGTACTACAAGCTCAGTGGTTAAGCTGGAGAAGCAAGGTCTGAAGAAGGATTGGTTACATAGAGAGAGGATGCTCATTCCTCATCTTTATTCTCACCTCCACAGCACAGAGGTGAGAAGTCCTTGTCACATGGGCAGTAGCAATTCCTCAGCCAACATCAGTCACACCATAGACACAGTTTGGGGATTCCTGAAAAGGTCTCTCCAAACCCCTACCGGGTTTATTCCACACTGAGACCAACATGGGTGGTCAAAAGTGCTAGTCCTGGAGAAGATACACTCTCTTTGAACTGAGATGAGTTGTTCATACTTTTTTTTCATGGAACGACTAAAGCAGAGAAGATTGAGTAAGGTTCCACTATTGGGTAGCCTTACACACTCTCTCCAACCTTTCTGAGCTCAATTTTACCCTCACGACAGAGCGTAGGGGGTGGAGGGCCACCGTGCCACTGCCTGTGGGGACTGAGGCTGAGGCTTCCGGTCCCCTTTCTCTGTATTGCTGTCTCAGGTCCGAGTATGGGGCCACCACCATATTTCCCACCTTATTTAGAAACAGTCTTGTAATCGGCCTGATTCCTCAACTCTATTGGCAAAGGAAAGTCTTTGATAAAATATGATTTAATCAGAATCTTTCATTCTGCCTTTCAGTCCACTTAAACAGGATTACATTCAAGACCATTCTACTTCCAAACAAATTTACTTCAGTCACAACTCATGATTTTTAAAACTTAAGATATATTAAAGGCCTTTTCATCAGATTACAAATGGATTCAAGGAATAATAAAAATTCAAAATATTTATTTAACGTGTGTTGGGCATTTACTGTATTGCAGACACTGTCGACTCCTACATATCACTTTAATATGTTATTTTGTTTAAATCCTTGCAATCTTCCATGTAAAGTAGACACATTTATGATTATCCCCAGTTTATATAGGAGAAAATTTCTGCACAGAGAAGTTGAGGATCATCTCCAAAGTCACATAACTTTGATGTGGCTGAGCTAGGATTTGAACTAAGATAATCTGGTTTCAGACTCTACTCTGGATTTTATCACTGTGTTAAAATGAGAATAAACAGGAACAAGAAAATACAACTTTGTGCCATGTTTTTATGCCACCCCCTCTACCTCTTCTGAATTCAGGGTGAGGACCATGTCTTCTGATTAAATCATTGTCCCAAGTGATTAATTGGTACACACCATCAATTCATTTTCTAAACTCTTTCACTATGCCTTCTTTCCCCCCAGTGTATCCCGCTGCACTTACTACATGTTCTTTGATGTTCTACTCTGACCTGGAGGGAATACCTTTTCCCTTGAGCCTTCTAGACAGGACTCAGTACATGAGTCACTCTGAGTGGAATGTCTCTAAGGAGAAAAACTTATAAACTGAAGAAAGATGAGGGAGATGGTGGCACCGTTGTGACCTCTGGCCTGGAGTCCTTTGGGGGAGGAGGTAACAGATGGTCAGGGACAAGTCTCAGACTGTCTGGCTCTAGGAGGTCTGTCTGTCACCAATGCTCCAAGGACCTAGGTTGGTAAAAAGGAGGTCATGTATAAGCAGAGTTAGAACAAAGACACCTTTAGAGTAGGAATGGAAACCCAGAGGCATATGGGAATTTAGAGTCTGAGTAAGTGGCACAGGCAGTTGCTTTTGCATGAAGAAAGATGCTGTCACATGAGGACCAAAGAGAAGAACCTGGGAGAAGAAATAGTCCTGGATTGGAGTTCAGGAAGTCTTGTTCTTGGTCACAGTTCTATGTGACCCTGACAATTTTGTGCTTGGGTTTCTTGATCCTGGAAAGAAGCACAGGATAACATAACACACCTGCAGCCACATTACCACCATGGAGATGACCCAGGACCCTGAGCCACATTCCAGAGCCAATCCCATGCCTTGGAGTTCAGGGAGAAAGGAGGTGCCTCTTCACCTCTCCCGCAACATGCCCCCGTCTGAACTGTGACTTGCAGAGGAAGCTGGTGAGGTCTGGGTCCAGGGTCAGGGGCTGGGAGGCAAGAGTGCAGAGCAGGCAGGTAGAAGCTGAGGAGGATGCAGCTGTGCCTGCAGAGAACCAGAGAGAGAGCAGAGTGGAGGCTGGAGGTCGTGAGGAGGGTTCCCAGCTTCCCTTTCCCCACTTCACCCAGGCTATAGGAGGAAATTTGAAGAAGTGTGTGGTATAGACAGAGGAACTAGAGTAATCATCTGTGGAATTTTGCCAAGGGAAAGTGTGCTAGTAGGCCCACACCCTAGGTATAGGACTTTCTTAAGAGGCCTTTGTCTGGCAAGCAGGCTGTGCTTACCCTGTGGTAAGCTGGGCCATGGCAGGATGTTTCCAGGGTCTAAAGAAGTCAGTAGGGCCCTGTGGTGAGCAGGACAGGACCAGGTCCCATGACTGGGCAAAACCTCACACTTTAGAAGGAAGCTCAGGCTCCTGAACAAATAAGACTCCCTCATGGGAAGGTCTAGTCTGTGCTTGGGTGTGCCTGGTCTCTGCAGGAGTCAGGGTGTCCGGGTGTGAGTGAGGCATGGTGTTTAGTCAGATGAGGTTTGGCTCAAATCCTAGCTCTCCTATTCACTATCTGTGTGACTGGGAATATTTTAACATCTCAGAAACCAAATTCTTTCCTGTATCTTACAGTAATGTTAGTGAATCCACAAAACTGTTAGGAAATCATTGTTCAGTGTATGGCAAATCCCAGGACAGTGCCTGATTTGGTGCTCAGAAAATGCTATAGCATCTTAACCCCTCGTCCTGACCCCTACCTCTCTATAATCTCTGTAACACTGGCAATTGCCTCACACACACCCCATTTGTGCCCTGCAGGAACAGAGCCAGGTGAAACCAGGAGATGGAGCTGGATCCTGCGCGGCCTGCTCTCAATCAGACTGTACTACTCTCTGCCCCTGGGCCCTTTGTCCTGCTGGGGGTGCCGGGACTGGAGGCCCTGCATGCATGGCTTTCTGTGCCTGTGTGCCTGCTGTACATGGCAGCTTTGGTAGGGAATGCCCTTCTACTGGGGCTGGTGGCAGCAGACAAGGCACTCCGGGCTCCCATGTACCAACTGCTGGGGCTTCTGGCAGTGGCTGATTTGATTCTAGCCACATCCACAGTGCCCAAAGCTCTGGCTGTGCTCTGGGGTTTGTCAGGCGAGATCTCCTTTGGGGCCTGTCTAGCTCAGCTCTTTGTTGCCCATGTGGCCTTCATTGCTGAATCCTCAGTGCTGCTGGCCATGGCTGTTGACCGCTATGTGGCCATTTGCCAGCCTCTGCGCTATGGGGCCTTGCTGACCCAGCGTGTGGTAGGCATAGTGGCTATAGCTGCAGTGGCTCGTGGGGCCTGTGTCATGGTGCCCCCTGTGGTTCTGCTTCAAAGACTGCCTTACTGTGGGCAGCGGGCCCTGCCCCACACCTACTGTGAGCACATGGGTGTGGCTCGCCTGGCATGTGGTGACACACGCCCCAACATCTGGTATGGACTGGCCACCACGCTGCTTTCCCCATGCCTGGACCTAGGGCTCATAGGTGCTTCCTATGTCCTTATTCTCCGTGCTGTCTGTCGCCTGCCATCCCATGGTGCCCGCCACAAGGCCCTGGGTACCTGTGGGGCCCATGCCAGCGTCATTGCTCTTTTCTACACACCTGCCCTCTTCACCTTCCTGGCTCACCGTTTTGGCCACCACACAGTGCCTGGCCATATCCATATCCTGCTGGCTAACCTCTACGTGGTGGTTCCCCCAGCCCTTAACCCTGTGGTCTATGGAGTACGGACCCAGCAGATTGCTCAGAGGCTTAGGTACTTGCTGCGGCTCTTCTTGGCAGGGGCGGAGAGGAAGGTGGATCCTGAGAGGGCCTCCCCACAGGAATGAAGCTGCTCTCTCTTTTCTATAGTGTGTGTCCTCACATGGCCAGGCAATGCTTCAAGCACTCATCTGGGTAGAGCTCCCACCAAGGCGTTTCCACCTTCTACCCCCAGGTGGCCCTATACTCATGCCAACCCCATTTCCATCTCACAGTAAGAGTACACTGAACTAGCCTCTCCAAGCTTAGCTCTACCTGCAGTCTACTCCCACTTTTTATGACTCTATTCATCTCATGATAGGCTAGATTCCAAACATATAGAAGAAGTCGGGCCTGGACTGTGACAGACATGGAGGCCCAGACTGTGGTGGAAGATCTTGCCTTCCTCCATCACCCTACCCAAAACAGAGTCAGAATAGTTAAAAGTAGCTCTGAGTGGGGTCTTTGTACAGTGTGTGGAATTAAGCGGGAACCTCATGCTTGCTGAAGGAATGAAGACTGGAAGGGCTGGAGAAACGGCACAATTTGAATAAAATGGAACAGAGATCTGTAAACTAATTTGGTTTCTGACCTGATTGTTACCTAGGGTCTATATTTCTGGGAAGAGAGTGGACACTACTGTGGCTATCTCCCTTAGCTGTCTCAGAGGCTGAGGCTACTCCTGCTTTTCTGCCTTGTGCCACTGACTAGTTGTCGTTGGTGATTAATGGGAAGATGACTTTGGCACCTGATGTCATGCTTAATGCTGTATGTGTTCTCCTACCCTTCCTTCCCACCATCTCTTCCTCCATAAGGTGCCCCAGATCTAGTGACACCCACTGTAGGGGTGCCAGGCTTGCTCAGGCGCAGGTAAGGGCCATGGAGTCAAGACCCCTAGACTCCAGGAGTTGGGTGAAAGCAGGCTTGTGGTGAGCAGCCTGCAGACTCGTTTCCTGCAGGAACAGCTAGACATTTTATAAGTTTCTTGCCCAATCACAATGTGCCACGGGCGATCAGACCACCAGGCTCCTATACAGGTTCCCTTGGTATCACTAGGTCAATTTGGGGCAGTTGTTTACATTCCTAGGTGGTCAGCACAGAATGCTCCTCCCTGCAAATTTACACACTTGAGACATTAACTGCTCCGAGCCAAGAACAAGAATTTCTCCCAACAACCTACATGGACACTGACAGACAGGTTTCCTACTCCACGCACTTTAGGTTTTCCAACCCTCTTCTCTGTTATATTCTTAATCTCTATGTCTCTCTGGATCTCATTGTTAGAGCAAGGCTGGGCTAGAGGAGTTGATGGAGAATAAATCTCTGGCTTTGGACTGGGATTCAGATGGAAAAAAAGCAAGATGGAAATATCTCTCACCAAGGATTCCCAAGAAGAGTCTTGGGTCTGTCTTCCTGCAGTCATACATTCACCTAAGCTTTTCAGTCCTTTCCCAGAAGAGGAAGTATGGGATTCATATGCCTTTCTCTATTAACTATATACCAGGGAGGGAATCCCAAATGATGATATGAATAAGTAGAGGACATTGATACTAAGCATCCATACTCTCTGAAGTTGGGGCTACTATGAAAAGAGGAGAAACAACAAAGGACATAGTAAAGCTATAGAGACCACACTCCTCAATAGAAAATTGGGATGAGCTGGGTGTGGTGGCACACGCCTGTAGTCCCAGTGCCTCAGGAAGTGAGGCAAGAGGATTGCAAGTTCAAAGCTAACCTCATCAACTTAGCAAGGCCCTAAGCAACTGAGTGAGAACCTGTCTCTAAGTTAGTACACACACACACACACACACACATACATTTGCACACACACACACATGTACATGGGACTGGGTATGTGGTTTGGTGAGTAAGAGTCTCTGGATTTAACCCCTGGTACTATAAAAAACAGATACAGAAAAAGAAAACTAGGATGATACGCATGCACTATTCATGGGAAATACCTGCTTTCATAGGAAATCTGACATCTGCACAGTATGTCTCACTGCTGGAGAAGTACGCATGTGGGATGGTGGAGGATGAGAGTGTAATTTAGGGTGATCATCATTAAGAACACTGACCTGTGATACCCTGTTCAGACCTCAGGAACCAAACTCTTGCTTTTCTTTAGAGATGTCCATATGAGAGGCCAGAGGACTTGAGGCTCAACAACTTCCTGCAGCAGATTAGAAAATATTGAGTGGGGACTTTCTTGGAGGACAGGCAGTGGAGGCTGAAAGCATCAACACTAAGGGAACTAGGGGAGCATTCGAATAGTGGAGTAGAATGGAAATGTTTAGAGTACCTAGGAGAGTGGAGGAGGCAAATTGCTAGGGCTGAGGGAGGGTATATAAGAGAGCAATCCAGCACAACCTTGCTGAAGAAACACCCCCAGGCCTTCCTTTGGTCCTCCACTTTGGCACGTATACAAGTGTACACAGTTAAGTAAATGGCTTTTGTGCTCAAGATTGAACAGGTAGGGTTACATTTCCTTCTAGAGTCATCCCTTCCTTAAGGTTGAGGGAACAATCTTAATCCCTCCTGAAAAGGACCCATGACAAGGCTCCCCCAGGAGTCTCAGGTTTTCCTTAATCTGTTTGGAGAAGAGGCAGGGCAGAGCAGAGCAGATCTCAGCTGGGGGAACAAGGATGGCCCCATTTGTAGTAGGAATCCCATTTCCTCCCATGTTTGGAGGCACCAGTCTCACAATCCTCAACCCCTCCCACCTCCCCATATCTTCTTAGCACTCAGCACTTTCAGATGTTGAAATCTTTGTCCCCTCCTCCTGCGATTATTCATTTTCACTGGCGATAAAGCCCAGGGGAGCCCCAAGGACTTAGTGCACTCCTGCAGGAGGAGCAAGATGCAGCCTCTCCCAACTCTTCTGGCCACTCTACTGCTGCTGCCCCTAGTATTCCCAGGACAGCCTCAGGTACAGGCAGAGGGTGGAGGGATCTCAATCAAGTAGGTAGGGGAGATGGTTCTGTGCTTTTGGGTTGGCTTCCTTCTCTATGGTGATTCTGCTCAAGAATCCTTTAGTCCTTGGAGAGAGCGAAGGTAGAGAGAATTAGTGGGAAGAAAGGAGGATGGGACATCATTTTGTTCTGATTTTCCCTTGGCTTGTATGGGCATAGGATGTAAGAGAGAAGGCAAGGGCAAAGACAATAGAGGAGAGAACTCTGCTATCCAACATTCAAAATTATGTGGTTTCATTCTCTACAACTCTGTCACCACCTTCTTGTGGTAAGGATGTTGGAGCTAATGAGACTAGACCAGGTATTGCAAACTATGCAATCTTTGCTTCATTATCCCACCAAGACTCAACTATTGGGTTGGAGTTTCAAGCTAGAAACATAGCCAGAGTGCCTGATTATTGTTAGGACCAGAAAAGCTATGTGTGGATCTTCTCCAAGAAGTATAGAGGCCACATATTTAATTATAGAAGATTTGATAAGAAACCTCAGCTGGTGACACAGGTCTAATTTAAAAACTGGGAAGCAGCCTTTAATCTAGTACTTGCTCATTCAGTTTCAAAATGACTGTGGAAAGATGGACCTTGTAAATTATAATAAATAAAGAACTCCATCATATGCTGGCAAGCACTATTTCAAGTATTTTACAAATATTCAATCTCTCTCTCTCTCTCTCTCTCTCTCTCTCTCTCTCTCTCTCATTTTTAAAATAAAACAATAAGACAAATGACATAATTTCTGTCACTGTACACCTGAAAACACTGGGACACAGTGTCAAGCTAATCCAATGTCAAGAACTAAAATTAGAATTCAGGAACTCTGTTTATAGAATTAATGGGTTTGGGATCTATGTGAGTATGAAAGTAATATGAGAGGAAAGAAGATTTTCAAATAATGCATGTCTTAGCCCTAGAACATTCTCCTTTATTCTACTGAGCTAAGGCAAGGGATATACCTCCCAATATCACCCTTTTGGCCTGTACTGCATACCCACCCCCACATAGCTCAGAGATCTATTGCTTCCTTAGGTGTAAGAGCCCAGGATCTCAAGTAAACATGAAACCTAAGGGCAGTTTGTAGCCTCAATACTTATTAATCATGTGGCTTTCTAAGATATTTTTAAAGTCTCAGATGCCTCTTGTTTTTCAAATATAAAATATGTTTTGCAATTCACTTCATGTCACATTTCTGTGAATGCTAAATATTAGTCTAGAATCTGATGATTTGTGGTGCTGTTACTGCTGATTCCTTTTGTTGATGATTAGGAACTCTCTTTACCTGGTGACTTTAAGACAAGGTAAAGTTGTAGGATTGGTCAAATCCCTAGAGTGGGGATATGTTGAGACAGGATTAAGCTCCTTAAGTCTCTTCCCTAACCCTTCTCTGAAAGCCAGCTTTGCTCTCTTGCAGAGAGGCTTAAGGAAAAGTTGACTTCCAGCTATGTAAACTGCAGTTGAGATGGGGTGAGGGCGACCCAACCCATACAAGCTAGAGTTTGGAAACTTCAATTAGAAGAAATTAGAAGACCAAGACTCAGGTAGGTGTGGTGATGCAGATCTCACCACAGTTACTTGAGAAGTTGAGGAAGATCACAAATTCAAGGCCAGCCTGATGAACTTAGTGAGATCCTGTCTCAAAAAAAAGGGTTTGGTTTATACTCAAGGGACTTAAAATCAGCATATTATAGTGATACAGTCACATCAATGTTTATAGCAGCTCAACTCACAATAGCTAAACTATGGAATCAACCTAGGTGCCCTTCAGTAGATGGATGGATAAAGAAAATGTGGTATATGTACACGATGGAATATTACTCAGCTTTAAATATGAATGAAATTATGGCATTTGTTGGTAAATAGATGGAGTTGAAGAATAACACACTAAGCTAAATAAGCCAAATCCAAAAAACCGAAGGCTGAATATTTTCTCTAATATGCAGATGCTGATTCACAATAGGGGTGGGGGGCACTAGGGAAGAATGGAGTTACTTTAGATTAGGTAGAGGGGAGGGGAGGGAACGGAGCAGAAGTGGTATGGGGGCAGGAAGGACAGCAGAGCGAAACAGACATTATTACCTCATGTGCACATGTGACCAATGTGATTCTATAATATGTACAATCAGAAAAATGAGAAATTATACTCCATTTATGTATGATTTATCAAAATGAATAAATGCATTCTACTGTCATGTATAACTAACTAATGAGAACAAATACAAACTTTTTTTTAAAAAGGGCTTGGAATAATGTAGCTCAGTGGTATAGCACTTCTGGGTTCAATCCCTGGTACTGAAAAAAAAAAAAATTACTCAAAACCCCTGATAAAGGTGTGTCCACAAGTTAAGAAGAACCCCCCAAGTGAAGAAAGAACTCTTCTCTGGCACTCCAGAGCAGGGTCAGCCTCTTCTCCTGCCTCATGTTTGCAAATCGCATGTTGTGGTCCAATGTACTTCATTACATTTAGTGTGCCCATGCCCACGCTTTTGCAGCTGGTTAGAAGTGTGTCAAACTCTGTGGATGCGAGTGGCCCATGCCATTGTGTGGTCCATCTGCCCAACAACTCGGTCCTTCTGCAGCAGCTGGAGCAACTACAAAGTATGGCGCGGGAGCTCATTAGCCACTATGAGCAGGAGCTGTTCAGGGTGAGTGCTGGAACTGTGTGCTGGGGGTGGAGCTCAGAGTTATCCAAACACAGCCTCCCTTGGATCCAGCATGGGGTTGAGTCCTGGCACTAGAGAAGAAACTGGAAGAAGCACAGTCCTTATCTTTAAAATTAATCCTTAGAATAAATGTAAAATTAGGAACTTATCTTGAGATTTCCCACCAGTAGAAACAGTATAGACAGGTTTATGTAGCTGTGCTTCCTACATCAATGAGTAAATTAGATGATATGGATAACTGGAAGATGAGCAGGGGAAAATTTGGGCACGAGAATAGACTAGTCAAAAGTTTTGAAGTGGAATGACCAATGCAAAGGAGGCAGGAACAAAGGAATTGAAGAGTTAAAACGGAAACCCTGGGTGGAAGGACTTTTGGGCCAGACTGGCAAGCTTAATATTGTTCTTACAACAAGGATAAATGAACAGAAGTGTTGTGTCAACAGTGCGATATGGTCAATTGCTTGGTGTATCTTCCTTCAGTTGTTGAGGGATGTGGTCAACTGGAAGTTTGGAGTCCTTCTGTTCATTCTCTCACTCACTAATCTAGTTCTCAGGAGTGGCTATGACCAGAATAGGGAAAAAAAAGATAAACGTGGTGTGGGATAATTAGTCTTTTCCTGCAGTGAAAAGAATATGAGTGTCCTCAGCTGTGAAACAGGGGTAATGCTAATGCCGACATAAAGGACTGAGTAGAAGCAAGTGAGATGATACACTTGGGAGTGATTTGTAAGTGGCATGGCCCTGGGAGGATGTGAATAGATGGGAATAGACATGGGGGTTGACTTTTGGAAGAACTGCCTGTCCATCTCCCCATGTCCAGGCCAGCGAGTATGCTCGTGCCATTGAGGATCAAGAAATGAGTCACACACAGGAGATCAGGAATCCCAGTGCCATTAGCTCCCTCCATGAGACACCAGGCTTCGATCTGCTGTTCCTGCAGCTGGAGGGAGCGCGGAAGTTGGCAACCCAGCTTAAGACCAAGGGAGGAGTAGGTGGGGCTGCAGGTGGGGCTGCAGGCCTCCTCCACCAACTCCAGGACCAGGTATGGGGATAGATTAATAAATGCTCCCTTCCTTTCATAGCCCCCTGTGTTTCTGAATCTCACATATTTGGAAATTCCAAAATTACTTCTTTCTGGGGAAAAAGACCCAGAACTGAGAAATAGGAGAGCCAGAATTCAATTCTTAAGTTCAGATCTATGATCTACATCCCTGGCGTCTCATTTCCTCAGGTGACTAATGCCAGTCTCACACTCAAACTTCTGGCTGACACTAATCAGCACAGCTTCGGAGCTCTCCAACAGGAGGTGGATGTACTCCAAGGCCAACTAAATGAGTGTGAGAGGGAAAAGGAGCAAGAGCAGGCCTCCAGAAACCCTGGTCCACCCCTGCCCCCTGGTGAGTACACACACTCAATTTCCCAAGGTCTTGTTTCCCCAGCAACAAGTATTGAGAGTGCAGAGTTGCAGTAAAGATGTAGATGGGAACTAAATCTTCAATTTCCTTGTTTTTCTTTGTGATATTGAGGGATGCAGAACAAGATTGGTATACTTTTTTTACCCAAGGGTGATACAAATCATATAAACACCTCATAATAAAACCCACACATTGATCTCTATTTATTCAAAATTGACCTCTTAAGGAACCTGCATATGCACTGGGGTATAGGCACACATGGTATATGTACACATTGTTACTATATTTGACATTCTTCTCTTTGTGGGTTGCATACTTTGCACCTAGCTCAGACCTTTCCTGCTCTTCCCTCTAGGTTCTTGTGCCCATGGAGGGCTCCAGAAAGTCAGTAGACCCCTTGTGCTGCAGCTCAATTGGAGAGGCCTCTCACACAAGGCAGGAGCTTGGGGCCGAGATTCAGCTCCTGGTTCAGACTCCCCACTTTACTGGGTGGCTCCTCTGCGTGCAGATGGCAGGTGAGTCCTGGAAGACAGTTTGCTGCAATCAGATTCATTCTACATGTGCCATCCCTTTTGCTTTGGAGGTTTCTTTGCAGCTCCAGCACAGCTTCCTCTCTCTATTTTAGGTGTATTTCTGGGACTATCTGGCCTAGACCTAAAATAGGTGTCACCTCTTAACACTTTTCTAAAGGAATAAGTTTGGCCCCAGACTTTTCTGAACTTCCTTCAAAAATCCACTGTCTGAAATTTAAAGAATCTTATCATGGTTCCATCTCTGGTGTGATCCTATCTTAAGGACAAATTCTTCTACACTTGATCTCAGAATCCTAACTTCCTGCTCAGAAGAAATGTAGAGAATGGCCCTGGTTAACCTTGAGACTTGGAGTTAAACTGATCTGAGTTTAATTCTCAGCATTGCTACTTAAGCTAAGTGATCTTGGAGAAATGGATCCATTTTTTTTTTTTTTTTGTCATTTATAAAACGAGGATAATATATGAGAACATTGCATGGAAAAGTATGAACTGACAAATATTTGTTGGATTAAATAAAGGCTAAGTGAATCAATGAATAGATGAAGGAGCCCTTCACTATGTCATTCTGGTTAAAGAGTTAGGCACAAGTCATGGAGAGTTTGAAATCAGTACCTGTGGACATGTGGTGTTGAACCAATTGGGTAGAAGCTCAAGGGAGGGAAAGATAAATGTGGGTTGAGTCAGTCACTGAAGAGCTCAGTTGAATCTTATCTCAGAAGGATTAGCATTAGTGATAATAATGTCCTCAATTCATACAAACATTTGGTAGCATATGAAACATAACTTGGTTCTCTGAATCCTCTGAAAATTCTAGTTAAGACCCACTTCTCGGAGTTAAGAATAAGAATTTTCAAAACTTGAATAATTTAAGGGACTTTCCAGAGTGACCTCATGATCATCAACTCCCCGAATCCAGCTCCAGATACTGTAGTATACCTGCATCTCAAAGGCAGGTGAAAAGCAGTGGAGTCTAGGTACTGAAAAATGTCCATAAGAAGAATACAATAATATCTATTATTTGTTAATTGCACTTTGAGATACTGTATATTTTTTTCCTTTGCATTATCCCAATTAGTTCCAACAATCAATGAAGTAGATTCTTCTGTTGCTGCTTTTACAGATATAATTTATAAGCTAGGGGCAGAAGGTGTAGCTCAGTGGCTGAGCACTTGCATATTATGTGTGAAGCCCCAGGTTGAATCCCCAGCACTGCAAAAACAAACAAACTAAGAAAATTTATAAGTTGTGACAACTCAAGCATATTACTTAAACTTTCCTAGACCTAGTCCCCTAATCTGAAAGGATAAAATGTACCTTACAGTGGTTTTTATTATAATTAAATGAGATAATGCATATACAGTGATTAACAGGTATTGTAGCTGTTGCTGTTTTTATTATTATTGTTACTGTTATTTTTAACAGTTATTTATTTTGTCATGATATATGATAAGTAAAAGAAAATGGATTAAAACTCAATTCTATTTGACTCCTAAGTCTGTGCTCTAAATTGGCCCACTAACCTCCCCATTTTATAGTATTGTATTATTCTGCTTATTACTTTCACCTAATGAATTGATGTGGGGCGGGGCTTGGCCTAGGTACTTTGACTACTATAATCTACACAAGTCCTACAATGACCTGGTGATGATGAAGAACTATGAGCAGTGGAAGATGGGCTATGGTGACGGCAGTGGCAACACTGTGTACAAGAACTTCATGTACTTTAACTACTATGGCACAAATGACATGGCCATGGTGAACCTTTCCTCCAATACCCTTGTGCTGCGGCGCCCATTGCCTGGTGCCACCTTTGATAACCGCTTCTCCTATGCTGGTGTGCCTTGGAAGGACTTAGATTTTGCTGGTGATGAGAAGGGGCTGTGGGTGCTCTATGCTACTGAGGAGAGCAAGGGCAACCTGATTGTGAGTCGTCTCAACGAGAGTACCCTGGAAGTAGAGAAATCCTGGCACACCAGTCAGTACAAGCCAGCCCTGTCAGGGGCCTTCATGGTCTGTGGCGTGCTCTATGCCTTGCGCTCACTAAGCACTCGCCAAGAGGAGATTTTTTATGCTTTTGATACCACCAGTGGGCAGGAGCGCCACCTCAGCATCCTCTTGGACAAGATGCTGGATACCCTGCATGGCATCAATTACTGCCCCTCGGACCACAAACTCTATGTCTACAATGATGGTTACCTAGTGCATTATGACCTCACCTTCCTGACACTGAAGCCCACACTATCCAGATTAGCAGTCAAAAGGCCCTCTGGGGATCGTGCTCCACCCAAATCAGTCAAATCTAATAAGCCCTCCAGGTCCTGAGACCCCAGGCTAGGCCGGGCATTGATAGAAGTGTGTCTTCTTTCTCACCTCCAGGAGGACCACTCTCCAAAATGGTCATAGACTAAGTGATTGAGATACACAGATTTTATGTTAGTTCTTTATATAATTCATATCCCAATCAACACATTAAGGTTCCCTTTAATAATAGTCTTTGAAGGTTTACTTGAGAAACAAGTAGAGAGCATGTTTAGCAGGCACCAGGCCCTGGGTTCAACCCTGAGCATGGTGGCAGGGAGAGAAACTGTCTTTTCAATCCCTAGCACACGAGCGTGTGCACATGCACACACACTCACACACTCAAAATTAGCTAGGAAAGTGTTACCCACTCTTATATTTTGGCATCACATGTTCTGTGTTTTAAAACTATGAATCCAGCTCCTAAATTTCTAGATTATGTGTAGATTATGTGACTTAGAATTCCCAGTGTCAGTTAAGAACATCTAATTCCAGTGCAGATGATCCGTGGAAGCAGGTGATTATAGTAGGATATGGAAGTTACCACTCTTATCCCTTTTGTTCCTAGGGGTTCCTAGGGAGAAAAGAGGTAGAGTCTTGGTCTTGAAGATTAAATTTTTTTACTTTCCTAAATCAATCTCACTTTTACATTTGCTGAAAGAGAGGTTTAAGCCTGAATCCTACTGTAGGAAGTTAGCAACTGGTAACTGTACTGAATCTGACGTGAACTGGGCTGTAGGTCCAGAAATTCTCAATAAAGAAAGGTAGGTGTGTCTGCAGAAAGTCTTTCAGTCAATTGTCTGATTTTTTTTGCTTGTCTTCAACACACCTGAGAACACATGGACTTGGACTCTTCCCATTTCCCTTATCTATCTGCATAGTGCTCCTCCCTTTCCAGGCAGGTGAATGGAATGCTTGAGGATTCAGATGCTGAAGTCTTCCCAAAGTATGATTCACTTTCACAACACATATATCCACAAATGTGCATCTAAGAAGAGATAAGTTTCTTACTCTTTTATGTACAGTAACTCCGCCAATACCCAAATATCAACATAGACATTTTAGCATATCTATCAATAGTTAATTCTC
Source organism: Sciurus carolinensis (assembly GCF_902686445.1). NCBI lineage: Eukaryota > Metazoa > Chordata > Mammalia > Rodentia > Sciuridae > Sciurus > Sciurus carolinensis. The sequence continues at coordinate 72,467,172 of NC_062223.1, forward strand.
AGTTACACAAATAAAAATCAAACACTATCTCCAAATTTGAGAATCTGACTGTTCAGTTGCCTGAACCTTTCTGTCCCCTTAGGAATTACACTACTGACTACTTCCATTCTCACCTTTTGATTTACAGATGTCTCTCCCCATAAATGTTTATTTAAAAAAAATTTTTTTAAATAAAGACATGCATTTAAACCTGAACAAGAACCTTGAAATGAATCACCCTAAAAGTTCTGTTATGATGGCTACATGTGAATTATGCAAAGAAATCATGTGTTGAAAGTGGTGGCTCTCTCACCTTCAGTTTGCAATACTCCTATAGCAAGCCTTCCAGTTAGCATTTTTCCTGCTTTTTAGAGAAGAGGGAATGTTTTCCCACCACATGAGAACACTCTCAAGTTAGAATAACAAAATCTGGACCCCAGAGAAAAACATGATTTCCCCTTACAAATAAGATCTGTGTTCTTGTTCCAGTTTCCTTTCTAAGGCCCACCTTTTGCAGACCACTAATAAAACTAACAAGCTCCTTCTGGTGGCATAGTCTCCATTCTTGTGTTTAGGAACGTGGTTTTGTTAATTGCTTCAGCAGATCCCACGTTTTATATGACAAACCAAACATCTTTTCAAAGAACCTATACACAGTGCCACACATGAAACACACACCACATACAAAAACCTCTGTGTACATGTGCGTTTTTAATTTTTTTTTTTCTGCTGGGGAATTTTATCTTCATTTTTTTTTTTTGAAAATTGTCTTATTTTATTTTATAATAGAGATTCGGGCCCTACTCCCAAATATGTCCATCTTTCCCAGTTAGTTCTGACATACTGTGAGGCTTAAGTTGACATCACAATATCCCTTTTCTGAGGAGGTCATGCCCTTGGTGGGTGGGGCTAGAGGAGGGGCAACTGTGAGGGGAGTCATCACCTCTTAGTCCACCCTGTACCAATATGAATTAGTAGCCACACCAGGTCTCAGCTGGGCCATATCTGGAGAAGTGGGGTGAGGGTACAACATCAAAAATACTGGCCCCAGTCCAGTTACTCATCTGTTTTTGGACAGCAAGAAAACTAACCTGTGGCTTGAGAACAGAATACCCACAGCGAAGGCCAGCAGAAACATTTGTCTGCCCTCACCCCTCTGCCCCTGCTTCTACTCATTCCCCATCTGCCCACCAAGTTCCATGACGCATGTCATCTCTCGAACACCCAGAATGTCCCAAAGAGGGCGTTCTTCAGGTCTGCCTGCAGACAGGACTATCTCAAGTGTCACTCGAGTGATAGTGAAGACACCAGGCAACCTGAAAGACTTTACAGTAGCTGATGACACCTCAGTGAGGCAGTTCAAGGAGAAGCTATCGGCTCACTTCAAATGTCAAATGGACCAACTAGTGCTGGTCTTCATGGGCCGCCTTCTCAAAGACCATGACACACTGAGCCAGAGGGGCATCGTAGATGGCCACACCATCCACCTGGTCATCAAGTCCAAGCATGGTTCCAGATCCCTGGCCAATTCTTCCAGGAACCTGTCAGCCAAAGAGTCCTGCCATGGGGACAGAAACACCAAAGGAAACAGCAGTGGGGTGTACAAATCTCCCGGCGTGAGTCAGACCCCCGTGGAGTCAGACCTCTTCGTGAAGACTGATGCATCCAAAGTACATACTCAGGACCTGAAAGTGGACAGTTCAGACTGTATAGCCCAGATACTGGAGAATCCTAGTATCCAACGGCTTCAGTCCAGCATGGAGTTCATGCGGCAGTTCATCTCCGAACACCCAGACATGCAACAATTGATGCAGCAGAATCCAGAAGTCTCCCACCTCCTTGACAATTCTGAGATCCTGTATCAGACTCTGGAATTAGCCAGGAATCTTGCCATGATTCAAGAGATGATGCAGACCCAGCAACCTGCGCAGAATCCTGAGCATCCACTGAATACACTGGGTTTCGAGACGATCCCAGCTGGGAACAATGCCTTGAGTCAGAGCTACACTGATTCCAATGACCGAATGTTTAACAATTTTCAAGATCCTTTTGGGGGCAACCCTTTCACAGCTCTCTTGGCAGGACAAGTGCCAGAACAGCTACAGCCCTCACCCCCAACTCCACCACCATCTCAGGAATGGCGAGACCAGCTCCCACAGCTCCCTACAGCCCGAGTCATCTATACCAGTTCTCGTGGTTTTTCCTCCATCACCTCAACCGATGCCACCCCAAACAGAGTCAACCACGCTTTCAGGACCGATGCTGCCACGATCTCCACCAAAGACCAAAGCCCTGCCCATGGCACTGAGATGGCAGCCTTGCCTATCATAGAAGTTACCCAGGAACCCCAAGAGGAAGACCAGGATGCCACTGTCTCTGTAGATGGTTCTGAACAGAGGTTGGAGGAAGATCTCCAGTTGTTGGATGAGCAGAATAGCTCTCAGATCGCAGGAGGCATGATGCAGTTACTCATGAATAATCCCCACTTGGCAGCTCAGATGATGATGTTCATGAGTATGCCCCAGCTGAGTGAACAGTGGAGACAGCAGCTACCCACATTCCTGCAGCAGTCACAGCTCTCTGACCTGCTGTTAGCCCTCACTAACCCGAGAGCATCACAAGCAATATTGCAGATCGAGCAGGGTCTACAGCTTTTGGCCACAGAGGCTCCTGTTCTTCTGCCCTGGGTTGCACCTTACTCATGGGGCTTAGGCTGTCTTTCTGCCCCCAGCTGCAGCTATCCTGACCCAGTGCCCTGGGCCTGGAATACGCCAGATCTGGCTGAGTCCAAGAGAGCTGAGTGCTGCCACACATCTGGAACAGTCCTGCAGAAGTTACAATCCCTAGCTGGAGACCCTTCCCACCTTCTACAAGCCCCTGAGATTCGTTTCAGCAAGCAGATGGAATCTCTCCAGGCCATGGGATTTGGGAATCACCATGCCAATCTACAGGCACTCATTGCTACTGAAGGGGACACTAATGCTGCTATTCGCAAGCTCAAGAGATCCCAGGGATTCTAACTACGGTACCTACCAGTCTGCTTTCTACCTGCCTTCTGACTCACGATCACCTCATGTGCATTTTTTTTTTTTTAAACCTCTTCTGATTTCCAACCAGGAATAGTTCTGGAAAAGGAGAAAGCAACCAATGCTTTCTCTTGTGAATACCAAACCTTGGTCATGGCTACAAGATCTGTCAATAAAATGGCTGCACCTACATGCCCTCATCTAAGGTTTGGTTTTGTTTGTTTTTCAGAAAAGTGATTACATGTATTTGATATCCTGGTCTTTACACACACACACACACACACACACACACCACATGCGCATATTAATAAAGAGATGAAGGGAACCACAGTTGCACATATACTCAAATAACCAAGAACATGCATATATAGCCTACCACAAGTGCAAACACACACAGATACACATAAATACCTACAGACATGTAAACAGACCCACATGTAAAGGAAGATAAACATAAAATGCTTATACCGAAAGGGAAATGTTACATAGACCCAGATGCTTAGTCATAAAAACTGATATTTAATTATACATTTCTTAAACCTGCATTGTTCATGTCTGAAAGTGAAGGAATGGCCCGATGGGTCAGAGTAGGAAGAATTTACGTATCAACCAGGCCTGAATGAGAACTTATAATTGTGGCCTCTTACTAATCGCCAGTGATAGGACTTGGGTGGATAGTTACTATTGTTCCTTTAGCACACAGAGGTGCAGCTGCTGCCATCGTCACTGAATATTTCAGTCACCACAAACCTAGTCCTCCATGGGACGTAGCACCATGTTCACACTCTTCAGTGTATCAGCTGTAGCTTGTGATTCCCACTGTCTCACCTGGTATGTCCCAGCCTGGCAGGGTATACAAACAACTGTGGTTCAATTATTCAATTGTTCAATAAGTTAATAAGCTTTTAATTTATGAAGTCAACATGGTTTTAGGTATTGAAAAAATAGCAGTGACATAAAGATCATCTGTTTGTGGAGTTTAATTTCTTTCATGAGGATACAGACAGTATCAAAATTAACTTTAGATGTATTAGGTGGTGGAAAGTGAAGAAAAATGAACTAGGATAAGCTACTCTAAAAGGAGTGATCAGGGAAGGCCGATCTGAGATGATAACATTTAGGTTGAAACCAGAAGGAAATGGAAACAACATGCAATTCCCAGCAGAAGAATGATCCAAGCAGAGAAGGTTGTATGAGAATAAAAGTTCTGAGGGTAGGGGATTCCTGTTGTGCTTGAAAAATAACAAGGAGGTTTATGCAGCTGAAGTACAGTGAACAAAAACCAAACAAACAAACAAAAAGAAACAAACAAAAAAACCCTCCCAATCAATCAACCTACCAAACCAACCAACCAAAAAACAAAACAAAACAAAACAAAACAAAAACAACAACAACAATAAAAAACAACCCAAAACCAGGGACAGGGTCAGAGGTATTGTGAAAAACTTTGTAGGCCTGGTGAGCGTTTTGCATTTTATTTACTATGAATGTAATAAAAGAGTCACTGGTGGGCACATTTATTAATTGTAGACATTAAAATATACCATAAGATCCCCCAAACTGAAATTTAAACCCAAGTGCTAATTATTCTCTGCTGTGGTTTCTTCAACCACACTCTGATAGTGCCAGATGATTCTCATTTTTCATCTTTACTTTTATAGAAATCAACACTGTCTTTTAACATGCTTCTTTGACTATCTGAATATCTTCTGATTTGGATTAAAGTTCTGTTATACTTTTGAAGTTTAATAGGTAATTTTACTAATAATTGCTTCTCTATTTTACTTGAAAAGGAGAATGAGATGATCAATTCATTAACTAAAGTTATATCTTAAAAATTGTAAGTCACAAAGAATGCATTCTAAAAAAGAGAAGTCTCTGGTGAGTTTTGAGCCAGAGAATGGAGTACTATAATACAAAGTATCAGTCTGACTGCTGAGTGGGGAATGGACTCTGTTAGATAAAAACCAGGGAAACAAGGAAACCAAGTAGGGGACTTTTATAATAGAGCAGGTGAGAGATAGTACTGTGTGGTGCTAGGTTGGGAACAGCAGAGATGGTGAGAGTCTAGACAGATCCTGGACTCTAAAGGGGACTCAGAGATTTGTGTGCTTCTCACAGATCACTTCCCCCACCCTTGACATTACCATCTGCAAGAATGAAGGACAGGCCCACAAAGTTCCCAATGCTTCTGGCAAGCCCACTACAAAAAACTACACTTCACCTCCACTGTCTACCAAAAAGGTAAGTTTTGAGAAAGAAATGTTAGTTAACATGAATTTTTATTTCTCCATTAGAATATCTCTTTTAAACTGTTTACCTTCATTTATTACAAAGAAGCCCAAGCTCCCATGTTATCTTTCTTATTTTCATCCTAATATGCTATGAAAATTCCTTATCTGATCTAATTTTCCCTTCATCACCAATTCTCTAAAGCTCTCTGTACTTCAACTGCATTCTAGAAGTCATACCTTTGCAACAGCAAAACACTCATGTGTACAACTTTCTTTCTAAAGGTTCCCTTATCTTTTCGTATAACATGTCTGGCCACTGAAGTCATTGCTTCTCCAGAGTGGTGGCTGCTTCTTTCATTCTCGATGGTCTTAAAGTGGGCAGGTGTCATTCCTGCATCTTCTTACTGCTCCTTCACCCTCATTCTCTAGCTTCAAGACCACGTAATCCCTCAGTACAACCATTCTGTCATAGTAATCACCTATTAAACTCATATGCTGCCTAAGCTCTGTGGAGGTAGAGAAAGAAATACAACCTTGTTGACAAGTTAGATTCAAATATATTGCCAAAAGCCTTAATCCTAACTGCTCATTTTTAGGCGTTGAGTCTCACTAGAATCTGCATCAGAATCAACCCGTGGGTGTGTCAAAGCCTAGCTTTCTGAGCTACATTCCAAGGGTTTCTGATTCAATAGAACTAGAGGGAGGCCTAACTTCGCCTTCCTAAGTTTCCAGGTGCTGCTGGTCTGGAGACCACACACCAAGATCCTTTGGCCTAGTCAATTCATTATCTTATCCTTTTAGATGCCCATTTCATACCTTTTTCTGCTTTTCTCAAATCTTCAATGTCCATTTATATTCTGAATTTCAGTTGATATTTTGCCTGGTTTAACAAAAAGACAAAAGAGATCAATCAAAAGCCACTTGCACCTGTATCCACTGCCAAATGAACAATTAACTTATACCTGTACTTATTCATGTGTCTCCCGTTCTATTATCATGAATAAATTGTCCATGTTCCTAAAGCAAAATTTCTACGTGGACACTTGCTCCCCATTGCTGTAACCTGTCAGAGGATTTACTCTTGTGAGTGCTTTCCTTTTCTCCTGCATTATTTTCCCTCATTGAATTGTTCCCATCAAAATAAAAACATCATGCACTATTCTCATCTTATTGAAGAACAAAACAAGAAACACTAAAAAGTCTTTAAACCCCACATTCCCACTAGCCTTTATCCCCTCTGCTCATTTATAGTACTCTGTTGGATCCTCTTGATTTCCAACTCATTTGTTCTTAATCACATGCCAGTCAAGCTGTCTGCCTCACCACTGTTTCAAAGCTGGTCTCAACATGATCTTTAGATTTTTTAAAATCAAATTCAGTGGTCAATTCTCAGTCCTCATCCTATTGACTGACCAGCATCATTTAATAGAGTTGGTTACTTGCTCCTCTTTGAAATTCTTCATTTGATAATTCTTTCTCATTTTTAAAAGTTTATTGGTTCTTTTTAGTTATAATGACATCAGAATCCATTTTTTAAAATATTTTTAGCTGTAGATGGACACAATAACTTTATTTTATTTATTTTTTTATGTGGTGCTGAGACTAGAACCCAGTGCCTCACATGTGCTAGGCAAGAACTCTACCACTGAGCTACAACCCCAGTCCAGCAGAATCCATTTTCATATAATTATACAAGTATGGAATATATCTTATCCTAGTTAGAGTCCCATTCTCATGGATGTACATGATGGGGGGATTCACTTTGTTATTTTCATATATGTACATGGGAAAATTTTGTTAGATTCATTCTACTGTCTTTGCTTTGCCTATCCCCCTCCTCTCCCTCCCACCTTATGGTTTTATTTCCTCTCAACTTTTGTGTGTGTGTGTGTGTGTGTGTGTGTGTGTGTATGTGTGTGTGAATTCTTCAGACTTCTGAATGGTGTAGAGCCACAAGACCAAGTTTTTAAAATCTTTATCCTTTTTTAATTCTATGATCATTAACTAGCTAATCTTAGCCAAAGGATGATTTTAAGCACTCTCTAAATGCTTATGAACTCCAGTCTTAAAATATTCAGCTACCTTCCTACATCTCCGTTTAGATAAAATAGAGACATATTATACATATATGTGCATACACACATTTATACGTATATATGTTTTATAACATGTTGCTTTTCTGCTTAACAACCTGCTTATTTGTATTTATCTCAATAAATATCTAGTTCATTCTTGGAGTTTCTCTGGGAGATATTTAAAAAAAAAAAAACAAAAAAAACCTCAAGTCATCCTCGACACCTCTCTCATAATCCCAATTTCATCCATCACCAAATCGATACTTTGAAAATGTAGAAAGAATTCAAGGTTAATGTTGAATTAGACAGAAAACAGGGACATAGGATGCCAGGAAGAAGCCCCTCAAATAGGAAGAAGCTGAATTTTGTTGAACTGAAGAAATTTTTGTAATCGCCCAATCCTAGTTCAAGTCTCTATGTAACACATATGAGGTTGTGTGGAAGCAGGGCTCTTGGCCTGGGAGAGAATGGGCAGCATAGGGACCTCACTGTGAAAAGAGCAACTGGGGCAAAGGAAATAAAAGAGGTTAAGGAGAGAGTTAGAAATTCCCCGGGATGGAGAGCACCTTGGAGGAGTCTTCAGAATCCATTGTGTGAGGTTATGATGTCAGTCCTGAGGTCACAGAGGTGACCTGATGGAGTAGGTTCCGGCCCAGAGGGTCTCAGGGGTGGCTGTGAAGCAAGATGAGGGCGGTTTGGAGCCCTGCATAAGAAGAAGGACGGGGCCACAGCTGATTGGTATGTTTCCCACACCCGGCCCTTCTTCCTTCTTTTGCCCCATCATTCATCAACAGATGACCTTTTCCCCAGGGTCCCAGATTTACCTTCCCTGACCCCAACATCTCTTAATCTCATATTCCTCCAAAAGCATCCTTTCCCAGAAACCTCATGGCCCCTTCCATGTACACCCCACAGCTTCCCCTACCCTGAGACCCAAGACCCTCTTCATCCTCACCTTTCCCACTTTCATCACTGCCTGAAAGGATGATCTTGGTCTTCCATTCCCATTCCCCCAGCTGTGTCCCCACAGACCTGGGACTCCTGCTGCCAACCATGGCCAAAAGTGGAGAGGCTCTGCCACAGGGTAGCCCAGCACCAGTCCAGGATCCCCACCTCATCAAGGTGACGGTGAAGACGCCCAAGGACAAGGAGGATTTCTCAGTTACAGACACATGCACCATCCAGCAGTTGAAGGAGGAGATATCTCAGCGCTTTAAGGCCCACCCTGATCAGCTGGTCCTAATCTTTGCTGGAAAAATCCTCAAGGACCCTGATTCATTGGCACAGTGTGGAGTGCGAGATGGCCTCACCGTTCACCTCGTCATCAAGATGCAGCGCCGAGCCATGGGCTCTGAGTGCCCAGCTGCTTCAGTCCCTACCCCAGGCCCAAGTCCTGGATCACTCCCTCAGTCAAGCTCCATTTATCCCACAGATGGGCCACCCACCTTCAGTTTAGGTGTCCTTGCAGGTCTCAACGGGCTGGGTCTGACCTCTGGTAGCTTCCCTGACCAGCCAAACTCACTGATGTGGCAGCACGTATCAGTGCCTGAGTTTGTGGCTCAGCTAATTGATGACCCCTTCATCCAGGGTCTGCTGTCCAACACGGGCCTGGTGCGCCAGCTGGTTCTTGACAATCCTCATATGCAGCAGCTAATCCAGCACAATCCTGAGATTGGGCATATTCTTAACAACCCTGAAATCATGCGGCAGACGCTGGAGTTTCTTCGTAACCCTGCCATGATGCAAGAGATGATGCGTAGCCAGGATAGGGCACTCAGCAACCTGGAGAGCATCCCTGGTGGCTACAATGTGCTTCGCACCATGTACACAGATATTATGGACCCAATGCTTAATGCAGTACAGGAGCAGTTTGGTGGAAACCCTTTTGCCACAACCACAACTACTAATTCCACCAGCAGCAGTAACCAACCTTCAAGGACAGAGAATTGTGACCCTCTTCCCAATCCCTGGACTTCCACATATGGAAGTTCAGGGGTCAGGAGAGGAAGGCAGTCTGGAGACCAGGATACATCTGAAATTAGAAATAGGGTCCCAAACTTTCTGGGTAACATAGGGCTCTATGATTATCTCCAGCAATTACATGAGACCCCCCAGTCCCTGGGAATGTACCTTCAGGGAACTGCACCTACCCTAAGTCCAAGCCAGGAACCTCCTCCACCAGGAAACAGAATTCCTCCAACTTCCCCCTCATCCCAGGAACCTGGGTCAGGTCAGCCTCTTCCTAAAGAGTCAGTAACAATTAAGGGAAAGTCCTCTTGTCCAGCTTTCTTGAGATACCCCTCAGAGAGCAGTACTGGACAAGGTAGAGGCCAAGACCGTACAGGGAAGGATTCTACTGACCACAGCACCAACATGCCTGATCTTGTCTCTGGGCTTGGTGATTCTGCCAACAGGGCTCCATTTGTTCCTTCATCACCTTCCCCTGTGGCAACCACTGCTGGAGTCCCTGAGCCTCCCTGGATACCACCACCAGGATATCCAAGATCTCTGAGGCCTGCTGGCATGAATCAGGTCCCCCATTTGCAGGATGAGATACATCAGCAGCTACCTCTCTTGCTGCACCTTCAGGCAGCCATGGCAAACCCTCGTGCCATGCAAGCCCTGCTGCAGATTGAGCAGGGTTTGCAGATCCTGGCTACTGAAGCGCCTCGTCTCCTGCTCTGGTTCATGCCTTGCCTAGCAGGGCTGGGTGGTGTGGCAGGAGGGACAGAGTCTAGAGAAGGTGGTTTTATGTCTGAGGATGCCCGCCCAGCTCCAGCTCCTCAGGTTTCCCCAGCACAGGGTTCTGCAGAGCTAGGTTTCCATTCCACTCCCTTTCTCCAGATGTTGCAAGCCTTAGCTAGTGCCAGTCCCCAACAGCTACAGCCTGAGGCTCACTTCCGGGCTCAACTGGAGCAACTGCGGGCCATGGGCTTTCTGAACCCTGAAGCCAATCTTCAGGCCCTCATTGCCACAGGGGGTGATGTAGATGCTGCTGTGGAGAAGCTGAGGCAGTCGTAGGAGTCCTAGTCGTTCAGACCATATCATTCCCTCTGTGCCTTTTCCCCATATCCTATTACCCTAGCTCTCCCATTCTTGAATACAACTGCACTATAAACCAAATTTACTATGATGCCCTTTACTGTGGAGACAGTGTTGTTCCAGATTTGATGAGGAAGATTAAGAGCCAGAAATAGGGTGGGGGAACTGTGTGTGACCCAACCCCCGCATCACTGGACTACCATGGGGCCCCCATCTGAGCTCAGTGTATCCCTGTCTTGAGATGCAATTACATCCAATCTCCAGTGTTAGCCACTGTTTGAGTCTGATTCTTGTGGGAGATGAATAAAGGGGAGCATGTGGGAAAAGAACTAGCAATAAGTGCTGTCTCTATGAATGGAAGGTCTTAGAGAGGAAAGAAAGTACAATGTTTGAATTTAGAAGAGTCAGGCATGGAGACAGAGGAGGGGATATTGTTGCAACCCTCTGAAGACTGAGTCCTGAGGCTTTCCTGGTGTCCTTCCAGAAGTCTTCCAGATTCTATGTCCTGTAGTAGTTGCCATTACCATGTCGTCTGTATTTTAGGGGTCCAAACCACCACTTGGTAGAAGAATTAATGTAGTTTACTATATTCCCTATCCCCGAAGACTATGCCACAGATGGCTGTCACTTTCAGGATTTGATTCTGATCCCTGAGTGCACAGAGGGAGAGCAGTGAGGATTCAAGCTGAATTCTTTTAGTGAATCTCACCTAGTTTATATGTCTTTTGCAGTCATATTCCGAGACTGGATTTCTTGCAACTTCTAGCTCAAAAAATCAAGTACACACCATGTGCATAGTATCTGCTAGCTATTAGGAATTCACTGTGCATAAAAGAGACACAATCTTGCCCTCACAAGTTTATGGGATTATAGTAGGAACTGTTCTAACAATATATGAGAAGTATTCATTATTCATCAATACAGATTGTGATAAAAAGATGAAGAGCTGTAAAATAACCCTAATGGGCTTGTTGTTAGTTTAGACTCGGACAATAGAAAAAGCCACTCTGAGTGTGTACTTGGGGCCAACCTTGACAAAGTGGTGAGGGGGAAGTAGGAAATCTTTGAAGGGGGACTGAAGAGAGGAACCATAAGTACAAAGACACTGAGTAGGAGGTACTAACATAGGAGGTTCCTCTGGCACCTAAGTTATTTTTCATATTCAGAAATACTTCCCATTGTCCAAGTACTTTTATGGTAAAAGTTTTATAACAAATCAAGTGAACAATGCTTTCCACATAATATGCCAGAGAACACAAATTATTGAGAAGTGCATAAAAGCACAATATATATATATATCTATAAATATGCTTTCCCATGGGCATATTTTATACACACATTTACACATCTATGTACAAAACACAGTCTGATAAAAGATTTAAAACACTGTAAGCATAAGTATTTATGCTGTGTTGCTGTGTTATAGAAGGAAAAGTGTCCTTGATGGAGTGTACCATTATAGTTAAAGTGGCTGGGGTGTGTGTTCAAGTATCAGAGTCCTGTTGTGTCATCCTTCCATAAACTGAAAGCAACAATCTTCCCCTGGAGCGCCGGGTATTTAGACAAGCCTGTCTGCCTTTGAGCTTCTGGCATGTGGCTTAAAGGAAATGAGACAAATTTTTGGGATGAATTTATCCCAGTGATTTAGGTTTCAATTTCTAGGCACGGTGAAAAACCTTTAAGTTCTCATTTCCCACTGTTTTGCATCAAAGTGGAAATTCTTGTTCCAACCAAAAGAACTGTATCTTGGGGAAAAGAAGAGGAAAGTCTTGCCTTTCCTTTGGGGCTGTGTCTAACTGGGGAAGATGTACAATGCCACCTATAATTTCCATCTTTGGAAGGCCAAGTAGATCTGAGAAAACTTTATGGAAAGAAGTGTTGTTGCTCTTACCTGACTTCAATTTGGGTCCGAAGCCTGAAGTCTCATGTGACATTAAGGACAGCTTTCCAGGATCTACTGCAGGTAGGCTAGGTCTGAAAAGTCCTGGCCAGGGAGGAAAGTGTTAATTTAGTGGATTTTTCTTTTGTCATATCCTCTTTAAAAATATTAACACATATTAAGTGAACATATTAATGGAGTTCAGTGAGATATTTCCGTATCTGCAAACAGTGCGTGCTGATCAAATCCAACCATCCTTTCTCACCACACCCCCACCACTGACATCCAAGTGGTTGTGGAGACTGGGTAAATAGAAATCAAGTAGACAATGCCACAGGACCAGAACTTGTGTCTGGAAGAATAAAGACTATTGGAATTTTGAGGAGAGGAGATCCCTGCAGGCTGATGTTGCTCAAAGTGCCAGTTACTGGGACTTCCTGTCTGTTGTTCCTGCTCAAACTCTAGCACTATCAGCAGAGGTCCAAGATCAAGTATCTGGCCTTGGCACGGGAGTTGTATAGGTGCAGAAGAGAAGACAGTCTCAGAGAGCTTTGGTCATACTGAGCCTAGTGCCTGGATCCTTCCAAAGAAATCTCACCCTTTCTTCAGAACAAGAAATATGCTAGGAAGTAAACACATGCACCCACGTGCACACGCACCCCCCCCCCAAAAGAGACTGGTTCAATCTACATTGTTAATCTGTGTCACAAATAGCTAGGGAGGCAGACTGCAGTTTAAGAGAAAGGTAGTATCAGATTAATAGAAATTGCAACCATTTTCTTTCCTTTTTAAGCAAGTTCTAATATTTCCATCATACACGTATGCCCATATTTTTCTAGATATTTTAAATTCTTGCTACTTAAATTTAATTTTAATAGCAGTTAGCAGTTATATGTAAGGCTCTGTTCCAAACACTTTAAGTCAGATTTCATATAACAGTCCTTTAGTGCAGTTAGTATTATTATACCTAATTTACCAAGAGGCAAGTTGAAGCATATGATAAAGGGAAATACTTTGCTTAAAGTTATAAAGATTCTTCATATTAGAGCCAGGACTTCTCATTTCCAAAGCTTGTACTGTTTACAGTGGTACCAAAACAAATTAGTCTATGCTTCAATTCTTATCCCCCCAAAAGTGATGCAGGACAGGATTTGTGGCATTTAACTGGAATTTTTGGACCCCTGACTCTTGCAAATATCTACAATGGGTCGAAATACCTTCTTTATCGTATCCTACATATATGTGTATGTGTATTTCTGCTGCTTTGCTTTTTATTTCATATATTAGTATTATAACATTAAAATATTTAATGACAAAGACCCAATGCTTAACTCATTATTTTTTTGTGAAACACCATTAACTTATTTTGTGTGTTTATTTTTCCAAATACACCTCATAAGGAATATCAGATTTCAGAAAAGATCCAATGAGCTTTTGATTGGCTTCCCATTACACTTATAAATTAGAAGAAAATTGAGAAATTTACAATAGACCATCTTTTCTCTTAGAATAAAGAATGTTTCCTTCTATTCAGGTTTCATTTGTTCTCTGTAAAGCATTATGGGTTCTTCATTGAAGTCTGACATATTTGGGCTTATTTAAACACTACATTTTAATTCTTATTTTAAATAGAGTTTTTTCCACTATCTATTCTTAATGGTATTGCTGCTGTGGTGAAATTATCCTGTCTCCAGTTATAGTATGAATCCTTAATACAGGTAGACATTGTGCTGATTCTTATGCAAGCAATGAATGCATCTTTGATAAAAGCTGAGTCTCTATTCTTCTAATACTTATTTTTGTAAATGTCAATTGTAGATAATATACATAAGTAAAATAAGAATATAAGAAAAAAATAATTCCACTACCTGTTAGCACTAATACAATGATGTTTGTCTTCCCACATAGTTTAATAAATCTGCCCTTTTAGCTTGGTAATGCATCATGAAACTTTCTAAGTTATTAAGCAGCCTTTTTCAATTCATTACTTAAATATTTTCTGAATACTTATTATATGTCAGAAACTGTGCTTTGGTGCCTGGAATACAATGGTTAGCAGAAAGATATGCTCTAAGAAATTTACGATTTAGGGGAGTTGATAGACCTCAGAAGTAATAGTTAACTCTTATGGAATACTCACTAAGAACCAGGCACTATTGTACCACATTTACATATATTAACTCATTTAATTCTTACTATAACCCTACACTATTATTACATATATTTTACAGATGAGTAACTCATGCATGGCAATGTTAGGGGCACTTAAAGAGCCAGGGGAAGCATGTTTCATGCAAAAGAAAAGTATAAAAGGAAACCTGAGTTTAGATAGAGCTGCATATATTTGAGAAATTACTAAAGAAAATCAGTGTTTCTACAGTGCAGAGGGGATAGGGAGAGTGAAAAGGGAAAGACCTGTGAATGCAAGTCCAGGAGAGCTTGGTCACTCATGCAAGGAGCGTGGCATTCCTTTTCATCTTGGGTGGAGAATGAACAGCAGGTGTTAAGAGTAGAAGCAGAGTCAACTCAGAAGACCCCAGCAGTATTTCAGGAGAAATGTAGACTTAACATTGGCTTAGTCTAAGCTTCTCAACTAAAGAAGTGAATTAGAAGTGGGTGATTAAGAGCATATTGTGCAATTGTGCAGTCACTCTGGAAAGCAGTATGAGGATGCCTCAGAAAACTTGGAATGGACCCATCTTTTGACCCAGTTATCCCACTCCTCAGTTTATACCCAAAGGATGTAAAATTAGCATACTACAGTAACGCAGCCACATCAATGTTTATAACAACTCAATTCACAATAGCTAGATTGTGGAACCAACCTAGATGCCCTTCAATAGATGAATGGATAAAAAAAAAAAAAAAAAAAAAAAAACTGATGTATCTGTTCAATGGAATATTATTCAGTCATAAAGAAGAATAAAATTATGCCATTTGCAGGTAAATGGATGGAGTTGGAGAATGTCATGCTAAGTGAAACAAACCAATCCCAAGAAACCAAAGGCTGAATGTTTTCTCTGATAAGTGGATGCTGATACATAATGGGGAGGGGTGGAGGAGGTAAGGGAAGAATGAAGGAATGTTAAATTGTGTAGAGGGAAAAGAAGGGAGGGTAGGGGGCAGAGTAAAGAAAGATAGTAGAATGAGACAAATATCATTACCCTATGTACATGTATGATTACACAAATGGTATGAATCTCCATTGTATACAACCATAGAAATGAAAGGTCATACCCCATTTGTGTGCAATGAATCAAAACGCATTCTGTAAAAAAAAAAAATAATAATTTTGCAGATAGGATTTCTGAAATTTTTAATAAAATTGAATGTGTAAGGAAAGGAAGAAATTGATTATTCATTTATACATCCAGTTAATATTAATTGAACATCCTCTCTATACCAAGGTCTATTCTTGGTGCTGGGAGATAGAGATGTTCCAGACCACTTTCATGGAACCCAGAAAGATGGGACAGGCGACTTATCACTATCAAATAATATTCCTTCAGGCAAAGGGGAGCTAAGAAGAAACAGGGTAAGGAAGCAGAAATTGGCAGGTGGACTTTTCATGGTGGTAATTAGGAAGAACACAACTAAAGAGGAGAGCATTTAAACTAAAATGTGATGAACAAAGGGAGTTAGCTGAGTGAAGTTCAGGAGCAAAAGTTCTCAGACATTGATTAACAAGCAGTAATGAGCTCACGGTGTTCCCAGAAACATGAGAATGCTGCTGTGGCTGGAGCAGGGAGATGGGATCGGGGACACAGGCCGGGCCAAAACATGGGACCTTTAAACTTGGTAAGGAATTTATATTTAATAAATATTTAATTCAGGTATATATATTTAATTCAAGTCAAGTCAGAAAACCTTTGTGGTTTGGGGTAAAGAGATGAGGGGAACTGATTTATATTTTTAAAAGATATTGGCTTTTGTAGGATCTAATGATGTAAAACAAGAGAGGAAGTAGTGGGAAGCAGGGTTGGAGGCTATTGCTGTACTGACAGCACTCTCCATATTGAAATGGTCAGATTCAGGGCATTTTAGACTTGCTGATAAATTAGATATGAGAAACACAAGGAAAAGAGAGGAAGCAAGGGATGATTCCTACTTTTGAACATGAACAACTGGCTGAATGATAATCTTGTCACAAAGGAGAGAGGAATGAATGAATGACAAATTTGCAATTTTGTTCTGATTATAGCTGGCTTGGTTGTGAAATTAACTGGGGGAAGATTGTGGGGGAAACAGAGTTTCATAATTTGATACAATCAGAAACCAAATATTTTTATACCGAATTTATATACTAAAGAATTTACATAATGAAACCGCATAGAAATAAATAAATGAATAGGGTTTCATCAACAACTAAAAATATAATAAAAGGTAAAAGGGCAGTTTTTATGCTTCTTAACTTGGCACAAAGGTGCAGAGTTAACTTTAACATGATAAAATGCAGTAACTCACACAACTTTATGCATTTAGTCAAAATGGAGTTTGAGTTATAGTTATATTTGGGAATTCTACCAAATTTAAACCTTATAAATGGGTAACTAAATATAAAATAGAATAAAACGAGGAATGCCTCTGTTTTAGTCAGTTTTTTCATTACTGACAAGAGACCTGACAAGAATAATTTTAGAGGAGGGAGAGCAGGCAGAGGAAGATGGCGGAGTAGAGGAGGTTGCTTTCTAAGTGCTCCATGGCATGAGACCAGGAATGTGGGTAAATAGCTTCTCAGTAAGGGGAGTGAAAAGAGGGATTTTATTGGGATTTAATATTGGACTCTCAGGAGAGTTTGGGAACTCAGAAGTTTGGATATGATAAAATAAGAAAACCCTCTGCCAGTGCCAGAGGCCACCAGAACTGATCCACTATGGGCAAATCAGAGAGGGGGACTAAGAGAACCCACATTTCAGGTGGTACCATGGTGTCTTATGGTATGAAGAAATCAGAGGTTGAGGACACGGTCAGACTAATCCAGAGGGTGATCTACACTACATCCTCAAGTATGTGAAGAGAGAGCCTACAGAATGGGAGAAAATCTTTGCTACCTGCACCTACTCTCCAGAATATACAAAGAATTCAAAAAACTTAACACCATAAAAACAATCGAATCAAGAAATGGGCAAAGGAACTAAAGACACTTTTTGAAAGAAGAAATATGAACAGTCAACAACTAGATGAAAAAATATTCAACATGTCTAGCAATTAGAGGAATGAAAATTAAGACTACACTGAGATTTCACCTCACTCTAATCAGAATGGTAATTATCAAGAATACAAGGAACAATGCAGATTGGCAACAATGTAGAGAAAAGGGTACACTCATATATTGCTGTAACCACTCTGGAAAGTAGTATGGAGATTCTTCAAAGACTTAGGAATGGAACTACCATTTGATCCAGTTATACCACACTTCAGTATATATTTAAAGGAGCTAAAATCAGTATACTACAGTGATGCAGCCACATTAACGTTTATAGCAGCACAAATTCACAATAACTAAGCTATGGAAAGAAACTAGGTGTGCATCAACAGATGAATAGATAAAGAAAATGTTGTTTATGTACATAATGGAACATTACTCAGTCATAAAGAAGAATGACTTTATGACATTTGCTGGTAAATGGATCTGGAGACTATCATGATAAGTGAAACAATCCAATCCCAAGAAACCAAAGGACGAGTGTTCTCTCTGATATGTGGATACTAACACACAACAAGGGCAAGGGGTTGAGGAAGAATAGAAGTTCAGTAGATTAGACAAAGGAGAGAGAAGGGAAGGAAAGAGCATAGAAATGGGAAGGACAGCGAAATGAATCTGACATAACTTTCCTATGTACCTATATGAATACACCACAGTGAATCGCAACATCATGTACATCCACAAAACTGTGATCCTAATTAGAATAAGATAAATTCCATGTATAAAAACAACAAATAAAAGTTTTTTGTTTCTTTTTTAAATTAGAGGACAAAATTTTATTTGGGGCTCACATTTCAGAGGTCTCAGTCCATAGATGGCCACCTTCATTACTTTGGCCTAGAAGTGAGGCAGAACATCAAGGTGAAAGGCATGGCAGAGGGAAGTAGCTCAGGATATGGCAACTAGGAAGCACAGAGAATTCTGTTCACCATGAAGAAAATCTAAACACAAAGACATGCCCCCACTGACCCACCTCCAATCACAATGTACCTGTCTGTTCATAGTTACCACTCAGTTAATCCATTTAAGTGGATAACCCAATCATTTCATCTCTAAACTTCCTTACATTGCCTCACACATGAACTTTTGGGAGACATCTCATCTAAACCATAATAGCTTCACTTTAACTCCAGCCTTGTCTAAATTTTCCTTTCTTATAATATCCATTGTCCCTATATATTGTATATTGTGCATTGATAATCTAAATAATAAATAATAAAAATAAAATAAGTAACTCTAGTGAAGGGAGGGGAAGGGATATGGGGGCAGGAAGGACAGTAGAGTGAAACAGTATTACCTCATGTACATATATGACTGCATGACTGATGTGATCCAACATTTACAATCAGAAAAATGAGAAATTATACTCTATTTATGCATGATTTATGAAAATGCATAAATGCATTGTACTATCACATATAACTAATTAGAACAAATAAAAAAATTAATAAAAAAATAAAATAAGCCCTGGCACTTACGAAGTTGGATTGATAAGATGAAACTCCATGAATCCTCAGTTAAAATAATTAATTTGGTTCAATGTAAACTACAATAGGGACTTCAAGGATTAAAACATAAAAAAACCTAACAATGAAGGGGGATCATGTACATTCCTTCTCCATTGGATAGCCAAATTTTACCTGTTTGTTTATGTTTTTATCAGTGCATTATATATGCATAATAGCAGGGTTCATTATAATTGATTATATAAGCATGGAATATAATTTGCTTCATTTCCATCCCCATTACTTCCTCTTTCCTTCCTCTCCTTGGTCCCCCATTCTCTTTCCTCTATTCTATTGCCTGTTCTTAATTCTGGAAAATATTAATGAACGCCTTATGCTGGATTACTATAACCATAATTTTGGCCCTTTTATCTATACACCAAGGCTTCCTACCCAAAACCTAATGTTATTAACCCTATAAATTTTATTCATCACTAATCAGTAAATATTTTACTTTTAGATATGACTATTTTTTTCAGTTTTTAAAACTTAGTTTTAGTTTAGTTATTGGTTATTGTACTTATGTATATAATTTATCAATTTATGACATGTGTATATTAAAATGTATATGTGTATGTAGTTTATTTTATATTATGCTTGCTACACCTCAAGCATCTGTACCTGCTAGGGATGTATGTTAAGTTTCTTTTTTTTTTTTTTCTTTTGGACATGTAGCCACCTAAAGCAGTAGATATTAGATATTCTCCTTTTCCCATTCCCACACCCTACTTCTCCTCCACCCCCCATTTTAGCTCTTCAAACTGTGGTATTTAGTTTCTGTCTCGGGTTGATAAGAAGAAAGGAGGGCAGGTGGGAACCCAGTGTCTCCAGGCAGTTGCCTCAACCACAAGATAACCATTCTCCTTCCCCCATTTTAAAAGAATCCCTTAAGGCTGCTCATATGACATGGGACACACTTGAGCCTAAACTTACAAAGAAAGTTGTTTTGGTTTGCATCTTAAGTGTCCCCCATGGCTCGTGTTGAAGGATTGATCCAGAGCCAGTGTTCTTTTTGGGAGCTGGTGGAACATTTAAGAGGTGGGACCTGGTAGAAGGAAGTGAGGTCACTGGGGATGGGCCCTTGCAGGAGATATTTGGACCCTGACCTGTTTTCCTTTCTCTCTTTACTTTCCAGTCACCATGAGCTGAGCAACTTCGCTTCACCATATGCTCCCTACTATGATGTTCTTCTTTGCCACAGGCTCAAAAGTGAAGGAATCAGCTGACAGGGTACTAAAACTTCTGAAACCATGACACAAAATAAAATTTTTCTTTCTTATAAGTAACCTCAGGTATTTGTCTAAGTGACAGAAAGCTGATTAATACAAAACTGGTAGGTTGCAAGTCTCCTAGGGACTAAATTTCTAAAATGGAATGCAACTTTTGCGTACAGAAAGTGCTGTATTAATATGAAACCATTGTTAAATCTCTTGACCTTCTGAAATAAATCTTAAATTCTTCATATGAAAAATTGGCCCTGATACCTCTCTAGCACTTTAAATCGTCAGATAAATTTAAAACTTTGATTGTTCTTTGACCCAAAGAGTAATTGTATTTCTATAAAACTAAACAGTCATGCACATGGGTCAGTTCTGGGTCCCACACTGTTTTTCCCGTCTGCAGTTGTCCTAGATGAGCTGCTTCCATGGCTTCCAATAACACCATGCATGCTGAGGAACAGCAGGTCTGCATCTCCTGCTTTGACATGCACACGAATCTAGACTTGTCATCCTATTGAACTCTAACAGGGACCTCAAACTAAATTTGGTTCTAAAGAGTACTCTCGATTTCCCTCTGAAAACTTGCTCCTATCGAGGTCTTCAAACACTGACAATAGAACCTCTAGAAGAGGAGAACAAGGGTTGGTTTACCTCAGGTCTAGGAGGGGAAAATCCCCTGGAAACACCAGATATGAAAAGGTGGTTCTTGATACTTGAAACCCCTGCTGCACATTAATTTAATTCCTAAGGGATAGTCAGAACCATTGATTAAAACATCTGCTTCTCCTGGGGGGCAACCAAAATGGAATCCCCCAAGCAACTTGGTGTGCTTCTAATACTTGTCAGGGTAAAAGCTGTTTGGAGGTCTGGGTATTATCAGGAGAAGCCCAGTAACCTGACTGGGTGTCAGCCAGCCATGAGGCATTACAAAAATTCCTGAGTGGGAAGTCGTTTTAAACTCAGAGCTTACAACTTACCTCATCTTGATATTGCTTGGACAATGGAGATGCCGATTCCAACAGATCAGTGTTTGCCTGCAGTGCATGCCTGTCATCCTAGTGACTCTGGAGACTCTGTCTTAAAATTAGAAAAAAAAAAAAAAAAAAGTGCTGGGGATTTAGTTCAGTGGTAAAATGCCCCTGGCTTCAATTCCCAGTATCAACAAACAAACAAACAAACAAAAACAAATCACTGTTTAAGAACATAGATTAATATATGGTACATCATGCAGAAGGATCTCAATGCTCATGTTACCTACACCCAGCAGGATCTTTTGCAGGTGGCATTCTAGGCAACCAAATTTTGATTTTGTAGTCCTTCAAATTTCAGAATCAGGAAAAGGGTTGGGTACATAATAGTGAGAGTTAATGCTACCAACCTAAGATAGCCTGATGTATTCATCTTCACTGTCACCAATAGTTTCTGTAGGAATTAGACTTGACTTTGCCTGGCATGATCCAAACAATGCCTTAGAGACTCAGTTTTCTGCTTTTACAGCTGAACTATGTCTCCTCCCAACTGACAAGTATCCTCGGTAAATATCTTATCTTAAATCTAATAATTGTTAAGTCATACTGACCCAGATTCTTACTGTTACTTTCCTATGATTTCTCTTGTCTCAGCTCTGATCCTCTGAGTTGGGATCCTAGTTTATTGCTCCGAGAGCAACGTTGCTTACAAGTTCTTGGGGGACATGAAGGTGTCTTTAGAAACATGTAGATGGATTCCTTCAACGCTGAAGGGCTTCAGAGTGCAAGCTGCCTACTGATCTCTGTGAGGTTCTGTGGGCTAATGATACATATTACCATTCCATTGATACAGAAACAAGGACTTGAGAACCTGGCTGGGCCATGGTCATTGGTAGATAGTAATTTAGTGACTAGAATCAGTACTTCCTAAGCTAATGCTTAGATCAGTGACTTTCCTACTCAGCCATATTCATCAAATGGCACTGGTAGTATTTTCAATAGTGGCACAAGCTGGTGGGAAACATACTCTAGACAAGACACCTAATTATTTTTCTGTTGCTGTTAAAGTCACATCATAAAGAAAGCCTAACCTCAAGCAGGTTGTAGAGACCTCTGCCCTTCCCCCATTCATGCCTGCCTTTCAACTGTGACCTCATCACTGACACCATATCCCCAAAGGCTGGTTCAAGAGTGGAGTAACTGCCCCCTCTAAGGGAGCCAGGTGGCTGCAGGGCTACACTGGGGAGGTGGCCTCTGCAGGACGTGGGTGAAAGGACATCACTGGACATCTGCTGATCCCAGCACCCACGTGTACTCAGTGCCACATCTAGGCTTCTACAGGTCTGTCCCCCACAGTATCCTTAGGTGGCGTGGCATTCTGTCTTCAAGGAAATATGGCACGGGCTCGGGAAGAAGCAGGGGACAGCCAACTGGTGTCTGGTAGGGAGGCATCATCACGTATCATCCGAGTGTCTGTCAAGACCCCACAGGACTGCCAGGAATTTTTGCTGGCAGAAAATAGTAGTGTTCGTTACTTTAAAAAGCAGATCTCCAAGCGCCTTCACTATGACATTGACCGACTGGTACTCATCTTCACTGGAAAAATCCTCAGGGATCAAGATATACTGAGCCAGCGGGGCATCCTGGATGGCACTACGGTCCACTTGGTGGTGAGGACTCGCTTAAAAGGGTTAGCCATCCATGGAACTGTGCCAGGCACCACAGGCCACGGTACCCATCGTTCTGATCCAACAGCCTCTGACGGGGCTTCGATGCTCGCCAGGCTGGGTCGGCTGGCCCGGACCTCACCTGATCTAGCTGACTTCTTTGGTCAGCTGACTCAACTCCTGATGACTGCACCAGAGTCTGTGGTGCAATTCTTAGAAGACCCTTTAATTCAAGGTCTGGAAAGTGAGAAACAAGCAAGTGGCAGCCACATTCCTGAATCCTCGAGGTCAGTACAGAAACGTGACTCAGCTCTCAAGACTCTGGAAACCTTGCAGAAGCGAGCCCAGCAGCAGGAGCTCCTGCAGGCAGGGAAGCAGAGGCTGGAGGCCTTGAAGGCAGTTCCAGGTGGTGACAATGCCATGCGTCCAGTCTGCTCTGATCTCCAGCAGCTCATGCTTTCCACTCTGGCCCTATTGGTTGTCTCTAAAGGCCACATCTCAGGTTCAGAGTCTTGCAAAGGAGAAACCAATGCTCATGGCAGTTCTGATACTACCACCACCGTCCCCACCGCTTCCGTGCCTGCTCGGCCATTGGAACAAGAGGTCAGTACAGGAGTGGTTACCCAGGTCAAGGGCATGGTCTCGAATCAGGCCAGTTTAGGGCATAGGACTGGTAATCCAGATTTACATTCTGGCCAAGAGCTTCCTTCCCAGGACGGCCAACAGTCTGTAGAGAAAAATTCTCTAACCAATCAGCTGAGACCTTCACCCTCTATTTTGCGCGGACTCTTGCATGCCCTACAGCAGAATCCAAATATGCTACACCAGCTGTCAACTGGCAGTACCCTGCATCATCAAATACCACTACTTTCCATTCTCACCAATCCACGAGCACTGCAGGCACTGATACAGATAGAGCAAGGCCTACAGATACTGTCCAGGGAGGTGCCTGCGCTAGGACCATTCTTACGGGACCCAGCTAGACCACGTGGGGCTAGAGGAGTCGCAGAAAATAGGGGTGGAAGACAAGGTCATAGGGAAAACCCTATGCAACCCACCTTGGCCCTTCTTCAGTTCCTTCATGAATTGGTCCACGCCTGTTCCCAGTCTACTCAGTCCTCATTATCCTCATACCTCCTCACCGAAGGTCGCTACCACCAAGAACTTGAGCAGCTGAAGGCCTTGGGTTTTGCTAATCATGATGCCAACCTGCAGGCCCTGATGGCCACAGACGGAGACATCTATGCTGCCATTGAGAGACTGCTAGGGATGCCACAAGCCTAGGAGCTTCCGGCTGAGGCCCACAATGCACCACCCTAGAGAGAGGGAAGAAAAGGAAGGGGGGGAAGGGGAGGAGGAGGGAAGTCACTTATTTTAGGAATTCCTCTTACTCATGTTGTGAGCATATTTGGACAGCTCTTGTCTCACTGCCCAAGCCTGTTCTACATTAAAAAGATTGCTTGGATCTCGTGTGTGATGTAAATTGAGGGGTAGGTGGGCAAATGGGGCATTGTGTGTAAAAGTATTAATCATGTTTGATGATTTGGAGAACTTCATCTATTCTCATACCTCCAATCTCAGAGTCTTTTAAAATTTTGAACTTGAGGTGGGAAAATCCTGAGTGATCTCTATTTCACTCCAGAATGACTCTGAAGGAATTCTGGCCTTTGCTATCCCAAGAAACCATGAATTTCCTTGAGGGCTCTTGAAGCTGCTCACTCTTTTACCACTGTTTTCTTTGTCTCTAGGTACTATCTGTCAGTATTTCAGAGAATGTGTAACTTCCCTCTCAGAGTTCTTCCTTTGGGCATCTGCCAATGCCCAGGATCCTGCTCTGGGAAGGATCTCTACTACTTTTGAAGCACCATTATATCTGTTTTATGCAGGCTTCTTCTTTTTAACCTGCAAAATGCTCAACTCTCTTATCAGTTATTGAAATTGATCTTTGAGTGTTGTGCCCCTGAATTTCTTGTTTGAAGAAGCATCCCTTCCAGTGGTGATGTTTCACCATCCTCTGCAACCAGAGACTTAGAGTGCAGAAACTGTTCCATATTTCACATTGCAAAAATATTTTACAGAATTTGATCTATGGACTTATGTTTCCTGGAGATGTTTCCTTTAATGTGTTTTTAAAATCTTACTGAATGTTTCCCTTACTAAATGGTGCTTCTTAAGAGTATATTATTAACCATTTTTTCTTTATTCCTCTTTAAGAGAGTTTAGCCATTTTCATTGTCAACTATGACTCTTCTATAATAATTAGTTTAATATTTATACTTTTCCCAGTCTACCAGCTATCTCTGAGTATCTCAGGGGAATTTCTGGCTCGGTCTTTCCAAATATATTTCAGCATTTCCACCCCCGCCCCACCCGGACCATCCTTATTCTAAATTCTTTGTTTCCTATACCTCAGTGAAAGTCATCAACAATTCCCCAATCCACCTCTACTGCAAATTTTTGATCTGTTAGTGATGTGATTCATAGAGTAGGCAGATGGAGCATGCTTCAGGGTACCAGTGACTAAAGGCAACCATGTAGAAGGATAAAAGGAACTATGGGAGAGAGGAAGTATATTTGGAAAGTTACTTAAGGGGAAATGAAAGACTAAAACTGCAGAGCGAGCCTCAGGAGACAGTCAAGTCTGGGTGGATGAACAGCTGGGTCCCATGCCTCCTTGAGGCTGGGGAGGATGCCCATCTCTGAGGCAGGCTCTGTGACTCAATTGTGCTGTGATGCTCCATGAGTCTGAAGACCTGATGGTTGTGGAGGGTGAGGGACTGTACTCCAAATATCTCTGGGGCCTCGCTTCCCAGTACATAGTTTAATCAAAGTTGTGGGTTTGAATTTCTGAGATCAGTTACCTATGTTTTGTCCAAGGGAGGAGAGAGTCCCTGGGACAGAGTAAGGATGATAGAAAGGGAAGCATTCTGGGATCCTAGAATTAGGCTTCCTCCTCCTCCATCATCATCCAGGTCCCAGTGGTTAGACCCCTGAGTAGGGTGGAAGACATTATTGGCATTACTGTTAGCAAGTCTTATTGGGTGCTCTGCTCTGCTTTACCTTGATGGATACTAGTTTACTGATGTTCACAAGTCACTCCCTTCTCTATTAAATTTATTGAATTGTAGCTTCAGGATGATAAAGGAGTCCAAAAAAGAAATTTAAGAAGTAGACTTTGATGAAGCTGCAGAAGCCTCCCACCTGTGGTGAGTGCAAGCTTGGACTTTGGTTTCCAAGAAGAAACCATGGAGAAGAATTGTTCTGTGTTATATCCATGGGCGCCAGTCCAGAGTAGAGGCTGTAGATCCCTCAAGCTATTAGTAACTGTGTGGGCTCTGTATACCTGATCAGTTCTCTAGCAGGATGAAGTTAACTGAGGAGCTATGGGAAAAACTACATTTGAAGAAAAGAGTTGGTGGTATCTACTAAAATAAATCCTTTCTGCAATACCAGTGCTGGGGTAGGATTAAAATTTTAGGAAAGGGGAAGGATGCTGGGCAGAATGTGTGGAATGAATCCCACCATATTTAAATTTACACTCATCAACCTATATTATCATACCCTGTGAAAAAAGCAGTCACTGAGATACATTGTGGCATCATAAACTAGAGTAAGAATAGATAACAAGAAGGATAGGAAACTGGACCAGTGGGAGTTGTAATACTATAGAAAATTGTGATAGCCCCGTATGCATGTTTCCATTGTCATGCAACCTTAAAGTTAGAGGCACAGAGGATTAATTATTTCTACTCAACAGAAGTGCCAACTATAGATTTATAATGCAAAACCATATACAATTTCAATCATGGACATATAGTCTGCATACAGACGTTTATTCATAGAAATGTAAAAGTAAATCACAAAATATGATAAAATGACTTCCTTTTTAAAGAAAAAAAATTGACTGTTTTTTGTAATGTAATATCCTTAGAAACCTTTAATGTTACCTATTATTGGGAATAGAAAAAAATGAGAAATTCAGAAAGTGGTTCCTGAAAATATATTCCATCATGAGACACTTGCAGAAAAGCCAGGGAACAGGGAGATAATAACAATCCTAGCAAACATTCTTTAAAAATTAGAAGCCATTCACTTCTGAGATATGGTTATGCTTGTGGAATGCCTGCTAGATGTAGGGTATTGATTTCATTTTCCTTCTGTGTGTGTGTGTATGTAATTACAAATTGGTTCTTTTAACTCAAAAAACTCTACACCAAAAACACAAATAATCCAATTAACAAATGGGCTAAGGAAATGAACAGACACTTCACAGAAGATCTACAAGCAATCAACAAACATATGGAAAAATGTTCAACATCTCTAGTAATAAGAGAAATGCAAATCAAAACTACTCTAAGATTCCATCTCACCCCAATTAGAATGGCGGATATCAAGAATACAAGCAACAATAGGTGTTGGAGAGGATGTGGGGAAAAAGGTACACTTGTACATTGCTGGTGGGGTTACAAATTAGTGCAGCCACTCTGGAAAGCAGTGTGGAGATTCCTCAGAAAGCTTGGAATGGAACCACCATTTGACCCAGCTATCTCACTCCTTGGCCTATACCCACAGGACTTAAAATCAGCATACTACAGAGATATAGCCACATCAATGTTCATAGCTGCTCAATTCACAATAGCCAGATTGTGGAACCAACCTAGATGTCCTTCAATTTATGAATGGATAAAAAAACTGTGGTATATATACATAATGGAATATTACTCTGCCATAAAGAATAATAAAATTATGGCATTTGCAGGCAAATGGATGAAATTGGAGAATATCATGCTAAGTGAGATAAGTCAATTTCAAAAAACCAAAGGAAGAATAATCTCGCTGATAAGTGGATGATGACACATAACGGGGGGTGGGAGAGAGGCAAGAATGGAGGAAGGAGGGACTGTATAGAGGGAAAAGAGGTGGGAGGGGTGTGGGGGAAGGAAAAAATAACAGAATGAATCAAACACTATTACCCTATGTAAATGTATGATTACACAGATGGTATGCCTTTACTTCATGTACAAACAGAAACAACATGTATCCCATTTGTTTACAATAAAAATAAATAAATAAATAAGTTCTTTTTTTTGTGGTACTGGGGATCAAACTCAGGACCTTGTGCTTGCAAGGCAAGCACTCTACCAACTGAACTATCTCCCCAGCCTAAATTTGTTCTTTTAATCCCAGCATCCTCCTCTTGTTCCCCTCAGTGTGTGGGATGCAGAGTAAAAGATCAGGTCAGAATGCCCTGGACTTGAAACAGAAGAAACTTAAACTTTTGCCTTTTGGAGGGTGGAACTACTACGTCAGAAGTGGGGGTCTATTGGAGTAATTGCTTCCAATAAGTCACAAGTTATAGACCGAGGGTCAAATAAAGAACAAGTATGTCAAAGGATGCTGTAAAAATTGGGATTTTCTATGGTGGATGCCTGGCCTAAATATTTTGTGTCCACTCTATCCAAAGTTGATAAGCTACTCAAGAAAACAAGAAATAGATGTCTGCTAAATTCATTTAAAAGTATGTAGATACAGAAGTGAAGAAATATAGCCAGGAATCAAAGTGCAGTGACTAAAGAACTAAGATGTGCCTAACTACCTGAAGTCTGCACCTACCTAATGACACCCTTTCAACTTGACAGTTTACATTTAAAAAGTATATTATATTATGGTAAATATGGTAGAAGAGAGACAATGTAAGAAGAACTGTTTTTTAATAATTAAATGGAGGTAGCTGTGAAGCATTTTTAGCTATACATATAGAGAAAAAGTGCTTCAATAATGGAACTGGGTGCTTAGTTTTTTTTCCTTGAAGTAATAGCTGTAGTGCTGGTTGACATCAAAAGCGGACCCGGACAGTCTTCAATATCACTAGTGAAGGTTTCCCTGAAACTTTCAGTCTGACAAGGTCTCAGGGAGGAGGTTAGCCCTGTGGGGACTCTTCATTCTTTCTTGTGCCATGCATCTTGTTAGCACTGCTTGGCAATGCTGCCCTCATCCTTGTCACTATGACAGACAGTGCCCTTCACGCACCCATGTACCTCTTCCTTTGCCTTTACTCACTGACTTGGTTCTCAGCTACATCACGGTGCCCAAAATGCTGGCCATTTTGTGGCACCATGCTGGTGAAATTTCCTTTGTGGATACCTGGTTCAGATGGCTTGTGTCCATTTTATCTGTGCTCTGGAGTGCTTGGTTCTCCTGGCCATCACCTTGGATTGATACATGGCTATCAATTGAGATATATGACCACTCTCAACTACACTGTCATGGTCAGAACTGTCGTTTTGGGCATATTCCACACTATAGCTGTTGTCTCATCCTTAATCTTCATGCTGAAGTGACTTCCCTACAGTGGCCACCATGTCATGGTTCATATATACTGTGAGCACATGGGCATTGCTCGACTGGCCTGTGCCAACATTGCTTTCAATATTGTCAATGGGTTGACTGTGGCTCTGCTGGCCGTGTGCCTGGATTCCATCCTCACTACCATCTGCTGTGTCTTTATCCTCCATACTGTCTTTGGTCTTCCACTCTGTGACACCAGCACAAGGCTCTGAGTACCTGTGGCTCCCACCTTGGTGTCACCCTCCTTTTGTACATCCCTGCTTTCTTCTCCTTCCTTGCTTCCACTTACCGTCTAGCATGTGCACATTTTTCCGCCTAACCTCTAAGCATGGTGACTTCTGTGCTCAATTCTGACATCTCTGGGACTAAAACCAAGGAGATTTGTACTCAAATGTCCTTCTGGGATTGCTTCACCTTGGGGATGATGTTCTTCAGTTAAGATATTGAGGGTAGTATAAAAGCTGTTGTAGATGGTTGATAGATTTGTGGGTATGATGGAAAAGTATTAGGTGCAAACCATAGGACTTCTTTTCTAATACTTGGTCAATCATGAGCTTATTTCTTTCCCAGAACCTCAAGATTCTGACAGTACTACACAAGTGGGCCCATTTTATATGTGGCTGTGGGAATCCAGAATCCTGACCCCTGGTTGTTGCTTACATTAACTTTTTGGGTAGTTCTAATTCTTACTTTTGTTCAGACATAACATGGACTTCAGAGAGCAGACATGGGGCCCACAGACATGTATTTTAGGAGCAGAATAGTAGTTGCAAAGGCATTGAGCTTCTCTCCTTTTTTTTTTTTTTAGACCTACTATAATTGTTTGCCCACATTATTCCCAAGTTTGGAACAAATATTGTCAGGGTAACCAAAGAACTCTGCCTTGCTGAATCCAACAGTCATTCCTCAGTCACTGTCCTACCAGGCTCAGTCCTGGAGTGATTCTTACATATGACACAGTAGGTCACACCTGTTCTTTGAAACACTTTGCACTATATTTTTTGACTTTACACATTTTTAAATTGATTCTTCTTTCAAAGACTTTTCCTTATTAGTTTCCTTTGTTAGTTTCTCCTAATCTCCCTGACCTCTTCATTTTGAAGTTCTTGTCTATTTTCTTTCACTTCCTAGAGACTGTATTAGGCAAGTATTCTTCTATATCTGGTTAGTTGTCCTTGTGATGTATGCAGCAAGTGGCACCTTGAAATGTCTTTGGCAAAAATTTTGGTCACAAGTTAATATGCAAAAGAGTCCCTCAGGGAGTCTGCAATAGTGCTGCTGTCTGTCCCTGCTTAACATCCTGACTCGGCTTTGACACAGGACACCATCCTGATATTGATAATGTTCACATTATCAGTATGATAGCATTCTACACTGTCTCTTTGCTACTATCCTTGCCTCACATCTTTTTCTCTATTCTTGACATAGCAGCCACATTTGTTCTTTCAAACACTAAGACAAATTATATAAGGTTATAAAGTTGAAGAAGCAGGCACAGAGAAAGTCCATAATTTCCTGAAGATATACAGTTGTGACTGACATAGATGTAGGAACTTCAGCTCTTGGATCCCAGAGTGTGTTCTTAGCTTTATGCTGCTCCACAGTCGGATTCAATCACTTTGCCTGAAATCAGTGAACAGAAAGTGTATCATAGACACTGGCACAGAGAAGAGAAAAATTATGTTTCCAACTCCTTGGGAGTTTAGAACATCATTTAGAAAGGAGAAGCTCAGAGAATCATCCAACTCACTGGAAAAAAAAATCTACATATTTGTAATAAAAAAAAGCAAATTGAATGCTCCCCCCGCCCCCCACTGAAAATCATTATTAGCATCTAAAAAAAAAAATAGAATAATGTGGATGTGGAGTGGGAGGAAGAGAGGGAGAATAGTGGGAGTTTCCTCAGGGACCAGAGAGAATGATTTGTTTTTCTTTTAAAACTCTCTATGTAGGAAAAGTGTGCATATGGGGTAGTGTGTAACTGTGTGCTTCTGTGTGTGTGTGTGTGTGTATGTGTGTATTTTAAATAGATAGATAGATTTGGGAGTGGCAGGGTATGTTGAAATCTGGCTCTGAGATGGACTACAGAATTAGGAAGAACTTCACAGGAAAACTTCAATGCCTTATTAGGGCCAAATCCCTTAAAACAAAGTTCAGAGGGTCTCCTTTAGTACCAACTGAAAGAGCAAGGATTATAGCAAAAATAAAAAAGGATATTCAATAAAGCAAGATTCCAAGGTTAGAATTATTATAAGGTGGTTGGTTTTGTTATATGCAAAACCACACACACTTTCATAGTGATCCAGAAGAGTTGCTTAAGACCCTGCCAGGGCCAGTTCACACACATCAAGTTGAGTCACTGGCACATGCTCTCAGACCCTTGTCTATCCTCAAAAAGTGAATTTTTTTTTTTTTTTTTTTTTTGAGTACTCACATAACAACATACCTTGCCTCTGTAGGGAAGGAGGTGTAAAAATGGGTTTTGGTGGTCAGGAAAGAGTCACCTTTGGAAATGTTGCCTTCCCTCATTAAATACCAGCCTCATGTTACTTCGGACTTCAGTTATAAGTGATTGATATTGTTTCATTAAGTGCTTCAAGAAACACTGATTCATAAAACTTCTAAGGGCTGCCTTTATCTATAAACAGACCTGGATTTTGAAGCTCTCCCTGGAATTCTAGTCTCACCAGGCTGCCTCAAGCTCTTTCAGTGTCCTTTCTGCTGCCTCTTTTCTGCACCACTGTCTTGTCCCTCTTTCTCTTCCAATCTCATTTACAGCTCCACACATCTGATCTTTCTCCTCTGCATTTCTCTGTGCCAGTAATGACTGGCCCTGGCCCAAGACAGTTCCTTGTGCTCTTTAGTTGGACGTGGCGCTCCCTGTGGCCAGAGCTGAACTTCTCTTCTAGTCTCACCTGTGGATTTTATAGCATTTTCCTCTACTTTCTTTCCTGGGTGAAAAAAATCTCTTCTTTAATCTACCATAATTCTATGGATGTACCACCATATGAATTGTTTCAGTATAATATAAATGAATAAGAATCAAATAACTGAATATCTGCTATGTAGCAGATACCCATGCATTTTCTTTTCTGGGGAGCTGGGGATACCAAGGATTGAACTCAGGGGCACCCGACCACTGAGCCACATCCCCAGTCCTATTTTGTATTTTATTTAGAGACAGGGTCTCACTGAGTTGCTTAGCACCTCCCTTTTGCTGAGGCTGTCCTGAACTTCCTGCCTCAGTCTCCTGAGATCTGTTGGGATTACAAGCATAGGACCCTGAGTGCAGCTTAGACAAGCATTTTCAGTACTTATCTCAATAGCATAACAAAGGTGCCAGTCATTTATTAATTCAACAAAAGATTATGACACACACCAGGGAGGCCAACCATTTTGAGCAGTTGGTTGAAGTATTGGTGGACTTGCTCCTTTTAGAACCGAGATTACTGACATACCAAGGAATACTAAAAAAGAACTTTGATTCAGGGCCATTTCCCCTGAATCCTGAACAATGGAACACTTCATGTCTAAAAGAAAATGGACCTCAAAACACAGGACTGGAAAGAGAAAATATGGTCCCATTAAGCACTTATCTTGTCTGTTTAAATAGTATAGAATGTTATGATAATAACCTGTGAGTTGAGATGACATAAAGGTTTTGCAGAAATAAAACAAATTGCCCAATGATTATTGGAGATGACTCCCTCATTTTATTTCTTTATTGAACATTTTACACATAAGGCATTGTCTTCTCTACATTTATTAAGTGTTCCTCAACATAAAATGAATAGTTAGCTATTAATATTATGCACATTTAACAGTTGACCAAACTGAAGCATAGAAACATTTAGCAACATGCTCAAAGTAACAAATTTAGTAAGAGGAGGGGGTCAAGGTTCAAATCTAAGTGCTGTGAGTTCACTCTGGGTGCCTTTAACTGCCATGCTAAGTTGTGGAATTCAGATTAAAATGAATTCCAAACACCTTTTTCTTAGCAATTAAACTCTAAGGATATTATTCCTACCGTGAAACCCATGTCTTCTTAAGAGGAAAAATTGACTTATTCCTTACTAGGTCATAACTGCTTTTGAGACAATAGTGAAAATGGTATCATCTTTCTGGGAGATTCTGAATTCTTCAACATGGGAACATAACATGTTTAATGTGATAACCAGTCTCCCATTTTATCTGGCGATTCTGCTTCCTTCCAAGTTTCCACCCACATAAACCCAGTCTTGTCTTGTCATAGATCTTCATCCATGTAAATGCCTCTAGAAAGCAATCCTACCCATTTATTTTTCTCATCTACTTAGAATTCATGTTGAGATCTTTCCCAAGTGAAGTAGTCTTAGAAGTCGACTCCGAATCTCCTTGGTTCTAGCTCCATAGATAATGGGATTGAGTACAGGAGGCACCAGCACATAGAGATTGGCCAGAAAGATGTGCACATGCTTGGGAACTCGGTTGTGGCCAAAGCGGTGGGTGAGGAAGGAGAAGAAGGCAGGGATGTAGAAAACGAGGATGACACCAAGGTGGGAGCCACAGGTACTCAGAGCCTTGTGTCTGGCATCTTGAGATGGAAGACGAAAGATGGCATGGAGGATGAAGCCATAGGAGATGGCAATGAGGATGGAATCCAGACCCACGGCCAGAAGGGCCACAGTCAGCCCATAGACAATATTGACAGTGATGTTGGCACAGGCCAGTCGAGCAATGCCCATGTGCTCACAGTAAGTGTGAGCCATGATGTGGTGGCCACAGTAGGGCAGTCGCCTCAGCAGGAAGATGAAAGGGGAGACAACAGCTATACTACGGATTAAGCCAACCAGTCCAATACTGCCTATTACTGTATTGTTGAGGATAACTGTATATCTCAGTGGGTTGTAGATAGCCACATATCGATCAAAGGCCATGGCCAGGAGAACCGAGGACTCCAGAGCATAGATAGAATGGACACAAAACATCTGTGCCAGGCATCCAGCAAAGGAAATCTCACCTGCATGGAGCCACAAAATGGCAAGTGTCTTGGGCACTGTGGTGGAACTGAGAGCCAGGTCAGTGAGTGAGAGAAGGCAAAGGAAGAGGTACATGGGTGCATGAAGGGCACTGTCTGTCACAATGACAAGGATGAGGGCAGCATTGCCAAGCAGAGCTACCAGATACACGGCACAGAATGGAATCCCGATCCAGATGTGGGTAAACTCCAGCCCTGGGATTCCTGTCAGGAAGAGAGTGGCTGGGAGACTGGTCTCACTGATGTTGGAGGCTGACATCCTTCCTGGCAACCCAAGAGTTCCTTCCAAGGGTTGATGGTATGCCTACCCTGTAACAACAGGTGTGTGGTTGATTCACATGAAAAGATCATCTTTCTGTGAAATAATATTTCTTAGGCTGAGAATAATGTGTTTTACTTGTTCAAGCACCTCAAGGGTATTTCACTGAGTGACAACATGCCCTTAACTTTTTGACAGTGATTTGATGATGCATTCATCTTTTTTTTCTCTGTTTGTAAACTATCTTCCCAGATATATGCCATGTACTTACTTTTATATATCACCTGAAGTGCCTAGTAAGAAGCTAGACAAGCGGTGTGCAATGGTGCATGCCTGTAATCCTAGAGACCTGAGAGACTGAGGCAGGAGGATTACAAGTAGTTCAAGGCCAGCCTCAGCAACTTAGCCATGCCATATGTAATTTAATAAGACCCTGTCTTAAAATAAAACATAAAAAGGGCTGGGGATATGACTATATGACTCAGGTTAAGCAACCTGGGGTTAAAAACCCTGGTCCCAAAAAAGCAAATAACAACACAAAAAAGGAGCTAGACAACCTGGATATAATTACATACTTCCTGATTTATTACCTATAATGATAGGAGCAGTCCTGTAGGTTTAATAGAAGGAGTGAGTTAAGTCATCTATGCTATCTGGGGCGAAAACATGCTCAACTATGTCAGAGTCAGCTCGCCCTGCAAGCCCATCAGTGTAATAACGGAATATTATGGTCAAATTAGAATGGTAAGTGTTAATAAAGACCAATGGAGGGAGAAAGCAGGGGTTGCTGACCTTGCTAACCACAAAGATCCTGGAGAATTCTATTTTGACTGTAGAGGAATACCTAGCATTATATATTCTCTCCTTAACATTTTTTGTACTTAAAAGGGCCCTGAAGAGAATACCAGTAAACCTGAGTTTCAGTCCAGATTCTGTAACAAGATCGAGGTATGACCTTGAAAAAAATCTCTCTGTTCTCTGGGAAAATTCAGTTCAGAAAGGGCATGATTCTGTAGTCATTCTCTTCTTTTCTATCAGCTCACTAAGCAGCACAGGAGAAATCCCAATACCTATTTGTGTCTCAGTTTGTCTTGTCCAAACTGGGAAAGACGTCATCTGGCTTACCAAATTTTGTAGGTCAGCAAAGATAAATATCAAGGTATTAAATGTTTGGATTCTCTAGATAATACCTCGCCTTCCCCTCCTCCCTCTTCCTCCTCCTCCTCCTTCTTTCACAAGCCCTTTATCTCCTAACTGTATATATTCTAAAGTGTTTAATTATCATTCATACCCCTTTCTAACAGGAAGACCAGGTTCAGAGAGGTGAACTGATGTAATTTAGATCACAGGCATGTTGCTTGCAGAACTGAAATTAGGCCTCATATCTTCAGTTTCAGAGTGTGATGGTTATTTCTTATCCCACAGTCCATTAATATGGTCAATAATTGAATTTTTAACTCTTCCAAAGAAGCAATTTCAATTACTATCAATTCTAACATTCCAATAGCCTTTCTTTACTCTTTTTCTGAACACCAAAGATGCAAAGACAACTAAGGAGCCCCTTCCTGTTTGCAGTCAGATTTTCAATGATGATAGTATAAGGTTTTGGGGCTCGGCTTTGACACTGGCCTGTGATGCTGGGAGAAAGAAACTTGGATGGTGGAGTCTGGAGAGCTGAAATCACAGTCTTCCCCTCTTCTCTCTTCCTGGCCTGCTCTTGCTCTATAAGGATGTTTTCAAATGGTGGTTGCAATTTATCTGCTGCTCTCTCAGCAGCTATGGATAGGAGGGCTAGAAAGGTTAGGGTAAGAGCAGGCTTTATTTTCCTTCCTTGGAGAAACAAGGGAAATTTTTTTACAACAGGACTCCCTCCCAAAGTTTTCTCAGCATTGTGTCTCGGAGTCCTACGATGGTTGAGTTTTTTTGTTTTGTTTTTTTAATATATATTTTTAATTGTCAATGGATCTTTTGTTTTATTTATTTATTTATATGCAGTGATGAGATCGAACCTAGGGCCTCATACATGCCAGGCAAGCGCTCTGCCACTGAGCCACCACTCTGGCTCCAGGTTTTGAGGTTCTGGTGTCAGTCCTAGATAGCAAGACAGTTAATTAACTCATGGGTCATTTTTATTTTTATTTTTTTTAAACTGAACACCGTTGCTGGCAAATCTGATTTTTAAGATCTTACCTGCATGACAGACATGCACTTGCAGGTGGAGCAGTGAGTCAAGATCCACAGTATCCATGTGAAGCTGTGTGGCAGAGGATGGTTGTGCAATGGCTTGGGCAGGTGGTGTGTACCTGGATACCAAGTTTTGTTTAGGCAAGTGACATCTATGTCTGCAGGTTCAGATGTGTGGTATGAGGGAGCAGAGGGTCTGAATATGCAACCCGTGTTCTCAGTTTTCTCAGCTCAGTACGTGTCTTCAGCTCATCTCTCTATTCCAGCCTTCTTTGGTTGAAGGCCTTGGTAAGTGAGACTATTTATTGCTTCTCTCTGTGATGCTCAGGTGTGAAAACTCAGGTGGCCTTCTCTAGGGATTTGATTTGTGGTATGTCTGTTGAGGAAGAGAAAGAAAGTAAGCAGTTGATAAAAGAAGAAAGGAGTCAGGAAAACTTTTTGGTATTTTTGTAATGAAAGTGGAAATTAAATATCTAATATATATGCTTTATTCTCAATTTTTATTTCTTTTCTCTTCTTTTCTTGACTCCCTTTTCTGTCCTTTTATCTGGACTTCTGTGAGCCTCCTTGAATTCTCACTCAAGGTGAATCAGCCAGAATTCTGGGCCTGTAAGGGTATGGTGAAAGATGGGTGTGAATGGTGCAGCAAATACTGGTATTGACATGTACACATAGTGTGGCACTCTCAGACCACTGACACCTGCACATTTGGACAAAATGCTCATTCAAAGACAAAAATACTAATAATTATTTCCAATGATAGCAAAGTAGCAAACAGAGTACAGGAGGTTTCTGAGCATGGCTTATTGCAGTTGCCCATGTTGTATGCCCACAAAGCCAGTCCTTATAGGAAAAAACCTCAGTCTCTGTCTAGATTCATCATATCTCATGGCAGTTACCAGCTGATGTCAGGAAGGTTTATGTTCATCAGAACCCTCTTCCAGATTCATTCATTTCTCCTCCACTTCAGAGAACTACACTCTTACAGCATTCCTTCTCCTCTCAAATTCATCCAAATCAGTTTTCTTCAAGATTTTAATTTTAGTTATTTCCTTAAAAATTTTTAAATGTACTTACATGCCCCTTCAGAAATTTTGAGTTGAAATCTAGAAGTTATCATTAAAAGCTTAAATATTTTAAAAAAATGTAATTTTCAGTATATTGTGGATTTTTACATTTAAAAATTAACCTGTCATATACTATTTTAAATATACAAATGGAAACCTTAGACTCTAAAATTTTTACATTTACCATTATTTACTTAATATCCCCAGCCCTATTTAATATATTATTTTGAGTCAGGATCTCACTGAATTGTTATAGTGCCTCGCTGTTGCTGAGACTGACTTTGAACTCGAGATCTCCTGCCTCAGCTTCCCCAGATGCTGAGAGTATAGGCATGCACCACAGCACCCAACTGGGAAAGTTTTTCTTAAATGTCAGAAATTTAATATTATTGTTTTGTCTCCTTGGAATTGGTCCATTATCCTACCTATTCATTTTTGCTTTAATATCTCATGATGATAACTCTCATACTTAAAATATGTATAAAAATTGGAATTATTTTTTTCCTAAAATAACAGACTTCAATGTAAAAATATTTTATTGTAATTATCATGATGATGCTTCAATAAAAGCAATATGAAAATCTTTAAATTTCATGCATTACTAAACAGGTTTTTGGAAATATTTTTCTTTATGAGAATTATAGAACTTTCTTTTTCTTCCAAAGTTACTTTATGTGTCTACAAGTCAATATTGATGGAGTGAGGAAAGTTTCACATTAAGTTATTCTTAATATTATTTACAAAAATTAAGCTGTAAGAAATTATTCACATAAATAACCTAATTGGGAATGACTTTTGTTTCTGCAATGCAGGATTTATGTCATAATAAGAGTAGCTGCTATAATCAGTAACTGTCCCAAGAAAGTAGATTCTGGCTGTTTGAAACTGAAGGAGGGGACCTACAGAGTGATCCACAGATCTTTAAGGAGATATTCCAGTCAGGTAGTGCTGTACGTCTGAGAGACATGATGAGGTTGTCTAAAAATAAGAGATAGATAAAAATGTAAGCAGAAACCACTGTTTTTATGAGAATCAACTGCTTTGCTTAGAGAAAAAAAGGTGCTTGGGTGACACAGAACCAAAATATGAATAGGATCCCTTAACTCTCTTCCGGTGTTCCCGTATGCCTCTAATGTTTCCTGTTGGCAGAGTCTGACAGACAGCTGATTGGCAAAAGAAAAGTGTGGTCCCACCTGAGCATGGGAGGGCAGAGCACAGACAGAGTGGTGGAGCTGAAAGACAACAGCTTGTTCAGGACAGAAAGCCTGCAGGACCTAGGTGCACAAGTATGCATTGTACTTGCATAGTATTTTGGGATTGAATAAATGAGAAGCATGTAAAGATTCGAAATAACCCAGTTTATTTTGTCAGACTTCACAATTTTTTTATTAACATCAACATTTTATTCATTTGACCACCTAGAGACTTGCGAGTTATTTTTGAAGACATTTTACTTTTATTACTTTACCCAATTTAAATTGAACCTTTTTAAATCACGTGAATTAAAAGTATCTGGATCCATTTTTAAATTTTAATTTTAGGAGCGCTCAGTTTTGATACAGACAAAACATGACATCAGACAGCACGACATACAAATAACACAAAATCAAAGGCCTTGTAACTTTATAGGTGAATCTCCATTGCAATGTAACAGATGTTCAAAAACTCTAGTTGGATAAAAAATAGAAATGATCAAAAAGTCATGAGCTCAAAAAAAATGTAGAATTAAAAATAAACAAGAGTCCTGGAAAAATGATACAGCTGTTAATTATTTAAGTATAGCACCATAAAATTTACTTTTGCTGGAGTTCAGGTAAGACTCCTTTTGCTTTTTTTTTTTTTTTCTTGGGTTTGAGACGGTCTCCTACTGAGTCTTCAGGCTTCCTCTATTTACATTTCAATGCAAACCTTGACTGAGATCTGGAAGTAGCTAACAGGTTTTAGCAAAAATTTTGTGCCTAGGGCATTTTAGCCATTTTTTCCTCTTTAGTAATCAATTCAGTTTTGGATGCAAAAAATTGTTAAACATTATCTCTCACTACTTGTGGGGAATTGGGCAGCTATATCATACTCCTTACTGGGACATGCCACTGATGATTGGGCTGGTTAATCCCTCCCCACTGGCAGGAGGACTAGGTGGGCTGGGCTGGGGAATGGAAGCAGAAACAGCTGAGTAGAAGTTGGAGGAGGAGGAGGGATTAAGAGGGGGAGAAGAAGGAGGCTTTTGAGTTTGCAGGAAGAGCATAGAAGCACAAGAAAGAAGAGACTTGAAGATAAGGAATCCCTTTCCATCTGCCCACTCACTCACAGAAGCTGTGTGCCAATATCTTTGGTAGCCACAATCCACCTTCCCAAGGAGCGATCTTTCATTCCTGCACAGGCCAAATTGTGATCGGTAGTCATTCCTTCCCAAACTAACATTTCAGCATTTACCAGGAAGGCCATACAAGGAGGGGGGAGGTTAGAATCAGTGAGTTCTCTCCCAGTATCATAAAATGGTCGCTGGGAAGATTTCCCGCCATACAGAAGGAGGAGGGTGAGGGCTTTCATTGGAGTCTGATGTGGTCCCAGAATACAAGATGGCGGCAATGAGCCTCCCCAGGGTGGAAGTGGCCCCTCACTATGTGTAGAGGCTGGCTGCTCTTGTGGTTCCTCAACCTTGGGAGGAGTGGACAGAGATGGATTGGGCCCCTCCTTAAAGGTCTCCCAATGTTGTTTACTATGTGGCAAGTTTCTGGAAGGAGATGCAATGGGAGGAGCTGATGGTTCTTTAGGCGGTGGCTCTTTGGGGGGAAACTTGGAGCCCCCTTTGGGAGGTCCTGGAGAGAAGCAGGCCTTAAGGGCGGATAATGTAGGGCAGACTCCCAATGGGGGACCCTCCCCTAAATTGATTTCCCTCTTCCTAACAAGTTGTTCTACACGATCCCATGTGGACCAGTCAAAAAGATTAGCGGCAGGAAGCCAAGGGGCCACTGGAGTAAAGGTGTCCCAGGCTTTTTCCGCCTGTGTAACAGACAACTCAAGGCCCCTACTCTTCAGCATGAGTCTAAGAGCTGAGAGCACAGGGTCACCATGTGTGGTGTGTGTTTGCCCCATCTTTTCAGGGATGCCTTACCTTGGAACTCGCTTGGCCCGATCTGCTAGTGCTGACTCTTCGCTTTGGCTGCGGATCAGCCTTGAGGTGCCCCACATTGGGTGCCAGATGTCGGGGTCTTTAGTCCCCTTGCTCTTCTTGACCAGCGACAAGGGAAGGAAGCACTCTCCAATAAGGCCAGACTGGGAAAGGTAGGGCCAACTGACCTTCCGCACCCAGCCCTCCGGGCGGAGGACAATCAGATGCGTCAGGGAGACCAGTCACAGAAGGAACTCCAATAATTCTTATTTACTATTTAATGTAACAGAAAACTATATACTACTAAGAAATAGGAAACATTTTGCAAGATTAAATCATACTGAATACAATTGCATAATATATTGGATAAAAATAATTTTAATTGAATAATGACTTCTCTTCTAATGTATGTCTTCGCTAAACATATGCAAACAAGTGCACATGACATAAATTTTTGTCTTTATGAGTCAACTGGTGGCTGGGCACAGTGGTGCACACCTGTAATTCCAGCAGCTCAGGAGGCTGACAACAGTGAGGTGCTAAGCAATTCAGTGAGACCCTGATTTAGGGCTGAGATGTGGCTCAGTGATTGAGTGCCTCTGGGTTCAATCCCTGGTACCCCATACCCTCAAAAAGGAGTCATCCAATGACTTTGAAACTTTTGCATTTTACTTATAATTACTAAATACAATAGTTAAAATTTTTGAAGGTATTTATCTTTCTAGTAATAACATAGCTTACTGAGAAATTTTTTAATCACAACTTTAAAAAAGTCCTTCAGGTGAATGTGTGAAAAAAATCATTGTTTCACCCTTTCTTTATATTTTTTCCATGAAATGTTCCTTTAATAGTTCTGACTTATTTAACTTTAAACCAGAGATTAGAGGCCAAACCACTACCAATGTCCTATATTGTAAATACACTTTATGATATATTTAAATTCAGCTCTTTTGAACCCCGCCAGAATCTTCTGGTTTAAGGACACTATTTACCAGCACTGGGCCCCTTGATAATCAGATATTCGTTTGGCAGAGGATCCTTATGACACATTACTTATGGGACAACAGGAGCCATGAGACACGATGTAAGAGGTAAGCCCTGCTTGGCTGAGAAGACAGGCAGTTGCCTTGGCCTTTGCACAGAGCTCTGAACCGCCTTAGGGAATAAGTAGCAGGAGGTGAACACTGGGATCCTGCTGCGAGGAGCCTCTATTCCCAGCAGACTTTGTCTAGGGGATATGAGGTCTTGCTACAGCCTTCTACTGCTCAGAGGTTGAAAGTTGGGTCTTGTGAACTGTGGTGAGTGTAAGGTCTTCCACAGCCTTGGACTGACCTGGGCACAGCACAGCCCACTTCTCCAAGAGCACCTGAGACAGGCTGGGGCATGGCTTTTAGCTGTTCTGCTTTATTTATCTATGTCACTAAAACTCCTTCTTTAATCATGCTTCCCCTTTCCTGACCTGGCTCTTCTCACCTCCATATTATTTCCTGTATATTTTTCATCCTTTTTTTCTCTGCCTATGTCTCCCTCTCTCTTTTCCCTGTTCTTCTACCTCTGTCTCTCTCACTTTTTGTCACTTCTCTCCTTATTCTCTTTCCCACTTTTTGCTTGGTGTGAACAGAGGGAAAAATATGAGGGAATAGAAAGAACACTATCGGCGGAAGCCACTGAGCTGCACTCCATCATTTCCAGGTACATTGGGAAAGAGATGCTAAATCCAACCTTATTCTGCTGCAGAAAGTTTTTAGTTAAGGTAATTTTAGACTTCCTTATAGTGAACAGTGCTGCTTGGTGGAAGGAGACTTGGGTGGGTTGTTCAAGAAGTTGGGTGGTTTTGAGACCATCTTCTCTAAAATCTTCAATGTCCATTTGCACAGTAATGATGGGGGATTGTTGCACTGCACAGATTCCCTAGGGATTATCAGGTTCATCCTTCCCACTGCTTCATATCCACCCAGCATGTCCTTGGGTCTCTTCTCATAACCTCACTTGGGTTGATGTAAGGTAATGTTTCTCACCTTTTCCCTGGTGAGAAACTTTGTAAGAGGAGCAACAGTAGTCTGCTATGGGCATGGAGAAATGCTTTTTTTTTTTTTTTTTTTTTTTTTTAAATCAATTCATAGGAAAAATAAGGTGATGGGTGGAATGTTTTAATGTTATAATTTTTCTTTCTCAATTCTTTGTACTTCACTTTTGCTTGATGTACCACAATCTATGATGTGAAGATATATGATTTAAAATGTTTTTATCTAACACATACTTTTTTTTGTTAAAGTAAACACAAAAACCAATAAATTTGCAATATAAACATGGTTTTAAATAGCACAAATAACACTAAAAGCAATGTATCTATAATGCTTACTAAGAGGTAGTATATGTTCCAAGTTCAATTTCTCTCTCTCCTCTAACATATTTATGTATATATCCATAGAGCAACTCTATTGTTGCCCCATTTTATAAGTAAAGGAGATAGTTTACGAAATCTTTCTAATGTAACATGAATATTATGTTGCTATGGTGGAACTCAAACCCTTACCAGGAACATATAATGCCTCTTACGAGCTATTTATTTTCCAGGCCTCCTGAAAAGACCTTGAAATATTAAACATGGTGGGTCTTGGACTATGTAAGGACCTTGGGATTGAAGTGGAATTATAGAGTTCAGATTTTAGCTGTGTAACTTTGACACCAGAATTCCTATCCTTTGTCACACATTTGTTTGCTAATCTTGCAGGATGGCTGTAAATGTTCACATCTCTAGTAGATTAAATAGGATCATAGCTATGAAATTTGAGGTGTATGAAGGTTAGCCAACAGAACATCCTTAAGGCAGGCATCCGGTTAGCTATCAGTGAAACCAAATGAGATGGGCAACTACCCTGCAATCTGTTCTGTAAGTGGTTTAAAAAAGAAGCCTTTATTTCAATAGCTGTTACTTCATGATCACCTGGCCATTCCACCAGTGAATTTCATGAATGAAATCCATCATAATCACAATTTATAAACTTTGGTGTTTTTTTTTTTTTTTTTTCCTCTCTAGGAGCAGTAACAACCTTAAACATATGGTGTAGTTTCTCTGAAAGACCCACCTTACTGATAACTAATGTTATCAGTTGCCTCTCATGGGCAACCTCAGGATCAATTCCTCTGATGTTCCCAGCTTTATTCTGATTGGTTTTCCAGGAATGGAGGCCATGGAGCCCTGGCTATCCCTTCCTCTCCTTTTATTCTATGCCATCTCCATTGTGGGCAACAGCCTCATCCTCCTCATTGTAAAGGAGGAACAGAGCTTGCACCAGCCCATGTACTACTTCTTGTCCCTGCTCTCAGTCAACGACTTGGGTGTGTCCTTGTCCACACTGCCAACTGTGCTGGCTGCCCTCTGCTTCCGTGCCCGAGTGATCACCTTTAATGCTTGCTTGACTCAAATGTTTTTCATCCACCTCTTCTCTTGGACAGAGTCTGGCATCCTTCTGGCTATGAGTGTTGATCGCTATGTGGCCATCTGCAACCCACTGCGCTATGCTGCAGTGCTCACCAATACCCGCATCGCGACCATGGGCCTGGGGACTGTCCTCCGCAGCTTTGCTCTCATCCTGGTCTTCCCACTGCTGCTGCACAGACTGCCCTTCTGCCATGCCCAGAATGTTCTCTCCCATCCCTTCTGCCTTCATGTAGATATGATTAAATTGGCATGTACTGATGTCTCCCTCAATAGCCGTTATGGGCTGTCCATTGTGCTGCTCACCTTTGGCCTGGACTCGGCACTCATCCTCTTCTCCTATGGACTCATCCTGCGATCAGTGCTAGCCATCGCCTCTCGGGAGGAGCGTCTTAAGACACTCAATACGTGTGTGTCCCACATCTTGGCTGTGCTTATCTTCTATGTGCCCATGGTTAGTGTGTCCATTGTGCATCGCTTTGGGACTGGCTTGCCCCCTGCTGTCCGTATCCTGATGTCCATCCTCTACCTCTTTGTGCCTCCCATGCTGAATCCTGTCATCTACTCCATTAAGACAAAGGAAATACGCCACAGACTGTTTAAGATGCTTTTCAGGTTCAGATTCTGACTCCTTGGCAGATCTAGAAGCACAGGATGATTTCGTGTTGGGAGAATAGCCAGCCAGCACAGTAGGAATAGCACAATCAGGAAATGTGGGT
Source organism: Sciurus carolinensis (assembly GCF_902686445.1). Taxonomy (NCBI): domain Eukaryota; kingdom Metazoa; phylum Chordata; class Mammalia; order Rodentia; family Sciuridae; genus Sciurus; species Sciurus carolinensis. The sequence goes on from NC_062223.1 coordinate 72,512,121, forward strand.
GATGCCCTTCAAGTTCTAGGATTAGAATATCAGGTTTGTACCTGCCATCTTGGATTGTAACCACAAATTAACCACAAAAATGTCCTTTAGAGGCAGAAAAATGGTCTTTTGTGAAAAATAATCAAAAGAATGCTGAGTATCATCACAGGGCTATTTTAGAGGAGTTGGAGTTGGAAACAAAATTTGAGATATTAGTTGCATTCTAGTTGTGGGCCTGCATAACTCTTAAAAGAGACAGAGGCACAGATAGGAGTGATTATGAGAATACAACATTTTCAATGTGTAAGTTTAGTGTGGGTGATTGATTTTTGATACCGTCCTCAGCCAGGGTCTTTGATACCACAGTCTTTGAAAAAAATGTGCTTTAACAGTTTTGGTATTGAAGTGGTCAGAAGGAGGCTCTAGGATTCCTAGGATTTCTTTCCCAATGGGATAGACCAGGAGGTATGCAGGCGCTTGACTTCATTTCCACAAACTAAACTGCCCTTCCCTTCTCTATCTCCTGAGATGTCTCTCTCTCTTTCTCATATCTGTGTGCTTTCCCTGGACAGAATCTGAGTTCCCTGGGGTAGCAGTCTTTTCTTATTCTATTCCATCCATCCACAGAAAACCTCCTAAGGGCCCTCCACTAAGCTATCTGATGGTGCTAGTGTAATAATGCAAGAGTACCTGAACAAGTGTCAGAGTAAACGATAACAAATGAATAAATGAGAAGATAATGATTGAACAAATTAATGGATAAGCATGTGAACTCTTTTCTCATATTAGAGTTTCATGTCTGAATGTTTCTTCTTTCTCTAGACTCCACAATCTCCCCTACAGATACAGTGTAAATGAGAAGTAAGATCCTCTACAACCTGAATGAACTTCTCTATGTCTTAATTTTTTTATTTGTGAAATGAGACACCGATCTCTGATTTAGTTACCTTCTAAGCTCGTTTTGAAGTTAACTAAAATAAATTGCTCTAAGATTGGATAATAAAATAATTATTCAGCTTATTTCCTATTATTATTATTATTATTATTATTGTTATTATCTTTTTTGTGGTACTAAAGATTGAACCCAGGGCTGCTCTTCCATTGAGTTATATCCCCAGCCCTTTTTATTTTTTGTTTTGTATGGGTCTTAAAAGTTTCCCAAACTGGTCTTGAACTTGCAATTCTCTTGCCTCAGCCTTTCCAGAGTTGCTAGGATTACAGGTGTGCATCACTGTGCCTGGTCAAGTTTCTCATATTATTTTTATTCAGCAAGGATAAATGGAATATTCTGTTCAGTTTCAAAATATCACAATCACAAACCATTGTCTAAGAACTGCTTAAGAGTTTTCTGTACCTTAACTTTAAGTAGTACTGTTTATTACCTGTTTTATATTCCCACTGTACTCAGGTACCTGTTTAATCATATCTTTTTGGTTAATTTGTCACCTCTGCTCGACTCTAAGCAACTCATGTCTAGGAACCATGGTTTCATTTAACTCTTGAACCTCTAATACAGGGCCTGAAACACTTCAGACTCACACAAATATAATTCAGGAATGAAATAAAAATGATTATATTTGTACAACTATAAATCAACAATAGAATGTGGGAAAATGATTGTAGTTGCATATATTTGCATGCCAACATGCTCTTTATACTTTAATGCTTATTATGTCCTATACTGTTTTACCCTAAAATAGATTATAATTTTACTGAAGTACAGTTTTATATAAAGTCTTGTTACTGGTCAGTTTAAATATCATATGTATTATAAGTGAATAAAAACCAAATTGACATTTCAAGCTTTGTACTAACACACTTGGGATATTTACATTGCTTATAGCTTATGTACTATCTGACCTACCCATGGAATTTTACTAGAGTGATGTCATTGTATACGACTTTTAATAGGTGTTTAAATAAATATTTTTGGGTTGATGTTGTTTAATGATGTTGAATCCATCACAACTATGACATAATGAAATTATTGCTATGATATGTGAAAAATGTGATTTCACTATAATTATCTTGTCCTTTTCCAGAACTCTAAAGCCATGGTTTAGTTATTTTTATGTGCCTGTGAAAGTTATGTAGGGACATCTAGGTTACTGTTTTCCACAACACATTCCATAAATAATGGCAGTCAGTGGGCCTGGGGAGATAGCTCAGTTGGTAGAGTGCTTGCCTTGTAAGTACAAGGCCCTGGGTTCGATCCCCAGCACCCAAAAATAAAAATAATAATAATAAAAAAATAATGGCAGTCAGAATGCATCTCTTGGTCTTGGAATCTTCCCAGTCTGAAAGGGGCTCAGCAGACATTTGCTGTTGGCACTTGTCATCTTCTAAGTTGATTAATTGGAGTGCTAATGGCTCTGTCTGGATCCGACATTTCCTTATCTGGAAATGTTCCTCAGACTAGTTCCCTAGTTTGCCAACGAGAGCTATGATTACAGCCATGTTCTCACCATTGCAGCGCCCTGGTCATGAAGGTCATCAGGTATATCCAGTACTAGGTCTTGGCTGCTTTAACCTCTTCCTATGATTCAGTCTTCACTGCTCAGAGTCTGCTTGGTTCATAATCCATACTTCTAGAACTGCAATATGAATTGTGCCTGGTGTCTTTAAGAAAGACTAGGGACGCCCAGTCTTGGGTGAGGAAAGCTCCATCATTAGTCCCTTGATTAGCAATGACTATATTTCCATCCTGAGAAGATGGAGAGGATCAGAACTGTCACTTTGTATCATTTTATAACTAAACATCCCCAAGTACAATAAAAACACTTAGTGACACCCACAGTATATGGCATTGACGTTCTTTTTTTGTTGTTGTTGTTACTGGGGACTGAATCCAGAAACATTTTACCCCTGAGCTTCATCTTCAACACTTTACATCTCTTACTTTGAGACAGAGTCTTGTCAAATTGCTGAACTGGCCTCAAACTTGGGATCAAACTGTTTAGGATGCTGGAAACAAAGGCTGATATGTTTACTCAGCCCCTCAGATCACTGGGATTACAGGCCTGCGCTACTGTGCCTGGCAGCATTAAAGTTCTATACAGAGAACTGAGGGAAGGAGATGCAAACTTGGTTCCGTGGGAATGAAAAACATGGTGTCCAATGAAAACGTCCTGGAGGACATTATATTAAATAAAATAAAGAAGTCTCAGAAAGAGAAATAACTCATGATCTCATTCATGTGTGGAATCCCTGGAGAGAGCAGCAGGGGGAGAATGGGGAGAAGCTGGTCCCTGTCCCTGGATACATTGTTACAATGAGACAGGAGGAATAAGTTGTGGTTTCTTACAGCATAAGATGATTATAATTAAAAATAATCCATTCATTGTATATATCTAACTAACTAAAAGAGAGAATTTCGAATGTTCTTACCACAAATAAATAAATGTTTAATATATATGCTAATAACCTTGATTTGATCATTACACAATATATACATGTATTGATACATAACATAGTAACCCATAAATAAATATAATCACTATGTATCAATCAAAAACAAAAGTAAAACAAAAATTACTTAAAGTAAAATGTGAACTGGAAGAAACTTCAGCAGATAAGTGTGTGTGATAAAGAAAAGAAATACATGTGATCAAGGAATCAGGATTGCTATTGTAATTTTTTGGTGCTGGGGATCTAACCCAGGGCCATGTGCCTGCTAAGCAAGTGTTCTACTACTGAGCTAAGAATATGCTCTCCTGCATTAAAATCCTGACTCCTAGATTTTACCACATCTTTAGTACCCAGGAATCAGGATTTTAATGCAGGAGAACAGTAGGGCAAATCCACCGGTATCAGCTGCATAATAGTCCTGGAAACTCATACAGAGATAAGCAAGAGAAGAGAGCTCTAGGTGGAGGTTCTCAAGAAAAGAGAGTTTAGTAGAAAAGTAGTGAATTAAAAGGGTGAACAGATTTGAGGAAATGATAAAATCAATGGTTTAATTAAGTAGTCCAAATGTAATGTACCTTAGATATTGTTTAAGATGCTTCTATATTTACATTTCATATTTTCTTCCCTCTCATAACACTCACACCAAGTGTTCTGATCACCTACTTCTATCATATAATCTTACTTTTTATTTTAGAAGAATGTTGATGTGATTCGACAGGAATTCTGAACTTCCTATTACTAAGTCTGAGTGTGTCCTCTTTATCTTATTCAAAGCAATGTTGGTAAAGTCCCTATTCTGCAGAATACTTGACCCCACCATTGTCACCATTTATAGACTTCATAGGTGAATATTTAATATCTAATTTCTTACTCTGAAGTCTTCGAATCCCTGTGTTCTACCATCCGTTTCAAGAAAATAATAGTTTGATTAATGCGATGATAAGAGACACAGAGAAAATGTTAAGACAGAACAACTTCCAATATTCTAAGTCAGTCATAGAAGGTTTCCAGATCATTCCCTTTCAAGGTTAATCCCTGCATTTGTGTTGTCCAGTCTGTGAAGAATGACACTTCTTTGTTCTCTGCCTTCCTCTTCCTGCCGCCTAAGGCTTAATGTATTTGCTTTCTATTGCTGTCGTAAGAAATGATCACACATTTAGCAGTTTACAACGACAAAATCTCTTATAATTTCTGTAAGTCAGAAATTTCGGGAAGAATCTGCTTTGAAACTCACTTAGGCTGTTGGTTCCAGTCAGTTCCCTGTAGTGGTAGGGCTGAGGTTTTCCATTCCTTTGCAAAGGATTCAGTTGTGGCTTTGTCCATGTTAATCCTCACGCTTTCCAATTGAATCCTTCAAGTAATGATGGACTGTGTGCCTCTCATACTTTGAATTCCTGACTTATCTGCCTCATTGTTGTGACTCTAGCCTGGAAAATTCTGTGCTGTTAAGGGATTGTGAGATTTCATGAAGTCCACCTGAATCATCCAAAAGGAAAAAGAAAAAAATTCCCATCTCATGGTGCATAATCTAATAGAGTCTTCAAAGTTCATGGAATGACGTATTCATAGGTTCAGAACATAGGCATCACTGGGGAGGCATTCTTCCAGCCTCATTCACCTCAGTAATATTCACTCAGTAACATTCACTTATTCTTGAAGAGATGACAGCACTATGAGTGACCTGGAAACTTCCTATGACTGCCTTAGAATATTGCACGTTGTCCTTTGTCTTGCCTTAACATTTTCTCTGTGTCTTTCGTCATTGCATTAATTGAACTATGAATTGATACACCTATTCATCTACATACCCCATGACTAATATCATGTCCAGGTTTATTATTACTTGTGTTATATTCATCTTATTCCATAGACCTTGAATGTAGGCACTGTGACAGTTGAAAACTTTTGTTGTTGTTGTATTCATATGGGAAAAGTTAAAGAGAAAGACGTTGAACAAGGAACCATGGACACTGAATTCTGAAAAATCCCTGTGTACTGAGCAGGTTTAGGGTGGCTTCCTGACCTGTGTGCATGAGATTGGTGTGACTGTGGGAAGATCTAAGACTTTTCTAGAGTCACTGAATCCTGTGTTCTGATTTATCTCTGAAAGGATTCTTGAAAAGTACCTGCATTTTCAGGAACACTGGATATGTGAGAGGAACTTTCTAAAGTGACTTTCTCCCTGGTTTGGTTCAAGTGTGAGCCTGCTGTTACTAAACTCTCTTCCTTCCAGCTGTATCTGCTAGTGTTTTCCTGTAATTAAGTTCTTCAGGCTACTCCAAGTGTTTATTCTTATTAGTCTGAACACATAGCTCAATGTCCATCTCTAGGTGTTTACACTCAGGAGTTAATTTCTGGAACTGAAACCTAACCATGAACTTCTACTGATGCTGTATGGCAGCCAGTGGGCTTCCTGCTTCCCACACAGTCACTCTCGTAATCATCCCAATCATTCTGTGATATGAGATCATTAACTATGGATGAAAAATGAAACTGTGGTTTAGAGACTTTGTCAAGACCAGTGGAAGAATCTGAACTCAAAACCAGGTTCACCTTCTCAAGGCAAGTGGTCAATCTTGACTCCAAATCAGTTGCCGAACTTTATTAAGTAGCCTCTATTGCCTAGGTATTTAAGTATTTGTGAAGAAACCAACACAGTGCTGTGTTCTTAATACCTCATTAATAAAGGAACATATTTGAGATATAACCACATTCTGCTTGGTCAGGCATGGTGCACCGGTTTTCGTCATGCTGGGGGTCAATTTCATGGATGATCCAGGTGAGAATTTCACTTGTTCTAGTAAACTCAAATGCTGAAATTTAGTCTTATGGCTTGAACTCTCTTCTTAGTGTTCTTTTTATCAAGACTCCTATGGGTTTGATCACAGGTGTAGAGTGGGCAGGACATAAACTGATTTAGATGAAAAAGATATAACTATCATTCTGCCACTAATGAGGTATATAATTGAGATATCTAGTCAGATATTTCCAATTACTTCTAAAATGAGGGTCTAGTTACAAAGTTCAGATCATTCCTGCTCATGGGACATGAAGGACCTGTCAGGGAGGTGTGGAGCACTGTTGATGTTCTGTATTCCCAGAAGTCCATGAACACCTGAGCTGATAGCAGCATAAGGGACTTCCTGGAATCAGCCATATATTACTCAGACCAGTGAGTTGGCAGAGGTTAACTGTGGGCTACCAACAGGGCATGCAGAGCTTCCAGTTCTGCTCTTCCTTTCAGTGTAAGAGTTCTCTCAAGTAGGTAAGTTGAAGTTTCAGAAGCTCTAAATTCAGATCATAAGCCACCTACTCTTGGCTTAGAAATTCCAAGTGCTAAGATACAGCAACTTCCCTGCACAGGTTTCTCTTCGGTAGGTCAATTTATGTGTTAGAAGCTCCAAATTCAGGTCCTGAGGAATTCTATTCTTAGATATACTGAGGGCTGCAATATGACAATCTGAAGAAAACTCTGCACCTATTTCAATTTGTTTATTTATTTATTTATTTATTTACATGCGTGCTCTCTCTCTCATCACATTTCCACATCTACATTTTCTATCCATTGCTCTTGGTCTCTGAAATCCCACCACGCTTTCTACTTTATACACTATTCTCTCAGAAGGAATACTCCATCAGGCTGAGCTTTGGAAGGATATGCCTTGGTGTAAATACACATTCTATATTTTCCTCAGAAAAAAAATTGTTATTAAGGTACAAAAGATCCTGGCTATTTAGAAGCTATTTGGAAAGATTCTACTTATGCTCAAAGATTCCAAATAGGTGAGTTTTTTAATTACATAGAGAGGTAAACAAAGATATAGTGGGAAGGGGGCCTAAGGATGCAGCATGAAGAAAACAAGTGCATCCTGAGAACAAAAGAAGAGGTGGTTTGAACGCAGGTGCAGCAACAAACTAGATGAGAGGCTGGAGGTGAGGGAAGAGCAGGCTTTCATATTCAGAGGTACAACATCTTTGATCCCAGGAGTTCTGATAACCATTCACTCTGGATTTTCACTAACCCTGATGAAGCCCTTGCAGTCAGCACAGCATTAGTAGTGACTGAAACCATAAAGAAGAGTTAAGGTTGAATTTTTAGAAATGGTGGTACAGAATTTTTATTCACAAGGTTCACAAGACTGTAATGCAGGGTAGACAGAGAAGTGTACACAGTAGGAGCTGTACTTTAGATCTCTGTGGGGTGGAGAGTTTCACCTCTACTGGTATTGATCAGCCATGGAAGATGATTTGAAAAGGTGTGTGTAAACAGGGAAACTCGAGGAGCATCCTGTATTAAGGTTTAAAATGAGAGCATGTGGACAGATCTGGGTATCTGCAGGAAAGAGGAAATGAATTTTGAGAATCAAGGAGAGAACTATTGATTTAATGCTGACATTAAAATGGGACATCATTCTAGGCTAATGAGTTTGAATTTGGTCAATTGATAATGAGGGACCATTTAATGTTTTAATAAGAGAATTGCATTTTCACAGTTTTCTTTAGAAATATTTGTTCCACTTTAGTTAGAGATAAATTAGAGAGAGGCTAGGGATAGATTAGGAGGCAGTTATGGCTTGATAATATGATATCTTGACTCTGAAGTGTGGAAGGAAATGGAGAAAGGTGCTAAGAGAGGCACTTTGGGGTCAATATTTTAGTCAACTGTTATGTTGTTTAATGCAATGGGCAAAGGAAAAGGAGGAGGCAAAGTGATGTATGGATTTTAAGTCTCAGTCTTCATTATCAGAGAAAAAAACAGATGAAAAGCAGATCTGTATGGTAGACAAGTAAATACTAACTCCATGGTTTTAAGAAATAGAGAGTATTTGATTCTGAAATTATTTGTTAAGAAATTACTTTCAGTGAATTAAGTTCTTCAGGGAGAAAAGCAGTGCTGTAAGCTGAATGGATAGAAGAATGACGCAAAGGGAGGGAACATGGAAGTCCAGCACATCCTGATGAATTACTCCATGAACATCCATCTTCCTGTGCATTTACCTTCCAGCTGGATGAGAGGATGGAGGAAAGGAGTAACTATGGGGTTAGGGAGCTGGGAGTCATAGCAAGGTAGTGGAGGCCCAAGAGCATGAAAGACTGGGAAGAGGAAAGGTTGTGGTCTAATGAGTAAGTGGTTTGCTCTGGAATGGGCACAGAGTTGAGGAAGTAGTGACAAGGAGTGTCTTCTCTCTTGTCTTGAGAAAATGAGAACCATGAATTGAACAGAGGAAGAGTTAGAGTTTTATCTGAGAAAGAGTGCTAGACACAAGTGCAAGGGAGTATAAAGTGTACCTCTGTGTCCTTTGCAGGCCTGTGGCCCTACCATCTAGGAAGGAGTGCAGCATGGGAGGAGACTCCCACAACAGCTCAGGGTGGCCTCCTTTCACCTTGACAGGACTCCCAGGGCTGGAGGCCTCCCAGCACTGGATGATTTTGCTCCTTGGACTCCTCTACACTGTCTCCATTGTGGGCAATGGCCTGATCCTTTTCATTATCAAGGAGGAGCAGAGCTTGCATCAGCCTATGTACTACTTCCTGTCCCTGCTCTCAGTTAATGACCTGGGTGTGTCTTTCTCCACGCTGCCCACAGTACTGGCCACCTTTTGCTTCCACATCAGAGAAATCAGTTTCAATTCTTGCATGGCCCAAATGTTCTTCATTCATTTTTTCTCTTTCATTGAGTCTGGGATCCTGCTGGTCATGAGCTTTGACCGCTATGTGGCCATCTGTCACCCCCTGCACTATGCTACAGTGCTCACTGAGGCCCGTGTGGTGCAGATGGGCATGTCTGCTATTGTCCGCAGTTTCTGCATGATTCTCCCTCTGCCTTTCCTTCTGTTGAGGCTGCCCTTCTGCAAGGCCAACGTGCTCTCCCATGCCTACTGCCTGCATCCAGATCTGATCCGTCTGCCCTGTGGCGATGTCACCATCAGTAATATCTTTGGTTTAGTCATTGTCATCTCTACCTTTGGCCTGGATTCTGCACTAGTATTCCTCTCCTACGTGCTCATCCTGCGTTCTGTGCTTGCCATTGCCTCCAGGGAGGAACGGTTGAAGACGCTCAACACGTGTGTGTCACACATGTGTGCTGTGCTCATCTTCTATGTGCCCAAGGTTGGCGTGTCCATGGTTGCACGCTATGGGAGGCATGCCCCACCATATGTACACACACTCATGTCCCTTATTTATCTATTTGTGCCTCCTATGCTCAACCCTGTCATCTATTCTATCAAAACCAAAGAGATTCAGCGAAGGCTTTGCAAAATATTTCTGGGAGCCACTTTTTGAGCAAAAGATATGTTGAAAATTCCCCTTAACTCCACAAATTTAAGCTTTTTGATAAGGAATTTTAAATATCCTTTTGGTCACATAAGTTACTGTTGGGATTCCTGTCATGAGATGTTCAATGACCCCTGGCAGTAGCTCAGAAACAAGCCAAAAGCATTTCATGGTAAAGTGGGCCAGAATTTAGTGAAAAAATTTGTCGTGTTTACTTCTTTAAAATACAATGATGAATATCCTCAAAATCAGTTCTATCTTTTGTCATAATATGTTTATATCTTTTTTAACATGCATCATCACACAGGAAATTAGTACTGATTTGGAAGCAATTTGTAATGCAGAAGGGATTTTCAATATCAAAGATTATATTAAAGAGATGTTAGTTAAGTTCATACACACAGAATCATGATGTATGCCAGTATTTATTTTCTATACCATATGCTATTTACCTGAAATAAATGTAATAAAAAATAAATTGCATTAAATGATCAAGATTTTAAGTAGTATTAAATTTTGGCCAACTTCATGTTATAATTTAAATTATATGTCTGTGTGTATATAGCTACAAGAAAATAATAAAGTAGAATAACTATAGTACACTATGTGAAATACAATGTGTTCTCTCAATATTCATGATCTTGTAAGACTTTGGGGCTATACTTTTATGACAAAAAAGAGAAAATTAAATAAATAAAACATTTTAAGACATTAGGAAAAAATAAACACTTTGAAAATGATTGAAAATACTTAAAGTCATAAGTTAGTATGAATGGAAAAGAGAAAGTAATGAAAAAATCTAGTCTTTTAACAAGATTCTAAAACTGATGAACAATGCAAACAAATGAAAATAAAATATAGTTATCACACATGTTAACAGTATGGAGATATTTTTAAATTATGGAGGAATGTTCTATGAATAATTTAAATCTTGACTAAACTGATATTTTTGGGAAAATAATAAAATGTAAACATCTGAAGAATTAAGAGATGATTGGGGAAGAAATAATGAATTATAAAAGAATTATCCTGCCATTCACATCTAAAACATGACAAGAGCCTTTCCTTACTCTCCCTGCAAAATTTCAAAAAATTTTACAACTGATACAGTATTTATTAAATGATAACTAATATTGGAAATCTAAACAACATTGCAAATAAAGCTCTGATAAATTACGTGGGAGAAAATATATCAGCAAAAAATCCTATAGACTAAACTTACTAATGACAACATAGGTATAAATAGTAGAAGTTGTGAAGTCAACTAAACAACATGGAAAAAAAGAATAATGTACATATATTTTAGAATTAAAGAAATTATTTTCAGAAATGTTGCAATATGAATTATCAAAAAGAAGTGTGATAATAAAACATATGTAATCGACGGTAGATTTTAAAACACATGAAATGAAAAATAATACATCCTAGCTTAAATCAATTTATTTTCTCTGTATATATTTTTTTAGTTTTTAAGATCACAAATTTCTGGCTAAAATAAGAGAAAAACAATTTTTTCTTTCTTTTCGTTTTCCTTTCCTTTCCTTTCCTTTCCTTTCTTTTCTTTTCTTTTTTCTTTTTTCTTTGTTTGTCCCAGGGATTAAACCCAAGAGTGCTTAGCCACAGAGTCACATCCCCAGTGCTTTTAATTTTTTTTATTTTGAGATAGGATCTCACCAAGTTGCTTAGAGCCTCCGTAAATCACTGAGGTTGGCTTTGAACCTGCAATCTTCCTACTTCAGCCTCCTGAGCTTCTGGGCTTACAGGCATGCATCACCAAATCCAGAAGTTTATCCATATTATTAAGTATCTTTATATACCAGATTTTAAAAGAAATCATTAATCAATATTATAGAACTTGAGACAGAAATGGGCTATTTCTTCTATTCATTTATATACATTTGCACATTAAATGCAACTCTAATTAGACTTTGGTTTATTCAATCTTTGCCTCTTAATCACCATTATTAGTACAACCAAATAGTAATTATAGAAGGTGAAGGTTTGTTTTGGTGGTGGGAGGGAAACACTAACATATAATGTTATTGTTAAATATTGATGGATTTTTGTAGAAATTATATTTGGAAGAATTAATAAAAAAATTTATTATTAGATTATTATTAGTGAGATTTGGCAAGATGCATTTTCTACTTATCTTCTTTCCAATTGTTCGCACATATATATCATGTTTGAAATAAAACAGAGAGAGGGAGAGAGAGAGAGAGAGAGAGAGAGAGAGAGAGAGAAATAGGCAGGCAACTGAGGGTGACCTGGTAGTTCTAAGGAGTTGAACCTCCAAGGAGGGTGTGAGCATTGCTGCCCTGCTGGGAGAAGCAGGAGAAGAATTGGTTGCTTAAAGTCCTGGCAGGGTCAGCTTACACACAGTAGGCTGAGTCACTGGCATATTCTCTAGGACTGGTGACCTCCATCTAGTCTCAAAAGGTGAATTTCTATTGCATGCTCACATATCAACATGCTATTCTTCTGTAGGGAAGGATGATGTAAATATGGGTTGTGGTGATCAGAAAAATGTCACTTTGGGAAATCTTGCCTTCTCTAAATAAACACCAGGCTCACATTACTTCAGACTTCAGTAACAAATGATTAAGACTGAGCCAATGTGTGCTTCAGTACCAAGTCATTCCCAGAACTCTAAGAGTTGCCATGTCTCTTTTGAGTCTTCCTAGTATTCTAGTTTTATCAGGTTGTCTCAACCTCTCCATATCCTCTCTGCTGCCTCTTTCCTGCACCACTATCCTGTCCCCCTTTCTCTTCCAATCTCATTCAGAGTCCCACACATCTAATCTTTATTCTTTGAGTTCCTCTGTGCCAAGACATGACTGCCTGTTCAGGACAGCTCCTTGTGTAAGGATTTGCCTCTGTAGGTTGACTTGAAGCTCCCTGTGGCCAGAGATGACACTTCTCTTCTTGTCTCACCAATGGACATGATAATAATTATTTTTTCTCCACTTACCTTCCTACTTTCCTTAGCTCATCCCAATTTTATGGATGTACCTCCATCTGAACAGTTTCAATATAGTGTAAATGAACAGGAACAAAATCACTAAATATCCACTATATAGAACAGGCACTATGCTAGACAACTTCTCACTACCCATCCATCACAGAGGCATGATGAAGATGCCTGTCATTTTTTAATCCAACAAATAATATGGCATGCACTAGTATGATCCATAACACTTTTTCCATAGTATTGATAGATTACTTATTAGTTATGTGTACATCACAGATGCAATATATGCTGTGTTAAAGTTGGGAATAATAATCAACAAAACAATAAGCAAATAAATGATCACTACAGAGTATTTTACGTCATGTAGATATAATGAAGTAGAGTATGCCTTTGTATATTTAAGGATTAATCACCAAGTACTACTTACTACTCCAGTCTGTATTGAGTGCTTGCTTTGTTTCCCACTCTATAATGAACACATTTCTGGGACTGAAGACATTTAGGTCTGAGGTTTAAATCATGCAACTGGTAAACGAGGAAGCTGAGATTACCATGGTCATATAGATCCATATTTCTTATTATTTCCATGATAAAGTGCTAGTGAAAGTATGAGATATTATCTATATAAAAGGAGTGACATTAGATTATTAGTTTCTCTGAATTACAGGCTGATAATTTAAAATGCAAATAACAGTTGGCAGGAGTATGGGTAGACTTGCATTTTTTAGAACTGAGAGTGATAAAGAACTGAAGGAATTTTAGAAAGAAGAACTTGGACTCAGAGCCAGCTCCCCTGTATTCTGAACAAGGAATGACTTCATGGCTAAAAGGAAAGGGACCTCAAAATGGAAGATGAGAGGAAGAATGGGGATGGGAGGATGAATGGAGAAATTGTGTTTCCATTAAGCACTGGTCATATCTTAAGCACTGTTTATTTAAGAAGAATAGAGTTTCCATGTCTCATAGTTATCACAATAACCCTGTGAGGTGAGACAATGGAAAGAAAAGTCTCAGAAAAGTTTTGTAACTTGCTCAGTAATGTCAGAGAGGATTCATAACTTAAGTTTTCACATTAATAACTTACATATTCCTCACTACAACCTTAAGAGTTTGATGTTATTATTATCCTTATTTAACAGTTGGCCAAGCTGAGGCATAGAAACATTTACAATATACTAAAGTCACAAATTTAGTAAGAAGAGGAACCAAGATTGAAACCCAGGAACTCTGAGTTCATACTTTCTGTCCTTAACTGCTACCCTATATGTTGGACTTTGGATACAAATTCACTCCGAAAACCTTTTTCATTTATTTATTTTTTTTGCCTCATAGGCTCATAGGAAATAAATGCTATTGTGAAACTGTTTTATCTTAGAAATAAGAACTGACTTGCTCCTTAGTAGGTCATAGCCACTTTTGAGACAACAGTGGAAATATTATCATCTTTCTGGGCTATTCTGAATTCTTCAAAGAGCTGTGGCAACATAAAATGTTTAATGTGGTAGACAGTCTCCCATCTCATCTGGCCAATCCACTTCCTTATAGAGTTTCCAACCATGTAAACCCAGTCTTGTCTTGTCATAGGTCTCTATCCATGCCTCTAGGAAAATGCTACCCATTTATTTTTCTTTTCTCCAATGTCTACTTAGAATTCATGTTGAGATCTTGCCCAAGTGAAGCAGTCTTAGAAGTCGACTCCGAATCTCCTTGGTTCTAGCTCCATAGATAATGGGATTGAGTACAGGAGGCACCAGCACATAGAGATTGGCCAGAAAGATGTGCACATGCTTGGGAACTCGGTTGTGGCCAAAGCGGTGGGTGAGGAAGGAGAAGAAGGCAGGGATGTAGAAAACGAGGATGACACCAAGGTGGGTACCACAAGTACTCAGAGCCTTGTGTCTGGCATCTTGAGATGGAAGATGAAAGACAGCGTGGAGGATGAAGCCATAGGAGATGGCAATGAGGATGGAATCCAGACCCACGCCAGAAGAGCCACAGTCAGCCCATAGACAATATTGACAGTGATGTTGGCACAGGCCAGTCGAGCAATGCCCATATGCTCACAGTAAGTGTGAGCCATGATGTGGTGACCACAGTAGGGCAGTCGCCTCAGCAGGAAGATGAAAGGGGAGACAAAAGTTACACTACGGATTAAGCTAACCAGTCCAATACTGCCTATTACTGTATTGTTGAGGATAACTGTATATCTCAGTGGGTTGCAGATAGCCACATATCGATCAAAGGCCATGGCCAGGAGAACCGAGGACTCCAGAGCATAGATAGAATGGACACAAAACATCTGTGCCAGGCATCCAGCAAAGGAAATCTCACCTGCATGGAGCCACAAAATGGCAAGTGTCTTGGGCACTGTGGTGGAGCTGAGAGCCAGGTCAGTGAGTGAGAGAAGGCAAAGGAAGAGGTACATGGGTGCATGAAGGGCACTGTCTGTCACAATGACGAGGATGAGGGTAGCATTGCCAAGCAGAGCTACCAGATACACGGCACAGAATGGAATCCCGATCCAGATGTGGGCAAATTCCAGGCCTGGGATTCCTGTCAGGAAGAGAGTGGCTGGGAGACTGGTCTCACTGATGTTGGAGGCTGACATCCTTCCTGGCAACCCAAGAGTTCCTTCCAAGGGTTGAAGGTATGCCTACCCTGTAACAACAGGCGTGTGGGTGATTCACATGAAAAGATCACCTTTCTGTGAAATAATCTATTTAGATTAAGAAAATTATTTACTTCCATTAACTAGGACCAGGAACTGAAAAACTCTATCACATATAATCCATATTTTCCCTTTGTGATTATTCTTGCTTTCAACATTGGTTTTTTGAGTTGTATAACTTTGGCACCAAGGTAAGTTTTTATTCATCTGCTCTTTTTTAATTTTTATTTTTTAATTATTTTCTGATTCATTGTACACAAATGGGGTACAACTTTCATTTATCTGGTTGCACATGAAGTAGAGTCACACCTTTTGTGTAATCATACATGTACATAGGGTAATGATGTTTGTCTCATCCTCTTGTCTTTCCTTCCGTCCGCCCCCTCCCATTCATCTCCCCTTTTTGACCCTTCCTGACTTATTTCCTACCATATCCTGCAAATAATTTGCTGGTGTTTCGTCTGTAAACACAAAAATTTCCCTCCTCCTCCTCCTTCTTCACCTAATGCCATTTCACGTGCCTTGGGAAATTTCTTTCTTTGTATTCTCCATCCATGGTTTTGAACTTGAAGACAAGTTACTGAGCCTCTCCGAATCCTTCTCTTTCTATTCTAATACTTAATCATCTTTTTGTTTGGATTTATTCACTACTTCACAAAATCCTATTGGAGTGAGGTTCTGCTATGTCCTCATATCATTATAACTCCCACCTTGCCCACAACACTGTTTGTATGCAAACACTTTTATCAGCATGCCCTAAAGAATCAAATTTGATAATTCTTAGTAACATGTCATTGACTTTTTGACTCCGTGCTGTTCTGCTTTATTCACTGAATTCCTATGTTTATAAAATATCTACCCAGTCTTAAGTCAAGTAACTTTTTTTTTTTTTTTTTTTTTTTTTTTTGCGGTGCTGGGGATCGAACCCAGGGCCTTATGCTTGCAAGGCAAGCACTCTACTGACTGAGCTATCTCCCCAGCCCACTAACTTCTTTTTCTATGTCACCTGAAGCTCTCAGAAAAATGTTGGGCAACCAAAATATATATACACCCATCTCATGATTGAATGTCGATATTGTCATTTGAGCACATCTGTTGGTACTATGCAAGAGACGGTGACCTGTAGCAGACATGCTAGCTGTGGAGACAGCACTCCCTTGTATGCAGCACCAGCTCATGTTCCTGGAAGTCCACCAGCATATGCCAGTTGCTGATAGAGTCAGGTGTAGGGAGAAAGTGGAGTTTCCTGATGTTGCCAACAGTGAAAACATCCTGGAAGAGTGAATTTTTTGTCGTTATAGAGGGGTAGCTAACATTATATACATTTTTCTTTAGTAACCTATTATATACTTGAAAATAACTTTTGTTGGATGTCCAGAAATCTGAACCTCAGTTCTGTTTCTGACACAAGATTAAAAAATAACCATGATCAAATGTCTTACTTATCTGTATTCTTAGTTTTGTAAAGAGCTAAGGCTCTTGGAATCTCAGTCTCAGCTTGCCTACCCCTTCACTATTTGGCATTGGTTAAATCCTAACACACTTTGAGATTCTGGTTTCCATTTCTAAATTGAAAATGAAAACACTTAGCCTACTTGTCTCACACAAAATTTGTGGTTAAAGTATATAAGTTGAAAGTTGGAACACTAAAACCTATTTCTTCCCCCATTTTATTAACTCTTTGCCCCATAACAGAATACTTGGTTGGTACAGAGTATACTAATTATTCTCACCTCTCCCTCACCAAAGGGAAATCCAAGTTCAAAGAGGTGAAGCAACAGAATTCAGATCACAAATCTTATTACCGTTAGAACCAAGTGTCCTGATTCTAACTTTGGTATTTGCATCTCACTTAACTGTCC
Organism: Sciurus carolinensis; assembly: GCF_902686445.1. Taxonomy (NCBI): domain Eukaryota; kingdom Metazoa; phylum Chordata; class Mammalia; order Rodentia; family Sciuridae; genus Sciurus; species Sciurus carolinensis. The sequence continues at coordinate 72,529,285 of NC_062223.1, forward strand.
ATTTATATGGCCAGCAGTTGAATCCTCATGTTATTCTTGCAAGGCACTTTGAATCATATCAGTATCTAATTCTGCAATCACTTTACTCATTAACTTGGCTCCAAAGTGACAGATAAAATTAGAGAGGCCCTCTTATTTGCATAGATACTTTCTCTGATGACCCCAACTCGTAGAGGAAAGAATCTTGAGTGGTAAAAAGTGGAGAGCTGAAATTACTACAAATTCCCTTTCCAGTCTATTTCTGTCCCCAAAGAAATATTTCATGTGGTCATTGTCAGGAGACTGCTATACTGTGAGGATTTATGGAAGGTGGTGCTGGAAAGTTCAGGTGCAAGCAACGTTATCTTTCAGAGAAAAGATAAGAAAAAAAAAAGAGTGGGAAAAGAGTGGGATAAGAAAAGAAAAGAGTGGGAAAAAGACATTGAGCTGGAATCCCACTCTGAGGCATCCTCCTTAAATTTTCTCACTCATTTTCTCTCTGGGTCACTATGATGTCTGAATTTTTGAGTTTTCCCTCTTGGATTTACCCAGATATCAATACATTAACTCTAAGATCTTTCTTTGAACACAGATTTTTGGATGGTAGTTTCAGGAACTTACCTGTGGTTGTACACCATCTGGAGATCCACTGTGGTGCATTCATAAATGTACATAAGAAAGTTATGTGAGAGTCCACTGTCCTTCCTATTCCTGTCCACCTTCTTATCATGTACAACCACAGACTGGGATCCTAATTATAATAAGATGTACTCCATATTTGTATAAATATGTCAAAATATACTCTACTATGATGCATAACTAAAAAGAACAAATTTAAAAAAGAACATACCTGTGTAAGTGATGTGCATCCACTGGTTAAGTGGGCTTAGGTTGGAGCTCTGAAGCGGGGTGTTGTGTGTGAGTGTGAGGGGTGTGTGAGTGTGCAGTGGAGTGAACAGCAGTTTTTTCAGGTGAAGTGTACCTAAATACAGTATTTTGTTTAGGGATGGAAATCTCTGTCCTTGTGGAGTTTGGGTGGGTTTGATCTAGGGGATAGATGATATCTGAGTGTGTTTGATGGGTCCTTTCCCAATTCTGTAGGCTCTGTAAGTATCTTCAGTTTTTCTCTGAGTTCCAACCTTCTTTGTTCCTGGTACAAGCTGGGTGTGCTTATTTATTGGCTGATAGTCACATGTAAAACCCAGATGTCCTGCTCTAGGGATTTGATCCGTGGTGCTCATTTTTAGGAATGAAGAAGAAAGGGTAGAGAAAGAAACGAGTAAGGGGAATTTCTACAGGGAAAAGTAGAAATAAACAGCTGAAAATTTTTCTTTTTCTCTCTTTTTTTTTAAATTTTTTTTCCTCTTTCAATCCGTTTCCTGTCCTTTTCTCTTTAACATTGCGTAAGTTATTGAATTCCCACACAGTATGGATTCTGGTGTTCTGTGCACGTGTGGCATCAAGAATGCTCTATGAGAAATGGGCAGAGAGGAATGGCCCTAGACACATTTATACTCTGTTCTCCATTATCCCTCATTTCAGAAAATACACTTTAAAATTATTAAGATTTTCAAGAACACAGCAGAAGAACACTGAACAAACACCTGTCTTTGCTGAGCGTGGGTCTTTGTGCTGCTTCATGCACATGGAATGAGCCTGAGAGAGACCAGCCTCCATCCCGTGGCCAAATTCCCTCATATCACTGACATTGCATTAATAAAAGCAACAGAACACTTTAAATTTTATAAGTTAACATTAATTTGCAGGGGGATAATTTCTTAGCAAGGTTCTAATTTTTCCTTCAATTAGTTTATGTATCCAGTCAATATTAATGGAATATGTCAATATTAACTAATTATTTTGATTATTGTTAATTTATTAATTATATTAATGAATTTATGAATATTATTTAATTTTTTGAAAGTCACTCTGAGAACCCTTTTTTAATGTAAATAACCTAGCAGAGAGTGGAAGGTGTTTGCCATGAAAGCAACAGTGTTAGATAGCAGAGTTGGTAACTGCTAGTATGAGCTTCTGCCCTAAGAGAGGAGTTCCTCAGAACCTTAAATTAGGGTATCCACAGAGGTATATTTTAAGAATTTTTCAAATAGACCTCAGAGAGCTGACGTTGGTACATCTGGAAGATTTTATATGGCTAGTTCAAAGAAAGGTAAAAAAAAAGAAAGAAAAGAAAAGCACACCACAAGCTGCTTCTATTAGAATTAACTGCTGATGCTCAGGTTAAATTATTGCATGAGTAAAAATGACAATGACAGAAATGAAAGCAAAAAAGGTAAATCCTGAACTGCCTCTATGCCTCCTATGGGAAGAGCCTAACAATGCATTTGATTTCAGAACTTTTGCACACTACCAAAACACTCTGGTCTCAAGCCACACATTACTAACATAAAGAAGCATAGCACTTGTTCTAGGCAGGTATGTTGGGATTTAATGAATAATTAAAGCAGCTTGCTCTTGCTCTGAATTAGGAGTAGCAATCATCCCTTTCCTTCTTGCCTAGGAAAGGAAATGCACCAGACAATACTCAGAAACATGAAACTGAATTTGCTTTTCAAATGACAGATTTTTTCTAAGTTTGTAATCAGAATCTTAACAAAACAAGTAAAAAAAAAAAAACTGAACTTTTCCATCAGGGATGGCTCATCTGGCAGTTTAGGTTGTGTTAATTCATCAAATTAGCTCTTTGGTATCTAGCCTGGGCCAGTCTTGCCATCTTGCCTCTATCCACTGTGGAGTAAATGAGAAACAGAAGTTGATTATATATGAATGGACAATGAACATGAGTAGGTCTCCATGCAGTGACACACCTCAGACTGTAGAGGGTGCATTTCTTCTTCTAAGCCTTGAGGAAGAGAGTAGGTGTGTCAGCCCAAAAGTTAACAGAAGAAATAGATGGTGTTAAGATCAATTCCTGAAACACTGCATGTTTCAACCATTGTTCAGATCTCAAAGAAAAGCCAATGTCAATTAATGTGGTACATATATATATATATATATATATATAAATGTGGTATATATATATATAAAATATATATATTAATGTGATATATATATATATATATATATACAAATGTTTTCTCTGATATGCAGAAATTAATTCACAATAAAGGGTGGGGGATAGGGAAGAATAGAGTTACTTTATATTAGGTAGATGGGAGTGAGGGAGGGGAAGGGGTATGGGGGAAGGAATGATAGTAGAGTGAAACAGACATTATTACCTCATGTACATTATGACTGCATGGTCAATATGATCCTACAATATGCATAATCAGAAATGAGAGATTACACTCCATTTATGTATGAGCTATCAAAATGTATAAATGCATTATTCTGTCACGTACAATTAACTGAAATAAAAAATAAAAAATTAAAAAATATTAATTTGGAAAATTGACAGAAATTTTACTAGCAGTTCTTTGTTAGTGAGATTTGGGGAGATGTATTTTCTACCTGACTCTATTTTCTATTTTTGTATAATATATTTACATTTTGTTTGAAATGACATGAGACAGAGAGAGAGAGAGAGAGAGAGAGAGAGAGAGAGAGAGAGAGAGAGAGACAGAGACAGAGAGAGACAGAGAGAGAGAGAGAGAGAGAGAGACTGAGACTAAGAAATGCAGGCAACTGAGAGTGGTCTGGGAGTTCTAAGGAACTCAGCCTCATGGGCAGGTCTGAACACTGCTGCCCTGCTGGTACCTTTCTGCTATGCTCAAGGGACAAGCATCTCCTGTTCCTTGCCTAGTGATTTTCTTCCAGATGTGTTCATGGGCTATGGAGGGTCCCAAGAGACTCCTCCCCTGGAACTCGGGGGTTGAGTGCACATTGGGAACACATCACATTTCATTGCTCACATCTCACTTTATCTGAAGGCAGTGCTAGCCAGAATGTCTTCCCCGTAATCAAAGGATAACATTAGACAATTTGTCTGAAACAAAATAACAGAACATTTTATCTATGGCATGTCAGTACAGTACTACTAATCTCATGTGAACTCTTCATTAATCTGGGCTAACTAGACAAGTGATTTGAAATTTCTAGGCTAATTTTCCAGCTTCACCAGAATAGTCATATAACTAATAATGACTTTTTAAAATCACTTTTTTGAGTTGTAATTGACATACACAGTATACATGCTTAATGTATAGAACTTAATGAATTTGAAGACAAGTATACAGTCATGAAAGCATCACCATGATCTAAACTGGAAACATATCTACTTCTAGAAGCTTCCTCCCACCCTTTTTATTTTTTGTGATGACTGCCTCATTAGGTTTACCTCTTAGGGGCTCTGGTGTAGATCTGTGGCAAAGCACTTGTTTGGCATGTACAAAGGCCTGGGTGAGATTCTCAGACCTAACCAAAACAAATAAAAGAACAAGCAAAAAACCACCACCAACAACAAAAACCAGATCTATTCCCTTAGAAAATGTTAAAGTTTCCAAATGATTTTGTTAGCTAGAGGCACTGTCTGGTAAGTAGCTCTCTAAGACTCATTTCCTTACTCAGTTGAAGCTTCATAACCTTTGATCAACACATCCTCAATTTCCTGATGAATTTTATTATGTGTCAGGTAAAGTTAAAAGGTTATTTTATTATTCATCTTATCAAAAAATGTGTAGTTTGCGTCAGCAGGCCTATGAGGTAGGCCAAACTATTTTTTCTTGTTTTACTGCTAAATTTGTGAGGTCACAAAACAGATTGAAGGACAGGAAAACACAGCCCATAGGAGGGGAAGCAGGAAATGAACTAGCACATTCTGACTCCCAAGGCCAAGTCTAGTCTGAGTTTGAGTTGTTAACTAACACCCCTGAGGAAACACTTGCAATTCTTCTCTGTCCTGTTGTCGACTTATATAGCCAGACACGTCCCATACTGGTGGTCTTCCTTTAGGCTGGACACTAATAAATTGTCTAATCACAAAGGGGATCATTCAATCATTCATGCCATACCCCTTGTTAGAAAGAGAATCTTTGGAGAGTGAAGTGAAGGAAGAAGTCTTTGTCACTTACCCTCTGAACTAGCACTTGTGCTCATCCAGTATACTAGTTAAGAGTACCTAGGTTTTAAATGCTAGCTCTGTCACTTACATGTTCTGTGATTGTAGAAAAGTGCTTTAACTCACTGTACCTCAGTTTTCTTAGATGCACAATACAGATAATAATAGTACCTGTTTTATAAGATATTTAGGAAGTTGAGGATGTTCTCCTGATGTGAGACGATCAGGGCTAACACCAATGCATTCCAGGCAAAGCAACATGGACACCCCATATGCTGACTCTAGGCAGTAAGACTCTGTATGGTTATGTGATTTTATTTCTTGAAATCTATGTGGGAATCAGTAAGAAGCCATGGATAGGAGATTCAAACTAGCTCTGTTGTTGGTTTACTGAATAAATTCTGTCTGGACCACAGCTCTAGAAAATGAAGGGTTGAATAATTTTAATCTCTAGAATAACCTAGTTTTGACTCAATTTCTTTGAAATGTGTAAGGGGAAGAAGTGACAAGGCACAGAGGAGTTATCCACTCAAGATTTCTCCTACTCCCTGAAGCCCCAGTCATCTCTTTGTACCCTGGACTTATCAGACCCAGGGGACTCTGAAGTGGTGGCTTTACGGAGCTCAGAGCAGGGAGCTGAGAAGGCTGACAGTAGAGCTCTGTGCAGGGCAGCATCTCAGAATGTGGAGTCTCTAGTGTTGTTCCCTCTATTGAGCACCACAGCTACCTCTCTTCCCAGATTCATCAGAGCTACTCTGAGGAGGTAAGGAGAGACTTCAGCTCTTCTCTCATAGAGATCCAGAATCCACATTCATAGCACTGGATTCTGAAAGCAACTTGGGTACAAAGATTTGAAGAAAAGGCTGTAATTTTGGAGATGATTTTCTGCACATCATTTCTATCTCTGTACTCATACTCCCCATCTAGCCATTGGTGTCTGAAACCCCACTATATCAGCCTTACTCTGCGGCTTTACTTTGTAGGCCCTGGAATGCATAGATCTGGCTTAGAAGGGCATCTGAGCTTTTGCTTGATGTGAATGTGTCAGTATGATTAACTCATATTTCAATGGTCTCATTAAATGGTAGATAAAAAACTGATTCAAAAGATGTGAGCCTTCGTTGGGAAAACTGAAAGTAGGAAGATAGTTTGGAGACTGCACCAGGGAATCTCAGTCTCTAAAATTCCCCTTCCTTGCTACTTTCTCAGTTGCTATTTATTCATATTACTCACGTGTTGCACCAGGAACCTGAATATGCACTTTAAATGTTTTACTCTGTACTTTTTCTATTTTATAAATGTGAAAATGAGCTATGAAGAATTTAATTAAATTCACAGTTGGTATGTGGTAAAAATCAGATAAAACTTAGTTATCAGATGTTAAGGTAGTTATTTTACTTATCTGAATCCTATTACACTGGAAACATAGGTAATAACACCTTCTTTTTAAAAAGTTTATTTAGTAAATATGTTTAAAAATTAAAACTAGAATTGATCATCCCAAAGTCTTAGTCCAGGGGTTTAAATGCCATTATCCTTGCCCACACACTGAGGATAAAATGAGAAAAAAACAGAGACAATTATGGGAGCTTTGAACTTATTAAGAAAGATACTATTCAAACAACCAAAAAAGTTTCACTCTAATTTTAAAGTGTGATACAAGCAATGAATAAAATATATGTAAGTACATGTAACAGGGCCTTGTAAGCATGAGAAGCAATGAATGCTTGGAGTAGATGGAAGATAACAAGTTCCTGGATCTGCTGCTGCTGCTATTGGTCATGGGGCGGATTTGGATTCTCATTTGAAGTTTTATTTTCAAAGTTAAAGGAAACCATTGGGGTTTTCAGCAGGAATGTACAATCATTTAACTTATTACTTGTAAACAAATGATTTGTCTGCTTTGTGTAGAATGGATGAGAGATATGTTGGCCTGAAACCAAGTAGTCATAAGGAAGGTTGTATGAACATTCTGCATTATAGATGCAGAGAGATGGTTTTTGCCTTAGAAATGAGTTGGAGATAAGAAGTTGGAGTTAGGTTTATATTAGAAAACTAATCATAGATTAAATAGAGCTCTGAATAGGAGAAGTGACAGAGGTCAAGGACGTCTTATATATGTTTTTCTGTCATAAAGCCTATGGATAGATGGGGAAGAAATTTAATGAGATAATAAATTTTGAAGAGGATCAAGTATGGCAAGAATAATTTAAATTTGGCCTATTTCATGTTTGAGACACCAGTGAAATCTTCCAATTGTGAATTGATGTATGAATTAATAACTAGAAGAGATGCCTGGACTAAAGACATACATTTAGGATCATTAAAGTACAGAGCTATAATTAGGAAGATATTTTGAATAGAAAATAAGTGAGAATATTATTTGTGCAAAGCACAGAAAGGAGGGTGATTATTAGAAGGATATGAGAGGGTAATGAGTTTATTACCACTTTTTGTTTCATGATTGTAGCTCTTGAAGCTGATCTTCAGTGAGGAAGAAGTTGGTAGAGAACAGGGACATATCTGAATGTTGACCAGAGTGATCTACACAGACTCTCAACAAAGGCTGCCTATTGAAAAAGCTTGAGAGGTAAACAAAGAACAAGAGCAAAACCAGTCAAATCTGGATTCCTCAGTTCTCTCTACAGAGTTTCACATTTAACTCGTATGGGTGCGGTCTGAGAAAAAAAGTTTTTAAAAGTTCCTCAAGTGAATCTAGCACACATTACAGTTTGAGAGAAAGAACGTGGGAACACATTGGACAAAAACACCAAGAACTATCAATAGTGGAGCGCGTGTGAGGTGATGGACAACTACCTGGTGGATGAGTGACAGACACAAGCAATGGAGAGAAGACAAGGAAGTGGAGTGATGTTGGTGTGCAGGCAGGAGAGGAGAGGAAGTTGAGAAGATAGAAAGAGCATGAACAAATCTTTAGGTGCAGAGTATTAAGATGCATTGTACCTCATTTACTGAAGAAGTTGATAGCTAGGAACAAGTAGAAAGAAAGAGAAAAATCATTCTGCATCATTAGGGAAAGGTTATATCCTCTGGAAAGAATAAAGGCACAGGGAGAGTAATGGTCAATGTCCAAGAAGGAGTCAGGATTTCTTTGGAGAACAAGCTGAAGCCTACGACTGGTAGGGATACTACAGACAGTTTAAGGTCTGAAATGTAATCTGCTCCTTTCTGGCTTCCCCACAGTCTTTGGAATTGGAATTGACATGTCACCGTCCCTTCTTTTCCAAGACACTTATTAATTCTGATCATCACTCCCCTGGCCCCCACTACTATCCTCACTTTACTCTGGTTGTATTTCCCTAAAAGGCATTCAGAGACCACCATGAGAAGGTTTGGAACTAATATCTCAAGTACCACCAGCTTCACACTCATGGGCTTCCCAGAGTTGGAAAGCCTGGAGCACTGGCTGACTGCCCTCCTCCTGCTGCTCTATGCTATCTCCATCCTAGGAAACTCTCTAATTCTCTTCATCATCAAGGAGGAGCAGAGCTTGCATCAGCCAATGTACTACTTCCTGTCTCTTCTGTCTGTCAATGACCTGGGGGTGTCCTTTTCTACACTGCCCACAGTACTGGCTTCTATGTGTTTGCATGCTCCAGAGATTGCTTTTGATGCCTGCCTGGCCCAAATGTTCTTCATCCACTTTTTCTCCTGGACAGAATCTGGAATCCTGCTGGCCATGAGTTTTGACCGCTATGTGGCCATCTGTGACCCCTTGCGCTACACCTCATTACTCACTGATGCCCGTGTGGCCTCCATAGGCATATCCATCATTATTCGCAGCTTCTGCATGGTCTTTCCACTTCCTTTCCTCCTGAAGAGACTGCCTTTCTGTAAGGTCAACATCCTGATCCATTCATACTGCTTGCACCCTGACATGATCCGCCTGCCCTGTGGAGATACCACCATCAACAGCATGTATGGGCTGTTCATTGTCATCTCTGCCTTTGGTGTAGATTCAGTGCTCATCCTCCTCTCCTATGTGCTCATTCTGCACTCTGTACTGGCCATTGCCTCCCAGGAAGAGAGGCTCAAGACACTCAACACATGTGTATCACATATCTGTGCTGTGCTCATCTTCTATGTGCCCATGGTTAGTGTGTCAATGGTCCATCGATTTGGGAAGCATGCCCCTGAGTATGTGCACAAGTTCATGTCCTTGGTCTATCTCTTTGTGCCTCCAATGCTCAACCCAATTATCTATTCTGTCAAGACTAAGGAGATTCGCAAGAGGCTACACAAGATGATTTTTGGACCTAAGTTCTGATCAGACAGAAAGGTTCTGAGAACCCATGCATGTAGGAACTTCTTGCTATTGCTGCTGTTTGAGTTTATCAGGCTAACCTTTTGGAGCTTTCCAATCTCCTTCTAAACATGGAGTGACAGTTGGGTGTCTGGCATTAGTTACCTAGTGGAGTTTAAATACAATCAATAACTCAAAACATCAGGTTGCCCTGCAATGGAACAAGTCTCCTAGGTTGCCACAAATACTTCTTCTCAGACTCAAGAGGAAGAGGGTCTTGAGTTAGATCATTAATCTTGATAGCTTAGTAAACTTATATTTTCATATAAATCTAAAAAATAATATATGCATATATAACATGTTATAATTGGGGATTATATGACTTGAGATCATAGGTGTCACCCATGAATTTTTCAGAGAATAATAGTTTTGGAATATCTTAAAGGTATACAATGCCTTTTTTTTTAACAAAGTTTACACTTTTGAAATATGAGTACTCCTATGTCCTATAAAATGGAACAGACATTCTTGTTATATATACTATGTAACATAAACTATGTGAAATCTGAAATTTAGAAGTTTTAAACAATAAGAAATATCTTAGAATAAAGGCATATCCTGTCATTCCTCCCCCTTGAGCAGAGGGACCATCAGTTTCCTCTGGGGAGCTACATGGCACCGTAAATGGAAAGCAACAGTTGTTGGTGATCAGTGGAGACAAGTCCCCTAGGTGACAGAGCAGCTGGGCTCCACAGTCTGCTGCAACATGGGCTCCTGTCCTAGGTTGAGGAGCCCAGCCCAGAGATTTTGGCACATGCTGAAGCAGAGAAGGGAAGCAGCTGAAGGATGTCAGGAAATTCACAGAGAATCACAGCTGTGGAAAGGGAAGAACCCTCTGCAATCCATGCCGAGGACACTCTGCCCAGACCACACAGGCAGGTGGACCCTTGGCAGACGTGAGTACAGTGCTGTGGGGTTTTCACTGGACAGTGGACAGTCCATGGCAGAATTTAATTCTGGGGGATAATTGGGAAAAGCAGAGTTTAGGCAAAAACTTGACCTTTAAATTGACATCTCTTTAACTGTAACTTTTTCTTAAGAACACCAAAGGCTGGGGATGTGGCTTAGTGGTAGAGTGCTTGCACAGCATGTAGGAGGTCCTGAGTTCAAGTCCCTCATCAGGAAAAAAAATGTTGGATAACTTTTCTAAAAAATAAGAATATATCCACCAAGGAACATGATAAACATGATCTGACCAAGGCCTAATCATAAGAACAGTAAACACTTGAATTTCTAATAGATACCTCTTGTCTGCTCAACTAAGAAACCAAAACAGAAAATAAAACAAAACAAAAAAAAAACATACAGATGACATCTTCAACATAATATGAAATAGGGAAATTCTAGGAAACTGTCCCCAGTTGGAGAGGAGTAAATCTCAAGTCAAAAGCTATGTGAATGGTTTTGAGATTGATTGGTGGAACTGGGAATGATCTTTTCAGGCTCAAATTCTTACAGAAATGAGAGGATCAAGCAGTGTTGTCATGGTCCTAAGCATTGGAGAATCTCAGAAATGTCTGGCAAATGAGCTCTTCCAAAAGGATAGAGTCTCAGGCTGGAAGAAACCACATTTTAAAAATTCATATGAGTGAGAGACAAAGAAGGCTCTGATGATGTAGGGGAAAGAGCTCAGACAAAGCAGATACAGGAAGTGCTGCAGCCAGTTAACATGGTTCTCAATCTGAAGCACAACTTGGAAGCAAAGTGTACAGAGCTCCAGGGTGGAACTGGGATGGGGCAGAACATCATCCAGAATAGACTCAGCTCTCACCTAAAGAAGTGGCCTCAAAGATGGTTGCTACTTTGAGTTGTCTGTACAACTATAGAGGAAAGCAAAAGCAGAGTCACTGGAAGAGCTATTCTGCCATTACTCCCTCTCAGGGTCATCCTCCCAGTGACCCTAGAACATCGTTCCTTATTTATCTATGGGAACAGCTAAAATTGGGAGGTGCTAGGAATGAACCCAGAAACTTAAGCATGCTGGGCAAGCACTCTACCACTGAGCCACAACCCCAACCTATTATTTTCATATGGAGACCAGAATGGAAGCAAAAATGGAAGAAAAACATGAAGGACAAAATGGATCCATTACTTTCAGGGATGTGCTAACATTAGGAGTCTACCATTCTCATTTTTTCAAAACGCTTTTTGTATTCTAATGTTTCAGTATCTCTATCTGAAATTATAAACCATATTAGTGAGTTCAGTATTTTTTTTTGGCTTTTTAAAAATGCAACTAAATCTTAACCACACAATAGAAAAGTCACATCATAAGGCATGTGGATGGCAGGAGTGTGTACTTGTGTAATACTGAAAGATATTAGTATCATTTATACAAACATTTATATAAACTGAGACTTATTCTGTTTTGCTGCTGCTTAATAAATATGCTCCCTAGATAAAAGACCTGTAAATAAAAAAACTTTTTCTTTCTGAGATAAATTATATTTGTTCAAAGTGGTAATACAGTATTTTATGTGGTGTGTTGACTTCAAGATGAATGATAAATGATAAAAGGTAAATTTCTTTATAATATTTCTTATATATACCAAACCTGGGAGTTTTCATTAAGACATTTTTCAAAAATAAAATAATATCTCTTTAAAAATAAAGTCAAATCAATCAAATAGCCTGAGTTTTAGCTAATAACTTATTATTTATAATCATGAAATTTTATTTATATATTATTTGTGAAAATATTATAGATGTTATAATAGATGTTTGGTTTGTAAATGTTGAGTGGTATTTTCTGTTGAATGTAGTCATAAATAACCATCCTGTGTTGAATAATTGATGTGTGAACTATTTCCCAGGTCATGCCCATAATCTAGCTATATATGATTTTGAAAGTCTGTTCAACAATAATTTATTTAAATTTTAGATTTATTTTACTTAACTTTTCTACATGATCAGAAATTTTTTTAATGAAATTGCTCATTCTCAAATTTTTGTGTTAAAATCACAGAATAGATTTTGTTTTCATAATGTGTCAATTATAGAAAAAGTCACTTGTCAATCTGTCAATTTTAACTTGTTCAACATTTACTGAAGAATTCATCTTAGCGATATTGGACTTGGCTGTTAAGACTAATAGAGAGCAGGGCATGATGGCACATGCCTGCAATCCCAGCCACTCTGGAGGCTGAAGCAGGAGGGCCACAAGTTCAAAGCCTACCTCAACAATTTAGTGAGACCTGTCTCAAAATAGAAAATATAAAGGGCTGGAAATGTGACTTCAGTGCACTGAATGTTACATGTTCTCTGTCATATGTGAAATTTGCAAAAAAAAAAAAAAAAAAAAAAAAAAGGGAAAAAAATAAAGAAGTGAACTCTTAGCCATAATTGTTTATTGTCTGTCTTTTTCTGTCAAAATATAAATCACCCCTGGGATATTTATTTCCTCCAGCTAGTATTTGCTTTAAACACGTAGCCTGTGATCCTCAGACTTTGCTCTCCCACACAATTCACAAGAACATTTACTTTACATTCATCAGTAGTGCCCTTCCATCACACTGCGGCCATGCACTACAGAAGGCAAGTGCTACATGCTCTCTCTCATGTGTGGAATTTGAAAAACAGTGCCCTGAACGTAGAATTATTAGAGTTTGTGAAGGGGAGGATAGAAAAAGAGAAGCTGGATTTGTTCAATGAAGACATTATGTGTTTATTGAAATATCATTCTGAGCTCCATTACTGTGTACAATTAATACTTGTTAATCCAACAGAAAAGAAAAAAAGGAATATCTGTTCGGTAAACAAATCCCAGGGGGATGTTAATATATCATATTTCTCCCATATCACTTCAGGTGTTTTTTTCTTTTTCTCAAAATCGCTAATTAATAAATCCCGTAATCTTTAGTCTGAATACCATCTTTGGTATACTTGTAGGTTTGCACAAACATTACATAAATGAATGAGATATTATGCTACTTACAAGAAAACAAAGAGTAAGATTCTCTGGAGGTAATGTTCTTTACCACAAAAACTATACCTCACCCTAACAAAAATCTCCATGCTGTTTTAGAATTGGAGTTGATTAAAGGACAGTGATCAATAATCTCAGTTTGAAGAATTAGGGAGAATTTCCTAAGCAACATGCTTGGCAGTAAATTGTGTAAGGATGAGCTTGTCTCATATCCATCTCTGCCTTTTCAGTTTCTATGAATTGAGACCTGTTTGTCATCTAAACTTGCCATGTACCAGTTTTTTGGGTGAGTGACACATGCCTCTAGAGAGTACAGGAACTCTCAGCTGGGACTGTAATTTACATTTGACTGTAAATTACATTTGAAGATTATGCAAACTTGAGTGAAATATCAAGTGTTTAGGTGTTGTCAACTGATGTCAGAATTACATATGTACAAATTAGATCAATTAACTTGGAATTAAATAATTACAAAATGGATAATTTAATTCCTTTATCTTCTCACATATATTTGATGAACTAGTCTTCCATGTGCAATGAAAGAAAAGGAAAAAACACTTTTATAAGTATGGGCAAAACCTGCATCTGTCTTACCATTAGTATGGCAAAACTGTGATGCCAAATCTTGGTTTCTGATACCCATGCCTATTTCTGCTTGCTCAATAGTCTTCCCCTGCAGTAGGTAATTCCTAGGTAGTGATTCTTCACTCATTGTAGTTAGGAAATGATGATTCACCTCTGTGTTTCCTCCCATCTCTTTATATTTCACAATACGAACACAACACAATATCTACCATTTTACAGCTACAGTGTAGACCAGTGGCAGAGCACTTGCTTGCCAAATGCAGTGTCCTGGGTTAGATTCTCAGGCCCAAAAGTCAAACAAAAAAATCTATCCCCTTAATAAAGTTTGAAGTGTTCAAAGAGTTTTGTTAACTAGAGGCACTGTGTGATACAGTAGATTCTTCTTATGTACCCGAAACTTCATACCCATTGATCAACACCTCCTCATTTTCCCAGTGTCTTTGTTTATGTGTCTGGTGAAGTTAAAAGATTATTTTATTATTTATCTTATTATTTAAAAAGAATCTGTAGCTGGTATCAGCAAGCCTATCAGGTAGGCAGAACTATGAATACTGTTACAGGTGAAGTCATGAGGCCACAGAACAGATTGAAGAAACTACTCAGGGAAACACAGCCCATAGGCGGGGAAATAGGAGGTGAACTAATACAGTCTGACTCCCAAGGCCAAGACTAGTCTGAGCTCAAGTTGGTAACACCACTTAGGAAATGCTTGCAGTTCTCTGTCCTCTTGTTGACTTCTACAGTCAGACACGGCTCACACTGGTTGGTCTTCCTTTAGGCTGGACCCAAAAAGATGCCAAATTACAAAGGGGCTCATCCATTTATTCTGGAACTATTTGTTGAGCATTCATGACATGCCAGACACCATGTTAGACAGAAGAAGAATCCTTGGGGAATAATGAAGCCTTTGTCCCTTACCTCTGAGGTAGCAGTTGACACCATTGAATATACTAGTTAAGAGTACCTTAATTTTTTATTGGTTCTTTTTATTTATACATGACAGTAGAATCCATTTTGATATAATTATACAAGCATGCAATACATATTATTCTAATTAGGGCCCCATTCTTGTGGATACACATAATGATGGAATTCACTGTGATGTATTCATATATGTACACGTGAAAATTGTGTCAGATTCATTCCACTTTATTTCCTCTTCCTATCCCCCACCTTCCCTTCCTTCCCCTTTGTCTAAACTTAAGCCATGTGTTCTGAATTCCAGACCACTTTATTTTATACTAAATCACATAATTAGATTTATTTATGCATATTTCAGCATATAAATGAAAAACTAGTTACTAGCTAATAAATCTTTCATCATTAAAAAATAAAGAGTACTTAGATTTGAAATGCTAGTTCTGTCACTTGCCTGTTTTGTGACTGTGGAAAAGTTATTTAACTCATTGTACCTTGGTATCTTTAGATGGGCAAAAATAAATAAAAGTAACATCCTTTTTATAAGGTGTTTGTGATGTTTAAATGAGGGGCTGGGGAGGTAGCTCAGTTGGTAGAGTGCTTGCCTTGCATGCACAAGGCCCTGAGTTTGATCCCCAGCACCACAAAAAAAAAAAAAAAAAAAAGATGTTTAAATGAATTGATACAGTTAATCCCCACACAAAGCTCTCATTAAGAATGCTTAGGTGTTACTACTCGGAAAATATGGTTACAATCCAGAAAGAGAAGATGTGGTGTTTATTGTTTGTGGTATCCCAGAAAATGCATCTCTAGTACATCCTATAGGGGCAGAGATTTTGCTAGTGCACATTAGCTTAGATTAACTAAGGTATGAAAGTGAGTCAGACACTTTATAGTGATTTTATACCAGACATTTTTAAAAGGGTCTGGATTGGAAACCAGTTTCATTAAAAAAAAAATCAAGGAAAGTCCCAAGTGTGGTGGTTCTGCAAGGCCAATACTTGGCATATAAAATGACAGAAAACTATAGTTTGAGTGTGTGCAAAATCACATGTATTTTACCACATGATAAATCTGATTTTACAGAAACTTATGGAAAGAATGCTATACTTCCATGATGATGGTACTGGTTGTGGCAAAAGTATTAGTTGTATGCCTATTATTTGCTAAAAATCATGCTGTGAGTTTTAAAGAAAAAGAGACATAAAACCACATTTAATGAAATTTACATATTACTATAATGGAGATACATTAAGTAATTTATCATTTGCATTAAATCCTTTAATCACCACTCTGCAAAGGACTAGAAATTCAGTATACAGTGTTGATCAGTATTGATTAGTATAACTTCACCTAGGCCAGGAAATGAGGGGCATTCTCCATAGGGCAATAATGGTCAAGTTGAGGACTGGTGAAGCCAAAGGAAGGGAGAGAGCATGGAGGAAGGCTTCCAAGGTACTGGAAACAGCATTGGTGAAGGCCTTCAGACAGCAGTGGACCTTACATGTTCAACAACCTAGAGACAGTCATTATGGTTGGAACACAAAGAACAAGAGGAAGGGACTCAACATGAATTTGGAAAGGAAGGAAGGAGTCATGTCACAGGGTCCTACAGGTGACATCAGAGTTTGGACATTATCATAATGGACATGAAAGAGTGTGACTCAATTTGATTTAGTATTTCTGTAACGTGTGGAAAATGGGTCAGAGGAAGGTTAAGGAATGTGGGAGCAATGGGTTAAGATGCTATTATTATAACCCAAGGTTGAAATGTTGATGTGATGATTTAGAGAGGAACTGTGAGACTTGAAAAAGGTCAGTGAAACAGGAAGACACCCAGCAGGTAGAACTGAGAAGCCATCGTAATGTTTCTTCAAGTAGAGTCCATAAGTCCAACTCTTATTTATTGAACTCTCACTTTTCTTCCCCTGGCCATGTCTGATTTATCCTTCAGGCCTCAATATATATGAAGCTTCCAAATTATTTTAGTTTCTTCCTTTAAAGTGGTTCCTATTTCTAACACCCTAAAGTTTAACTCTGAAGCAATTCAGTGCATGAGATTGTTGTTTTTCTTGATGTGCTGATCACTGGGGAATGGGGAGAAGGCTTCTGATCACTGCTGTGTCCCACACTGCCTTCAATGGGGTTCTATCTTCTTATCTTGGTGATTTGTATGTGTGTCAGTCTGTGTATCAGTGCACTACCATAGTTTTTCATCCTGGATCAGAACCTTGGTTTATCCAATGATCATGATTATGGAAATTTTTATAATCTCTTGAATTTCAGAAATTTCATCAGTAAAGGGCAGGTAGAAATGCTGATTTAAGGCTTGTATGAATATTAAATAATATATATGAAGATTCTAGTTAGTTTTGTCAAGTAGTAGGTCATAAGTCAATGGTAACTGTTTTGCATATCCTATTTTTGTAGTATGGTTAAATCATTCAAACCTTTAATGTTTGTGAATCATGATCTTTTTATAAAGGTTTCTCTTTATATCTTCATTGTGACCTATTATGACATATACTAATTATTTCTAAGAAGAAAGATTTGTTTTATTTCCAACTAATTATAGCCACTTATTCTTGCATCCTCCCCAACCTTTATACACACATTTACAAGCATTCACATGCACGCCCACATACACATATTAAGGCAAACACAGAGACTGCAAGCAGGCACTAATGAAAGCCTTTAGAGGCACTAGGTGTTGGACAGTTTTGGTTTTCTTCTATATAAATTCTAAAACATTTAAAAATTAAACCTAGAACAGGTGTAAAAAAGTTCAGTAATATTCTAGACTTCCTGTGAGGGAATCTTTGATGTTTTAAAACATACTAATTTAGGTATAATCTAATAAGATTATGCTTTAAGTCTTTATGCTCTAATGTTTATACCTGTCTATTGAATAATCCAGTACTGAACTTAGACATAATGGAAGGAATTCAAAAGGTTTCCTCCTACCCAGACACTTGTTTGGTGCTCAGTATATATCTATTGTTTTTCTCCCATTCATTCTCCAGCCCTGGTGAGAAGAGATAGCATGAATAGTCTGGATAACTATGGTCTGCAGCAGGATAATTATGATCAAGTTCTGACTCTATAAATACTTTCTCTGTGCACATCAGCAGACTTTTGAATCTTTATGTCTCCATTACTCTATTCCAAGCATGGATGTTAAACAACATGGTACAGACTATTCTAGTTTTAAGATCCTTAAATTAGTGTCTGAGAAATCAGCCTGTTAATTGAAAACTCTGAGAGCCAACAGGACTTCTTACCTTCTATTCAAGTTCCTCTCTGACACATGAACAGTTAGCAAGTCTTTGCAATAGATTTTGTTTCATAAGTACTTTTCATGTGATGCTGAATCACATTTTCCCATGTATGTAGGAATTGGTACTCCATTTAAAACTGAAGATTTTGAAATTTGAATACATCAAACATTTTTATTAATGATGCTCTTAATGAAGGAGCTGGATTAGGGTCTACGTCAGACTATAAGGTGACAAATTATTGCTGTGTGCCTAGTTTGAGGATTTTCCCCTGGTGCAAGATGTTCAGTGCTAAGTCTAGTACATTCCAGGCGAAGCAACATGGCCATCCCAGCTGCTGACTCCAGATGGTGAAACTCTGTATAGTTAAGTGATTCCATTTCTTGAAATCTATTTGAGTTGTGGCATGGTGAATGGAAAGATCCTTCATCTGGGAATCAGAGAGAAGCCATGGATAGGAGATTAAAAATAGCTCTGTTGTTGATTTACTGAATAAATTCTGTCTGGGCTTCAACTCTTAGAAATAAAGAATTGAATAATGTTGATCACTCTGGAATAACCCAGTTCTGACCCTTAATTCCTTTGAAATGGCTAAGGAGAGAAATGACATGGCACAGAGGAGTCATCCACTCAAGAATTTTTCATGCTCCCTGGAGACTCAGCCATCTTTTTGTAGCCTGGACTTATCAGACCCAGGGGACCTTAGGAGTGGGTTTATAGAGCTCAGAGCAGGGAGATGATGAGGCTGGCAAGGAGGGCTGTGTACAGGACTGTGTCCACAGTACTTGGAGTCCTTGGTGTGTCTCCCCTTACTGAGAACTTTAGTTACATCTCTTCCACCATTCACCAGAGCTGGAGGTAAGGAGGGAATTTCAGGTCTTTCCTCAAGGAGATCCTCAGAAACCTCATTCGTATCATAAAATTCATAAACAACTTGTCATGCAAAAATTGAAGAAAAGTCTATGAGAAGCAATGAATGAATAGGAAATTTGGCAAGTAAGGAGTTTCTGACTCTGCTGCTGCTGCTCCTGCTATTTGCAATGGTACTGATTTATAAGTTATTTGAATATTTACTTCAAAAGGTAAGGAAAGTCATTGAAAAGTGTTCAGCAAGGATGTAGCATCATTTTATTTATTACTTGTAAACCAGTAATTAGGCTGCTTTGTGCAAAATGGATTTAAGAGAGGTTTGGCTTTAAGCCAGGTGGTCAAGAAGGAAGGTTCTGCCAATATCCTGGTTTAAAGATGCAGAGGGATGTGTTTCCATAGGAAGCCAGATAGAGATGAGAAGCTAGGATTAAGTATGTATTAGCAAAGTAAGAAGAGGCTGATTAGATCTCTCTATAGGAGAGGGTGAGAGAGGTCAAACATGCTGAATATGTCTTTTTTAATATAAAGCCTATGGATAGATAGGTAAGAAAATTAATGAGATGATAAATATTGAAGAGGATCAAGTAAGAAATAAGTTAAACATTACCTATTTTATGTTTGAGACACTAGTGAGCAGTGAGCTTTCACATTTGATGGAGAATTGATGCATGAATTAGTAGCTAGAAGAAATGCCTGAAGTAGAGACATATATTTGGGATCACTGATGCACAGATGAATAATAAGGAGTACATTATAAGTTGAAAATAACTTTGACAATCTTAATTGTAAATGGCAGCATAGAAATGGGTGATTACTAGAAGGATATAAGAAGGAAGTAAGTTTGCTTTTGCGATTCTTTCCTATGATTATAGCTCTCGAAATTGATGTTCAGTGAGGAAGAACAATTTTAACTTCCTATTGGAATTGTTTGGGAGATTTAGGAAAACAGCAACAACACACACACAACCCTGATTATTTAATTCTCTCCACAGAGTTTCACATATAATTGATATGGGTATGGTCTGAGGAAAGGGGTTTTTAAATAGCAAAACTATGGAACCAACCTAGGTGCCTTTCAACACATGAAAGAATAAAGAAAATGTGATATCTATACACAATGGAATATTACTCAGCCATAAAGAAGAATGACTTTATGATATTTGCCAGCAAATGGATGGAACTAGAGACTATCATGTTAAGTGAAATAAGCCAGGGCCCAAATCTAAAGGTCAAATGTTTTCTTTGGTATCAGGAAGCTAACACAAAATAAGGGTCAGTGGGTGAGGGGAAGAATGGAAGTTCAGTAGATTAGACAATGGGAAATGGAGGGATGGTAGAAAAAGGAAAGACATAATTTTCACATGCACTATATGAAAACAACAAAATAAACCCCACCATTATGTACATTCATAAGAAAGGGATCCTAACTAGAATAAGATACATTCCATGCTTATAGAATTATATCAAAAGGATTCTGCTGTCATGGATAAATAAAAAGAGTCAATAAAAAATATACTCAAGTAAATCTAACATACATTACGATTTGAAAATCTTTGATCTAAACAGAGAAAGAACACATGATAACATAGAACAGAAACACCAAGAGCAATCAGCAGCAGAGGAGTGTGAGGCGATAGAAACCTATCTGGTGGATGAGTGAGAGACTCTAGCAGCAAAGAGAAGATGAGGAACTGGAGACAGGTTGGCATGCAGGCAAGAGAGGAGAAGCATTGGAGGAGATAAAAGAAAGTGCACAAGTCATTAGGAGCAGAGTATCAAGACACATTGTACCTCATTTACTGGAGACGCTGATAGCTAGGAACCAGTAGAAAGAAAAAGTCATTCTCCATCATTAGGGAAAGATTAGATGCTCTGTAAAGAATACAGACACAGAGAGAGTAATGGATAATGTCAAAAAAGGACACTAAAGATTTCTTTGGAGAACAATCTGGAGCCCATGTCAGGTATAGGGATACTGTAGAGAGTAGAAGGTCTGATTCTCTTTGGTCTGATTCTCCCATGGTCTTGTGTCATTTTCTCTTCCACTCTCAGACTGATTGCTTCTGATCTTCACTTCTTCCACCATCTGTCCGCACTTCACTCTGGTTTTATTTCCCACAAAGGCATTCAGAGACCACCATGAGAAGGCTTGGAACTAACATCTCAAGTACCACTAGCTTCACACTCATGGGCTTCCCAGAGTTGGAAAGCCTGGAGCACTGGCTGACTGCCCTCCTCCTGCTGCTCTATGCTATCTCCATCCTAGGAAACTCCCTGATTCTCTTCATCATCAAGGAGGAGCAGAGCTTGCACCAGCCAATGTACTACTTCCTGTCTCTTCTGTCTGTCAATGACCTGGGGGTGTCCTTTTCTACACTGCCCACAGTACTGGCTTCTATGTGTTTGCATGCTCCAGAGATTGCTTTTGATGCCTGCCTGGCCCAAATGTTCTTCATCCACTTTTTCTCCTGGACAGAATCTGGAATCCTGTTGGCCATGAGTTTTGACCGCTATGTGGCCATCTGTGACCCCTTGCGCTACACCTCATTACTCACTGATGCCCGTGTGGCCTCCATAGGCATATCCATCATTATTCGCAGCTTCTGCATGGTCTTCCCATCTCCCTTCCTCCTGAAGAGACTGCCCTTCTGTAAGGTCAACATCCTGATCCATCCCTTCTGCTTGCACCCTGACATGATCCGCCTGCCCTGTGGAGATACCACCATCAATAGCATGTATGGGCTGTTCATTGTCATCTCTGCCTTTGGTGTAGATTCAGTGCTCATCCTCCTCTCCTATGTGCTCATTCTGCACTCTGTACTGGCCATTGCCTCCCAGGAAGAGAGGCTCAAGACCCTTAACACATGTGTATCACATATCTGTGCTGTGCTCATCTTCTATGTGCCCATGGTTAGTGTGTCAATGGTCCATCGATTTGGGAAGCATGCCCCTGAGTATGTGCACAAGTTCATGTCCTTGGTCTATCTCTTTGTGCCTCCAATGCTCAACCCAATTATCTATTCTGTCAAGACTAAGGAGATTCGCAAGAGGCTACACAAGATGATTTTTGGACCCAAGCTCTGATCAGGCAGAAAGGTTCTGAGAACCCATGCATGTAGGAACTTCTTCCTATTGCTGCTGTTTGGGTTCATCAGGCTAATCCTTTGGAACTTTTCAACCTCCTAAACATGGAGTAACAATTGGATGTCTGGCATTGCCTGGGTTAGTCTGAATATAGGCCATAACTCAAAACATCAGGACACCCTATCTTGTAATTAATTCTTTTAAGTTTTCACAAATAATTTTTTTTAATGGAAGAGGGTCTTTAATTTCATCCTTTTTGTCCTAATATACTATTAACCTCTATATTTTCACATAAATCCCAAAAATAATGGTATAAACAGATTATGATATATACCTATATGAATACAACAGAGTAAATTTCACTTTTATGGGTATTTATAAAATTTCAATTATAAAATGACAAATAAGTAGAAGCGTCAGTAGAGATTGGGAATCAAAAGGAGGGAGAAGGGAAAGTGGCAATACTAGACACTGAAATGTAGCAAATTATATGCCATGCACAGATGATTATATCAAGATGAATGACTGTATTATATGCAACTTTAATGAACTAATAAAACATTTTATAAATATTGGTACAGATACAGGTACATGTACCATGTTGTGATTGGGCATTATGTGACTTGAGATCTTAGGGGTCCCCCATGAATTGTTAAGAGGATAATAGTTTCAAATATCTTTAAACTTAAAAATTAGTTGTACAGAATGACTTTTTTTAAAAAGTAAGAATAAATTTTGAAATATGACTATTTCTATATCCTTAAAATAGAATGCCCATTCTTTCCACATTTGCTATGTAAAATGAGACAAGCGATTTGAAATTTTAAAAGGTTTAAACAATAGAACAATCTTATGAAAGAGGCCTATGCTGTCATCCCTCCTGCAGGAGCAGAGGGACCTTTCAGTTTCTTCTAGGGACACTAAATGGAAAGCAACAGTTGTTGGTGATCAGTGGAGGACAAGTCCCCTAGGTGACAGTGCAGCTGGGTTCCACAGTCTGCTGCAACATGGGCTCCTGTCCTAGGTTAAGCAGTCCAGTACAGAGATTTTGGGACATGCTGGAGCAGACAGGGGAGCAGGTGAAGGATGTCAGGAAATTCACAGAGATCGCAGCCATGGAAAGGGAAGAACCCTCGCAATCCATGCCAAGTAAACTCAGCCCAGACCACACAGGCAGGTGTACCCTTGGCAGAAGTGAATACGGTGCTGTGGGGTTTTCACTGGACAGTGGATAGGCCATGGCAAAATTCAACCTGAGGGACAATTGGGAAAAGTAGATTTTGGGCAAAAAGTTATTTTTTCATAGATATTCATTTACCTTTATTTTCTCATAAGAACATTTAATAATTTTTGAAAAACAAAGTCATATGGACCACATAACATGAACAAGGCCTAAATTTAGGAGAAGAATGTGTTAGAATTTTCAATACACCCTTCTTGATTCCCAGATTAAGCAAACGAGACAGAAAAATCACACAAATTTAGAACCTATAGGTGACATCTTCACATAACTGGGTAAAAGGAAATCCTAGGGACACTGTAGAGGACTGAATCCCAACAGAACTCTGGGTACATGGCTTTGAGACTCATTGGTGAGAGTGGAACAATACTTCCAGAGTCTAAAAGCTCATGGCTGAGAGAAGATCATTGTCCTAAGCCTGAAAATCTCAGGAACTTCCAACAAATGAGCTCTTCCAATAGGATATCGCCTCAGCCTGGAGGAAACCATATACACAAGTGTATAGACAAGGGGCAAAGAAGGCTCTGATGATGTCGGGGAAAGAGCTCAGGAGAAGCAGATACAGGAAGTGCTGCAGCAACTCTACACAGTTCTCAGGCTTGGGCACCACTTGGAAGCAAAGTCTGAAGGGATCCAGTCTGGAACCGGGAGGGGGCAGAGCATCCTCTAGAACCGACTCAGCTCTGACCTCAGAGGTGGCCTCAGACACAGGTGCTGCTTGCACAACCACAGAGGGAAAGCAGCAGCAAAGTCACTGGGAGGACTACTCTGCCGTCCCCTCCCCCTCCAGGACCACCTCTCGTGCACCTGGAACAGCTTCGTGATTTATATATTAGGACAAAAGTGGACACAAACTAATCTGTACACAGATATGAGAAGAAACAAAAGAAGAGTATTAAGGACAAAGGTGAATCACATCCCTCAGAGTCAAGCTGGTAATGGTATCTCCCTTCTTATTTAAAAAAAAAAAAAAGGTTCTTTATATTCTACCATTTTAGGGTCTCTACCTGAAATTGGAACCATATTGCCGAGTTCTGTATTTTTTAGGCTTTTGAAAAACTGCAACTCTGTCTCAATTGCACAACTGGGAAGTCACCTCACAGGGCACAGGGATGAGAAAAATGAGCACGTGTCACAATGAAAGATATTTCTACCATCTATAGAAACATATCCATATTCTGTTTTGCTGCTGCCTTATAAATATGAACTATTACCCTAATTAGAGACTTGTTAAATGAATGTGTCTCTTTCTGAGATAAATTATATTTGTTCACATTGGTAAAATAATATTTTCCATTGTGCATGGACATCCTTTGGGTAAAAGAGGAATGTACTTTACCTCCAGAATTATCACCACTCTCCCAATAAAAGCCTCCACATGCCAAGCAGGGTGATGGATGTCTGTAATCCCAGCAGGTCAGGAGACTGAGACAGGAGAGTCAGGAGTTCAAAGCCAGCCTTAGCAAAAGCGAGGTACTAAGCAATGCAGTGAGACTTTGTCTCTAAAACAATAAAAATTAGGGCTGGGAGTGTGGCTCAGTGGTTGAATGACCCTGAGTTCAATCCCCAGCACCCATCCCTCCCCCCCAAAAATATAGCCTCCACACTGTTTTACAGTTGGAGTTGTATCAGGGACAGTCATCAATATCTCTGGTAGAAGGAGTATATAGTAAATGTGTCCAGTTGATAAAGGAATAGTGAATATTCTCTTCATGACAACATCAATTTTATAGCAGCTCAGCACAAAGGGTAAGCTATGGAACCCACCTAGATGCCCTTCAATAGATGAATAGATCAAGAAACTGTGGCATATATACACAGGCTTACTCAGGCTTAAAGAAGAATAAAATTACAACATTTGCAGGTAAATGGATGGAGTTAGAGAATATTATGGTAAGTGAAATAAGTCAATCCCCCAAAACCAAAGACCAAATGTTTTCTCTGATATGTGAATGCTGATACATAATGTGTGGGTGGAGGGCTGAATGGAGAAACTTTGGATTGGGCAGAGGGGAGTGGGCAGAGGGATGAGGGTGGAGTGGGAAAGAGAGTGGAATGAGATTGACATCATTAACCTAGGTACTTGTATGATAGCCTGAATAGCATGGACTCTACATCATGTACAATCCGAGAAATAAATAGTTGTGCTCCATTCCTGTACATGAATTAAAATGCATTCTGCTGTCAAGTATAACTAATTAGAACAAATAAAGTAAAAATTTTAAAAAGGTAAATATAATTCCACTGAACTATACAGGAAAAATCTTAACATCAAAAAATCGTGTAGATTAAATACACTAATGACAACAAAAGTGTAAATACTAGAAGTTGTGAATACAATTAAACAATACTGACAAAAGAATGATCTACATAGAATTAATTAAATTACTTTTCAGAAATCTCTGAATATGATTCTTCATGTAAGGTGAGTAATAATAAACATTTTATGTAATCAACAGTAGATTTCAAAAAGGTAAAATGAAAACAAAATCCTAAATAAAACTAAAGCAATTTTTTTCTATATGTTTTCTTAGTCTGTAAGATCATATGCAGACTAGCTAAAATAAGAGGAAAATAATTTTTTTCATTTTTTAAAAATCATATTATTTAACAATATTGTGAAGGACTCTTGGCCAATGTCACAAAACTTGAGGTGGAAATGAGCTATCTCCTATTTTTAATAGGCAATTGCACACTAAATTCAAACAACACTAATTAAATTCTGTTTTATTCAATCTTTGCCCCCCAATCACCATTATTATTACTATCAAACAGTCTTCTGGAGGTTTGGTTGGCTAAAAACACTAACGTAATATACTCATTGTTAAATATTTATACATTTCTTTAGAAAAAATATTTGGAAAAATTAACAAATTTTTTTAAGTTTCTTGTCAGGGAAATTTGACAAGATATATTTTCTATTTATCTATAATACATAAACTTTAAGCTTGAAGTAAAATTATATATATATATATATATATATATATATATAGAGAGAGAGAGAGAGAGAGAGAGAGAGAGAGAGAGAGAGAGGCAACTGAGGGTGACCTGGTAGTTCTAAGGAGCTGAACCTCCAAGGAGGGTGTGAGCATTGCTGCCCTGCTGGGAGAAGCAGGAGAAGAATTGGTTGCTTAACGTCCTGGCAGGGTCAGCTTGCACAGAGCAGGCTGAGTCACTAGCACATTCTCTAGGACTGGTGACCGCTGTCTTTTCTCAAAAAGTGAATTTATATTGGGTTCTCTATTCGTTTTTAAGGGAGGATGATGTGAATACTGAGTTGCAGTGTTCAGAAAAGTGTCACTTTCAGAATTTTCGCCTTCTCTAAACATCATCTTCATGTTACTTTAGACTTCAGTTATAAGTGATTAAGACTGATCCATCATATGCTTTGATAAAGATTGATCCATAAACCTTCTAAGGACTGACCATATCTCTGAAATGGGCCTGCTTTTGAAGCTCCCTAGAATTCGAATCTCACCAGGCTACCTCAAGCTTTCTCTGTATTTTCCCTGCTGCCTCCTTCCTGCACCATTGTCCTGTCCCTCCTTCTCTTCCAATCTCATTCAGAGCTCCATACATCTGATCTTTCTTCTGAGTTCCTCTGTGCTAAGTCATGACTGGCCCTGTCCAGGATAACTCCTTGTGCAAGGATTTGCCTCTACAGCTGGACTTGGAGTTCTCTGCAACCAGAGTTGACACTTTTCTTCTTGTCTCACCTTGTGGACATTGTAATAACTTTTCCTTTACCTGCTTTCCTGGATAAAAAGTCTCTCCCTTAGTTCATCCCAATTTTATGGATGTGCCTCCATCTGAACACTCTCAATATAATGTAAGTGAATAGGAATGTAATCACAAAGTATCTACTATATGCCAGGTCCCTATGTTAGACATTTTTTCGTTGTTTATCACAGGGGCATAATGCAGATGCCATTCATTTGATAATTCAACAAAGAATATGACACACACCAGTACAATCCATAACACTTTTTCGATAACATTGATAGACTACCTTTTAAAATATGTGTATGTCACAGATGCAATAATGCTGTGTTGAAGTTTTGGCATGATAATTAACAAATTAGGAAATAGGAAAGTCATGTAGATATAATGAAACATAGTATATCTTGAAATATTGAAGGATTATTAACCAAGTACTACTGACTTCTCCAGTCTGTATTGAGTGCTTACTTTGTTTCAGACTCTATAATGAGCGCTTTACTGGGACTGGAGAAGTTAGGTATGATGCTTAATTCATGCAGCTGCTAGGTAAGGTACATAGATTGAAGCTCATGATCATGTGGATCCATATTTCATATCACTTCCATAATAAAGGGCTATAAAATGTATGAGATATTATCTATATGAAAGGAGAGACAGATTATTAGTTTCTCTGAATTGCAGGATATTAATTTAAAATGAAAACAACAATAGCCACCATATTGAATAGGTGGCAGGAGTTTTGATAGATTTTTCTATTTTAGAACTGAGTTTACTAAAGTACTGTTGGACTATTAAAAAGGAAGAATGTAGCATGGTGGTGCATTCTTGTAATCCCAATGACTTGGGAAGCTGAGTCAGGAGGATCAGAAGTTCAAAGCCAGCCTCAGCAACTTAGTGAGATCCTATCTCAAAATAAAATCTAAAAGGTGCTGGGAATGTGGCCCAGTGGTTAAATGCCCCTGGGTTCAATTACCCACACCAAAAAGATGAAGAAGAAAAAGAAGAAGAAGAAGAAGAAGGAGAAGAAGGAGGAGGAGGAGGAGGAGGAGGAGGAGGAGGAGGAGGAGGAGGAGGAGGAAGAGGAGGAGGAGGAGGAAGAGGAGGAGGAGGAGGAGGAGGAGGAGGAGGAGGAGAAGGAGAAGAAGAAGGAGAAGAAGAATTCAAAGATGGCTCCCCAGTATCCTGAACAAGGAATGACTTCGTAGCTGAAAGGAAAGGCAATGGGGACAGAAGGAAGAATAGGTGAAATTGTTGGTCCATTTAGCACTGACACTATTTTAAGCACTGTTTAAATGTGATAGAGTTATTATGTAATATAGTTACCACAATAATCTGTGAGGTGAGGTTACAAAAATAGAGGTCCTAGAGAAGTTAGATGAATTGCTCCATGATACTTAGGTTACATGACTTTATTTATTTATTTTTTTTGTTTATTGAACATTTTACATACAAGTCTCTTTCTTAAGTTCTGCACATTTATTTCCTTATGTAATCCTTACTGTAACTGGAAGAGTTAGATGTTATTATTATTATTACTACTACATATCAGTTAGTCAAACTGAGGCACAGAGACATTTAATGTTATGCTTAAGGTCACAAATGTAGTAAGAGGAGGAGCCAGGATTGAAATCTAAGCATTCTGAATTCACATCTCTGCACTTACGTGCAACCAAAGGGGTCGAATTCAACTTCAAATTCACTCCAACCATCTTTTTCTTTGCCTTTGGACTCAGACAGAAAGTTATTCTTTTCATGAAACTGTCTCATCTTGTTATCATAAACTAACTTGCTCCTTAGTAGGTCATAGCCACTTTTGACAACAGTGGAAATATTATCATATTTTTGGGTTATTCTAAGTTTCTCAAGGAGTTGTGGGAATGCAACATGTTCAACGTGATAATCAGTATTTCTATTTCACCTGGCCAATCTACTTCCTTCCAGACCTTCCAGACAGGTAAACCCAGTCTTGTCATATCATAGATCCCATCCATGCAAATGCATCTGGAAAGTGATCCTACCCTTTTATTTTTCTCATCTCCAACTTATGTTTGGAATTCATGCTGAGATCTTGCCCAAGAGAAACAGTCTTAGAAGTCGACTCCGAATCTCCTTGGTTCTAGCTCCATAGATAATGGGATTGAGTACAGGAGGCACCAGCACATAGAGATTGGCCAGAAAGATGTGCACATGCTTGGGAACTCGGTTGTGGCCAAAGCGGTGGGTGAGGAAGGAGAAGAAGGCAGGGATGTAGAAAATGAGGATGACACCAAGGTGGGAGCCACAGGTACTCAGAGCTTTGTGCTGGGCATCATGGGATGGAAGACGAAAGACAGCATGGAGGATGAAGCCATAGGAGATGGCAATGAGGATGGAATCCAGACCCATGGCCAGAAGGGCCACAGTCAGCCCATAGATAATATTGACAGTGATGTTGGCACAGGCCAGTCGAGCAATGCCCATATGCTCACAGTAAGTGTGAGCCATGATGTGGTGACCACAGTAGGGCAGTCGCCTCAGTAGGAATATGAAGGGGAAAACAATAACTACACTCCGGAATATACCAACAATGCCAATTTTGCCTATGACAGTGTGGTTGAGAATGGTTTTATATCTCAGTGGGTTGCAGATAGCCACATATCGATCAAAGGCCATGGCCAGGAGAACTGAAGACTCCAGAGCATAGATAGAATGGACACAAAACATCTGTGCCAGGCATCCAGCAAAGGAAATCTCACCTGCATGGAGCCACAAAATGGCCAGCATTTTGGGCACTGTGGTGGAGCTGAGAGCCAGGTCAGTGAGTGAGAGAAGGCAAAGGAAGAGGTACATGGGTGCATGAAGGGCACTGTCTGTCACAATGACGAGGATGAGGGCAGCATTGCCAAGCAGAGCTACCAGATACACGGCACAGAATGGAATCCCGATCCAGATGTGGGCAAACTCCAGGCCTGGGATTCCCGTCAGGAAGAGAGTGGCTGGGAGACTGGTCTCACTGATGTTGGAAGCTGACATCCTTCCTGGCAACCAAAGAGTTCCTTCCAAGGGTTGATGGTATGCCTACCCTGTAACAACAGGCGTGTGGGTGATTCACATGAAAAGATCACCTTTCTGTGAAATAATAATTTTTAGTTGCTCAAGCATCTGAAAAGTATTTCACTCTGAGTCATAATACACATACATGCCCTTTACTTTTGGGCAATGATGTAATGATGCATTTACCTTCTTTTCCCTGTTTGAATCTATCTTCCCAGATATATGCCCAAAGGCTTACTTTTATATTTCACCTGAATTGCCTAGTAAGAAGGTAGATGACCTGGATATGATTACATACTCCTGATTTAATACCTATAATGATATGAGCATTCCTGTAGGAATAAAAAAGAAGAAGTAAGATAAATCAGCTCTGCTTTCTGGGGCGATAACCTGCACATCTATGTCAGAGTCAGCTCATCCTGCAAACTCACGAGTTAATTGCAGGATGCGATGGACAGGTCAGAATGCCATGTCCTGACAGATACATATGGAAGGAGAAAACAGGTTGTCTGGATTTGACATCCATAAAGACATTCTGGAGTAGAAATCTATTTTGGCTGTAAAGGGATAGTTCGTATTGCATACATTCTCTTTAACATAATTTATACATAAAAGGGCCTTCAGAATTATGCCAGGAAACCCAATTTGAGACCAGATTCTACAGCAGGATTGATGTGTCACCTTGAACAAATTTCTTTCTTCTCTGTAACTTTCAAATTACAGAGGGCATAATTCTATATTCATTTTGTGCTTTTCTATCTGTTCACCAATTGACATTGGAAAAATTCCAGAATATTTGTGTGATTTTTATCATTTCTAAATTGAGAAGATTTCATTTGTCTTACCACCTTCAAAAGAATCTGTAGTTGAGCAAAGATTCATATTTGTGGGATTGAATGCTTGGATTCGTAAAATAATTCCCCCTCCTGTTAAAAATTCTTTATTTCCTAACAATGAATAGTTAACAGTTTATAACACTCCTTACCACTAGGAAGACCCAGTCCAGAGAGTTGAACTGATATAATTCAGATCCAGGCATGTTACTTGTGGAACTGAAATTAAGTTTTATATCCTCAGCTTCAGTTTTGGGTTTTCATCTTCCCCTATTATCCATTAGTATGACTAACACTTGAGTTCATAATGCTTCCAAAGAAACCATTTTCTTTCCATTTAACAAAGCAATAGTTTTACTCATTATCTAAACATCAAATAAATAAAGAGAAGTAGGAAGACCCTTCCCGTTTGCATTAGATTTTCAATTTTGACATCAAACGGTTTTGGGCTTAGCCTTAACACGTACCTGTGACACTAGGGGAAAAAAAGCTCAGAGGAGAGGTGAAGTCAGTGGATTTTTATCTTCTTGTCTTATTCTTTCCACCTATGGAAGATTTCAAATGGGTGTTGGAAGGTATTCTCAAAATCTATGGATGCGAGGACCAGGAAGATTGGTTAAGAGAAGTCCTACTGTCAGTCCTAGACTTCAATACAATAACTTTATTTTGAGTTTATTTAATGAACACAGTTGTTGAGAGATCTGACTTCAAGAACTTACCTAGATCATAGACATGTACTTGCAGGTGGAGCAGGCTGTGTTTGGAGCTCTGAGTAAAGATGTGAAACCGTGGCAGAGTATAGTCGTGCAATGGCTTGGGCAGGAGTTTTGATTAGGCCAGTGAGAACTGTGTCTCTGCAGGTTCAGATAGATGTGATAAGAGAGGGTGAAGTGTTTGAAGGTATAATCTGTGTTCTGAGATTTCTGAACTCATTACATGTTTCCAGTTCATCTCCATATTCCAGTCTCCTCTGGTCAAAGGTCTTGGTAAGTAAGGTTATTTATTGCTTCTCTATGTGATGCTCAGGTGTGAAAACTCAGGTGGCCTTCTCTAGGGATTTGATCTGTGGCATATCTGTTGAGGGAGAGAAAGAAAATGATTAGTTGATAAATGAGAAAAGGAAGGAGGAAAAATTTCCAGTAACTTCATAAGAAATGTGGAAATGAAATATTTTATCTATATATTATATTTTCTGTTCTGAGCTCTTACTTTCTTTCTTCTTTCTTTGTCTCCCTTTTCTGTCCTCTTCTCTTTACTTCTGGGAGCCTCCTTGAATTCCCACTCATGGTGGATCAGCCAGAATTCTGAGCCCATGAAGCATGGTGAAAAATTGATGTGAATGATACGGCAAATAATGATGTTGGATTTCTCTTACAAAATGCACATTCAAAGAAGAAAGAATTCAGACTTTCACAACGACGACAGCAGAGTATTAAGCAAGACTGGGACCTTTCTGAGCATGCTCACTGCAACTATCCAGACTGTTAAGCCAGTCCTTTTAGGGAATCACGTCAGAGATGGTCACTGCACCATTATCACTATTCATACCCTTCATAGGTCAATGTCAACTAATTTCTTACTCTGAAGTCTTAGAATCCCTGACTTCTGCCACTCATTCTCCTCCTCCATCAATCTTTTTCACAGATGATCCCTGCATTTACATTGTCCAATCTGTGAGGAGTCACCCTTTGCCTTCCTATTCCTCCAGTCTAAGGCTAAATATATTTGTTTTCTACTGTTGTCATAAGAAATGATCACATACTTAGCATCTTAAAACAACAAAGATCTCTTATAGTTTCCATAGGTCAGGTCTTTTGAGAAAAATGTGCTTTGAAACTTGGTTCTTGTCCGGGCCCTTTGGTTATAAACTGAGGCTTCCATTCCTTTGCTATAGACTCAGCTGTGGCTGCCCATATTACTTCTCATGCTTTCCAGTTGAGTGCGTCATGTGATGATGGATGAGTGCCTCTCAGGTTTGAATCTCTAACTGATTTGCCATACTGTAGTCACTCTAGCCTGGAAAATTCTGTGCTGTCAAGGACTTACGTGACTAAATTATGTCCATGTAAATCATCCAAAAGAAAAAAATAAAACACCTAGTCTTAGTCTTAAGGCGTAAAAGTTTAATTGTATCTGCAAAGTCATTTTGACATAAAGCATAGCATAGTCACTGGTTCAGAACATGGGTGTTTGGGGAGGCATTCTCTCTGCCATATTCACCTCAATAATATTTGCTTCAGTTTTGAGAGAGGTATCACTGCTAAGTGACCTGGAAACCTTCAATGACTGTCTTAGAATATTACAAGTTCTCTTTTGTTCTTCCTTAAAATCTTTTTTGCAACTCTTCATCATTGTATTAATTGAAACTATTTTGTTTCCTGAGAAGTTGCCCCAGGTGGACCACAGATTGGTTATTTATTCATTTACATATTTCCATTATTCTTTTTTTTTAAATTTATTTTTATTGTAAACAAATTGGATACATGTTGTTTCTGTTTGTACATGGAGTAACAGCATACCATTTGCATATTCATACATTTGCATAGAGTAATGATGTTTGATTCATTCCATTATTTTTTCTTCCCTCCCACCCCTCATTTCCCTCTATACAGTCCCTCCTTCCTCCATTCTTGCCCCCCTCTCACTCCCCATTACGTGTCGTCATCCGCTTATCAGTGAGATCATTCGTCTTTTGGATTTTTGAGATTGGTTTATCTCACTTAACATGATGTTCTCCAATGGCTTATCTCACTTAACATGATATTCTCCAATTTCATCCATTTGCCTGCAAATGCCATAATTTTATTATTTTTTATAGCTGAGTAATATTCCATTATATATATATGTATATGTATACCACACTTCTTTATCCATTCATCAGTTGAAGGACATCTAGGTTGGTTCCACAGTCTGGCTATTGTGAACTGAGCAGCTATGAACATTATGTGGCTGTATCTCTGTAGTATGCTGATTTTAAGTCCTTTGGGTATAGGACGAGGAGTGGGATAGCTGGGTCAAATGGTAGGTCCATTCCAAGTTTTCTAAGGAATCTCCACACTGCTCCATTATTCTTATCATGTTCAGATTTATTCTCATTTGTGTTTTATACATTTTATTCCATAGACCTTGAGGGTACTAACTAGACATTGTCACAATTGAAAAGTTTATCTTTTTTTCACATGGAAAAAGTGAAAGTGAAAGACTTTGGACAAAGGAACAGTAGAATTCTGAATTCTGACAAATGTTTTTCTGACCTGAATGAGGTCAATGTGACTAGGGGCGAATCTCAGAGTTTACTAAGAGTCACTGAATCCTGTGCTCTGATTTATCTCTGAGAGGGAATCTTGAAAAGTGCCTGTGTTTTCTTCTTGTTAGTCTCAAAGGAATACTGGGTATGTGAGAGGGTCTTTCTAGAGCAACTCTCTCACTGGTTTGGTTCAAGTGTGAGCCTGCTGTTACTAAGCTCTCTTCCTTCCAGCTGTATCTGCTCGTGTTTTCCTGTAGTTAAGTTCTTCAGGCTACTCCAAGTATTTATTCTTATTAGTCTGAACACATAGCTCAATGTCCATCTCTAGGTGTTTACACTCAGGAGTTAATTTCTGGAACTGAAACCTAACCATGAACTTCCACTGATGCTGTATGGCAGCCAGTGGGCTTCCTGCTTCCCACACAGTCACTCTTGTAATCATCCCAATCCTTCTGTGATATGAGATTATTAACTATGGGTGAAAAATGAAACTGTGGTTTAGAGACTGTCAAGACCAGTGGTAGAATCTGAACTCAAACTCAGGTCCACCTTCTCAAGGCAAGTGGTCAAATCTCGACTCCAAATCAGTTGCCAAACTTTATTAAATAGCCCCTATCACCTAGGTATTTAATATGTATTTGTGAAGAGACCAACACAGCACTATGTCCTCAATACCTCATTAATAAAGGAACATATTTGAAATATGACTACATTCTGTTTTGGTCAGGCATGGTGCACCAGTGTTTCCATCATGCTGGGGGTCAATTTCATGGATGATCCAGGTGAGAATTTCACTTGTTCTAGTAAACTCAAATGCTGAAATTTATTTATATTGATCTGGAACTCTCTGTGTACTGGTGTTTTTGTTTTGCATCCAGACTTCAGTGGATTTGATCATAGGTATAAATTGGGAAAGCCATAACCTGATTGGGAGATTTTAACTATTTTTCTTCCCTTAACACACTGCATATAATTGAGATAGTTGACTTCTTAGACTCTAATAACTTCTAAAATGTGGGTCCACATACAACTTTCTTGTAAGTTCCTTCTAGTCAGACCATTCTTGCTCCAACACACTGCTAGACATAAAGACACGAAGTGTCAATCAGGGAGGTGTGGAGCACTGTTGATGTTCTGTATTCCCAGAAGTCCATGAACACCTGAGCTGATAGCAGCATAAGGGACTTCCTGGAATCAGCCATATATTGCTCAGACCAGTGAGTTTGCAGAGGTAACTGTGGGCTATGAGCAGGGCATGCAGGGACCCCAGTACTGCTTTCCCTTTCAGTGCAAGAACTCTCTAAAGTAGGTAAGTTGAAGTTTCAGAGGCTCCAAATTTAGATCTTAAGCCACCTACTCTTAGCTCAGAAACCCAAGTGCTAAAATACAGCAATCTAAAGAAGGAAAGTCCATGCCTACCCTGATTATTTATTATATGCCTATTCTTTTCTTCATCAACTTCCTACTGTCATATTTTCTATCCATTGCTCTTGAGCTCTAAAATCCTATCATGCTTTCAACATCACATGTTACTTTCTCAGAAAGAATATCCCATCAGACTGTATTTTGAAGTTAGATGTCTTGACATAAACAAGCATCCCATACTTGACTCAGAAGGATCTGGTATCAGAAGATGCATGAAAAGACTTTGCTTGTTTTAGAAGTCATGTGGAAGGATCCTACTCATGCTAAAAGATTCCAAAGGAAGGGAATCTATTTTTTGCACAGAAAGGCAAACCAAAATATACAGGAAAGCCTGCAGGTAAGGAAAACAAAGTGGGTCTAACATATGTAATAAAGACAAACTCGCATCCTGAGATAAAAGGACAAAGGAACCCTGAATGCAGATGCAGGAACAAAGGCAGATGAAAGTTTGGAGGTAGGATATAAGCAGGTTTTAGAAATTAGAGTTGCAAATTGTTTGCTTCTGAGAGTTTTCACAATTTTTTATTTTAGATTTTCACAACCACATTAGATAAGCT
This sequence comes from Sciurus carolinensis, assembly GCF_902686445.1. Classification (NCBI taxonomy): domain Eukaryota; kingdom Metazoa; phylum Chordata; class Mammalia; order Rodentia; family Sciuridae; genus Sciurus; species Sciurus carolinensis. The sequence continues at coordinate 72,565,317 of NC_062223.1, forward strand.
TATTTGCATTAGCACAAAAGGTTTAATACTCAGAAGCTTGAGTGACTCACTGAGCATTTCTCTTTGTCAATCCCTTGCACTAAGGACAGCATTAGTAGTGACTGAACTATGAATAAGCGTCTGGGTTGAATTATGGAGCTGGTGACACAGGAGAGAAGAATCACATGTTTATAATGCAAGGTATGCAAAGAAGTGTACCTGAGAGGAGATGCCTGTCTAGATCTATGAGGGGTAGGGTGAGTTACCTCTACTGGTATTGATTAGCCAAGTATTCATGGAAGAGGACATCTGTGGACCACAGCCAAGAAAGATGATTTGAACAGATATGTTCATACAATCAGGCAAACACTAAGAATTGTAGCTCTGTATTAAGACTTGGATAACATCAAGTAGTAGCATCTGGGTATCTGGATATATAAGGAAGAAAATTTTGAGAACTGAGACTAGACATATTGATCTAATGATGACAATAGGGGTCTTTAATTCTGAGTTAATGAATTCAAATGTGACCATTTCATAATAATGAACCACTTAAGGTTTTTAATTAGAAAAGTGCATTGTCATAATAACATTTCAAAGTATTCATTCTAGCCAGGTATGTGGCACACACCTGTAATCCTAGTGACTTTGAGTTTGTGCAGGAAGATTGTGAGTTCAATGGCAACCTCAGAAACTTAGCAACCCATGAACAAACTTCTCAAAACACTGTGTCAAAATAAAAGATTAAAAAAAAGACTAGGGATGTAGCTCAGTGGTAAAGTGATCCTGGGTAGAAACCCCAGCATGAATAAATAAATAAATAAATAAATAAATAAATAAATAAATAAATAATTGTACTTGATATTGGAGATGAATTACACTGAGGCTAGGAATTTATTAGGAGGTTTTTATTATGGTATAATAATGTGATATCTTGATCTGAAGTGCGGAAGAAAATGGATAAAGGTGCTAACAGAGGCACTTTGGGGTCAGTGTTTTCATCAACTGTTATCTTGTTTAAAGTAGTTGACAAAGGAAAAGGAGGAGGCAAAGTGATATTGGAAATTTGAGTCTCTACATTGGGCATAAAGACATGGAAGAGGAAAACAGAAATGAAAAAGCAATTCTATGGCGAGAGAAATTTTAAGGAATTTAATGGCTTTCAGGAATAAGATATTATTGGATTATTGGATAAAACTGTTAAGAAATTACTTTCAAATAGCAGAAATATCAGTACAGGGAAGGGAACAGGGAGGGAGGAAAGGAGGGAAAGGGGAAGTACTTGGAACTAATAGGGCAAATTATATTCCCTGCTTTTATAAATATGTCAAGAGGAATTCTCATGTTATGGGTAAGTAAAAAGAACCAGTAAAAAATAAAAAAATAAATTACTATCAATGAATCAATGATAAATTCTTCAGGGAGAAAAACAGTGCTGTAAGCTGAATGGATAGAAGAATGACGCAAAGGGAGGGAACGTGGAAGTCCAGCACATCCTGATGAATTACTCCATGAACATCCATCTGCCTGTGCATTTACCTTCCATCTGGATGAGAGGATGGAGGAAAGGAATAACTATGGGGTTAGGGAGCTGGGAGTCATAGCAAGGTAGTGGAGGCCCAAGAGCATGAAAGACTGGGAAGAGGAAAGGTTGTGGTCTAATGAGTAAGTGGTTTGCTCTGGAATGGGCACAGAGTTGAGGAAGTAGTGACAAGGAGTGTCTTCTCTCTTGTCTTGAGAAAATGAGAACCATGAATTAAACAGAGGAAGAGTTAGAGTTTTATCTGAGAAAGAGTGCTAGACACAAGTGCAAGGGAGTATAAAGTGTACCTCTGTGTCCTTTGCAGGCCTGTGGCCCTACCATCTAGGAAGGAGTGCAGCATGGGAGGAGACTCCCACAACAGCTCAGGGTGGCCTCCTTTCACCTTGACAGGACTCCCAGGGCTGGAGGCCTCCCAGCACTGGATGATTTTGCTCCTTGGACTCCTCTACACTGTCTCCATTGTGGGCAATGGCCTGATCCTTTTCATTATCAAGGAGGAGCAGAGCTTGCATCAGCCTATGTACTACTTCCTGTCCCTGCTCTCAGTTAATGACCTGGGTGTGTCTTTCTCCACGCTGCCCACAGTACTGGCCACCTTTTGCTTCCACATCAGAGTAATCAGTTTCAATTCTTGCATGGCCCAAATGTTCTTCATTCATTTTTTCTCTTTCATTGAGTCTGGGATCCTGCTGGTCATGAGCTTTGACCGCTATGTGGCCATCTGTCACCCCCTGCACTATGCTACAGTGCTCACTGAGGCCCGTGTGGTGCAGATGGGCATGTCTGCTATGGTCCGCAGTTTCTGCATGATTTTCCCTCTGCCTTTCCTTCTGTTGAGGCTGCCCTTCTGCAAGGCCAATGTGCTCTCCCATGCCTACTGCCTGCATCCAGATCTGATCCGCCTGCCCTGTGGTGACATCACCATCAACAATACCTTTGGTCTATTCATTGTCATCTCTACCTTTGGCCTGGATTCTGCACTCATTCTTCTCTCCTACGTGCTCATCCTGCATTCTGTGCTTGCCATTGCCTCCAGGGAGGAACGGTTGAAGGTGCTCAACACGTGTGTGTCACACATGTGTGCTGTGTTCATCTTCTATGTGCCCATGGTTGGCGTGTCCATGGCTGCACGCTATGGGAGGCATGCCCCACCATATGTACACACACTCATGTCCCTTATTTATCTATTTGTGCCTCCGATGCTCAACCCTGTCATCTATTCTATCAAAACCAAAGAAATTCGTCGAAAGCTTTGCAAAATACTTCTGAGAATGAAGTTTTGAACAGGAAACCTTTGAAAAGCCTAGTTCAAAGGTATGTTTGTCATTATTTCACAAAGTTGTTTCCAAGTCTGCTCTGACAAGAAATTTTAAATCTCCTTTTGTCCCTTATGTTACCATTAAGATTCCTACCATCACACTGGGTTCAACCCTCAGCACCACATATAAATAAATAAAATAAAGGTATGTGTCACCGACAACTAAACAACCTATTTAAAAAAAAAAAGATTCGTGCTATCAGATGTTTGATGAAAATCCAGCAATAGTTCCAATCAAGTCAAAAGTTTTTCAAGGTAAAGTCATATATATTTATTGAAAATATTTAGTCCCTTCCTTCCTTCCTCCCTCCCTCCCTTTTCTTTCTTTCTTTCTTTCTTTCTTTCTTTCTTTCTTTCTTTCTTTCTTTCTTTCTTTCTTTCTATGTGCCTCTTTCTTTCCTTCTTTCTTTCTTTCTTTCTTTCTTTCTTTCTTTCTTTCTTTCTTTCTCTCTCTCTCTCTCTCTCTCTCTCTCTCTCTTTCTTTCTTTCTTTCTTTCTTTCTTTCTTTCTTTCTTTCTTTCTTTCTTTCTTTCTTTCTTTCTTTCCTTCTTTTTCCTTAGTACCTTGCAGATTGAACCCAGGGGTGCTTAACCTCTGAGTCACATTCCCAATACCCATCAATTCTTAAAAATTTGAGACAGGGTCTCACTAATTTACTTAGGGTCTTGCTTAGATTCCCAGTCTGGACTTGCACTTGCAACACTGCTGCCTTAGCCTCTGAGTTGTTGGGATTATGGGTGTGTGATACCATACCTGGTTCCTTGTATTTATTTTTAATTGCAAAAATGAACATTCTCATAATTTGTCTCTCATTTTATTATGATATGTTTGCTATCCTTATTTAAAGTGAATCATCACATAGGACATTATTTATTACCAGTGGAAACACAGTCTTGATGAGGAAGGGATTTTCTCTCAATTATTTTACTCAATGAATATTAGTGATAATCAAACACACACATAAAAACTACACATGACAATATTTGTTTTGAATACCACACACTATCCACCTGGCTTTTAACTTCACATGTACTATAGCCAATGAGCTAAATTTAAATAATAATTTGAAAGTTTATGTTATAGTTTAAATTATATGATATGTGTGTGTGTGTGTGTGTGCGCGCGCATGCGTGTGTGTGTGTTAACAAGCAATGAAAGAAATAATGAAGTAAGGGGACTGAATAACAAAACTTATGAAATAGATACAATGATATATTCTGCCTCCATATATGGTCTCTATGTTCTCTTAAGATTTTGGGGTATCTTAAGAGAACATAAAAAAATGATAAAAAAAAAGAGAAAGAAAATTAAGAAATTAAGTATTTAATTTCCAACATTAAAATAGAATAAAATGCTTTGTGAAATGATTGAAAATACCTAGAAGTAAATTGTTGTGACTGGAAAGGAGAGAAAACTATTCAAAAGTGATCCCTTAACAGTTCTGCAAACTGTTAAATGTACCTTCAGAAGATGGAATCAAATGAAAAAAATAAGAAGGCATCATATATAGAAGCAAATTGGAGATCTTTTTAAAATCATAGTGGAATAATTTGTGAATAAATTTAAATCTTTTTCAACTTGATATATTTAGGGAAATGATAAAATTATGTATATGAAGAATTAAGTAATAATTGGGTAAAATTAAGTAATAATTATCAATAATTATAAAGTAATTATATCATCAATCACATCTAAAACATTACAAGATCTTTCCCTTTCTCTAGCAACCAAATTCCAACAGTTTATTCCTCTAATGCTACACACACACACATATATTATATATATATGTACATATACATAAAAAAATTATTGAAAAGCTCTGTGAAAAAGCAAATATTATCCTGATGAAGTATACAGAGTATAATCATATCAGCAAAAATTTCCATAGGCTATATTAATGAAAGCAGGTATATGCACTATAATTTTGAATGCAAAAAGAGAATATAGACAGAATAAAATATATTTCAAAATTAAGATAATAGAAATCTCTCGATATGTTTTATCATATTAATGAGGATAATAATGAAAAATGTGTAATTAATAGCAGATTTCAATAAAGTTGAAATAAAAAAAATACATCCTACATAAAAATAAAGATATTTATTTTCCATGTATTTTCTTTATTTGTTAGAACATATACTTTCTAATTTAAATAAGATAAAAATAATTTTTTCATATCTTAAACTATTATATACCATCTTTAAAAGGGATCTTTGACCAAAGTCATAGAACCTGTCCAAAAAGGGGGCTATTTGACTTATTGCTATATCTGCAACTGAACCCTAACTCCTAGCCACCCTACACTGACTTTGATATATTCTGTCTTTATCTCAACATCACCACTATGGGCAGCTATCTAATAGTATTTGTAGATGATGACTTTTTGCAGATAAAAATAACTAACATATGTTAAGATTAAAAATGTACACATTTCTATAGAAAAAAATTGGAAGGATGGATAGAATATTTTTAGCACTTTCTATAGTTTACGTAGTTTATACTATACAATAAACTACTATAAGCATAGTATAGATTAGTCGAGCAGTTAGTGAGATTTTGGAAGATGCATTTTCTACTTGATTATTTTCTATTTTTGTATAATACATTCAAATTTTGTTTGAAGTAATATGAAACAGGGATGGAGGGAGGGTGAGAGTGAGAGAGAGAAAACAGAGAGAGAGAGAGAGAGAGAGAGAGAGAGAGAGAGAGAGAGAGAGAGAGAGAGAAATGTAGTCAACTGAGCTCTAAGGAGTTCAGTCTCACAGGTGGGTCGGAACACTGCTGCCCTGCTGGTGCCTCTCTGCTATTCTCAAGGGACAAGCATCTACTGTTCCTAGCACACTGATTCTCTTCCAGGTGTCCATGGGCTGTGGAGGGCCCAACCACTACCATAGGAGCCCCAAGAGACTCCTCCCCTGGAACTCAGGGTTTGAGTGCACATTGGGAACACATCACATTTCATTGTTCACATCCCACTTCATCTGAAGGCAGTGCTAGCCGAAATGTTTTCCCTGTAATCAAAGGATAACATCAGACAATTTCTCTGAAGCAAAATAACAGAACATTTTATCTTTGGCATGTCTGATGTCAGTACTACTAATTCCATGTTTCCTTCTCATTAATCTGGGCTAACTAGACCAGTGATTTGAAATTTCTAGGTTGATTTTTCAGCTTCAACAGAATACTCATACAAACCATAGTAGTACTTTTACCACTTTATAGAGGTGTGATTGACATATAAACACTATGTATTTAATGTATATAACTTAATGAATCTGAAGATAAATGTGCAGTCATGCAAAGAGAATCCTTGGAGAATAAAGAGAAAGCCTTTGTCATTTACCCTCTGAACCTGCAGTTGTGACTTTCAGTGTACTAGTTAAGTGTCCCTAGATTTTAAATGCTTGTTCTGTCACTTACATGTTTTGTGACTGTGAAAAAGTGATTTAACTCACCGTACCTCAGTTTATTTAAATGCACAATATAGATAATAATAGTATTTTTTATAAAGTGTTTGTGAAAATGAAATAATACAGTCAGCGCACAAAGCTCTCATTAAGAATGCATGGATGTTATAACCCATGTTTAAAGCAGCACAATTCAGAATAGCAAACTACGGAACCAGCCTAGGTGCCCATCATTGGATGAATGGATAAAGAAAATATGGCAAATATACACAATAGAATTTTATTCAGCCATAAAGAAAAATAAAATTATGGCATTTGCAGGAAAATGAATGGAATTAGAGAACATCCTGTCAAACAAAATAAGTCAAACTCAGAAGGTTAAGGGTCCCATGTTTTCTCTCATATGTGGAAGCTAGAGAAGAAAAAGGAAAACAAAGGTGGGGGTTGTCCAGGAACGTATTTCCCATGGCTGTGCACAGATTTATAATTTATATGGTTCCATCTGCTGAATGTACCACCACAAGCTGTATAGGAAAAGATAATATTTATTAAGTCATATAAAATATATAAAAAAGTAAAACCATCCCAGGTAGTATACCAACTCAGTGCCCTAGAGACATCATGGGCATTACGCAGCATACAAAAGCAAGAAAGCAGTCTTGTTGTCTTTGAGTTCTTCTCATCTCTTAAATACACTGGAGTAAACATATAAAGTTCTTGTCTGGAGCCACTGAGCTCAGTGCCATCAGTACGTTTGTTCTCTAGACCTGGATCTGGCCAGGAGCCAGACCTTGAGAACAGAAACCAGAAGTCTTTAAGTTTTTTAATGTTCTCAGACAGAGAGCTTATCTGTCCTTGAACGGGGGCACTGACAGACCACTAAATTTCTCATGCAAGTTGTTTACTCCTTGACCTGTTTTCACCTTTTGGAAGCACTCTTAAACAAGACTCCATTTTTCTCTACAGGGGTGGATCTCCTGAAAATCAGAGTGATCAGTAGATAAAAAGGACCAAGTGGTGAGAAGTAAAGAGGGAGGAGGGAAATGTTAGGGAGTGATATTGGCCAAATTATATTGTTATATTTTATGCACATATGAATATGTTGCAACAAATCCTATCAATATGTACAACTATGAAGCACCAATAAAAATGTGGAAAAAAAGAATTCATGGATATTACTATTGGGGAAGAATAGTTACAATTCAGAAAGATAAGATGCTATGTTTACTCTTTGTGATATCTGAGAAAATGCATCTCTACCCCAAAAAATAGGTCCAGAGAATCTTGCTAGTGCACATGGGATTGGATTAAATAAGGCATTTTATATCAGACATCTTAAAAGGCCTTGGACTGGAAATGAGTTTCATTAAAGCAAAAAATTAAGAAAGGTCCCAACTGTGGATTATTTTACAAGATGGTACCATGAGACCAATACCCCTATCCAGATGAAATGACAGAAGAAAGAGAGAGAGCATGAAGAAAGGCTTCCAAGGTGCCAAAAACAGCTCTGGAGAAGTCCTTCAGATAGCAGTGGGCCTTGCACATTCAACAACCTGAAGATGGTCATTATGGTTGGAACACAAAGAACAAGAGGGAAAGGACTCATCATGAATTTGAAAAGGAAGGTGGGGTCATGTTCACAGAGTCCTACAGGTGCCTTCAGAGTTTGGATATTATCATGGTGGAAATGGAAAGAATGTGACTAAATTTTATTTAGTATCTGTAATTTGTCAAAAGTGGATGAGGGCCAAGTAACATGGGAGAAATGAGTTAATATGCCGTTGTTATAACCCAAGGTTGAAATGTTGATGTGATGATCTATAGAGGAGTCTTGTGATTTAAAAAATGAGGAATTAGAAATCTGAACATGTTAAACAATGTTTGTAATGATGCTCACTTAGAGAAGGATCTAGTTTTGGATCTAGGTCTGACTATATGGTGACAAATTGTTGCAGTGTGCCTAGTCTGATGATTTTCTCCTGGTTCAAGATAATCAGTGCTAAAACCAATACATTCCAAACAAAGCAACATGGCCACCCCATATGCTGACTCTAGACAGTGAGAGGTGAGAGTCTGTGTAGTTATGTGATTTTATTTCTCAAAATATATTTGAGTTGTGGAATGGTGAATGGAAAGAGCCCTAATGTGGGAATCAGTTGAGAAGCAATAGGTAGGAGATTCAAACTAGTTTGCTCATTGATTTAATAAGTAAATTCTTTATGGGCCTCAAATCTAGAAAATAAAGAGTTGAATAATTTTTAATCACTTCAGGGTTACCAAGTTTGACTCTTAATTCATTTGAAATGTCTAAGGGAGAGAAATGACAGGCCACGGAGGAGTCATTCCCTCAAGATTTTTCATTCTCTCTGCAGCCCCAGTCATCTCTTTGAATCCCTGGGCTTACCCAGGGGACTCTTAAGAGGACGTTTTAGCACTTAGATGAGGGAGCTGATGAGGCAGGCATTAGGATAGGTGCGGGCTGTGTACACAGTATGTGGAGTCTTTGGTGTTTTCCCCCTTATTGAGTACTTCAGCCACTTCTCTCCCCAGATCCATCACATCTACCTGAGGAGGTAAGGAGGAACTTTAGCTCTCCCATCATGGAGATCCTCATTTATATCATTCAAATCATAAATCGCCAGATGTGAAACAATTTGATGAAGAGGCTGTCGGTGATTTTATAGATTTTTTTTTTCGTGCATCTCATTTCTATCCCTATACTCATACTCCACATTGAACCATTGTTACCTGAAACCCCAATGTACCAGACTCATTCTACGGCTTTGCCCTGTGGGTCCTGAGATGCAGAGATCTGGCTCATCTATGAGCTTAGAGGCATGTATGCCAGCAAAACCACTATTCAGGGCTAATTTTGCGCTTTATTCTGTGGGTTCTGGGATGCATAGATCTGGCTTAGAAGGGCATCTGAGCTTTTGCTTGGTGTAAATGTGTCAGTATGATTAACTTATACTTCAAAGATCTCATTAAATAGTACATAAAAAAACTAATTCAAAAGAAGAGAACCTTTGATTGGAAAACTGAAAGTAGGAAGATAGTTTGGAGACTGCACCAGGGAATCTCAGTTCCTAACAGTTCCTCTTCCTTGCTACATTCTCAGTTGCCATTTATTTAGTTACTCACGGGTTGAACCAGGGACCTGAATATTCACTTTAAACGTTTTACTCTGTATTACTTTTTCTATTTTATAAATGTGAAATTAAGCAATGAGTAAGTTAGTTAAATTCGCAGTTGGTATGTGGCAAAGGTGAGGTAAAACTTAGTTATTAGATGTTATCAGAGTTATTTTACTTATATGAATCCTATTACACTAGAAATATAGGTAATAATGCCTTGTTCTTAAAAAGTTTATTTAGCAAATATGTTTGAAAATTGAGAACATAACTGGTCATCCCAGAATCCTACTCCAGTGTTCTCCGTGCCAGTATCCTTTACTAAGCATTGAGGATAAAATGAGAAGAAATACAGACAATTATGGGAGCTTGAACTTATTAAGAGAGAAAGATACTATGCAAACAACCATGTTTCACTTTAATTTTAAAGTGTAATAAAGGCAATAAATAAAAATATATGTAAGCACATGTAACAGGGCCATGCAAGGATGAGAAACAATAGATAATTAGAATAGTTGGCAGATAACAAATTCCTGGATATCCTGCTGCTCCTGCTATTTGCCACTGCACTGATTTGCACTCTAATTTGAATATTTACTTCAAAAGAGGGGAAGCCAATGAAAGATCTTCAGCAGTAACATAACATAATTTTGTTTATTACTTATAAACAAATAAGTTGTTTGCTTTGTGTAGAATGGATTCCAGAGAGACTTGGCCTTAAGCGAGGTATCAATAAGGAAGGTTGTGCCAATATCCTATTTTGAAGATGCAGAGGGATGTGTTTCCATTGAAAGTGAGACGTAGACAAGAAACTAGGTTTAAGAAGGTATTAGAAAAGTGATGATAGATTAATTAGATCTCTGCATAGGATGGGGTGAGAGAGTTCAATGATATGTGTTTACTGACATGCAGCATGTGGATTGATGGGTAAGGAATTCAAAGAAATGATAAATATTGAAGAAAATCAAGCATGACAAAAGAAATTAAAGCATTCCCTATTTTTTGTTTGCAATACCAAGGAGTTCTCACAATTGTTTAGAAATTGATGAATTAATTCATAGCTAGAGAAGATGGTTGGACCAGAGACAAAAATCTGGGATCACTGAAACACAGATATTATAATGAGTACACTATGAGTTGAAAATAACTTTGGGAATATAACTTGTGAAAGAGAGCATAGAAATGGGTGATTACTAGAAGGATATGAGAGGGTAATAAGTTTATTATAGTTGTTGTTTCCTAAGATTGCAGATCTTGAAATTGATCTTCAGTGAGCAAGGAGTTGCTGGGGGAATGGAGAATATTTGAATATTCATAGAACTAATGGAAACCCTATTTCTTCACATTGGCTACCAATTGGAATTGACTGGGAGTTGAAAACAATAGAACAACGAAGACCTGATTCCTTAATTCTCTCTACAGAGTGACATATTTCATTGGTATAAGTGTGGTAGGGACAGAATTTTTAAAAATCTAAAGTAAACCTAAAATACATTGCAGTTTGAGAATCTTTAATCTCAAGAGAGAAAGAACATGTGAATGTATAGGAAAGAAACACCAACAGCAATCAACAGTGGAGGAGTATGGGGTGATGGACTTCTGGTAGATGAGTGACAGACACAAGCAAGGAAGAGAAGATGAGGAACTGGAGACATGTTGGCATGCAGGCAGGAGAGAAGAGATGGCTGAGAAGAGAGAAGAAAGAGCACACATCATTAGGTGGAAAGTATTAAGATGCATGTACCTCATTTACTGAAGAGGTTGATAGCTAGAACAAGTAGAAAGAAAGAGAAAACTCAATCTTTACCATTAGGGAAAGATTAGGTCCTCTGCAAAGAACAGAGACACAAGAAGAGAAAGGGAGAATATCCAAAAAGGAGACTAAGCATTTCTTTGGAGAACAAGCTGGACCCCATGGCAGGTATAGGGATACTGTAGAGAGTAGAAGGTCTGAAGTGTAATATGTTCCTTTATGACTTCCCCCATGATTGTTGGTATTAGAATCCAAGTCATTGTCATTTCTTTCCCAAGACATACACTGCTTATGCTCTTCACTTCTTGTATTGTCTGTCCTCACTTCACTCTGGTTTTATTTCCCACAAAGGCATTCAGAGACCATCATGAGAAAGTTTGGAACTAACATCTCAAGTACCACCAGCTTCACACTCATGGGCTTCCCAGAGTTAGAAAGCCTGGAGCACTGGCTGACTGCCCTCCTCCTGCTGCTCTATGCTATCTCCATCCTAGGAAACGCCCTGATTCTCTTCATCATCAAGGAGGAGCAGAGCTTGCACCAGCCAATGTACTACTTCCTATCTCTTCTGTCTATCAATGACCTGGGGGTGTCCTTTTCTACACTGCCCACAGTACTAGCTTCTATGTGTTTCCATGCTCCAGAGATTGCTTTTGATGCCTGCCTGACCCAAATGTTCTTCATCCACTTTTTGTCTTGGACAGAATCTGGGATTCTGCTGGCCATGAGTTTTGACCGCTATGTGGCCATCTGTGACCCCTTGCACTATTCTTCAGTGCTCACTGATGCCCGTGTGGCCTACATGGGCATATTCATCATTATCCGCAGTTTTTGCATGCTCTTTCCACCTCCCCTCCTCCTAAAAAGACTGCCCTTCTGTAAGGCCAATGTCCTGATCCATCCCTTCTGCTTGCACCCTGACATGATCCGCCTGCCCTGTGGAGATACCACCATCAACAGCATGTATGGTGTGTCTGTTGTCATCTCTGCCTTTGGTGTAGATTCAGTGCTCATCCTCCTCTCCTATGTGCTCATTCTGCACTCTGTGCTGGCCATTGCCTCCCAGGAAGAGAGGCTCAAGACCCTTAACACATGTGTAGCACATATCTGGGCTGTGCTCATTTTCTATATACCAATGCTTTGTGTGTCAATGGTCCATCGATTTGGGAAGCAGGCCCCTGAGTATGTACCCAAGTTCATGTCCTTGATCTATCTCTTTGTTCCTCCAATGCTCAACCCAATTATCTATTCCATCAAGACTAAGGAGATTCGCAAGAAGCTACACAAGATGTTTTTCAGATCCAAGCTCTGATCCGGAAGAAAGGTTCTGAAAAATCATGCATGTTAGAGATTTGTGCTATTGCTTATGTTTGTATGTATCAGGCTAGTCCTTTGGAGTCTTTCAACTTCCTCCTAGACATTGAGTGACAACTGGGTTTCTGGCATTAGTTTTCTGCTATATTCTGCTACAGCCCATAACCGAAAACATCAGGTTGCCCAACTTTAAATGTCACAGTTGCCTCCAGTACCATTTTCAACATAGAAAAGAGTCTTGATGGATCTTATGCTTTCTAGAGAAAAAGATAATGGTATACATACATTATGCTGTGTACAAATTTTAATATACCATAGTGAATGTCATATTTGTATAAAGCACCTATAAAATTATTATATAAAAATAAGACAGAATGGGCTGGGGAGATAGCTCAGTTGGTAGAGTGCTTGCCTTGCAAGCACAAGGCCCTGGGTTTGATCCCCAGCACCACACATAATAATAATAATAAGACAGAACAGTAGACTTACTAGGAAAATCTGCAGGGAAAAGATAAGAAAAAAAGGAAGTACTAGAGACTTTAAATGAATCAAATTACATTTCACACAGATAAGAATATGTCAAAATGAACCCCACCATTTTGTTTAATTATAATGTTTTAATAAAATCACTTTGAAAATAGTGATATACATATATACTGTGTTATAATTGGGGATTTATGACTTGAGATCTTAGGTATTATGCAGGAATTGTTAAGAGCAAAATAGTTTTGAATATATTTAAACTTAAAAGCACAAGGACCTTTTAACAAGATTTACATTTTTGAAATGAGTAATCCTATATACTATAAAATGAAACACACATTCCTGTCACATTTACTATAAATGCAAGCTACATGAATCCTGAACTTTAGAAGTTTTGAGAAAGGAAATATATTTTATGAAAGAGACATATGCTGTCATCTCTCAGGCAGGAGCAGAGACTACATGGCACTGTAAATGAAAAGCAACAGTTGTTGGTGATCAGTGGAGGACAAGTCCCCTAGGTGACAGTGCAGCTGTGTTCCACAGTCTGCTGCAACATGGGCTCCTGTCCTAGGTTGAGCAGCCCAGCCCAGAGATTTTGGGACATGCTGGAGCAGACAGGAGAGCAGCTGAAGGATGTCAGGAAATTCACAGAGAATCGCAGCCATGGAAAGGGAAGAACCCTCTGCAATCCATGCCAAGTAAACTCAGCCCAGATCACACAGGCAGGTGGACCCTTGGCAGATGTGAGTATGGTGCTGTGGGAATTTTCATCGGTTAGTGGATAGGCCATGGCAAAACTCTACCTGAGGGACAATTGGGAAAAGTAGATTTGGGGCAAAAGGTAAATTTCTCATAGCTATTGCTTTACCTTTTCCTCCCCTCATAAGAACATCAGATAAGTTTTGAAAAAAAAGAATCTACATGGACCACATAATATGAACAAGGATTAAACTTAAAAGAAATATGCACTTGAGTTTTCAATAGATACTTCTTGATCCCCTATTAGGCAACTAAGACAGACAAATCACACAAAATTAGAGCCTACAGATGATATCTTTAACATAACTTGGTAATAGGAAATCCTAGGGACATTGTCCCCATTTGGAGAGGACTGAATCCCAACAGAACTCTGGGTACATGGCTTTGAGACTCATTGGTGAGAGTGGAACAATACTTCCAGAGTCTAAGAGCTCATGGCTAAGAAAAGATCATTGTCCTAAGCCCGAAAATCTCAGAAATGTCCAAAAATGAGCTCTTCCAATAGGATATCGCCTCAACCTGGAGGAAACCATATACACAAGTGTATAGGCAAGGGGCAAAGAAGGCTCTGATGATGTTGGGGAAAGAGCTCAGGAGAAGCAGATACAGGAAGTGCTGCAGCAACTCTACACAGTTCTCAGGCTTGGGCACCACTTGGAAGCAAAGTCTGAAGGGATCCAGGCTGGAACCGGGAGGGGGCAGAGCATCCTCTAGAACCGACTCAGCTCTGACCTCAGAGGTGGCCTCAGACACAGGTGCTGCTTGCACAACCACAGAGGGAAAGCAGCAGCAAAGTCACTGGGAGGACTACTCTGCCGTCCCCTCCCCCTCCAGGACCTCCTCCCGTGCACCTGGAAGAGCTTCGTGATTTATATATTAGGACAAAAGTGGACACAAACTAATCTGTACACAGATATGAGAAGAAACAAAAGAAGAGTATTAGGGACAAAGGTGAATCACATCCCTCAGAGTCATGCTGACAACTGGTGTCTCCCTTCTTATTTGAAAAAAAATAATGGCTCTTTATATTCTACCATTTTAGGGTCTCTACCTGAAATTAGAACCATATTGAGGAGTTCTGTATTTTTTAGGCTTTTGAAAAACTGCAACTCTGTCTCAACTGAGAGAAGTCACCTCACAGGGCACAGGGATGAGAAAAATGAGCACGTGTCACAATGAGAGATATTTCTACCATCTATAGAAACATATTCATATTCTGTTTTGCTGCTGCCTTATAAATATGGACTATTACCCTAATTAGAGACTTGTTAAATGAATGTGTCTTTTTCTGAGATAAATTATATTTGTTCACATTGGTAAAATAATATTTTCCATAGTGCATGGACTTCCTTTGGGTAGGAAAGGAATGTACTTTTTTTTTTTTTTTTTTTTTTTTTTTTTTACATTTTTTTTAATTTATTTATTTTTTTTTACGTTTACATAGGGTAATGATGTTTATTATATTTTTCCCCCTCCCCCCCACCCCTCCCACCCCTCCCACCCCTCCCACCCCTCTTTTCCCTCTACACAGTCCTTCTTTCCTTCATTCTTACTGCTCTCCTTGGCCTAACTCTAAACCTAACCCTAAACCTAATGCTAGCCCGTCCCACCCCCCATTATATGTCCTCATCCGCTTATCAGCGAGATCATTCGTCCTTTAGTTTTTTGAGATTGGCTTATCTCACTTAGCATGATATTCTCCAATTTCGACCATTTGCCTACAAATGCCATAATTTTATCATTCTTCATTGCGGAGTAATATTCCATTGTATAAATATGCCACAGTTTCTTTATCCATTCATCAACTGAAGGGCATCTAGGTTGGTTCCACAATCTGGCTATGGTGAATTGAGCAGCAATGAACATTGATTTGGCTATATCTCTGTAGTATGCTGATTTTAAGTCCTTTGGGTATAGGCCAAGGAGTGGGATAGCTGGGTCAAATGGTGATTCCATTCCAAGCTTTCTGAGGAATCTCCACACTGCTTTCCAGAGTGGCTGCACTAATTTGCAACCCCACCAGCAATGTATGAGTGTTCCTTTTTCACCACATCCTCGCCAACACCTATTGTTGCTTGTATTCTTGATAATCGCCATTCTAATTGGGGTGAGATGAAATCTTAGGGTAGTTTTGATTTGCATTTCCCTTATTACTAGGGATGTTGAACATTTTTTCATATATCTGTTGATTACTTGTACATCTTCTTCTGTGAAGTGTCTGTTCATTTCCTTAGCCCATTTGTTGATTGGATTATTTGTATTCTTGGGGTAGAGTTTTTTGAGTTCTTTATAGATTCTGGAAATTAGCGCTCTATCTGAGGTATGGTTGGCAAAGATATTCTCCCACTCTGTAGGCTCTCTCTTCACATTTCTGATAGTTTCCTTTGCTGAGAGAAAGCTTTTTAGTTTGAATCTATCCCAGTTGTTTATTCTTGCTTTTATTTCTTGTGCTATGGGAGTCCTGTTAAGGAAATCTGATCCTGAGCCAACAAGTTGAAGATTTGGACCTACTTTTTCTTCTATAAGATGCAGGGTCTCTGGTCTGATTCCGAGGTCCTTGATCCATTTTGAGTTGAGTTTTGTGTAGGGTGAGAGATAGGGGTTTAGTTTCATTCTATTGCATATAGTTTTCCAGTTTTCCCAGCACCATTTGTTGAAGAGGCTATCTTTTCTCCATTGCATATTGTTGGAACCTTTGTCTAGTATGAGAAAATTGTATTTATTTGGGTTTGTGTCCATGTCCTCTATTCTGTACCATTGATCTACCTGTCTATTTTGGTACCAATACCATGCCGTTTTTGTTACTATTGCTTTGTAGTAGAGTTGAAGATCTGGTGTTGCAATACCCCCTGCTTCGCTCTTGCTACTGAGGATTGCTTTAGCTATTCTAGGTTTTTTATTCTTCCAGATGAATTTCATAATTGCTTGCTCTATTTCTGCAAGGTACATCATTGGGATTTTAATTGGAATTGCATTGAATCTGTATAGAACTTTAGGTAGTATAGCCATTTTGACGATATTAATTCTGCCTATCCAGGAACATGGGAGATCTTTCCATCTTCTAAGGTTTTCTTGAATTTCTTTCTTTAGTGTTCTGTAGTTCTCATTGTAGAGGTCTTTCACCTCTTTTGTGAGATTGATTCCCAAGTATTTTATTTTTTTCGATGCTATTGTGAATGGGGTAGTTTTCCTAATTTCTCTTTCTGAAGATTCATCACTTATGTATAAAAATGCATTGGATTTATGAGCATTGATCTTGTAACCTGCTACTTTACTGAATTCACTTATGAGTTCTAAAAGTTTTCTGGTGGAATTTCCAGGTTCCTCTAAATATATAATCATGTCATCAGCGAACAGGGATAGTTTGAGTTCTTCTTTTCCTATTCGTATCCCTTTAATTTCTTTGGTTTGTCTGATTGCTCTGGCTAGAGTCTCAAGGACGATGTTGAATAGAAGCGGTGAAAGAGGGCATCCCTGCCTTGTTCCAGTTTTTAGGGGGAACGCTTTCAGTTTTTCACCATTTAGAATGATATTAGCCATGGGCTTAGCGTAGATGCCTTTATAATGTTTAGGAATGTTCCCATTACCCCAATTTTTTCTAGTGTTTTGAGCATGAAGGGATGCTGTATTTTATCAAATGCTTTTTCTGCATCTATTGAAATAATCATGTGATTCTTAACTTTAAGTCTGTTGATATGGTGAATGACATTTATTGATTTCCGAATGTTGAACCAACCTTGCATCCCTGGGATAAAACCCACTTGATCGTGGTGCACTATCTTTTTAATATATATTTGTATGCGATTTGCTAAAATTTTGTTGAGAATTTTTGCATCGATGTTCATTAAGGATATTGGTCTGAAATTTTCTTTCCTTGATGTGTCTCTGTCTGGTTTAGGTATCACGGTGATATTGGCTTCATAGAACGAGTTTGGTAGGGTTCCCTCCTCTTCTATTTCATGGAATAGTTTGAGGAGTATTGGAATGAGCTCTTCTTTAAAGGTTTTGTAGAACTCGGCTGAGAACCCATCTGGTCCTGGACTTTTCTTTGTTGGTAGGCTTTTGATGACCTCTTCTATTTCATTGCTTGAAATTGGTTTATTTAAGTTGTGTATGTCCTCCTCGTTCAGTTTAGGTAGTTCATATGTCTCTAGAAATTTGTTGATGTCTTCGAGGTTTTCTGTTTTGTTGGAGTATAGATTTTCGAAATAGCTTCTAATTATGTTTTGTATTTCACTCGTGTCTGTTGTGATGTTTCCTTGTTCATTCCGAATTTTAGTAATTTGAGTTTTCTCCCTCTTTCTCTTTGTTAGTGTGGCTAAGGGTTTATCAATTTTATTTATTTTTTCAAAGAACCAACTATTTATTTTATTAATTTTTCCGATTGTTTCTTTTGTTTTGATTTCGTTGATTTCGGCTCTGATTTTAACTATTTCCTGTCTTCTACTACTTTTGGTATTGGTCTGCTCTTCTTTTTCTAGTGCTTTGAGCTGTAGTGTTAAGTCGTTTATTTGTTGATTTCTACTTCTTTTTTTGAATGCACCCCATGAAATAAATCTTCCTCTAAGTACTGCTTTCATAGTGTCCCAGAGATTTTGATATGATGTGTCTTTGTTCTCGTTTACTTCTAAGAATTTTTTTATTTCCCTCCTGATGTCTTCTGTTATCCATTCATCATATAATAGTGTATTATTTAGTCTCCAGGTATTGGAGAAGTTTCTGTTTTTTATTCTGTCATTTATTTCTAATTTCAATCCATTATGATCTGATAGAGTACAAGGTAGTATCTCTATCTTCTTGTATTTACTAACAGTAGCTTTGTGGCATAAAATATGGTCTATTTTAGAGAAGGATCCATGTGCTGCTGAGAAGAAAGTGTATTCATTCTTTGTTGGATGGTATATTCTATATATGTCCGTTAAGTCTAAATTGTTGATTGTGTTGTTGAGATCTATAGTTTCTTTATTCAATTTTTGTTTGGACGATCTATCCAGTGGTGAGAGAGGTGTGTTAAAATCGCCTAGTATTATTGTGTTGTGGTCTATTTGATTTCTGGAATTGAGAAGGATTTGTTTGACGTACGTGGATGAGCCAATGTTCGGGGCATAGATATTTATGATTGTTATGTCTTGCTGATTTATGCTTCCCTTAAGCAGCATGTAATGTCCTTCTTTATCCCTTCTGACTAGCTTTGGTTTGAAGTCCACATTATCTGAGATGAGGATGGATACTCCAGCTTTTTTGCTGTGTCCGTGTGCATGGTATGTTTGTCCCCATCCTTTCACCTTTAGTCTATGGGTGTCTCTTTCTATGAGATGAGTCTCTTGCAGGCAGCATATTGTTGGATTTTTCTTTTGAATCCAATCTGCCAGTCTGTGTCTTTTGATTGATGAATTCAGGCCATTAACATTCAGGGTTATTATTGTGATATGATTTGTATTCCCAGTCAATTGACTCATATTTGTTTTTGACATGATTTGGTTTCTCCTTTATTTGGCTATTCCTTTAGGCTAGCACCTCCTGTTGCTGATTTGCATCGTTGTTTTTCATCTCTTCCTCATGGAATATTTTGCTGAGAATGTTCTGTAATGCTGGCTTTCTTTTTGTAAATTCCTTTAGCTTTTGTTTATCATGGAAGGATCTTATTTCATCGTCAAATTTGAAGGTAAGTTTTGCTGGGTATAAGATTCTTGGTTGGCATCCGTTTTCTTTCAGGGCTTGGTATATGTTGTTCCAGGCCCTTCTAGCTTTTAGGGTCTGGATTGAAAAATCTGCTGATATTCTTATTGGTTTCCCTCTGAATGTAATTTGATTCTTTTCTCTCGCGGCCTTTAAAATTCTGTCTTTATTTTGTATGTTAGGTATTTTCATAATAATGTGCCTTGGTGTGGGTCTGTTGTAATTTTGTATGTTTGGAGTTCTATAAGCCTCTTGTACTTGGTTTTCCATTTCGTTCTTCAGATTTGGGAAATTTTCTGTTATTATTTCATTGAATAGATTGTTCATTCCTTTGGTTTGTTTCTCTAAGCCTTCCTCAATCCCAATAATTCTCAAATTTGGCCTTTTCATGATATCCCATAGTTCTTGGAGATTCTGTTCATGATTTCTTACCATCTTCTCTGTTTGTTCAACTTTGTTTTCAAGGTTAAATATTTTGTCTTCAATGTCTGAGGTTCTGTCTTCCAGGTGTTCTATCCTATTGGTTATGCTTTCTATGGAGTTTTTAACTTGGTTTATTGTTTCCTTCATTTCAAGGATTTCAGTTTGGTTTTTTTTTCAGTATCTCTAACTCTTTATTGAAATGATCTCTTGCTTCCCGTATTTGGTCTTTTAACTGTTGATTGGTGCGATCATTTAATGCCTGCATTTGCTCTTTCATCTCCTCCTTCAATGCCTGCATTTGCTCTTTCATCTCCTCATTAGCTTCCCTGATCGTTTTAATTACGTACATTCTGAACTCCCTTTCTGACATTTCTTCTGCTGTGCTGTCATTGGGTTTTATTGATGTAGTATCTAGGTTTGTTTGGGACATTTTCTTCCCTTGTTTTCTCATAATGGTCAGTTGTCAGTGGGACCCTGAGATATTGCAGTTTTCCACTATTGGCTTATAGTGTCCCAGTAGATTTCCAGTGTATCACCTCCCAGCCTTCAGTAGCCTGATGTCTTGGAGGAATCTGATAAAGCAGCTCATTCGAAGAATACTGCCCCTAGCCCCCTACTGGTTCCACGTTTTGGAACTGGGTCTGTGCGGAAATGCTCTCACTGTGGGCCTGCACCGTGCAGCTGGCCGTGTGGGAAGAGCCCACTGCCGGAGTGTGGAAGACTACCTTGGGAAGACTCAAGCTGCCCTGCCCGGCTCTGCTAAGCCACCTCTATCTGGGCCTGCCACCCGGGCTGAGCTTTACCCAGTGGGCAGACTCACCCGTGGCTCCGCTTCAGTCCGAGTCTCTCAATGCCTCCCCTTCTTAACTCCTGGGTTGTGGAGCAACTGGAGGTGCAGTCTCCCTCTAGGCCGCCATCTTGGATCGCCCCGTGAAGAGAGCCCGCAGCCGGAGTGGGCAGAGCCGCCTGAAGAGGTCTCCGGCTGCCCCGCCCTTATCCCTGAGGCTGATTGCAGATCGAGGCTCTCCGCTGGTTCTTTGCAGGAGTACACTGCACTGCAGCGGCTCCGGGACTCCGAGCCTGCTCTGTTCAGACAGGCTCTCACTAGCGGGCCAGTTCCGTTCCGAGAACCTGGAGAAGCTGGCTGTGTGGGCGGGGCCCACCGCCGGAGTGCGCAGGACTGCCTGTGGATGACTCTAGCTGCCCTGCCCGGCTCCGATAAGCCACCTCTATCTGGGCCTGCCACCCGGGCCGAGCTTTACCCAGTGGACAGACTCACCCGTGGCTCCGCTTCAGTCCGAGTCTCTCAATGCCTCCCCTTCTTAACTCCTGGGTTGTGGAGCGACTGGAGGTGCAGTCTCCCTCTAGGCCGCCATCTTGGATCGCCCCGTGAAGAGAGCCCGCAGCCGGAGTGGGCAGAGCCGCCTGAAGAGGTCTCCGGCTGCCCCGCCCTTATCCCTGAGGCTGATTGCAGATCGAGGCTCTCCGCTGGTTCTTTGCAGGAGTACACTGCACTGCAGCGGCTCCGGGACTCCGAGCCTGCTCTGTTCAGACAGGCTCTCACTAGCGGGCCAGTTCCGTTCCGAGAACCTGGAGAAGCTGGCTGTGTGGGCGGGGCCCACCGCCGGAGTGCGCAGGACTGCCTGTGGATGACTCTAGCTGCCCTGCCCGGCTCCGATGAGCCACCTCTATCTGGGCCTGCCACCCGGGCCGAGCTTTACCCAGTGGGCAGACTCACCCGTGGCTCCGCTTCAGTCCGAGTCTCTCAATGCCTCCCCTTCTTAACTCCTGGGTTGTGGAGCGACTGGAGGTGCAGTCTCCCTCTAGGCCGCCATCTTGGATCGCCCCCTACTTTTTTTTTTTTTCTTTTTTTTTGGCGGTGCTGGGGATTGAACCCAGGGCCTTGTGCTTGATAAGCAAGCACTCTACCAACTGAGCTATAGCCCCAGCCCAGGAATGTACTTTACCACCACTCCCCCAATAAAAGTCCCCACACTGTTTTACAGTTGGAGTTGTATCAAGGACAGTGATCAATCAATATCTCTTCTAGAAGTATTAAAGACTAAGAAGCATCTTCGGGAGAATTTCCTGAGCAACATGGGTGGCAGTAAATGATGTAAGAGCAAGGATGTAGCATATCTAGCTCTGCTCTTTGAATTTCTTTTTGTTTTGTTTTGTTTTGTTTTTTAGGCTTTCCATTTTATTTGTACAAAGTGTTCAAGTAGGCAATTTTAACTGAAATTTAAAGATGAGGAAATTAGATTGAGCCTCGAAAGTCATGCAGCTGTTGGGTAGAAATCAGTTTCTTAATTCTGACTGCCTGCGCAGTACTTTGGTCTCGGGTTTCATATTAGAATCTCTAAAGACCATAATAAAGAGCCTGTATTTTCACCTTTTTCCATTAGACATTTAGATGTAAACCCAGACGATTCAGTTTAAAAAAAAAAAAATGTAGTTGTAGATGGGCAGCATGCCTTTATTTTTTTAATGCGATGCTGAAGATCCAATTCAGTGCCTCAAATATGCCAGGGAAGCACTCTACCACTGAGCTACACACAGCCCCAGCCTTGGACAATCAATTAAAAAAAAATTTGGTACTGGAGATTGAACTCAGGGGCACTAGGCCACTAAGCCACATCCCCAGCCCTAGTTTGTATTTTATTTAGACAGGGTCTCACCAAATTGCTTATTAGCTCCTTGCTCTTGCTCTTGTTGAGGCTGGCTTTGAACTTAAGATCTTCCTTCCTTAGCCTCCCAAGCCAATGGAATCATAGGCATGCCCCACGGGACCAGGGACAAGCCAGTTTTAAAAGTATCCAACTGAAAAATTTTCCTGACCTCTTATAAACTTCGGGAAGAGCCATTAAAGCTGTAACAAATTATAATTTATCCTGACACTTATTTATAAACAAATATTGGTATGTTTTACAATAGTAAAACATACAAACTAAAAAACACAAATCTAGTTTCTGGTCCTCAGGATTTTTCAGTCTTCTCCATATCTCAGACTAAAAATATGAACAATTTCATTATTTCTTTGAACATCAAAACCCTTTATGTATAGGGATATCAATCTGACATTTGCAGAATCCAATGCATTTTGATATATTCAAATTGATGGGCACCATATATTAAGATTTTGATTCAGAATATCGTGGTTGTAACTAGAATGGTTTGGTCCAACATGAGGGAGCCAGATGGAAAAAAATCTTACACTTAGGAATTAAGTAATTATACTCCCTCAATTCTAACACTGTTACTCTTCAGTGTGATTGATCAAAATCTTGTGAAGATCATGCACCATCAAAACTAAACTTCTCTTTCTAACCCCACACAACAGTTAAGGGTGCATGCTTGCACTTACTGTAAAATTCAGTGTACAATGCTAGTAGGCCTTTTAACATGTATTTCATTCCACTTTAAAAACTAAAAAAGTGGGCTGGGGTTGTGGCTCAGGGCCAGAGTGCTCACACAGCATGTGTGAAGCCCTGGGTTTGATCCTCATCACCACATAAAAATAAATAAAGGTATTGTGTCCGTCCACAACTGAAAAAATAAAAAACTAAAAAGGTTTAATTAGCTAATGCCTCTTAAGTGTTGGTGCTATTTCTACTATATGCTATGAAGGGGCCCAGCAGAAAGTCCACCACACCCCTCATGCGCCTAAGACCTATAAAGTGGGTTTCTAACATGCAACATATAGGTTTAAAGTAGAGATGCCAAAATACCTACTCGGACCACAAAGGAAAAGAATTTGTTAGCGTTTAATGAACCTCCAGAGCTCCATGTAGCTTTAAGCCACCAGAACACAGGCACTCCCAACACCCTTAATCTTCTCCTCAGCTCTTCTGCTGAAGAATTTGGCCTTCACGATGACAGCCTGCTTTGGGAGCTTTCCCTTTCCCAAAACTTTGTAGTAACCCGTTCGCACTACATCAATTATGGGAGCAGCTCCCGTCTTGTTTTTGGCAGCATTTACTCGTGTCTGTTCACTGACCAATGTCCACAATTTATCAAGGTTGACAATTGGGCAGAAGCTCTGGTTCCTCTTTAAATGGTAATGCCTCATACCAACTTTCCCAAAGTAACCTGGGTGATATGTGTCGAAGTTAATCCTGTGGTGATGCATGCCACCAGCATTACCCCGGCCTCCTGGGTGCTTCCAGTGCTTGCCAATGCAGCTTTGTCCATGTCTCACGTGGCCCCGAAGTTTCTGGGTTTTCCTCAGTCTGGATGGCATATCGGCTGCCCAGACGAAAAAGAAAGGCCTCCTTGAAGTCTTGCGAGGTATCTGCTCTTTGAATTTCTATAATGGAGCTCTATTTGTCATCTAAGTCTGCCATGCACCAGTTATTTGGGTGAGTGACACATTTCTCTAGAGGGTTATAGGGACTCTTAGCTGGGAATTGTATTTTGCATTTGAAAAGTGTTGGAGGCTTGTGTGAATTTCAGTGAAATATCAAATGTTCAGGTGTTGTCAGCTGACATCAGAATCACATACATACAAATCAGATCAATGAACAGAATTAAATAATTATGCAAGGGATTATTTTTTTTCTTTGTTTTCTCACATGTATTTGATGAACTTGTCTTTCATTTGTAATGAAAGAAAAGGGAAAAAAGTGTGTATGTTTAAAATATGAGAAAAACCGAAAGTGTTTTACCCTTAGTATGACAAAACCATGAAACAAAATTTTGGTTTTTGATATTTATGTCCATTTGGTGCTTGTTTAATATTCTTCTTCCCCTCCAGAGTGTCATTCTGGGGCAGTGACTCTGCTCACTCTTGGTGTTTAGGAAGACAGTGATTCACAAAGTAACTGCTAACTTCATGAGCTACTTGTTTTTAAAGAAACATGAAAGCATTTAGGAGCAGATGCTCTATTCATCTCTCTAGATGTCATTGGTTGCCTGTGCTGTATATACAAGCAGCAACCATAGATCCCTCATTTAAGAAAGAAAGTCTTAGGCTCCAGAGTCCTATGCATATTAGCAGAAATAGTAAATGTGCCCAGTTGATAAAGGTTAGTGGATATTCTCCTCATGAGGACTGTCCTTGGCTCTACATAACCTCACTCAGAAAATACACTCTCTATGGCCAACTTTTATTTTACTGCCTTGTAAAATGGTGGCTGAGTGGAGATCATTTATTATCCAACTGAACTGTAACTGGAATAGCCAAATTACCTTTTCTTAGCCAAACTGACCTGGAGATTTGTTCACTGTAGTGGCACAAGACCTCTTTGTGGTATACAGAAGATGAGCCTGATGGTCAGCCATACCTGGGGGGGCTGAACATTAACGTCTTCTTCCAATAACTACTTTCTGAAGATGCTCCCACTTCCTGGGTCCACATTAATTAACTGGCTGAACTCTGAGAAAATGGATTTGTATTTTTCCATTCTTTTTTAGATTCTACCTATCTTAGCACTTGCACAAATCTTATCTATGGGACATGCAGATTAAGTGTCTTATTCTACCCTAATTCTTCCTCCTTGTTTGTCTTCTTTATTTCTTGTTTAACTCACCAAAGGCCAGCCCTAGAGAGTGATCCTTGACCCATTACTGGGACACGCTTTTACCATTCAGATACTTTTTTCCATAAACCTCAAGCTAGTCCCCTCACAAGCTTAGCTGAATGGTTCAGTATTTTATATTCTTAATTCAACCATGGGGACCTCAAAAAAGTGTAAGAGTTTTCTTTCCCCAATTTTTTTTTTCCCTGGGCCCAAACTAGATATTTTGTTATTTTAATAGGGAAAAATGTTGACTTCCAAAAAGTCAAATTTATGTTAAATAAAAAGAAGTCATTATTTATGTTAAATAAAAAGAAGTGGAAGAGTTCCTACTCAAGGTAGAAACCAGAGCTTAGCTTAGATCCATTTAGGATTACAGCTGCAGGAGGGACTCTAGGTTTTTATTTTGCCTTATAGGAGAATGAAAACCTTAAAAGATGTCTTTTCTCACAGACCCTGACAACCAGTAGTGCTTCAACTGATGATAGGAAAAGGAGGAGATAAATAAAGGAATCAGAGACTATTTTTGAAGGCATGTGTTCTTTTCCTCATTGTCTTTTCTCCTGTTTTGCCATCTGGTTTCAAGGTCAAGCCTATGTTCAAAGAATGTCTCTCTTGCTACCAATGATGCAGCAAGCAGTGAGTGTTTTGCTTAATTTCATATTTCAGCCTTGCCCTTTACATCTGTGTATTAGTTTAAAACCCAAATCTCACATTCATTAAAATAATTTTTGATGTTGAAAAATAGGAGCTTCTTATATAAATCAGTAAGGTTATTATTTAAGTTGAGTGAAGACCATATCTTATGCAAAACTACAAAGTTATTTTCCATTTGAAATCATGCTGCGTTGTTTTCTATCATTCTCCTAAAAATAATTTATTCTGTGGGTCAGGACAGATACATTATGACTTTTATTGTAGTTATGGGCATTTTTGAAAATATGGCTCCCAAATATTTACATTATTCCATTCAGAAATATCTCCCTCCCTCTGCACTCACCACTGCTCCCTGACATTTCCTCAGCAGAGCTTTGCACAGAGAGAAAAACCCAGTGTAACTATATGCTTTGTTGCCATGAGGTCTCCAGGTCAGTTTCCCTGGAGAGTTAGACTGTACTTTCTAGGGCATTTTCTTTTTATTTTATTTATTTATTGTTTTGGTCTTGAAGTAAGCCTAAACTTAGTTGGAGATCATCAAAGTTAGTCAATCAAAGAAAGGGTCTAAAAGAATCATTTTTCCAACACCTAAAATCATGAGTGCTCTATTTTGCTTATTCCTTACCTTTTTGGAGCTGAAAATCCTACATAATTTCTGACATCTCATACCACATCATTGTGTGGAAGAAAGTTATAATCCCAGGAAGGAAAGAGAAAGAGAAATTTTGCATCTGGCATAAAGCCTCCTTTCCTGCTAAAAAAACTATGACTCAGATATCTCAGATAATAAATATTTTCTATTGGAAGAGGATTGAGTGGTATGCAGAGAAATGATGTAAAGAGAAACTAAAGATTCTTTTTAAAAATTTTTTTATTTGTTCTAATTTGTTGTACATGACAGTAGAATGCATTTATACATTTTGATGGCTCATACATAAATGGAGTGCAATTTCTCATTTTTCTGATTATACATATTGTAGGATGTCAATAACTATCAGGTTTCCTGTGTCACATTTGTTTGTGCATTTTGTGATGAGTTCTGACAGTGCATCCAATTTCATTCTGTAAATTTAAAGCAACTCATGAGTGTTTGACAATGGCAATGGTGAGGAAAACTAGGACAGCAGTGATAATTTTCAGTGATGCTGATAAGATGGAGAAGCAGTATTTGTGTGGTTGGTGCCATGCTAATATGGAAGATAAACTGACATTGAATCTCATCTCCTATATAATCTAGTGGCAAGTATGAACAATTAACTCAATTCTCTGGGTTTCAGATGATAGTTGTGGATATTAACTCAATCACGTAAATAATTAAGACTAGAATCAGTCGCACTGAAGAATTCAGTATTGTGTTAAGAAAACTGTATTGTAGAAGATACTTTCTAGCTCAGGTTAATCTTCCTCTGTCTGTGTGGAGTCACTCAATACTTTCCAGCTTGTATTTTTCTGTGAATGCTACTGGTATTTCCTGAACGTCCTTTTTATTTGGAATTCCTTATTTTGTGCTGTAAGTTTGTGTCTCCCATTTCTTGGTCTTATAACTATCCCCCAGTACAGGTATCTATCTCGTGATGAAGACGATGACAGATATAACAATGAGGACTCCACTGATGACAGCCTAGATCATCATAAACATCAGATTCTAAAGCAGGACGTCAAAATCACATTTTCATGCGGTGAAACATGCGGACAATGGCTCTGCGGATCTCCTTTGTCTTGGCGCTATAAATGAGAGGATTGAGCACAGGAGGCACAAAGAGGTAGACGTTCGACATGAGGACATGTATGTAGCGTGGGGCATGTTTCCCAAAGCGATGCACGGTGGAAACTCCGATCATTGGCACATAAAATGCAAGTACAGCCAGGATATGTGACACACATGTGTTGAGAGCTTTGAGGCGTTCCTCACGGGAAGCAATGCCCATAACAGAATGCAGAATGAGCACGTAGGAGAGGAAGATAAAAAGCAGGTCCATGCCAAATGTGGATACCAGAACAAAGAGTCCATAGATGCTGTTGATAGTGATATCAGCACAAGCAAGCTTCATCATATCTGGATGTAGGCAATAGGAGTGGGAAAGAACATTTGATCTGCAGATAGGCAGCCTCTTGATAAGGAAGGGAAGAGGGAAGAGGGTGACAAAGCTCCGAGCAGTTACAGCTAAACCCATTCCAGCAATGACTTCATTGGTGAGTACAGTGGCATAGCGCAAGGGATCACAAATGGCCACATAGCGGTCAAAGCTCATGACCAGCAGAATACCTGACTCCATCATGGAGAAGGAGTGAATGAGAAACATCTGGATTAGGCAGGCATCAAAAGCAATGTCCCGGGCATCAAGACAGAAGGTTCTGAGTACAGTGGGCAGTGTGGCCATGGACATGGCCACATCGCAGAAGGACAACATGGACAGGAAGTAGTACATGGGTGCATGAAGGCTGGGTTCCATTCGAACAGCGTGTAGGATTGCTGTGTTTCCCCCAAGGGCCACAGCATACATCACACAGAGGGGCCCTGCCAGCCAGGGATGAGAATTCTCTAGACCAGGGATGCCAGTCAGGAGGAAAGAGGCAGGGCGAGTGACATTGAACAGCCCCATGACAGGAAGAACCTGGGGCACTTCTCAGGGTCTGTCTGAATTGGAGAATTCTAAGAGTCGTACTTACTGGAGGACAAGAGATCAGGAAGTAAGAGGGACACCAGATGGAAATCGTTGCACTCAAGAAATCACTGGTTCAGGGATGATGCTGGCAAATTTCTTTTATGTTTTTTATGTTCACTGGACTATAGATTAGGCTAATACTTCTTTCTGTTTCATGGAAAAAGAAAGACATTACCAAATACCTCAAAAATAATTGATTATGAGGAAAATGTTTCCACCACATTATTAGAAACAACATTCAGTAGAAAAGGGTTAATAATAATTCATACATAGTTATTATAGGAGGAAATCAGGAAATCAGGAATTGAAGTCATCAATAGCTATTGGAAATGCTTAAATACTTCCTAAAAAGCATTGTTTAATTCAGATGCATCACTAATTAAGGAGAGAATTCCCCAGAGGTAGTGTGAATCATGAGAGTGGAGAAGGGATAGTGGGGTGTGAAAGGAATTGACTACCTCTGGATATGACAGAGTTGCTGCAAAAAACAGCAATAAAAATAAGAAAAAAATTATTTGTGGAAAGACTCAAGACTGTTCCTATTTTTGGAATAATTGGGAATCTAAATATTCTATAGGTATACTGACATTCAGTCTGTAGGGCAAACTTTCACACCTTTATGTAGTCATATGTCCTCTCAAATTACCCTTTATTTATAAGGACACACACATGTGCTTTCATAACAATTTTACACTGACTGCCATTTATTTGCTAATGAAACACTCACTTTCTTTCACAATCTTACTCTCATTATACAAATCTATTCACACATTTCTTGACCTTCACACCTTTGATGTGCACAGGTCTTCTGATTATACTCTCAGTTCACATCGACATGCAAATAGCATTTACATATACAAACACACTCAAGTGTACACACAGACTTTGCACACTCATACTGCATTTCTACCCACATGCTTGCAGGATGCCCATGGTATTAATTCACTCACCCACATAGGAACTTTTGTAAGCCCTTTTGTATTTGCTAATAGTTTTCTTTTTATGCTTTCAGTCATCTTATTTAATTCCTACAGCCATCCTCTATGGTAGTAACTATATGGTTTATTCTTCTGTCATACAGATGTTTCTGAAATGCTGTCACGGTCACTGCCTCCTGTGGATGAGCGCAGTGAGGGATGGAAGGCTTTTTACCTGGCTGATGCTTTCCAGGCTCTCAGGGAACCCTCCTGTGGGAGGACTCCAGCAATACATGCCACTGTCTTCCCTTCTCCTTCCTCTCCAACCTTGAACAAAGCAAGATCAGACGATGTTTTAAAAAATCCCTTCTGATGGGAGAGGAGGAGGGGAACCTGGGAGCCCTAGGGATCTGAAGTGACCAGAGATGCTGGCATGGTGTGCAAAGCAGCACTGCCACTCCAGGAAGCACTTCTGGGCTTTCCAGCACAGTGCAGAACTCATGTGCTCTGTGGTTCCCAGCAAGTCAGTGGCCACTGCTCTGGGTTTACAATGATTGCAGCCCTTGTGGTCTTAGAGCTCAGTATGTGCACACCTGTGGCTCTCAGAACTGTGATTCTTTAGGATCCAGGACTGGCTAACCTGACTTGTCCTTTGTTTCTCCCCACTGACTACAACCCCATTCTTTGTCATTGGCTACACAGAAGGTAACAAAGAAGACAACTGGGATAATGTGAAGGGAACATGAAGATAAGGAAGAAGAAAGCTGACTCAGAGAAGAACTCTGTTCATGGTAGGACCAAAATCATTCTGAATCTGGAGACCTAAGTTTTAGAAATTTGAAAGAAGGATGCCTGACAATCCCACGCCCTTTCCTGTAGTCTTACCACTGACATTGTGGGTTTTCTGGATGGCTGTGATAAAGGAAAAGAGAAAGAGAAAGTGAATACTACTGTGCTGTGCCCCAGATACTCTGCAGAAAACTGTACATTTACCAAATTATTTCTTGACAGATGTGGAAACTCTCAGTGAAATTAGCTTGCTTTATAACTTGTGGTGACCAGGTGATAAATGTACAGTTTACATAAAGATCTATAGGACTTTATACTTTCTTATCCAGGTCTTTGAGACATCAGTAAGGCATTAGAAAGGAAAACATAAAGGAAAATAGAGGTGTGCATGTCTGGTTGGAAATTTCTCAGGTACCCTTCCACATGGAGGATGCCGTTGGGCATGACTCAAGGACACACGTGAAGAAAATGATGAAAAAATATATGATTACAAGCCTGTACTCAGTTTCTTTTGATCCTGGAACCCAGAACCTTTAAGATTCTGTTTTTTTTTTTTTTTCTTTAGCGTTCTTTTTCTTTTAAAAAGACATTCTCTATGAATTTTTCGGGTGTTGATGTCCTTTCTGTTATTTTGCTTTTTAATTTCCTGTCAAACAATAAATATCTATGAGGGTTTGATAGGCTAAAACAAGCAGAAAGAAATAAGGTAGAGATGCAGTATAGAAAGACTTGTCTAAAAAACCATAGCTCTCAGTCATTATCACAAAGAGCAAAAGACCAGAAACAGCTATTCACGGCACATCTGAGGTTATGACTAGCTGACTTGTCCTGTCTGTTTAATCTTCTGGAACATGTATGTACTCTGATATCTCAGAATTCATAAGGCAAGTGCAAAACTAGACCATGTGTACTTCTGCTGTTAGTTTGAGCCATGGATACCTGAACCTTTTCAGAGGCCTGTTTCCCTCCCTGAACTTGCAGTAGTATTAAAGAATTATAGAAACTGATTTTCAAATCTAGGAGTCCCAGAAAAGTTGATGATGGCAAGTTAGTGGTCTAGAGAAGCACAGAGAATTTCCTAGGGTGGTACAATCAGCTAGTGGAAACCCCAAGATGAGAAGCCCAAGCCCAGAGATCTTTCTGTCTGCTTTGTTGACTCCACTAACCTGCTGTCAGATACCCTCCAACAGGCTTGCCCACGTCTACACCTCCATCCAGTTTGACCCTTTCTTAAAGCAGGCTTTAGGAGGTCACCTGACTCACCCCTTCAGGGTTTCAGGACTCAGCAGAAGACAGACAGATGAGAGACATTCTCAGAACATGTCTGCGAAAGTGAATTCATACCTCTCACTTTTATATCTAATGCTAAGCCCCAGGGAGAGAACAGTGATGCTGACTTTGTGTTGGAAAATTATTCTGTGGGGTTTTAGTCTTCTGAGGTCTTTAATGACCACTAAGAATAAACCATATACTCTTTTAGTTGAAAATGAACTCAGCACTTCTCAGAATAAATCTTCGGCTAACAAAATTATCTGGTGATAGGCAGACAGTCACTGTAAGAGAGGACGTCATCACTTTTCTACGAGTTCCCAGGTTTATGTAACATGTAAGCCCACGAAATAAAGTACATTCAGAAAATAACTGTTTTTATTCTTATTTTCTCTTTAAATGTATTAAATGGAACTCGTTCCCTCTTAATCCTAGATTTAACCTCAATTCCTTATATTTTCTGGCCACATTCAGATAATAAAATGTCCTCTGGTAAGCAATTAGAATGCCCAGTCTTGTGTAATAGTCAAACTTCTGCATCCTGGCCTTTCCTTCTCTTCCAGCTCTCACAGCACCATGCCACTTTCTCTAGGAGGAGCCCAGGCAGGAAATGGACAGGCTTCCTCTCTCACAAATGCTCTACCCCAAGACAGCAATTGCTTCCCATCCAATTCTGCTTTTAAAACAGAAGGACAACTTTTATCAATTTTATATTTTATTCATTTATATTTAGCAAGTACTGGATGTGTATCATTTTTAGTGACTATTGAATTCATACGTATGAGTCACAATCTAACACAGGAAAAGAACAAACAGGGTTCAGTGGTCCAATCAGAACATGAAAACTACAACAGTTCCTACAACTGGAAAAAATAGCATAAAGAAAAAATAAACCAGTGTTAGAGAGCTCACAAGACAATAAGGAAATACAAAGGTGTCATTGGAGATAGTAGCTTCATGAAGGAGCTTCTAACCCTAGAACTGGAAGCAAAAGTAGAGACTTGGAATAATTAAATCATACAAGAGGAGTTCTCTATAGCTGAAAAACTTTTCTTTTTTTTTTTTTTTTTTTTTTTTTTGTACCAGGAATTTAACTCAGGGGGCACTTAACCATTGAGCCACATTCCTAGACCTTTTTTTTTTTTTTTTTTTTTGTATTTTCAAATTGAGAGACAGGGTCTCACTAAGTTGCTTAGAGCCTCCTTAAGTTTCTGATGCTGGCTTTGAACTTGTGATCCTCCTGCCTTAGCCACTAGAGCCGTTGGGATTGGATTACAAGCGTGCACCACTGTGCCTGCCTTGAAACTCTCACTTTTGAGGAATGCATGATGTTTTAGAAGATCTGCAGTCTCATGAGTTTAGAATAGAAATTACCTATGATTGAGGCTTACTTCCCTGAAACAGGAGTTTGGGGGAGGATTCTCTGACTGTTTTGAAGTTCTGGGAATGTTAAGAGGTGCAAAATGGAACCAATTCATGCAATTGGAATTAACCACTGGTCACTGAGTGAAGAAATATTCCTGGGGTAACATAAAGACCAAAACTACATAGGAGGGTACAGGACACTTCTTCTGATCCCAGCTTCTTAGTGTCCCTTATTTACATATCTTGGGAGCTGGTTCATAAAGAAGAAATGCAGTTTGAAGTGGCTCAGTTCCAATGTTACAAATAATGTCATAGAAGATGGAATTTAGATTGAGAGAGAACAACACAATAACCAGTAAAATAAAACAGAATGAATTTAACATTGAAAATTGTTTACACAGATATCAAGAACTGAGAAACTGAGCAGCAGATGGCCATGCAGCTTAGAGACTTGCAACAGCTGGAAGCTTCTATCACCTGTCTGTGGTGGGGTTACCACAGGGGCAGCCAGGGGGAGCCCAGCCAGGGGAAGCTGGAAGAGTTGGGACCCAGGCTAGAGACCACCACCGGAGGTGAGCCCATGAACTCAGAGGCACACCCTACTTCTGTCAGTGCTTCCTGCCTGCTCAATTTACCTGGAAAGCATCTGGTACTGGAGTTTGGAATATTTTTCAAGTAATGATAGGAGCCCTGTGGTATGGAGAAGAAACTCAAAAGGGCAAGGAACAGATTCAAGGGTAAATAGACCTAACCTTGGGAGAAGAGAATCACGATTTGTTCATCTTGCTCTTATTATAGCATTGAGATAAGGTACATGTTTTTCTCTTCCTAGTCTGCACCATGCCAAGTGTCAACCCACAGCAAATCAGTAATGGTGAGAACAAACTGATTTGTCAAGGTCTGAGCAGTAGAGATTTTTTTGTATAAATGGTCTTCTCTCTCAAATCCAGGCAGCACGATTTCTCTGGGAGCTGCTTTAGGACTGATGTGCCATCAAAGCTTACTTGTATCTCTAAAATTTTAACCACTCGAGTAGAATCAACGCCTCTTTAGTCATAACACTTTCTTTATTAAATTTTATTTTATTGGTTCTTAGTTACACATGACATTAGACTCCATTTTGATAATATTACACAAGCATAGGAGCTATCTTATTCTAATAGGACCCCATTCTTGTGGGTGGGCATGATGGTGGGGTTCATTTAGGTATTTGTATATGTGTACATAGGAAAATTATGTTAGATTTATTCTACTGTTTTTCCTATTCCTATCTCCCTCATTCCTTTGTTCCCCTTTGTCTAGTCTACTGAACTTCTCTTCCTTTCCCCCTTTTATTGTGGTTTAGTTTCCACATATCAGTGAAAACATTCAACCTTTGTTTTTTGGGGGGAGGATTGGCTTATTTCACTGAGCATGATATTCTCCAGATCTATCCATTTACTAGCAAATGTCATATATCACTCCTCTCTATGGCTGAAGTAATATTCCATCAATAACTCTTTCTGCAATAAATGCAGTCACTGCCCTCTGTGGTGAGAGAACTGTGAGAGCAGAAGCAAATGTCTCTGGAATGAGACATGAATATGGCAGGGGGAACCTTAACTATATGTAAACATAAGTAATTAACCTTGGACAGAACAAGCTGAAAATGACAAATCTCACTCTTTTCTTTAATTGTATAAAAGGATATCAGTACACCAAGTACACAAAATTTATACTGTAGCATATCCTAACATGGTAGATACTAAAGATGGTCAGGTTTGGTTTAACCTGAGACAGGAGATGACCTGTATTAAGTTGAAATTTTCCATTGCTATTTAAAACCTGATGTTTACTTTCAGAAGAATGCTGTATGTCTTGCACCATCTTTTTTTTATTAAGAAATTTTCTAACATTTTATCATTAATCTTTTCAAACATACAGAAAACTCAGAAGAATTTTATATTGAACTCTGGTATACCTCCTACTTATATTATGTCATTAATCTTTTTATTATGATTGCTTTATCATATATTATTTACCCCCTAACCATTTATAAATCATCTTATCTTTTCTCATCATTGAAAAATAAGTTGTGACCTCAATACACTTCTTTGTCAGTATTTATATAATTAATTGGAGTTCAATAACTTCTATGACTTCTTAGATTTCTTTAAACACATAATGCCCACATATTACATGTACATGATATAAATTTTGATAGAGGCATCAATTTATTGTGGAATATATTTATGACATATTCATAGGTAAGGTATGGAAGCATATTTGAATTGCCATGTAAATCAATTTTCAATGCTTTTCAAGAATAGGTGCTTTATCTTTATTAATCTGCATAATCATTAGTGCTGAGGACAATATCTTAAAATCGCTCACTAATGTGATTTTCTTCCATTTTTTTGTTTGGTTTTAGTTGAAATGAAAAGTTTGTAAATTTTAAGAATCATGCACAGTGGTGGAGTAAAGGAAATGTTTGCATAAGAAACATGCCAAATGGATGTTGATGTGTGTGTAGAAAATACATGATGCACTTAAATTCTATATATTTATCTATGGACAGTTGTGGGGATATTAAAGTGTTGGACATTTTGTTGATATGTTAATAATAATGTAGATATGTGTTTGAAATACTTACTTTTGGTTATATGTGAATGGGAGTATATTTGAAACATAGAAGTCATTTTTCAAGTCTGTGTATGAGTCTGTTTCTAAAATCATGTCCGTAATCTAAGTTATCCTTTATAATTAATGTAAGTATGCACAAATTATAGGAGGTGCTTTTGGGGGAAGGTACTAGGGATTGACCCCAGAGTGCTTTACCATCAACCACATCCCCAGTCCTTCTAATTTTTTTTTTGTTTTGTTTTTTTGAGACAGAGTCACACTAAGTTGCTGAGAATTTTGCTGATTTGCTGAGGTTGAACTCAAACTTGTAATCCTCCTGCTTTAGCTTCTAAAGTCTCTGGGATTGCAGGCATGTACCACCACAGGCAACTATAGTGTGCATTCAATATGTCAAAATATGTGATTAGTGACTAGAACACTGGGCAGTTTCAGGAGCTTATATGCATATAAATTAAGAGGCAATATGAATATTAGTAAATAAGTAGCTGAATGTGTCTAAGGGTATATCTGTGGGGGTCTCGGGATGTCTGTGACTATGTGTGTTTGTGTGCATTGTATGCAGTGTGTTTGCATGCCTGATCAAGAAAGGGTTGGTAGGTTAATGGATATGGATGATGACATTAGCAGTCCTGAAACCAAGAATGAGATTCCCCTGGGAGTGATTCTCCTATGGCTCAGCTCACTTCATTGATGCCACTGTCCCAATTATTTCCACTTTTCTCCCCTTGCACCTAATGAGTCTTGGGATTTTGGCACATTTATAAATTTATGTCATAGGAGAATGGTTGATGCCGCCCTGGTGGCTGGACCCACAGTGCTGTACACCCTGCTGTGAAGAAAAGAGGTGACTCCCATTCAGTGAGTGCTCTTTCCCACAGACTGCCCACCTGGACTCCTTATCTAGACCTTATCCCAAATTTTAGCATTTTTACTGAAAGTGCAGGCAAACTCTACCCCTTTTATTTTTTCTACAAATATGAGGCAAAGCTATCTCTTTCCAAAGTCCAGGATCACAGAAAAATCATGCCTATTCCCATCTGAATAGAAGCCCTAACACCAAACTACCTACCATTAGGCCACAGGGCTGATGCATCAGATCTAGATTTTGTTTTGAGGTTTTTTCTCACTTCTTATTTTAGAAACCTACAATGTGAATTATGATATCCTATACCTGGCTCTGGGTGGACATCTGGAGAAAATGAACTGATGTCATTCAACAACGTGGTCTTCAATCAGGTTAATGTCCACTATTAAGTGTGTAAGGGATTATCCTTAGTGGAGATATTTCTGTGAGTCTGTTAATGGTGATGCAATTGTGACATTGCTTGTGTGTGTGTGTGTGTGTGTGTGTGTGTGTCTGTGTGTGTGTGTGTGTTCATGAGAGTGTAAACACAGAGGGTATTTGAAATATTGTAGTAACCAATGAGTTGTCACAAGTCTTCCTGAGTTTTGTGGTGTGATGATATTATATGTGGTCAGGAGGGGTGTGAAAGAGTTTCTATGAATGTGTGGATGTTCAGGTATGTGTGGAAACATTAAAATGTGCATTTTCAGTGCCTTTGAAGGACTCTGTTCATGTGCAGCCTCATGGGTATGCTATGTTTCCATCTTCCTGAGCTTTTTTCATTGAAAAGTCACAGTTAAGAAGCTTTAACTGACATCCGTGAACAAAGCAGAGAAAACAATGGTTGTTGGGTGGCATTGAACATTATTCTCCTTGAAGATATTTTCAAAGTTGTTTTCCAGACAGGAAAATCTGCATCACAGAAGAAATATGACCCTCTAGACTACCTCAGCTTGCACACCAAGCATTCAGAACAGTGAGGCAAGCCTCTTTTGTAATAGGTGTTAGTATCTCTTGGCGTTATCAAAAGTCTTCCCATTTCTTCAGACACAGTCTTGGAGTAAAAGTGATTTAAAAGAGGCAGTTCTGGACAGGCTGGATCCAAAAGACTTCTTGGAGATATTGACTTTAAACATGGGTTGGGAGGGGAAAAAAGTTTATAGAGGATAAAAGATTTTAATTCTATTGTTTAAAGGAGTGCTTTGGTTTCTCAG
This sequence comes from Sciurus carolinensis, assembly GCF_902686445.1. NCBI lineage: Eukaryota > Metazoa > Chordata > Mammalia > Rodentia > Sciuridae > Sciurus > Sciurus carolinensis. Next base: position 72,602,968 of record NC_062223.1, read on the forward strand.
GTAGAGGAGAGAGAAATAAAAAAAAATACATAAATTCCTTCTCATAGTATATATACTTTCAGGAATGTTACTGATACCTTGTCACTATTCAGCCCCTTGTCATGATCAACTTTCACCGTGTTTACCAGGTATGTTAGGCAAAAGATGGAAACTCTAGAAAAGGCAAAGGACAAAAACCCATTGTGCGTAAATTCCAGAATGGAGTTTTCATTTTGAGCTGGTTGGTAGCATGAAAATACAGTTACAGAGATACTTTGAATAAATACAGAAGAAGGAGTCTTTAATGATGACTTTTTTTTTCAATTTTCACCACTCTACTGGTTATTTCACATGGAGTTAGGCTACTACAGCTTAAAGGCAAACACAGAGAAAGAGGACCCAGTAAATAGGGTAGAAATGGGAAGCCAATGCACAAGGAAAAGTAAGGAGAAATGATGCTCTTCAACAAGGAAGTCAGTTTTTCGAAGGTGAATTACTAATAATGCAAGCAGGGGGGTCAAATAGATTGGGGGATATTTTTATTACATTTAGAAACAGGGAAATTACTGGCATAGAAAAGTTTATTTTTAGGAGGGAGTGTGGAAGCTACATATAATGAGATGAGTAGAGATAGAAGGAAAGGTCAGTGACAATGAATCCCCGACACAGAGGATCTCAGAAGTCTGTTGCAGAAGCAGACGCATTAAACAGATAAATGGCAAGATCCTTTTCCTCAGCATCAGAAGGGACAGTGTTTTAAAAAATATGACTAAAAATTGGGAGAACATTATAGGGTGGCAGCTAGTGAAGGAAGTTTAGAGCTTTCATGATGGGATGGTCCTGCATATGCTTGTTGCCTGTTAGGAAAGAGGCAGAAAGGGAAGGAGATGGAAGGCACCACACAATGGACTCATGGAAGAGACCTCTAAAGGAGTTGGCAAGAAACGGAATCTTGAAGATGGAGGGACAGTCTTTGGAGGAGGGATATCTCTCAGAAGCCTGGGGAAAAGCATAGATCAAGGTGTGAGTAAGTTTAAAATTTAATCAATGGTGAGAAATTATTACCTCCTTTTTATTTCAATAAAGAACTTTCTTTTTTGATTTTTGTACACCTGGTTTGATTGTAGAACTTATCAAAGGTTAGGTTTACTATGTTAATATAAAAAGGAGAAAAAGAGATAAAGAATCTCAATGGGGGCAATAAAAAATCTCAGTGGGAGAGTAGGCCAGGAAAGAAGTGAAGAAATAAGAGTTAATAGCCAAATAAATCAGAAAAAAAAAAAAAATTGAAAGAATCACAGAGACTCTAGAGACTCTAGAGACTCTAGAGCTAGTGCACAAGCATGAGAAGGTAAGAGAACTGTAAGATAGAAGTCTATGATCAAAATGAGAAAAATTAAAATTTATGGTTTCAGAGAACAGATTTTGATAATGACCAGTTTAGGTATTGGAATTGGAAGGCTGAGGTGAAGTGTGGGTAAAGGTGGTTGATGCTGTAATTTTATGACTGTAGATTGTGCCATCTACTGAAGAGTTTCCAAAGGCCTGAGCAATGTTTCTTCTTCACGGTCTATCTTAATTTCTATTTTCCCCAAATTCTAGAATGTGACTTCTGGGTAGATGGGAAAGGGAAGAGATATTACAGTTTAAGGTTAGAGGACTTTATTCATGCCGCCTCCTACCTGGTTGTCTTGCCATGTTATGAGCACTCATTTGATCATCAAATCCTCATGGAGTTTCCACTAAAGCCTAGATGGCATACTGGGCCCTGGTGGTACAGAAACGTACACAACTCAGTTTCTTTCTTACAGAACTCAGAGTCGGATGTGGAGGAGGAAGGAACATAGATACACATTTTCAACCTCTTGTCTTTTGTGTCGGATACAGGACATCTGAAAGAAGGAAAGTGAAGAACTCCCTGACACCCTCTTGGCCCATTTCCCCATTGCATTCTCCGACCTGCCTGCCATGCTGGGCCTCAATGGCACTGCCTTCCAGCCAGCTACCCTGCAACTGACAGGCATTCCTGGGATGCAGACAGGTCAAGCCTGGTTTGCCCTGATTTTCTGTGTCCTCTACTCGATCTCCATCGTCGGCAACCTGAGTATCCTTGCTCTGGTGGTTCGGGAGCCTGTTCTACACCAGCCCATGTACTACTTCCTCTTCATGCTCTCTCTCAATGATCTGGGAGTGTCCCTTTCCACTCTTCCCACTGTGCTTGCTACCTTCTGCTTCAACTACCACCATGTCGGCTTTGATGCCTGCCTTGTCCAGATGTTCTTCATTCACACTTTTTCTTTCATGGAATCAGGTATATTGCTGGCCATGAGCTTTGATCGCTTTGTGGCTATTTGTGATCCACTACGTTATGCCACTGTGTTGACCACCAGCCGCATCGTGGCCATGGGCTTGGGCATCCTAACTAAGAGTTTCACGACTCTATTTCCTTTCCCCTTTCTGGTGAAACGACTACCCTTCTGCAAGGGCAATATTTTGCATCACTCATACTGCCTCCATCCAGATCTTATGAAGGTGGCGTGTGGAGACATCCATGTTAACAACATCTATGGACTCTTTGTGGTCATTTTCACCTATGGCGTGGACTCAATTTTCATCCTTCTTTCCTATGCATTGATCTTGAGAGCTGTATTGGCTATTGTATCTCAAGAACAGCGGCTGAAAGCACTCAACACCTGCATGTCACACATCTGTGCAGTGCTGGCCTTTTATGTACCCATAATCGCAGTCTCCATGATCCACCGCTTCTGGAAAAGTGCCCCACCTGTTGTTCATGTTATGATGTCCAATGTCTACCTGTTTGTTCCTCCCATGCTCAACCCCATCATCTATAGTGTGAAGACCAAGGAGATTCGTAGAGGGATCCTCAAGGCCTTTCATAAGTCCCAGGCCTGAGGAAAGCTGAGGATCCTAAGAGAACTCCTTTGGAGAAAGGACTATGACATGTCTGCCAACCTGAATGTTGAAAGAAGGAGGAAGATGACCCAGGCTCTGGGAAGGTTGTGCATTTAGAATGAATAAATGAATGTCTAACACAATAAAGTGATGAATGTATTTATTGAAAATTCACTTTGAAAATCCTTGAACTGCTGCTAAGGATGTTACAATAGTGAGTATAGCATATTATTAAACAAACAGATACACATGTCAAAAGAAAAGCATAAAAAGTAGTAACACTCTACTGTCATGTACAACTAATTAGAACAAATTAAATTAAAAAGTTAAAAAAGAGTAAAAAATGCCCTGAGATGTATTTTTTTTTTTTTGCATATATGGGAGTAATGGAAGTCCTTCAGGGCAAATAGACTTGAATACAAATAATTCTACTACCACTGAGAATGAGGGAGATAATAAAAATTAAAGACAGAGGTTTTGGGCCATGGAGAATTGCCATTCACTTGTGGAAATATCAGCAGGCTATTTTGAGTATTACGAAGTAGCTTGTGAAGGATGAGAGTGTTTAGAAAGTATGGCTCAAGATAGTAGGTAAAGGGACAGATATAATCGCCTGAGAGGAAGTATTTACACAGGAGAAAGAACCTTAATTCTCAAAGGATTGTCCAATGAGCAATAGCACTGGTATATCTGGTACTTGTTAGAGAAACAGAATCTTAAGCCCCATACTCCACCTACTGACTAAATGCATTTAATAAGAGCCTTGGGTTACTAAAATTTTTGAAGCATAGTGTTTTCCTTTCTAACACCTCTCAGCTATTAGATTGTTGTACATCAGCTGTGCAGTAAGAGTAGAAAGACACATGAGTAACAAAAATTTGAAAAGGTGATTCTCAGTGTACAACTTCTAGAGCGGCATCATTGGCATTTCTTGGAAGTTTGTCAGACATGCAAATTCTGAGATCTCCTGAACCAGAAATTCTGGACAGTGGACATAGCAGTTTGAGTTTTAATAAGTTCTCTAACTTATTCTGGTACTTTTAACCTAGAATACTGGTCTAGAATATTTGGGAAAGCTGTAACTGGTTTTGACTAGACAATTGGAGAGGTCTTTCATTGAGAAACCTGGGGAGAGAGGACTTGAGAGATAGTCAAAGTTAACTTGTGAATGACTTAAAATCGGGGGAATCCTAGTGCTTTAAAACTAAGTGCATAATATCGGTGGTGAATAGAAATGCAGACTTACCGTCCTACTATCACCATGAGGCAATGCAAGAGGAACACATAAACAACTTCAGATAAACTTTTGATAAACAGTCACTGCCCCATGATGTGACTCCCTTTCCTCTCAGTTCTCACCCCTGACATCCCAATCTATGAGGAATCAAACTTCAGACAAACTCTGATTTTAGGGCTGCCACCTAGGCAAATAGAAACTAAAGAGAGAAAATGAATTAAGAGAATAACCAAATGACTAACTGAATAAAAGAGTTGGATCCAGACTGGTGCTTGCTCTTCCTTATGACATGTGGAGTCATTTCCCTCCATGGCTTCCGAAACTGCCTTTCCTTGCTGGATATTTATGCCCATTCTGAGACACCAGTGAACTCTTCTTCTTTCCCCATGAATCTGCACCTTACTTACAAAGCTGTTGTCTGAATTTTCCTAAACTTACCTTCTCCTGCATTTCAACTCATTATTTCCAACTTGACCAATCCTTTAACAATAATGAAAGGTAGAAAGAGTTTTTCTCAAGTTGTTCTGATACTTCAGAGCACCACATGGAGAAAGGAAAGCTCTCTATGCTCACCTTCTGTTTGCCTCTCCACACACATTCTACCACTTGATATAATAGGGTGAGAAATTTCCTGCTTTTTTTTTCTCAACATACCCTCACTCTATGCAAAATTGAAATTAAAAAGAGGTTAAATTTAATATTTAATGGGAATAACAGATATTGAGGGAAAGAACATATTTGGATCTGAAATTGAGACCTACAGCAGAAGTTATGATAAGAATAATTATGAGGTGTGCTACATTTAATTAAGGACAAATAAGCCTATTACTTTCTTATTTGAATCTCTATCTCCTGTAGACAGAAATATATACTTTACAAATCAGGTTCCTAGTTCAAATTGGTGGAATGTGAATCTCCTAAAACCCTAAAGCAAAGCCAGGACTTAAACCTAGGTCTGTGACTTTGAACTCCATGTTCCTTTGTTGCTTTTGAATGTCTATTATAGAAGAGACCCTGAATTTGCAGAACATGGGGGAGATGAGATAGGAGTGGGAATTAAGTAGAGAACAGTAGGGATAAATGGATCAGGGTAGCCAAGAGCTTGCACTCTAAATTCTGGGGTTATCTCTGGACTCCGAGCTCTATTCTCTGATATGTAAGATCTGAAATTTGTCCTCTGGGTTTTGCGCTTTAGGTTCTGCTTGGGATCTGGGTTTTATGCTCAGAATTTAGGGACCTACACTTTGGATTCTGGGCATATGGTTTTAAATTTTAAACTGGATAGTTGTGTGTAGGTGTGTGTTGCTATGAAACTTGGAGGAATTTTTCTCCATCTTCTTCTTCATCATAAGGCAGGAGTCGAAATTTTGTTTATTTATTTATTTATTTTTTGTGGTGAGAGGACATTCTCCAGGGGAAGTGTTATTATATATATTCTTACCTTTCTCTTCCCAAGGTGAGATCTAGCCCCCTCCTTTTTCCATCACCAATACAACCTCACGCTTAGGCGTGAGGCCCTGGAGGCCCTGGTCTCTGGAAACTTTTACTCAAAGACATAAAGTCTGCCTCCTTCCCTGTCTACTCACTGCCTGAAGCTTGTTGTGGACCCTTGTGAGCTCTGGTCTCTTGCAACCCAACAGTCACTTCACAAAGCCCTCTCCAGTGAGTTTGAATCTGTCTTTGTTTTCTAGATGTGTACAAGAGGTGTTTTTCTACTGACAATTCTGTTTGTGCTCCTGTATGAGTTTCTCAGTCTCTCTGATCATGTCTCTAGAATTTTGAGTGAGTTTCTGTCAATGCCTGTGTGTGTTTGAATAACTGCCACAATATTTTTAGCCTAAGACAGAGGTTTAAGGTAAAATTCCCCAATTTTTTTTAATGTAAATTTTTATAGAAAAAGCTCTAGGCATTCAAATGAGAGGGCTTACCAGAGTCTGCCTCAGTAGTGAAAGACATGTGGATGATCACATGACAGGCATTGAGAATTTGCCTCTGTCTTTCCTCCACAGATTCAAACATAAGATTTCTGTCACTGAATAGGAGAGAAAGCTTGACAGTCTGAAACCCCAGGGCTGAAGGCAGGAGAAGAGTTGAAAGGGCCTTTAATCCCAATTCAGCTGATGCCAGCATCCCTACTCTGCATGCCCATTAAGGTTATCCTGTCTTTCTTTGAATATCTCCATTATCCTGAAGCTTATTATTTTATCATATAGCTTTGACTTTGAGAAACATGTTCCTTACATGACTCCTGTACTGTCTCCCTGCCATGTCCACCTATCTCTTATCACCTCTCACACCTATTCCCACCCATTTCTGCTGTGGTCTCCTCTTGTCAAAATGAATTATCACTTGTTTCTTCGATTCTTTCCATGTCTTCGTTTCTCTTACTTCTTCATGTGCCAGAGTTGGTTTCACTCTTATCTAGAGTACAGAATTCAGAACTGAATGTCCTTCAGTTATGTTCTGAGCTTTTTATTTGCCGATGATTTCTTAAGCACGTTTTTAAGTCACAATCATAGGAATAGCCATGGAGGCAAGGTAAATAATGCACAAGTCTGATATTAAAATAGCTCAGAGTCTAATAGGAAGGACAGAGGCATAAATGCCATTATAATATAATAGAAAAGTCCATAAAACTTCAGATAAGAAAATTATTATTGCTGCTTAAGTAGTATCAGGAAAAGTTGTCGGTTTACTGTAAGATGCATATTACACTTACTATCCATTAATCACCTTCACGAGAGGACTCCAGTGGTGTGTGGAAATGGAAAGTCAAAGCTTTGAAAAGAAGCTAAAGGAATTTAGGATAGGTCATGTGGAGAAGGGAAAATTACAGGCTGCCATGACTGAAACTTTAATATACTATTTATCAATTCAGTTATTTGCTCATCCAGTTAAAGTATTATTAAGCATCTGCTATACACTTGGACATGTGTTACTATTAGGTATCTAGTGGGAAAAAATATCAGCATCATTCTTTCTTTGATGGAGTTTGAAATCTAGTAGGGGATACTAACATTAAACCCATAAATACACATGTAAATAAACTTTTACAAATTAAGATAAGTTTTGCAAGAAAATTACAGATACTGCGAAAAGCAATATTCAGGTGATACTTGAGTAAGATTATTTTGCTTCCATGTTTGAAACAGTATCTGTAATGCAGAGAAAGTAGACATAACCCAAATATAGGAAAGCTTTCTATAAGTCAGTGAGACCAGACCAGGATTGTGGTTTCAGGAAGCAAGAAGAGTACAGACATTGAGAGTGTTCAAACTGAGCGTAAGAATGTGATAAAGATTTCTCACAGCATGCAGAAGATTGGACTCTGGACTGATTCACCTCTAAGCAAGTGCGGCAATAACTCTAAATCCAGGCTGTGGGTGCCATCTTGGAGTATCACAAGTGAATCTAAGTTTCTTTAAAGGAGCTGAAGAATCTAGTGGATGATGAAACACAAGAAAATATCAAGTGGTAGTCAGAAGTGAGGCAGGAAACTTTCTGAGATAAAAGGTATGTGGAGGAAAAGCTTGCAAGATTCATTGTGCACTAAAAGGATGTCACCATGGTGACTACAGCATCATTGAGTCTGGGTGATTCTCAACACTGAATTAATTTTAGAAAATTTTCAACAACATTAATAATTTGGTACTTTCCCAGAGGTTTCAATTTAATTTGTGGGATGTTACCTGGGTACTGGGGTTTTTCATTCCCCTTAGGTAATTCTAATGTGTACCCAAGATTGAGAACCACTGATGTATAAGTCTGAAAATTCGTGGATAAGAGACACAAGGTCTTTCACTTGTCATAGAAGTTGCTAGTTTTGAGGGAATCCCAGAGAGAGTGTACATGGGACTTTAGCAGAGCTATGTGTGAAGAGTGACTCTCATGAGAATGCAGCTTCTTTAACCAACCTTCTTGTTACACTGTGCTTGTGTCCGTGGTCATAGCCCTTTGTATTCCATGGATTCTCCAGTCCTCTGTCATTTATCCATTCTAGTAGAGCACTATCATTCAATTATTTAGATGTTTGAGTCATTTCACATTAACAGTATGTAACCACAGGATAAAGAACTAATATAGAATCAGCAATTTCTATTTCTAATCTGTTGAGTGAAACAGTAAACTGAAGATTGATGTTAATTCAACTTTCATGCTGATTGTGACTGTATCTACTGTTTAAAATATTTTACATATTTAATTTATTATATTATGTTATATTCATTGTGTTACACCATATTATGTTACTCCATATTGCATTACTTTAAATTTTACGTGATTTTCAACTCCTGATTTGTGTTTAGCTATTTCTCCAGACTCTTGGTCTCGGATAGAATCATTTATCTCTGAATCTTTGATCTCTGTGGACTCTGGGTCACATCTGCTCATTTTGAAGGCACTGCATCTTTGATAATCTTTCTGTTTTTATACTTGAAGGTCACTGTATATTAACATAATTTTAACCTGAATTGTTAATTTCCTTCAGAGTCCATATTTCTCTTTTGAAACACAGTTTGAAAGGGCAGTTGTAATTTTACTGGAAACATTTTTTTCTCCCGAGGATTCAGTAGGGACTCATGAAAATTATCACGTTCCCAGGTGTTTTTATCATCTCAGATCCATGTTAGCAGAGCTAAAACTCAACTCTTTCTGATAACTCTAGCCTAGATCAGAATTTACTCTCATCTCTGTAGTGAAAATTAAAGTATAAACTCTGAATGTGTATTATTTTTCTCAATTTTCCCTTATGTTCAAATAAAGAGAATAATATTATTTCCTTCATCTTAAATTAAAAGTAGTTGCCCACATCACCATCTAGTGATTGGCTAAGTATGGATTTGACCCAGATCTGATTTATTTGTGTTTGTTCTCTTAGTTTTTAAACCATGTTATCTGCAATAAAATAGGGCAGTCTGAACTATCTCTTTTACTGTAATGTGTTAGGATCCTAGAACTCAGGAGGACAGGGAAAGAGATGAGACTGTGTGTTACTCCACCTTCTGCCACATTTCCCATCTCAGTTTTTAGCTTTTAATGTGGGCTACTGAGACAGAAGACTTTAACTGGTGAGAATTAATTTTATTTTCCTGGATTTTAAAAACATCTGTTTGTTTTGTTTTATTTTTCAAATGGCAGGTGGAGACTGGTACCTGCTGCTGATGACATGGGAGCTGAAAGCAATGGAAGTCTGAACCACCTGTCTGTCTTCCTGACTGGCATCCCAGGACTAGAGGCCCAACATGGCTGGTTCTCCATCCCCTTCTTTACCATGTACATGGTGGCCATTGTGGGAAACTGCCTAATCATGGCAGCAGTGCAGGCAGACTCTGCCCTTCACGAGCCCATGTACCTGTTCCTCTCCATGTTGGCCATCAGTGAGGTGGGCGTCTCGGCGTCTACACTGCCTACAGTTATGGGCATTCTTTGGTTTGATGCTCGCAGGGTTGACTTTGATGGCTGCCTGGCCCAGATGTTTTTCATTCACACCTTCTCCTGCATGGAGTCAGGGGTCCTGCTGGCCATGAGCTTTGATCGTTTTGTAGCCATTTACAACCCGCTGCGCTATACAGCCATCCTGCCCCTGCCCCGTATCATCTCCATGGGTCTGGGCATTATGCTGAAGAGTGTGGCACTCATGGCCCCACTTCCAGTTCTGTTGAGGCAACTGCCCTATTGTCATGTTAACATCCTCTCCCATTCCTACTGCCTCCATTCAGACCTGATCCAGCTGCCTTGTGCTGATACTAAGCTCAATAGCATCCTGGGCTTGGCCATTGTCCTGGCCACTTTTGGGCTGGACTCACTGCTCATTGTGGTCTCATATGGGTTGATTCTTTACACGGTGCTGGGTATTGCTTCTCGGGAGGGAAGGTGGAAGGCTCTCAACACATGTGTGTCACACATCTGTGCAGTGCTTGTGTACTATGTGCCAATGATTGGTGTGTCTGTCATGCATCGGGCTGCCAAGCATGCCTCACCTGTGGTTCACACACTCATGTCTAGCATCTATCTCTTTGTGCCACCAGTGCTCAACCCCATCATCTACAGTATTAAGACTCAGCCAATTCGACAGGGAATTGCCACCTTATTCTCCTGCAAGAGGAAATTGATCTGAGTCACTCCTTCAATTCCGAAATTTTGATTATGTTTCTGCTATGGGCAAAACTCTACAATAGGAACTTCCGGGAGAAATAGGAAGGAGAAATTTGGAGCACTGTCACAAGCTTGAATCTAAATCACAGGAGTTATTTCTCAGTTCTTTACCTCTCACACTTTATGGATATGTGTGTCTCTGTGCATGCACATATATATATCCTTCATTTCTAACTAGATATAACAACTTGAGGGCAGAAATAATGAAATTACCTCCTCATCCCGTTCTCTTAAAACTTCTAGAAGAAGCTAAAAATAACTAGCTAACATGAAAGACCTTAAACCTTATGATATTTGAATTGAAATAAAGCAAATTTTCATTTTTATGGGATAGCTAGGATTTAAGAACAACTCCCCATAATGATCATAAAGAAAGATCATCCTGGGAACACATTTTTAAATAAAGTGAGCATACTTTCTGATTTGTCCAGACATTCATAGTTCACACTTGTTTTTCTCAACATTATTAGCAATGATGCTCTCTTTCACTCCCCAAAATATCATTGTTTAAATAATGAAAGATATGATGAACTGCAGGGGTTTCAGCCAGATCCAGTGTGGATGAGGGAAGGGTTAACTGCCAGGGGATGGCGATGCCAGCAATAAATCAATTAATTACCAATAAACTTATCTAATCAATAAACACATAAAAGCCAAAACTCTTTTCAAATGGGAGGGGGCATGATGGATCGGGCCATACCAGATCTGGCCTCTAACAAGATGGAGTAGCCCATCTCTCCTTTATTTATAGTTACATACATAAAGGGGCCCGACAAGGAGGGATTTCTTCTGTGAGGAACAGGATGGGGTGGAGTTAGGGGAGCCATTTGTTTAGGGAGCTAGCATATCCCAAGATGATAAACCACTCTCACAGGGCGACCACTCCCCGGGGGGCTGGGACAGTTTCTTACTGACCACCTACACCATGAATCCAGCAGTAAGAATCTGTGACCAAAATTTGTAGTATCTATAAAAACTGATACTTCTGAGAGAAACTGCCCATTTTCCTCAAAAAAAATTTTTTTTTAATGAACATTAAAGTTACAACCCTTATAATAGAAAATGTGCTATTACAAAATTCATGACGCCAGGGGACTCTGCTCCTAAGAAGTAGTGCCATATTAAGACCATTGAGGTTTTTTTTTTCTATTTGTTTTATTTTTTTTAAGAAATTATTGTTCTGCCCAGAAAAAAAAAATGAGCCCTTTTTGCAAAAATATTATATTAGCTGAAGTTTGAACTTTCAGTTCCAAGGACCTTCATCAAGGTAGAAACCTGATTCCAGCTCTGAAAGATCTTGCCCTGGCACCCTGATCTTAGACCTCTTCCATGGGTTTGCTTGTTCTGCTGAAATTACACTGGGTGTTGATTAGGTAAATCTGAATGACTGATAAGCCGGATCTGCACCAATCAATCTGCACCAAACTTAATTCTCCATTAAGTTTATCATTATTTTACAAGGAAAACTCAGACAACATACTCAGTACTCAGCGGTGATCCAGGAAAAAGGAAATAGAATTCACATGCATTCTGGAGAAGAGCCCCCTAAGAGAATATCTGGGTGGGACAGCAACAAAAGATTTCCTTCAAAACCATTTAATCAAGCACAGGGGAGAGAATATTCAGAAGGGAGGAGCATACTTAGATAGACCTTCACTCAACTAATGGTGTTCATTCCACTGGCATTAGTATTAATGTGCTAGAATTCTCATAAACGCAGATGCACATCTCTTTTGTATAGAATCATTGCTGCTAGCTCACACCACCCCAAACCACCCTGCCACAAGTCAGGACTGTGTCATAGTGCCTCAATAGTATGATGGCGTTTTATTTTACATATGCTCTTTTCCAATTCTGACTATGTGTTCCCCTTATTTCTGCATAATTTAACAATCTAATTCCCTTATATTAAGATTGAGGGAGAAAACAAAAGTCCAGGCAGATTTCGAGTAGTTGTTTCCTCTGGCACAACAAGAATGTTCTTGACCTTTCTGAGCCCAAACATCGGATTTTCAAAACTGTGTTTCTGCTGAGACTTTTGTCACAATTAAATTCTATGACTTGCAATGTTCCTGTTACTGCTGATGCTTTCCTACTTCAATAATAATGATAACGACGACAACAACAACAACAACAACATTTAAATAAGTAAAGACAAGCAGATTCTGGGTTGTGTGGGAGCTCTTTTAATTTCTTAAAAGTCAGTCCTCTTCAAGCAGGGGTTTCCATTTCTGAATCCTTGACTCCACCACTGAGCTTAAGTGAACTTTGCATTGGAAATTAGTTTAACACTTTCTCAAACTCCTAAGATACTTTCACTTTGGCTTTTGATGTTTAGTGTTTTAGTATTTGTTTTTCTATCCACAGAGCACCAACATCCATAACGTTTTGTCTTTTTCAGTTTGGTCTCCTAATCTATGAAGGTTATCTTTTATTATTGCTATGAGATTATATTATAACCAGTGTGTGTGTGTGTGTGTGTGTGTTTGATACCAGGAAATTAACTCAGGGGCACTCCACCACTGAGCCACTTACCCAGCCCTACTGAGACAGGGCCTCACTGAGTTGCTTAGCACCTAACTTTTTGCTGAGGTTGGCTTTGAACTCTTGATTCTCCTGTCTTAGCCTCCTGAGTCACTGGGGTTACAAGCCTGTGCCACTATGCCCAGGGACCAGTGTTTAATTAAAGGCTGACATTTGCTTTAGGAATTACTTATAAGGATAGGAACATTTTATAGCATCAATGAGAATTTTCATACATTTATCAGAATTTAAAGTTCATAAAGCATAATTTTATATTTTATCATATACTTAACACTGTGAAGAAGAAAGAAAAGGCTTCATATTTTGAATCATATTATTTATTTATTTTTTTCTTTTTTCAAAATCAAATGTTTAATGAAGTACAAAGTTGAGCTTTTTAAAAAAAATATTGAGATTGGGAGTGTAGCTCAGTGCTAGAGTGCTTGCCTGGCAGGTATGAGTCCTGGGTTCAATGCCCAGCCCTGCAAAGAAAAAAAAAAAAAAAAAAAGCCTATTTTTTATAATTTCTGGTCCGCAATAGTGATGTCTCTTTATTTACAATGGAAACTTCTTATATAGCACCTGCTCCTTTTACCACCTGTGCTACTTAAAATGTGATGGTAGTGGTCTGTGTGCCTGACTCCATATTACCTAAAAAAAATAACTCCCTTAAATCTAAAGTTCAATAGTTAGTGCACTTTCCTTTGAAATAAGAGGCGACTAATTCCCTGACGGATCTGCCTGGTCTTTGCACTGTAAATGATGGGGTTCATCACAGGAGGAGCCAGCAGGTAGATATTGGCCATAATAACGTGGACCAGCGGAGAGGCATGCTTGGCAAAGCGGTGAGTCATAGATACACCAACCATGGGGACATAGAGGACCAGAACAGCCAGAAAGTGAGAAAGACAGTTATTGAGGGCACGTAGTCGCTCAGTCCAGGTGGCTGTGCTCAAGACATTTTTTAAGATGAGTACGTAGGAGAGTACAATGAGCAGAGGGTCCATTACGATAATGAGCAGGACCAGAGCAAATCCATACCAGGCATTGACTCGGGTGTCAGCACAGACCAGGTGAATCATATCCTGGTGGAGGCAGTAGGAGTGAGAGAGAAGGTGGGAGCGGCAGAAAGGCAGGCGCCTGAGTAGGAAGAGTGGGGGAAGAACCACCAGGACACAGCGGCAAACGATGGCTAGCCCAATTCTACCAATGACCTCACTGGTGAGGATGGAGGCATAATGGAGGGGGCGGCAGATGGCCACATAGCGGTCAAAGGACATGGCCAGCAGGACGGAAGATTCCATAAAGGAGAATCCATGGAGGAAGAAGAGCTGTGCAAAGCAGGCCTCAAATCTGATTTTATGAATGTTGAACCAGAGGAGCTGCATGACTGTGGGCAGGGTGGTGAGGGTGAGGCCCAGGTCAGTCAGGGCCAGCATGCAGAGGAACAGGTACATGGGCTGGTGGAGAGACGGCTCTGTGCGGATGACAGCCAGGATGGTGGTGTTTCCCACTATGGAGATGGTGTAGAGACAGAAGAAGGGGATGGAGATCCACACGTGGAAGGCTTCAAATCCAGGAATGCCCATGAGGAGGAAGTAGAAGGGAGCTTGGGTGATGTTAGTCACCAGCACCATACTTGATGAATGCAGAACCCAGAATCTGTGTGTTCCACATTAAGAATCTCATCAGTATGCTGCCACCGTAGGATTGTTATCTATTCAATCGAGGATACAAGCATGCATTCTTAAATTGCTTTTTCTAATTCCACCGAGCAATACACTAGCCAGACACACAGCAAATGTATGTCCCTCTTCATAAGTTTCTATTTCAATTAAGTTCATGTTTTCATCTTTCATACCTCCTGCTATGCTCTGGAGTTTAGCTCCGTACTTCCTGCAGTTCTCTGTAATTTACATCCCAATGACTCTTGTATATGTATATATGTACATATGTACCTACGCAGATGTACTGAATGATGGAAACTTGTTTTATGAATAGTTTAAATAACTTTCAATCAAGTCTACAAACTTTTGGAGGAATAGTTCAATAGGGTAATTGGAAGAGAAACCAAATTCGTGGTCTGAGGGGTAAATTAATGAGAAAAAGAAAGAAATGGAGAGATTTTGTGGTTTTTGTATACTGTGTTTTCAAAGGGGACTATACTGCCCCCTACAAGAGAATGCAGACCTTTATTTATGTAATATAATATAATGACTGAATGGTTATTAATCTTGGAAGTTTTCTGGGAATTAAAGCTCAGAACATATTATCAGGAAATAAACAGTACTTAGTGTATTCCTAGAATCTACATAGTCTAACCATGTTCCCCCTGCTCTGTGTCCCTAAGTGTCAAAGTAATAATCCTGGGGAAATCTCCTAAGAATTTAACAAGAAACTGGGGGAAATGGGAAGAAAAAAATAAAGAGAAAATGGATTTTCAAATTAGAAAAATAAAATAGTATTGAAACCTCCAGAAATTATTTTGTGCAGTCAATATTGTTTGAAAATTCCTGATATATCTGATTGAGAAAAAAGAAATATAGGCAAACAGAAGTGAAATGTAATGAGAGAGTAAAAAAAAAAAAGAATGTAGTGAAATTATAGAGAATAGTGAGAATCACCAATCAAATAATAAACAACAGGAATTGGAATGTCCTCTGATTCTTAAATTGTAAATCAAAAGACAAGAGGCCATAGTTAGGTGTGGTGATACATGTGATGTGCTTATCACTGGATGGCAGAGTGCAGAGAGCTGAAGGGTGATGGCAGCAACAATAATGTTTATACAGAGTTTATTCTGTGCCGTGCAATGTCCTAAAACTTTTTTTGGATAGCCAGGTATTCTTGATGGAAGAAGTGGTCTACCAGCTGTTTTGTAGTTTTAAAAGGGTGGAGAAAGTGGTAAGATGGGAGACAAGATGATTTAGTGACACACAGGAAATGGCAGCCTCCTTAGCTGTCTGAAGGTGGGCCTGATTGCAGGTGGAGGGAACCAAGACAGGAAGAGAGAGACATCATCACTTTTTTTGGTTGGAGAGGGAAAAACAGGATAGACTTTTTACCTATCCTGTTAGGTAAAAACAGGATAGAATTAGGAGGACATCAAACTTTCTGAAGACAAGCAGGTGAGAAATTTATGTGTGTGTACATCCACAATTACGTGCATGTGTGTGACCATTCACATACACATGTGGGGTGGTGGGATGAGACGAAAAAGAAGGCTAGAGAGATGCATGATTCCAAAGTCTATCAGAGAGCATTTCAAGGTTTATACCTGGTATTTTTTAACCTAGGACACATTTTAAATCAGCAGATTTATATTAGGAAGAACAAAGGATATAAAGATGAAAAGATGGGAGGGAGGGAGGGAGGGAAGGAAGGAAGGAGAGAAGGTGAGGAAGGAAAGGACAAGGCTTAATACCAGTGAAAACCTGGTAACATTTTTACTCTTCTGCAAGGCAGTTGTTTCTATTCTCTTAGGTAATTCTCCAGATAGGTGAATTTCTTAGGGAATTTCCAAGCAGGTGGTGAGGACTCCTGCATTGTATTTCATCTTTAGGTTTCTCCCAACCATGCTTCTTTCTATCAGCTGTCCTTGTGCAGTAAGCTCTGCACTCAGTAACTGGGAAGTATTAAGGAAACCATTTCTTTACTTTGATATCAGCTCTAACCTCACAAACCCTTATGGTGGGACAGAGTAATATGCAAGCTGTGACTAGTTCACTGCCTTGTGTTTATTCTTCATTCACAAGTTCCCAGGTTTCCTTTAAACTCACCTCTTTCTGAAATATTTGATGAACCATTTGCAGGACAGAGGGGAAGACTCTGTGCACTGAGATCACTTCAGTTTTGATGGCCACAGGTTTGAGTTAATGAGTAATTATCACCTCTACAAGAAACGTTTCATGTTCCCTACCTGCCACATCTCCTCACTCTAGTCGCACCTCCTCTTGGTATGTCTCTGAAATGGGTCTGCCTAATTCTCCCCCTGGTCTCTATGGAGCATCCCATCCTCTTACTCACCAGGTGTTCCCCTTCTCTTACTGATGACCATCCAGGGAGCAGTCCAACCTCACCTGAGCGTTCTCTTTTTTCTCAATGATGTTTGGTTTCTATTCTCTGCCCTGTGCTTGTGATTATATGTTCCTGAAGATCCCAGGTTGTAATGCAGGAGGTGGGTGAGGAGACCTCTGCCCAGATCTTATGGGAGGGTAAGGATTGTGCTCTGAGACTTGAGGCCCTAAGGGAGAGAACCGGGAAGTCAATCAATAGTTTTGCACTAAAACAAGAGACAGAAAACCTTAGTAGCATTCTCTCAAAACATTGAGAGAATGTAATTTGGTTCACAAGTTCTTCTGGAAATGAGTTCTGAAAAACTCTCCGTCTTGGGTGGCTGAACTTAGTGGACACGAGTGAAAGCTAAATTCTAAGATCTGTGCCCTTCAGGGATGGGTTGAATGTGTTTCTTAAGAGAACTATTGTTGTCAAGGACTGGAAATTTGTTTCCAGGTTACTTTAAAAAAAAAAAAAAAAACATTCAAGCTTAAATTTGAAATGTTAAAAATTTCATATTCTATCTCTTTCTAAAGACAAGTCCAGACAGCTTAAATAAAAATTTTTACAATTGTTATAAAAATGTAAAGCTAAGGAGTAAAATCTCTTGACTTCAGTGAATATTCAGATACCTAGTTTAGGAAAAGAGAACTAATAGTAACAACGAGTAAAATCATGAGTAATGTTCTCTGTGTGACCTGTATTTACCAGCAAATGAGCTGAGGTACGCTGGAAATGTGAGGTACATGGAGAGGGCCTAGCCCCTATTCTGGCAGATGTTGTCTGGTGATCATTAGTCCCCTCCTGCCTACTGCTGTGATTTATCTGGCTTGAGAAAGATTGTTCAAAGTTGGAGCAGAGCTTCCCTTTAAGGTTGTCATGGCATGAATATGACGAACTCAGAGTTGACGTGGTAGACACTCAAATCACAGAACCAAATGGAATTTCCTCTTACAGTGACCTAGAGGGAGTAGCTGCGTCATGCACAGTACTTCTTCCCCAGAAAAGGCTAGATCTTTGCTCAGGCCAGAAGTGGCTGTGGTGAGTGTCCTCTAGAGACAATTGACCTAGGACTTTACATGTGAATTTATTGAGACTGTGTTCTCAGCAGCCAGTATGAACCAGCAACTGTTCAGGTGTTTATTGAGGTGTCTCTTTTGTTTTCTATCAATGAAGGTCTAGAGTGCTTCCTTCAAATCTGGCTTGCCTTTGTGATTTCTCTTGTCACTGGCTCTCCTTGACCATTTGGATTCATTCTGGATCTGGAGAAGCTCCACCTCTAAACCTGTACCACTGCATTGGAAGGGAGATCATGATTGCAAAGCAGAATATAAAGGTATAAACCCTGAGAATGAAGAAATTAAATAGCAATACAATTTGGGAGGGAAGATGTTGAAAGTTATTATGAAGTAGTTGATTATTTTATCTTAAGTAGTTGAGGATTGAAAGATACAATTTAAAATTGACAAATAGATAAAGTAACAAATGGCGCATTTATCAGTATAAAAGTATTGATAAAATTGTAAAACTCATAATATTTGTAATTTTTGAAAATGAAGAAGAATGAGGCATACACTCTTTTTATGCATATTTGAACAATTATATAATGAAATGTTTTAAAATAAGACAGTAGAGAGAAGATGATCAACGACTGAGAAGTATATTAATGTTGTAATTATATAGTAAAGAATTAATAAATGTTCTCTAAAGCTATAGAATGTTAAGTATATGTGTTTTTTTTATAGCCTGTGAAGTAAGAATTATTTTATGTGTATAAGTGGTTGGAAAAAAAAACTAAAGAAAATGATATTTTGTGACATGTGAAATTACATTACATTCCAAATTCATTGTTCAAACATAAAATTTTATTGAAATGCTGCTAAGCTCATTTGCTTATGTATCATCTATGGCTGCCTTAATGTTTTTTTTTTTTTTTTTTTTTTTTTTTTTTTTTTTTTTTTTTTTAGAGTGGAAAATGCAGCTTTATTAAAGAAAAGGAAAAGCAGACTTCTCCCGGGTGGAAGAAGGGGACCCAAAGGCGGAATCCGTGGGATGAGCAAATCTCGTTCTTTTTATGGGTTTCATTCTCCCATTCTTTCCCCCTTGTCTCCTCCCTTCCTGCCTACCGGATTAGGCCTGGTTTTGAAATGTAAAAAGCAAAAAGCGGATGGGGCAGAGGGAGGGTCAAGGTGACCCAGATGGGCAAGGGCCCAGGGGGCATTAATTAGCATCTTCCTGCCTGTTGTCTCTGACAAGGGCAGGTAAATTTGGTAATCAATGGGCTCCGGAGATCCTTGACATTCCATTCTTCCAGGGGCAGATGACTTCATGGCCTCCATTTTCTTGATCTGACCCGATTTCCTATTTCTACACTAACTACCTGTCCCCAATTCTGGCTTCATTCCCCCCTCTAATTTTAGGAACTCCATGCTGCTGGGGAAGGGGGTCGATGACCGCTCTGACTTCTTCGAGCTGAAAGTGGACGGCGAGGGGCAAGCAGCTTGGAGTTCCTTTTTAGAAATCGGGTCGATCGAGGGGTCCATGGTAAAAGTCTGGTTGAAGAGTAATAGGCTGGAGGGTCATTTGAGAGATGGGCGGTCTATAAGAGAAACAAGAAGTCATGAGTACCGGGATAAGATTAATGCAACAGTAAATGCCACAGCATAGGAACACGCCAATGAGTATGATGATGATTATAGAGACTAATAATCCTAAATATTGGACCTGTTGCTGACATAATTGAGCTTTCTTTTTTGAGACTTTATAACCCTGATTGGCTAAGAAGTTTAAGAGTTCTGTAGTAGCTTTTTGACATTCCTCCTGGGTGGAGGCACATAACAGGATGTCATCAACATATTGGAGAACAATTGCAGTTGTCTTATCTTTGAATTCTGCTAAGTCCTTAGCTAGAGTTTGTCCAAATAGGTGGGGGCTATCTCTAAATCCTTGGGGGAGTACTGACCAGGTTAGTTGAGATCCACTATCTGGTTCCTCAAAGGCAAACAGATACTGAGACTGAGAATCCAGAGGTATGCAAAAGAAGGCATCTTTTAAATCTAACACAGTAAACCAAGCGGCAGTTGCTGGAATCTCAGATAGCAGAGTATATGGATTAGGAACTACTGGGTGGAGGGGAACAACTGCTTCATTAATTATTCTGAGGTCTTGGACTAAACGCCATTCCCCATTTGATTTTTGAACTCCCAAAATTGGTGTATTGCATGGACTGTTACAAGGTACTAAAAGTTTCTGCTGTTTGAGGTTCTGGATGATTTTTAATAAGCCCTTTTTTGCTTCTGGGCGTAGCGGGTATTGTCTCTGATGTGGAAAGACACAGGGATCCTTTAAGACTATTTTAACTGGGATTGCTCTTTTTGCCCGTCCAATCTTGCCTTCAGTGGCCCATACCTCAGGGTTTATATCACATTCTAGTAGAGGTAAACATAATAATCCTTGTGGTCCCAAATTCATTGTAATGGAAGTCTGAAGTTTTGAAAGTAAATCCCTTCCCAATAGAGGGGTAGGGCATTCTGGCACTATCAGGAATGCATGAGAAAACATCATCCCATCCCACTCACAACTCAGTGGGGGAGTAAACTTTCTGGTAATAGGCCGTCCAGACACCCCTTGCACCGTTATAGTATTAGAGGAAAGAGGTCCAGGATAAGAGGTGAGCACTGAAAAACTAGCGCCAGTATCTAAGAGGAAGTTGACCTCTTGGCTCCCTACGGAGAAGCATACCCGGGGCTCATGCGTAGTGATAGGAGTTACGGGAGCCATTAGAATTGGCCCCGGGCCCCGTCAGGCCTGTGTGGAAGAGTCTGGTCTCAAGGACCTATGCCCCTGAGGACAGTCACTTTTCCAATGGTTGCCTTGACACTTGGGGCAGGGCTTTGGTGGTGGCCGTTTGGCTTGGGGACATTCCTGTCTGAAATGTCCCTCCTTTCCACAACGGAAACAAATCCCTCTTGTGGCCTGAGGTACATTCCGTTTTCTTTCTTCATCACCCGGGAAGCTAACTCCTCTTAGGGCTAAGACCAGCGCTTCAGTTTTTCTTCTGTCTGTACACTCTCTTTCCTTCTTTTCCTCTACATCTCGATTATAAAAAACCGAAGTTGCAAGTCGGAGGATATCATCTAAGGATTGATCAGGGCCATATGCCAATTTTTGTAATTTCCTCCGAATGTCTGGGGCCGACTGAATGATAAATTTGTCCTTTAAAAGTAAATGGCCCTCTGTGGATTCAGGATCCACGGTGGTGTGTTTTCTCATTGCCTCCCTGAGTTTCTCCATGAAAATAGCCGGGCTTTCTTCGGGACCTTGTGTAATTTCAGAAATCTTAGAATAGTTAATAGGCTTCTGTTTGATTCTCCTAAGGGTCTCAAGGACTAACATCTGGAAGTGTCTGATCTTCCAAGCATCCTGTTCATCGTTTGGGTCCCAGTCGGGGTCATTTCTTGGAACTGCCTGTGCTCCCGATGGATAGTTGGGTTTAGATCTAGTTTGGGCTCCTGGGGCATAAGCAAGGTGTAGGTCATCCCCAAATTGTTCAGCTGCTTTCAGGGTGGCTTCCTTCTCATTGGAGGTTAAAGTCTGGTTAAGTAACAGGATAATATCTTTCCAGGTGAGGTCAAACACCTGGCATAGGTTTTGAAACACCTCAATATATTTATCTGGATCTTCTGAAAATTTCCCTAGGTTTGTTTTTATCTGTCTTAGGTCTTGGAGGGAGAAAGGGTTGTATACTTTAATTGGTCCAAATTCTCCTCCCGGCATCTCCTGGAGAGGTAGTACATTTGATCTGTCCATTGGGGCAGATGGAGAAGGACCAGGGTATGGAGGACAGGAGGCCTGCTGATGGACTTTAGCAGAAAATTCCTTTCCCTCAGTAGGTGACTCTTTAAGGCTTTCTTCCTTTAGAGTAGTGGTTCTGGCTGAATCTATTTTACATTGTTGGCATAATTTGGGGTCTTCCCTTAGAATAAAGAAGATCTGAACATAAGGTACCTCACACCATTTTCCTTCCCTTTTGCAAAATCTATCAAGCTGTAAAATGGTATTAAAATTTGTACTTCCCTCTGGCGGCCAAGACTCTCCATCAGAGAGTTTGTATTGAGGCCAGGCCTGGCGGCAGAAGAAAATGAGGCGCTTTTTCTTGAGTGTCTGTGGGTCAAATTTGTCCCAGTTTTTCAGTATGCAGGCTAGTGGTGAACCTGGCAATACTGTTGAGAGTGAAGCTCCCATCTAAGTGGAAGAAAAGAAAAATAGACCTCAGGCGCCCGCGCCGGAGACTATGTGCAGGGACGTCTCCCTAAGTTTGAGCTTCAATCCGGTCCAGAAAACCCGTCTCTCACTACCTGGCTTTGCCAAAGTATTTCTGGCCTCCTTTGGCAAAGTGCTGGGGCTCTAGTTTGCCCTGTGCTAGAGACCCTTGGAGGATTCAGACTTAAGGGCATTACTGCTTTCCTCCCTGCCACTATAAATTCCTACAACAAAAGAAGAATTGTACATCTTCTTGCCTATTTTGTAGACTAAAGGGATCTCCAAAGGGTGAGGGGGACACCTATTGATTGTTAGACATATAATACCCTGTTCTCTGAAGGATTCAAGGGAGGGGTTGAATTAAAGTATACATCCTCCTTGCAGCTTAGAACACACTGAGCACCTTTAAGCACAGGAAAACTTTAAACAAACTAACAAAGGCTAAATATGCAAACAAAGATAACCTGAGTACTTTCCTATTGATTTTCCTATGATCCTACTATCTGAATGTTTAATGTCTGATCGGCGAGCGAAGGGAAAACATCCAGGAGGGAATGGATGTGTGCGGTGTGCTGCGCGGCCCATACGGAGGCAAATGTAATTGGCGCTTTCCCTCGGTGCCATTTGTCTACTGATCCACCTTGGATACCCCTTAGGGCGGTCGGGAGGGGGAGTCCAGAGAAGGAACCTTTGGGGTCCACCCGAGAGTAGCCCGGGCCGAGAACCCCGCAGTTGCTCCAACCTTTCCTCCGCCTCCACGCATCCTGGGCAGATCAGGACTAGGGACACTGTGTACTCACGGCAATTGCGCTCCGGGCCTGGACAGAAAAGTAGGAAACGGCTTTAGCAAAGCCCCAACATGCCTGCAGAGCAGGGGATTGGAAACTTGCCTGAGCCGAGAAACCTCTCACCCGAGTCTTAAGAATGGCGGCTGCACTAGTTGCATTTAAGTAGCCGACAGGTGCCCATTTTGCCCTCCAGAAAGAAAGAGACAGAAAGATGCACCTCGGACAGATTGGGGTGCGTGAAGAGAAAAGCTCACTTACCTCGGCGTAGATCTCGGTGGAACCTCCAAATCTGATACCGCTTTTTACCGGTGACGAGTCCTGCTTCCTCAGGTGTTGAAGTATAACGCCAGAGAAGCACGCCGAGGCAAATGTAGAGTGGAAAATGCAGCTTTATTAAAGAAAAGGAAAAGCAGACTTCTCCCGGGTGGAAGAAGGGGACCCAAAGGCGGAATCCCTGCCTTAATGTTAACAGCAAACTTGAGTGGTTGTAAAAGAAGCTGTATGGCCCACAAAGCCTAAATGATTTACTCTCTGTCCCCGTGCAGAAAAAATTACTGATTTTTACAGAGTGGGAAATAGACGTTAAAGATAAGAAAATTTCAAAGAAATGGAGATGATAATGTCCCTTTGTCACATCAAAAGATATTCATTCTGACTCATAATCAAAATACCACTCTGTATCCATAAATATATATAACTAATTTGTGATTAAAAAAAGAAAGGAGCATGCTCAGAGAGGGCAGTTGCTTGCTCAAGGGCACATATCTGCTGAGAAGCATGGTCAGGAGTTGAGGTCAGATCTCTGTGAATAGTAAATCTGTGGGTTGTTATTTCCTGAGTAAGACTGACCCTGAGTTGTGCAAATTGTAAAACCTTAGTTGACTATTTTTCTTTTGCCTCTGGTCATACTGTGGTTTGTCAAACACAATGAACTATTTTATGTGTGCGATAAAAATAATGTTCACCTAGTTTATATGCAGAAAAAAAACGAGTAAGTATTGTAATCAAATTCAGATATAGTTTTTTATTCATCATCTTAGGAAAATCCAAATATATTAAAACACATCCACTGGCAAATAAATAGGCGACTTTCATGGAGGCCATTGACAATATTGTACCTATCAAAGTTATGAAAGTATACAATTCTTTACTCAGCAATTCCATCTCTAGAAATTGGGTTTACAAATATATTTACATATGTACAGACTGACATATGTTTAGACAAGATTTTTCACTACAATGTCATTTGTAAGACTACAAAATGGAAATAATTTAGATATGCATTAACTGGAAATTGGTAATAAATTCTGGGAACATGTAGTGTGCCATAATTTGCAAAATGAAATATGTATATGTAAAAATAAAGGGCAATGCTGTTTATGAGTGACCTCAAATATACAGATAGATGTTAAAAATTAAGTAGAGGACAGAACACAATTTTCAATAGAAAAAGTATAAATGCACATAATTTCTTATTTATGCATAACTTTTTTTTCCCTAAAAGGAAATACAATAAACTAGATTTTTTTGGGGTGTGTGTATATCTGGAGAGAGAAGCCAAAATGAAATATAGACTAAAAGTGAATATTTTCTCTCTATCTACATATATATGCACTCCATTTTTTGAAATTTGAGTCTTGTGAATGTGTAAACTTGTCAATAACATTTTTGTAAAATGTAGATATAAAATTAATCATTAATAAGAAAAATGGAAGCTAAGAAATAAGATAGCATTTAAAGGTATGTTAAATTCTTTATTTGAAAAGAGTGAAAGACATTGTTAAAAACTTGGGACTGCAAAGGGAAGTGGTATAAGAACTCTAACTCTGTTGATCATAAAGAAACAAATGACCAAGAACTTAATTCTGCTAACTCAGAAAGTTTTATTTGAGGCATCTGGAACTCAGAGAGGGTAACCATGTGGGACTTAGAACTGGAGAGGTCATGAAAATCAATGGCCAGATAAGTTAGATGCAAATATTCACCCATCACCACCACACAGGCAAATGGTTATTACACTTTAAAAATGTTGCATATCATTCTTTTTTAATATACCTTTTGGTTGGCATATAATAATCAGGTAAATGTACTCATTTTATATGTATATTACTCAGTAAGTAGTCACAAAATAAATACATCACATCTTGTGACCTCAATTCCAATCAAGGTATAAAATATTACTATGCCTTAATGGTTGATTTTGGAAGGTGTTTCATATGTGCTTGGAAAAAATATATATTACATAATTGTGCAATTATAATACACCAATAAAAATGTGGAAGGAAAAGAGTTTTTATTACATAATTGATTGTTGGAATTGTTAGATAAAAGTTTTAATGATGTTTTAAAAAATTTTAAAGGGCTGGGGAGATAGCTCAGCTGGTAGAGTGCTTGCCTGGCAAGCATAAGGCCCTGATTTCGATCCCCAGTACCGCAAAAAAAAAAAAAAAAAAAAAAAAAAAAAAAAATTTAAATAATGTTTTGCTGTGGTTTTGGTACATGAAATTAATTTTCTTGTAGATCTTTAATCTAATAGTATGTTATAGGCATAGAGCACTTTTCTAATTTAGTATTAGGAAGCTTGTGTAATGAATGTTTCCCTTCTTTTATTTTTTGTTACATTAGCTATAAGGATACTATTTTTTTTTTCACATTAAAGCAGCACACACAGAAATTGCTCACTCCTGTGTAGCAAGCATGCTCTTCAGTTTGTATGATCTTTATATTTCCCACTTTTTGGTTCTTTTGAGATATGTTTCATTTTACCTTCACTTAATAAAATAACCATTTGCTGCCGAAAAAAATTTTTTTAAATGTTGATTTTTGGTGTTTGGTCAGCTTTATTCTGTCACTAGGAAAACTATAATAAAATACATGATTATCATTATGGATTAATCTACTTAATTTTTAGTTTTGACAAATTTTCCCTTACACCTTTAAGATTGCTATCTCTTGTCTGCCCTTTTAAGATTGCTATCTCTTTCATTTTAGCAGCTTTACTTTTGAATGGATAAATTCCTTGAAGGGAAAAATAATAATAATCCAGGCTTACTTCTCTAGACATCCCTTCTCTTGGAGTCTTGACCTTTATAGTCTCATTCCTTTGATGTTCTTTGAATTTATTTAAAAGTACTTCTTTAAATTTTCTAATCGTTATGGGCAGGATGATTGACTTGACACAAATAATATTACCTGGGTAAGTGTGGAAATATCTATAACATTCCCACATTTTTAAGTGTTCAAATTCTTAATTTATCACCCTACATACTTGAATATAAAGATGAATAATTTTTTCCTATTGAAAAGATAAAGAATTAAAAGAGTTTCAAAGGATGTAGATTTTAAGTTAGGATAGTAATGATAAGGACAGAAAAAAGCCCAAACTGATATTTTTCCAGAAAGTCATATTGAATTCAATGTCATAGATAGTAGTATATTTCTAGACTCTTTTCAGCATGTGGTGTTCTAAGATTCTTCCATCTGAATCTGACATGGATGCAAGCCTGGACTTCAGAATAATGGGGTGATAAAAGTTAGAAAGAATGGAGCCATGGCGGAAGCAGTATGTGCAAAAATCTATTCTAGGATGGGGTTGCAAGGGTCCCACTAAACTGAGCATGATCTGACAAAAATCTAAGGATGAGTATATCTACATTTAAATCTCAAAATTTTCAACAGCATCAGATATAGGCACAATCGTATTTAAGAAGACTAAAGAGTCTCTGTGCAATCTTAGAAATGGAAATGAGTTGCTAAGCCATTGGACAGTCTGGCACCATCACCTCATCTGCACATCAATAGCTGTGGAATGTCTTTCTCCAGGTTCTATAAAAATACTCCCTCTTCTCTTCCCGGGGAATCATCCATCTCTCAATTCTTAATCTATGGGATTGCCAGAGTTTACCTTACTTGATTTTCCTTGATAAGTCAAGGTCATTGTCCTCTGCAGAACCTTGCCACTGAAGGTTACAGGCAATTGCAGATCCCCAGGTCGGGATCTAGGGAAACTGGTAAACGGAAACCCGGAGACAAAGTCACAGAATTAACTTTTACGAGAAGTCTTTGTCAGTTATTGCTATCCTTGCAATGCAAAACACAATATGACCATTTAAAATGTTTAAAATTCATATTCAAAGCTTTATTGATTTGTGGTTACTTATAACTTTAAAATTGATTGTAAATTTTTTTTAGGAGGCATAAAGTATAGCAAAGATGGAGAATGTAGGGGAAAATTTGTATGCTCTGTAAATAGAAGGCACTTTGCCTCTTTTTTCACTACTTTACCTTTAGGGCCTAGAATTGTGTCTGATGTATTTTTTGTGTTCTGTAAATTCTACTTGACTGAATACTAATAAGATCAAGGAGATTCAGTTTTTGCTCAGTTGACATGAGCTAAGAATAATAGATCAGAATCTGGAGTCTAATCCATCTCAATTCCAATGCTAACTCTGAGATACATAGGTTTCTGTCAACAATATCTATGTTAATAAGATGTTTATCATATCTCAACACCAATGTTTCATATTAAGAATTATAACTATATTATTATATAATATTTAGTCATTCCCTACCTCAGTTTTATTGTAGAGAATGACAAAAAAATAAATATACATGAATACATTTGCATCTCAAAAATCTCAAATTCTTTCCCTGAAAATATAAATATATGCTCTTTATATTACTTGAAGGATCTGAAAAGGAATAGTCAACCAGATAGAAGTTATCAATGTATACAAAGAGGATGCTTGCTTATTTGAAAGTTTTTGCATCTGGGGGGAAAACTTCAGAATTTTGCAAGATTAGTAAATTTTGGAGCTCCCAGTTTGGAACATTGGTGAAGTTGGGTGAATTCCACATTAAAGCATGTGTGGAAGCCTCCTTTGAATTAGCTCTGGTGCTCCCCTGCTATGGAATTCAAGGGTCAATAACTGAAGAGAATGCAATATACTCACTTACTCTCTTCCTGGTAGAGAGAACTCAGCAGATTTCTCAGGACACCTTCTGACTCCCAGCTGCATTTTCCTCATGAGAAACCATGTTTTCATAAATCTTTCTTGCATTCCTGCTCCAAGTATGTGAGGTAATAGAAAACTTAATGTCGCACAATCTTCTTTAAAATATTATTAATTCTCCATTAATTATGCATATTCCATGCCTACTTGCACGTTCATTCCAATTCACTGTCATATGAGAGCCTCCTGTTAGAGACCATGTTTTAAGGCAACCTCAGTTACAACCATGTAAGGTAGGACCTCCTATGATTATAGAAAACTGATCAATGAAACCTCCCTTTTTACTTGACCTTTGACTAAACTCCAGATCTCTTCTTTGCTAGCATTCTGATAATGCCACGACGAATCTCCTTGGTCTTAATACTATAGACAATGGGGTTGACAATAGGTGGGAAGAAAAGGTAAGCATTGGCCATCATGGTTTGCAGCAGAGGAGATACATGTTTTCCAAAGCGATGCACCATAGATAAGCCAATCATAGGTGTATAATAAGCAAGTACAGCACAAACATGTGAGCCACATGTGCTGAGTGCCTTCTTCTGCCCTTCTCCAGTGGCAATACCCAAGATAGTGTGGAGTATGAACCCATATGAGATCACTATGAGCAATGAATCTAGGCCAAAAGTGGAGGTAACAATGAAAAGTCCATAGATATTGTTGACAGAAATGTCCCCACAAGGTAGATGGATAAGGTTAGGGTGGAGGCAAAAGGAATGAGAGAGGGCATTATTGCCACAGAAGGGAAGCCGCCGTAAGAGCATGGGCAATGGAGCCATGAGTATAATACTCTTCAGTCCAATAATAACTCCTGTGCCAAAGATACGGGGCAGTGTCAGAATAGTTGTATAGCGCAGTGGGCTATAGATGGCGACAAAGCGGTCCACAGACATGGCCAGAAGCACAACTGACTCCATTATGGAGAAAGAATGAATGGAGAACATCTGGAGAAGGCATGCTTCAAAACTAATCTCAGTGGTGCCAAACAGGAATATGCCTAGCACTGTAGGCAGGGTGGATACAGAGACACCAACCTCAGCCAGTGCTAACATGGCAAGAAAGAGATACATGGGCTGATGGAGAGAAGCATCTGTTCTGATGACATGAAGAATGGTGCCATTTCCAAGGAAGATGATAATGTACATCAGGCAGAAAGGGATGGATACCCAGAGGTGCTCTGCCTCCAGTCCTGGGATGCCAACCAAAATGAATGTTGTAGGCAAGAACCCCAAAGAGCTATTGGAATTCTTCATGATGAAATCTCATCCCACAGGATCACTGACACCTCAAAAAGTAAAAACAAACTAGTGAGGTGACACTGTTATGGAGAAAGATGATTGGGCACTGAGGCAGAGGAAGAAGAAAGCAAACTCAGGTTCATGTGGCCAATGGTCTCATATCTGGACATTGACAAATTACCATCATCAGGAAATTCCCATTGTGAAGGGGTTTACAGTTTCCATTACAGGGACATTCTCGACTAATAGAAAAGTATGCATTTAAATTGAAGTGCACCTTGAATCGGCTGAGGGAAAAATGGCTGCCCTGTTGGTGTGGAGATGTTTGACCCTAGAAAGTTACTGGGGAGACAAACACGTGGAGGTAATTTCAGCACAAGATATGAACTAACGCTGGGAATAGATGAACAGACATTAGTGATTAATGCATCGATTCCATATACAAAACAGCTAAATGAGTGCGTATAAGTCATGGAACAATTAAAGTCCAAGGTGAAGTCAAGACAATGGCAGTGAACACAGTCTGGAGTGAGTTGCAGGAAAACTAAACTTGAAAAGCATAGGGCTTGGACCTGCACTGGGTTAGCCATTCTGAGCTCTGAAAATTCTAGGAAGCAACCATAAAGATTGTGTGCAAAGGTCTGGACGATTCAGGAGGAATCAGGTTCATGAAAATATTGTCAAGATGGTATCCACTATATCTTGACTCACAGTTCTCAAAAACAACTTACCTTACCCACTGAAACTTCTTTCTGACTCAGGCACATTGCTGAATTCTCAGTAACAGCAATACTGGGAACCTAAACAGAGTTTCAAGGAATGTTCTCCTAGCAGGAGAGGAAGGCAATAGAGAAGAAAACCACCTGCTTTGATTGATCTCAGTGTTGATAGTAATAATATGGTAATAATACATGGAATCCTGGGCTGAGAGGGTAGGAAGAACACACACACACACACACACACACACACACACACACACCTGTTTACCTATTCACACATGCACATAGTTTCCATACTTTCTGAATATCTACCTGCAAATCCTCATTTGAATTCTCCTTCAGCCACTGCTGCACTTCCCCAGCAACAGGGACCTCGCTGTCCCATGCTGGTTATTACTAAGTTCTCTGCCTTGCAGATCTGTAACCGGTGAGAATTCCTCTATATAAAGCACTATTCAGGACTTGGGTAACATAGAGTTCTGGACTTACTATAAAACCACTTGCAACTTTCAACCACAGATCAGATAGTGCATCTTCTCTCACTCATATTAAAATATAATCATTAAATACACTGGGGTTTTCTTACCAATTACATTAAGTGCCACAGAAGAAAAATTCAGGATACCATAAAAGGAAACTAAAGGAAGAAACCTAAATTATTTTTAAAAGTCAGGAAAGCAACACTTCAGCTGATACCTGAGGAATTAACAGAAAATTTTCAGATTAAATGGAGAAGTTGATTGAAATGTGGTACAGAAGGGAAAAATAAAGACAATTATTGTTATAGGCAGGATAGCACTTTGACAAAGACCAGAATAAAACATGGAGAAAATGAAAACTATTAATATATTATGATATTCAAATCATTGATTTTTTTATAATTTTGAAAAAATATGAAAATATAAGAGGAAAGAATTAAAAAATCATTTCTTGCCAAGATATCCCTGGGTACTTAACATGGCCTGATGCAGTTTAACTCAGCAGCTATTAGTTTAGGAAATGCTGTGTGTGAAGTGTTGCATCTAAACGTAATGTAGAGAAATTCCAAGGAAAATCATTGACTTCAAGAAATGATTACACACATTGCAACATCTCAGGGCTGAGGCTTGGGGAAATTTTCTCTGTCCATTTAGTATGCTTATTTCCATAAGCACAACTTATTTTAGTTCTTTAAATGAACTAAGTATCAGCAAACCCCTGGATCATGCAACCCTTTCTCTGTGCTGCCTCACTGTGCACTCCATCTTGCCTGCCACATCTCAAGTGATGTAATATTGGAAGAGACAATTCTTAGCAAATACTGGAAGCAGAGTCTGTCCTCCCCTGACTTCTCTGCCCCTCCATGCTCTCTTGTGTGTTCCTTTTTTGTTTGTTTTGTTGTCCACCCTTCTTGCATTTATGCATAGATGTCAACCTCTATCTCAAGTCTCCCAGCCAGGTAGGATAAGGTCAGGCCTTTTAGAGAGAGATCCTCAGCACAATCATTCTCCTGAGTTTAAGATTCATTTAACAAGAGCACTTCAGGTTGGGAGGTAACAAAAGGGGTCATTTTGTTCATAGCCCAATACAAAAAGACAGAAAAATCAGTAGAAAGAAAAGAATGTGATAAAGTGACTTGAATATCCTTGAGCAAGACAGGATTGGAGGTGACTCCTATGTGCAACACAACTTATTTTGCTTTTGTGCACATGTGTTTCTTTGTTGTGAAAGATAAAGATGTTAATATCTACATTATCCACAGATAATGACTGTGACTATTTAACATGAGCCTTTAACAACCAGTAAATGCAGTATCCTTTCCACACACTATTTCTTTTCTCGGGCATTCTTTGAAAAGATCAATCAGAGTCATCTCATTTCCAACTTTCTATTAAAAATGTTCTTCTCTTATCACTCACTGATGCTCAGGCTACAACTGTGAGGGAAGCAAGAAGACAAAGTTTCCACTTCACAGATGAGCATCTAAATGATACATTTGCATTTTGTGAATAACTGATAAAAAATCATGGCAAAATTATTCTGGCCCATGGTGTCCTCTGATATTTTTGTTTTGCTCTTCACCTGCTGTCAAGCCTAAGAGACACTATGCTCCTTCTACCACACAGATTCAGATAGCTAGGGAGGTGAGTACTGACTAGGGAAAAACCTAGAGGGCTTTAAAGAGTGAGGCAGGGGTGGGACTCCTGGAAGCTGTTCTGGAGGCAGGGATGGGAGATGGTGAACTTGAGCACTTACCATAGGCTCACTGGACCAGGGAAGCTCATTTCAGCAAGTCCCTCCACTTTGGCATTATTACCTTCCCAGTCCTGGGGCTGGAATGCTGCCTCCTTCTTTGTAAGCTGATCAGAAGCCCTTGGAGTAGAGTAATAAGCAGGGAATCAGGTCCCCTGAGGAATTACCCAGATAATTACATCGCCCTTCTCAATATCTGGAGAACCCCTATGGGAAATAAGCAAAGGCATAGGAATGAGTACAATAATATTTACCTAGTATGATAATTGAATAATTAATGTGCATGAATTACTGAGAATATTTGCTGCTTATAAAAACTATTCCATAAACATGGGTATGCACAGTTCTCAATAACTAGGTTATGGAAGCAGCCTAGATTTTTTTTTTTTTTTTTTTTTTTTTTTTTTTTTTTTTTTGCGGTACTGGGGATCAAACTCAGGGCCTTGTGCTTGCAAGGCAAGCACTCTACCAGCTGAGCTATCTCCCCAGCCCGGAAAATATGATGTTAAGTGAAATAAGTCAAATACATAAAGTCAAATGTCATATTTTCTCTCATATGTGGATGCTAGAGGAAAACAAAAGGAAAAAGTGCAGTCACAAAAGTGGAAGGGAAACCACTGGGTTGAGAAAAGGGAGCCGGGGGAGGGCAAAGGGAGGGTAAGGGGAGATGCTGGGGAGTATGACCAGACTATGTTATATGCTTGTACAAATGTGCCAAATGAAATCTGTATTCTGTTTAATTAATACACACCAATAAATATGTTTTAAAAAACACACCTTATAGATTGGCTAAATAACTATTGTTGGACAATTGTATCCTAGAGAAATATCATATAAATTTATTGTGGTTATTAACTATTACTTTTATGAACATGTATTTACCAAGAAAGGTGCAAGGCACAGAGGAGTTAGCATGCAAAGAACATCAAGGATGCTCAATGAGAGGGACCTGCAAATTTTTCTGCCTAGTGCTATCTACTGACTCATTTTCCTCTTTTCCATTCCATGATCAGTTTGGTTTGGTCTTCAACATAATATGAAAATGTGGAGTTATGACTTATAAATAGGTGCATCTCTAGAATAAGATAAGTAAGAAATTATATTATTCACCATTCAAACTAATTCTCACAGTGATCTCACTGTATATAACTGGTAATAATTCAATGTTTTCCCTTTCTCTAGAAATAGATGGTACTGAATAGCTTTAAAAAGGTGACTTGAAAGACTGATATAAAGTTGTAAATGTTTCTGACATTCTATAAATTACTGCTGGAATAGGTTGAATTTTCAGTGACTGATGAGAAGTTTAGAAAAAAAAATTACTTCAATATTAGCACAGATTTGAAAAGAGAGAAAACTCTAAATACCATCTCTGGCCCTGCCAGCAGCATCGAAGCCTGCTCTTTGTTGGGGATGCAAATTATTAGGACAAAACACCTCTAAAATGTTTATTCCACCATCACTTGGATAATTAATCTGACTTTTCCACATGGGGATGGAGGAAGGTATAGGAAAAAAATCTATGGTATAGAGTTAGTGGAAAGAAGGTTTTACCCACTGTAATTCCTGTTAATACAAAGAAGTATTCTATCCATTGGAAAAGTCTTCTCCCATTGCCAACCTACATATTGGAGCATGGTTCATCAACATTTACAATGTGTATGGAAGGATAGACAAGAGTAGGACTACCTCAGAGCATTTTTCTGAATCTGAAAAAATGATGACAGAAACTTAAATCCATCATGGCCCCCAAATTTAAATCCATGATGGCAGAAGTGCTGATATCTTCTGAAATCCTTCCTAGGAAGACCACATGGGTCTACTTACATTATGCAAGAGAAATACATTTGTCAAGAAGGGAGGAAGAGACCTTTGTTTATCAAGATTTACCTGTAAGAGAACCACCTCATTTTAGGATGAGAGGTTAATTAAAATCTTTGTGTTAGAAAAAAAAAGAAGAAATTAATAATCTCTTTCTTATCAGATAAAGAAAATAAATATGAGTTCCTTTTGGAAAGAATTGAAAACATGACACAGACAGAACTGTATTGGAGATGAAGTTGGAGGTACTGAACTATTGGTAGAGTTGAACCAGCAGACATGGTTTTAAGCCTCTAGCTTCAGCTCTATAAATCTTTAAACTTAACCTTTCAAATTTGAAATCTTAAGAGTAGTTTTGATTTGTAGTTCTCTAATTTGCTAGAGATGTTGAACATTTTTTCATATATTTGTTGATGAATTGTATTTCTTCTTCTGAAAGTGAAGTAACTGTTGAGTTCCTTAGCTCATTTATTGATTGGGTCATTTTTTTGTTTGTTTGTTTTTCTGGTTTTTCTTTGGGGTTAAGTATTTTCAGTTCTTTATGTATCCTGGAGATTAATGATTTATCTGAGGTGCAGGTGGCAAAGATTTTCTCCCATTCTGTAGGTTCTCTCTTCACATTATTGATTTTTTTCTTTGAATGAGCCAGTCACACCCATTTATATCTTGGAGAAGTGAGAAATTGGCATTCCAAGTAATTTGCCAAAGTCACAGAGTCATTTGGTGACAAATCTGACATTAAAACTAGGAGGGGAGAGAGCCAAGATGGTGAGCTGAAGGGAAGCTGCATTTCTTGTTGCCCCATGACTAGGATTCAAGCAGAAGAAATACTGTTTCTCTGTGATGCAGTTATCGCTGCCCACCAGTCCCTCGCTGTTCACCCCTGTTCACCCCTATTCACTCACCATGATTGCCCATCATTTGCCTGCAGATCACCCTCCATTTGCCCACAAATTGCCTGCTGTTTGCCTGTTTGTCTACCTTTTGCCTGCCCATCACCCACTGCCTGCCATTTGCCTGTGGACCTCCTACTGCTCACATTGCCCACTGCTGCCTGGAGGTTCATTATCAGGGTAGCTGCATATTTGGTTACATGTGAACACTGCCATCTTGGGACACGAGCCAGAACCTGGGAGTCCAGGGCCAAGGAGACTGCAAATTTGCCACTGCCACCATCAGGGTGCTGCAGCCACAGTCTCGGGCCACCAGCCAGGGCTTAGACATCTATTGCAGGGTACCTGCAGGTCTGGTTGCACCTGAGTTCTTCCTGCTAGGTGTGATAGTGGCTGCCATCTGGCTGCCTTTTTTCAGGGTCACTCCTTTGTGTGAACACATCTCTGGTGGTCTCTCTGCAAGATGGAATGGCACTGAGATCTTGGGACTGAAGCGAGGCAGAGCCTGGAAAACCTGAAGTCGAATCTGGGTTGTGTGGGCCAGTCTGGGTTGGCAAGTCTGTGGAAAGCCAGAGACTGGGGGCATTTCTCTGGGGGGAGAACAGGTTGGAGAAACTGGAGATAACGGAGTTCTCTTCAGTTCAGTGAAATCTGAAGTTTGTGGGAGACAGAAGGGCCAGCTACAATGGGTGGGAAGACTGGAAGAGGGTGTGAGGGCATCTTGCTATTGGCTCACCTAGCCTACGGGTCTAGCACCCACTGGACTAGAGCTACCATCAAACCTCAGACAACCCCACCTATCTGTGGAGAAGGGAAGTTGAGAAAATTTTTGAAAGCCAGTGGAAACAGTTGTTCAATTTTCCAATGAGACCCCCCCCATCTCTACCATCTTTGAAACCAAATATTTTTCATGCATCAATTTATTGAGCAATGGGATATCTGAAGAGTATATTACAGTTTTGTGTGTGTATAAGAATGTTGTGTATTCTTATATTTTTAATTTTGTTTTTTACATCTGTATATATTTTTCCTGTCACTATATGTCACCCTGGATTCTCTTTCTCACTTCTCTTGTGTTAACAGCCAACCTCTATTAGTTCCTCCTTCACTCTTACTATAAATTTTTACCTCTATCTTCTCTCTTTCTCCCTCATAAACATCACCTCCTATATT
The DNA here is from genome assembly GCF_902686445.1 of Sciurus carolinensis. NCBI lineage: Eukaryota > Metazoa > Chordata > Mammalia > Rodentia > Sciuridae > Sciurus > Sciurus carolinensis. Next base: position 72,638,964 of record NC_062223.1, read on the forward strand.
ATTTCTGTTCCCTCTTCATCCATCATTTGAAATAGTAAATCCTCTTAGTAAACTTACTTTTGATATTGTAGACAATAATTGAATGCATTATTTCTGCTTATTGTGACAAAACTATAGACACTATTATAGGAGTTATTTAGTGTAAAGCTGTATATTGTTTGCATTGGGTGTTGTTAATATTGGCTTCCCCCTTAAAATGAAGTATTGGAAGCCTTTAAGGACACTATAAGACTATAGGGTAGAAATTGTACTGCATCAGATCCATACTGCTAGATGGGAAGACACAAACAACATGAAAAAACAAGGGAACAAAGTACCTCAAACAAACCAAGATGTTCCAACAACAGAATCCATAGACAACACAGTAGAAGAAATATTAGAGAAGTTTAGAAGGCACATGATTAAACTGAGCTTAGAAGTGAAGGTTGGCATCAGAGAGAAAATACATGAAGTGAAAGATCGCTTCAATAAAGAGGCAGAGATAATAAAAAGGAATCAAGCAGAAGTTTTCAAAATGAAGGAAACAATAAACCAAATTAAAAATTCAATGGAAAGTATCACTAACAGACTAGACCTCTTGGAAGACAGAACCTCAGACAACCAAGACAAAATATATACTCTTGATAATAAAGTTGACTGCACAGAGAAGATGGTAAGAAACCATAAACACAACTTCTAAGAAACATTTGATAATAATGTGAAAAGTCCAAATTTAGAATTTATTGGAATAAATGAAAGCATGGAGATACAAACCAAAGGAATGCACAATCTTTTCAATGACATAATATCAGAGAACTTCCCACATCTAAAGAATAAAATGAAAATCAACTACAAGAGGCTTACGGGACTCCAAATGTACAAAATTACAGCAGACCCACACCAAGGTACATTATAATGAAAATGGCTAACATATGGAATAAGGACAGAATTTTAAAGGTTGCAAGACAAGAAAATCAAATTCCATATAGGGCAAAACCAATTCAGATCTCAACTGATTTCTCAACCCAGATACTCAATGCCAGAAGGTCCTGGAATGGAACAACATATTTCAAGCTCTGAAAGAATACGGATGCCAACCAAGAATTTTATATCCAGCAAAATTTAACTTCAGCTTTGAAGATGAAATAGAAATCTTCATGATAAACGAAAGTTAAAAGAATTCACCACTAGAAAGTCTGCACTTTAGAACATTCCCAGCAAAATATTCCATGAGGAGCAAATGGGAAAAAAAAATGAAAACCAACAAAGGGAGGACTTACACTAAAGGAAAAGTCAATCAAAGGATAAAAAGTGTCAAGTTAAAATCAAAATATATACCAAAAATAAACCAAAATGACTGGGAATACACATTGTATCTTAGTAATAACCCAGAATATTAATGGCCTAAACTCATCAATCAAAAGAAATAGACTGGTAGATTGGATTTTAAAAAAAGACCAACAATATGCTATCTCCAAGAGACTCACCTCCCAGGAAAAGACATCCACAGACTGAAGGTGAAAAGTTGGGAAAAAACACATCACTCACATGGACTGTGTAAACAAGCAGGGGTTTCCATCCTCATATCAGATAAAGTGAACTTCAAGACAAAGTTAGTCAGAAGGGATAAAGAAGGACATTTCATACTGCTTAAGGGAATTGTAACTCAACAAGACAGAGTAATCATAAATATTTATGCCCCAAACAATGGAGTATCTATATGCATCAAATGAACCCTTCTCAATTTCAAGAATCAAATAGACCACAACACAATAATACTGGGTGATTTTAACACACCTCTTTTACCACTGGATAGACCTTCCAAACAAAAACTAAACAAAGAAACTATAGAACTAAGTAATATGATCAATAATTTAGACTTAACAGATATATATAGAGTATGTCATTCATCAATGAGCAAATACACTTTCTTCTCAGCAGCACATGGATCCTTCTCTAAAATAGCCCATATATTATGCCACAAAACAACTATTCACAAATACAAAAAAAAAAGAGAAATACTACCCTGCATTCCATCAGATCATAACAGAATGAAATGAGAAATCTACCATAAAATAAAAAAATAGAAGTTACTTCAACACCTGGAGGCTAAATACACACTTTTGAATGCTGAATGGATAGCAGAAGAAATCAGGGAGGAAATAAAAAAAAAATACTTAGAGGTAAATGAGAACACCAATACAGCATATCAAAATCTCTGGGACACTATGAAGGCAATGCTAAGAGGAAAGTTCATTGCATTGAGCTCATTCATTAAAAGAATAAAAAGTCAACAACTAAATGACCTAACATTACATCTCAAAGCCCTAGAAAAAGAACAAATCAATACCAAAAGCAGTAGAAGACAGGAAATAATTAAAATCAGAGCTGAAATCAATGAATTTGAAACAAAAAAAATTCAAAAAATTGACAAAATGAAAAGTTAGTTCTTTAAAAAAATAAATAAAATGGATAAATGCTAAAATACTCTAACAAAGAGAAAGGAGAGAAAACTCTAACTACTAAAATTCATGGTGAAAAAGTAAATATCATGATGGACACTACTGAAATATAGAAGATAATTAGGAACTATTTTATAAGTTTGTACTCCAATGAAATAGAAAGTCTCAAAGAGACTGACAAATTTCCAGAGGCATATGATGTACTCAAACTGAATCAGGAGGACATACACAATTTGAACAGCAGATCAATTTCAAGAAATCAAAGAGAAGATGCCATCAAAAGCCTACCAACCAAGAAAAGCCCAGAACCAGATGAATTCTCAACTGAGTTCTTCAAGACCTTCAAAGAAGAATTAACACCATTACTCCTCAAATTATTCCATGAAATAATAAAAGAGGGAACCCTTCCAAACTCATTCTATGAGGCTAGTATCACCCTGATACCAAAAGCAGACAAAGACACATCAAGGAAAGAAAACTTCAGATCAATATCCCTGATGAACACCAAAAATTCTCAATAAAATTCTGGCAAATCACATACAAAAACATATTAAAAAGATAAAAAACATATTAAAACGATAGTGCACCACAATCAAGTGGGGTTCATCCCAGGGAAGCAAGGTTGGTTCAACATATGGAAATCAATAAGTGTAATTCATCACATCAATAGACTTAAAGAGAAGAATCAGATGATAATCTCAAAGTTGCAGAGAAAGTATTTGACAAAACACAGTGTTTTAGTAAGCTTTTTCACTGCTGTGACTAAATGATCTGACCAATACATTTATAGAGGAGGAAAGGTTTATTTGAGGGCTCACAGTTTCAGAGGTCTTAATCCATAGAAGGCCAGCTCCATTCCTCAGGGCTCAAGGTGAGGCAGAAATCATGAGAGAAGAGTGTGGTAGAGGGAAGCAACTTGCATCATCAGGAAGCAGAGAGTCTCCACTCTCCAGATACAAACTATGTACCAGAAAGTCATGCCCCAATTCCAATCTCCTTCAGTCACATCTTACCACTTCAATTAATCCCATCAGGGATTAATTCACTGATTGAGTTAAGACTCTTATAACCCAATCATTTCTCCTCTGAACCTTCCTGCATTGTCTCACATGTGAACTTTTGGGGGACACCTCACATTCCAACCATAAAACACAGCAGCATCCATTCATGTTCAAAACACTAGAAAAACTAAGGACAATGGGAGCATACCTCAACATTGTAAAAGCTGTCTATGCCAAGCCCAAGGCCAACATCATTCTAAATGGAGAAAAATTGAAATTATTCCCTCTAAAAATGGGAACAAGACAAGGATGCCCCCTTTCACTACTTCTAGTCAACATAGTTCTTGAAACTCTAGCCAGAGCAATTAGACAGAAAAAAGAAATTAAAGGGATAAGAATAGGAAAAGAAGAACTCAAACTATCACTATTTGCCAAAGACATTATTCTATATTTAGAAGATCCAAAAAATTCCACCAGAAAACTTTGAAAACTAATAGATGAATTCAGCAAAGTAGCAGAATATAAAATAAAAACCCATAAATTCAATGCATTTCTTTTTTTTTTTTATTGTAAACAAATGGGATACATGTTGTTTTTCTGTCTGTACATGGCGTAAAGGCATACCATTTGTGTAATCATAAATTTACATAGGGTAATGTTGTTTGATTCATTCTGCCATTTTTTCCCTTCCCCCCCTCCCCTCCCACCCTTCCCCTCCATCTATACAGTCCTTCCTTCCTCCATTCCTGCCCCCCTCCCTAAACCCAACTCCAACCCCAACACTAACCCTTCCCACCCCCATTATGTGTCATCATCCACTTATTAGCGATATCATTCTTCCTTTGGTTTTTTGAGATTGGCTTATCTCACTTAGCATGATATTCTCCAGTTTCATCCATTTGCCTGCAAATGCCATAATTTTATCGTTCTTTATGGCTGATTAATATTCCATTGTATATATATACCACATTTTCTTTATCCATTCATCAATTGAAGGACATCTAGGTTGGTTCCACAATCTGGCTATTGTGAACTGAGCAGCTATGAACATTGATGTGGCTATGTCTCTGTAATATGCTGATTTTAAGTCCTTTGGGTATAGGCCAAGGAGTGGGATAGCTGGGTCAAATGGTGTTTCCATTCCAAGTTTTCTAAGGAATCTCCACACTGCTTTCCAGAGTGGCTGCACTAATTTGCAGTCCCACCAGCAATGTAAGAGTGTACCTTTCTCCCCACATCCTGGCCAACACCTGTTGTTGCTTGTATTCTTGATAATTGCCATTCTAATTGGGGTGAGATGGAATCTTAGGGTGGTTTTGATTTGCATTTCTCTTATTACTAGAGATGTTGAACATTTTTCCATATGTTTGTTGATTGCTTGTAGATCTTCTTCTGTGAAGTGTCTATTCATTTCCTTAGCCCATTTGTCAGTTGGATTATTTACATTCTTGGTGTAGAGTTTTTTGAGTTCTTTGTAGATTCTGGAGATTAGCGCTCTATCTGAAGTATGATTGGCAAAGATTTTCTCCCACTCTGTAGGCTCTTTCTTTGCATTGCTGATAGTTTCCTTTGCTGAGAGAAAGCTTTTTAGTTTGAATCTATCCCAGTTATTAATTCTTGCTTTTATTTCTTGTGCTATTGGAGTCCTGTTGAGGAAGTCTGGTCCTAAGCCGACATGTTGAAGCTCTGGACCTACTTTTTCTTCTATAAGATGCAGGGTCTCTGGTCTGATTCCGAGATCCTTAATCCATTTTGAGTTTAGTTTCGTGCATGGTGAGAGATATGGGTTTAGTTTCATTCTGTTGCATATGGATTTCCAATTCTCCCAGCACCATTTGTTGAAGAGGCTATCTTTTCTCCATTGCATATTTTTGGCCCCTTTGTCTAATATGAGAAAATTGTATTTATTTGGGTTAGTGTCCATGTCCTCTATTCTGTACCATTGATCCACCTTTCTATTTTGGTACCAATACCATGCCGTTTTTGTTACTATTGCTTTGTAGTTGAAGATCTGGTATTGCGATACCCCCTGCTTCACTCTTTCTGCCAAGGATTGCTTTAGCTATTCTGGGTTTTTTATTCTTCCAGATGAATTTCATAATTGCTTGCTCTATTTCTGTAAGGTACATCATTGGGATTTTAATTGGAATTGCATTGAATCTGTATAGCACTTTTGGTAGTATGGCCATTTTGACAATATTAATTCTTCCTATCCAAGAACATGGGAGATCTTTCCATCTTCTAAGGTGTTCTTGAATTTCTTTCTTTAGTGTTCTGTAGTTCTCATTGTAGAGGTCTTTCACCTCTTTTGTGAGATTGATTCCCAAATACTTTATTTTTTTCGAAGCTAATGTGAATGGGGTAGTTTTCCTAATTTCTCTTTCTGAAGATTCATCGCTTATATATAAAATGCCTTAGATTTATGTGCATTGATCTTATATCCCGCTACTTTACTGAATTCACTTATGAGATCTAAAAGTTTTCTGGTGGAATTTCCTGGTTCCTCTAAGTATACAATCATATCATCAGCAAATAGGGATAGTTTGAGTTCTTCTTTTCCTATTCGTATCCCTTTAATTTCTTTGGTCTGTCTAATTGCTCTGGCTAGAGTTTCAAGGACGATATTGAATAGAAGTGGTGAAAGAGGGCATCCCTGCCTTGTTCCAGTTTTTAGAGGGAATGCTTTCAGTTTTTCACCATTTAGAATGATATTAGCCATGGGTTTAGCGTAGATGGCCTTTACAATGTTAAGGAATGTTCCCACTATCCCTATTTTTTCTAGTGTTTTGAGCATGAAGGGGTGCTGTATTTTATCAAATGCTTTTTCTGCATCTATCGAAATAATCATGTGATTCTTGACTTTAAGTCTATTGATATGGTGAATGACATTTATTGATTTCCTGATGTTGAACCAACCTTGCATCCCTGGGATGAAACCCACTTGGTCATGGTGCACTATCTTTTTAATATGTTTTTGTATGTGATTTGCTAAAATTTTGTTTAGAATTTTTGCGTCGATGTTCATTAAGGATATTGGTCTGAAATTTTCTTTCCTCGATGTGTCTCTGTCTGGTTTAGGAATCAGGGTAATATTGGCTTCATAGAATGAGTTTGGGAGAGTTCCCTCCTCTTCTATTTTCTGGAATACTTTGAGAAGTATTGGAATGAGTTCTTCTTTAAAAGTTTTGTAGAACTCGGCTGAGAACCCATCTGGTCCTGGACTTTTCTTTGTTGGAAGGCTTTTGATGACTTCTTCTATTTCATTACTTGAAATTGGTCTATTTAAATTGTGTATGTCCTCCTCGTTCAGTTTAGGCAATTCATATGTCTCTAGAAACCTGTTGATGTCTTCGAAATTTTCTATTTTGTTGGAGTATAGATTTTCAAAATAGCTTCTAATTATGTTTTGTATTTCAGTCATGTCTGTTGTGATATTTCCTTGTTCATTCTGAATTTTAGTGATTTGGGTTTTCTCTCGTCTTCTCTTTGTTAGTGTGGCTAAAGGTTTATCAATTTTGTTTATTTTTTCGAAGAACCAACTATTTATTTTGTCAATTTTTTGTATTGTTTCTTTTGTTTCAATTTCGTTGATTTCAGCTCTGAGTTTAACTATTTCCTGTCTTCTACTACTTTTGGTGTTGGTCTGTTCTTCTTTTTCTAGGGCTTTGAGCTGTAGTGTTAGGTCATTTATTTTTTGAGTTTTACTTCTTTTATTAAATGCGCTCCATGAAATAAATCTTCCTCTAAGTACCGCTTTCATAGTGTCCCAGAGATTTTGATATGATGTTTCTTTGTTCTCGTTTACCTCTAAGAATTTTTTAATTTCCTTCCTAATATCTTCTGTTATCCATTCATCATATAGTAGCATATTGTTTAATCTCCAGGTGTTGGAGTAGTTTCTGTTTTTTACTCTTTCATTAATTTGTAACTTCAATCCATTATGATCTGATAGAATGCAAGGTAGTGTCTCTATCTTCTTGTATTTGCTGACATTAGCTTTGTGGCATAATATATGGTCTATTTTAGAGAAGGATCCATGTGCTGCTGAGAAGAAAGTGTATTCACTCTTGGTTGGATGGTATATTCTATAAATGTCTGTTAAGTCTAAATTATTGATTGTGTTATTGAGATCTATGGTTTCTTTGTTCAGTTTTTGTTTGGAAGATCTGTCCAGTGGTGAAAGAGGCGTGTTAAAATCACCTAGTATTATTGTGTTATGGTCTATTTGGTTTCTAAAATTGAGAAGGATTTGTTTAACATACATGGATGAGTCACTGTTTGGGGCATAGATGTTTATGATTGTTATATCTTGCTGATTTATGCTTCCCTTAAGCAGTATGAAATGTCCTTCTTTATCCCTTCTGACTAACATTGGCTTGAAGTCCACATTATCTGAAATGAGGATGGATACTCCAGCTTTTTTGCTGAGCCCATGTGCATGGTATGTTTTCCCCCATCCTTTCACCTTTAGTCTATGGGTATCTCTTTCTATGAGGTGAGTCTCTTGCAGGCAACATATTGTTGGATCTTTCTTTTTAATCCAATCTGCCAGTCTATGTCTTTTGATTGATGAATTCAGGCCATTAACATTCAGGGTTATTATTGAGATATGATTTGTATTCCCAGTCATTTGGTTCATATTTAAAATTTTTGACACATCTTGGTTCCTCCTTTATTTGACAGTTCCTTTAGGATAATTCCTCCCTTTGCTGATTTGCTTCTTTGTTTTTTATCTCTTCCTCATGAAATATTTTGCTGAGAATGTTCTGTAATGCTGGCTTTCTTTTTGTAAATTCTTTTAGCTTTTGTTTATCATGGAATGATTTTATTTCATCGTCAAATTTGAAGGTAAGTTTTGCTGGGTATAAGATTCTTGGTTGGCATCCATTTTCTTTCAGAGCTTGAAAAATGTTGTTCCAGGCCCTTCTAGCTTTTAGGGTCTGGATTGAAAAATCTGCTGATATCCGTATTGGCTTCCCCCTGAATGTAATTTGGTTCTTTTCTCTCACAGCCTTTAAAATTCTGTCTTTATTTTGTATGTTAGGTATTTTCATTATAATGTGCCTTGGTGTGGGTCTGTTGTAATTTTGTGTATTTGGAGTCCTATAAGCCTCTTGGACTTGATTTTCCATTTCATTCTTCAGATTTGGGAAATTTTCTGATATTATTTCTTCAAATAGATTGTTCATTCCTTTGGTTTGTTTCTCTAAGCCTTCCTCAATCCCAATAATTCTCAAATTTGGCCTTTTCATGATATCCCATAGTTCTTGGAGATTCTGTTCATGATTTCTCACCATCTTCTCTGTTTGTTCAACTTTGTTTTCGAGGTTAAATATTTTGTCTTCAATATCTGAAGTTCTGTCTTCCAGCTGTTCTATCCTATTGGTTATGCTTTCTATGGAGTTCTTAATTTGGTTTATTGTTTCCTTCATTTCAAGGATTTCTGTTTGGTTTTTTTTCAATATCTCTAACTCTTTATTGAAATGATCTTTTGCTTCCTGAATTTGCTCTGTTAACTGTCGATTGGTGCGATCATTCAATGCCTGCATTTGCTCTTTCATCTCATCGTTTGCTTCCCTAATCATTTTAATTATGTACATTCTGAACTCCCTTTCTGTCATTTCTTCTGCCATGCTGTCGTTGGATTTTATTGATGTAACATCTAGATTTGTTTGGGGCATTTTCTTCCCTTGTTTTCTCATATTGTTCAGGAATCAGTGGGTCATTAAGATATTGCAGATTTCCTCTATAAACTTATAATGTCTCTGAAGATTGCTAGTATATCCCCTCTTATCCTTCAGTAGCCTGAAGTCTTGGAGGAGGTTGATAATGCAGAGCTCCAGGAAGAAGCTGCCTCTCTAGGAGTGGTGACCCTCAGGTGGCGTATATTCCCTGCTAGTGGGCAGGGGTGCCTCCACTTGTTGACCAATGGTCATCCAATGGGGAACTACTGCGGGCTGAGGCAAGGCCTGTTTGTGCCTATGTCTCTGGCTTTACCGTCCCTGTGGGAAAACCTCTCCCAGCCGGGAAGAGTCACTCGGTGGGGACGTCTCGCTGGTCCAGTTGCCCTCCTATAGGTTCCCCTCAATCTACAACCACCACCTGGGCTGGGCTGTCTTCCTCTGCAACGATCCCAGGGGCCTGGACCTACGTCCTGGGCCTGGGAGCCTCACCCTTCGCAGGCGAGTCTCCTTAGGCTGCCCCTCGCAGAGACTCTGCCCGCTGCCCTGGAAACTTCGCTCCGCCCCTAGGCGTGTCTCTGTGCGGCTCTTCCAGCAAGAAGCCACCTAGCTCCTGGGACCCTGCTCTGCACCAATCGCCTGGCTATGCAGCCCCTCCCCTGAGCCCCGTACAATAGCTCCGAGACCCAGAGACCCGCCACACACCTCCTCCTCTGGACAGCCACCCGGTTTCTGATGCAGTCACTAGGAGTCCAAGCAACTCACTTCGGGTCTCCTCCTCCCGCCAACCACCCGTAGCCCTAGGCAGTCATTCCAAGTCCAAGTGACCCTCCCTGTTCCTCCTCCTCCTCCTTGGGGTAGCCCCCCGGGTGTTCAGGAGCGGTGGCTCCGAGACCAGGTGACTCACCACACTCCTCCTCCAGGCAGGCCACCGGTGTTCAGGAGCGGTCGCTTTTAGTCCAATCAACTCACCACTCGCCTCCTCCTCTGGCAACCGCCTGTGGTTCTGATGCAGTCACTCCCAGACTAAGCGTCCCACCGCTCTCCTCCTCCAGGCAGGCCACCAGTGTTCTGGAGCAGCTGCTCCGAGTTCAAACAGCTCGTCACGCAGCTCCTCCTCCGGCAACCGCCTGCGGCTCTGATGCAGTCACTCCCAGGTCAAGCAACACGCCCCACTCCTCCTCTTCCTCCGGGCAGTCCCCCGGCGCTCAGGAGCGCCCACTCTGAGTTCAAACAGCTCACCACGCAGCTCCTCCTCTGGCAACCACCCGTGGCTCTGATGCAGTCACTCCCAGACCAAGCGTCCTGCCGCGCTCCTCCTCTTCCTCCGGGCAACCCCCCGGTGTTCAGAAGCGGTTGTTCTGGGTCCAAACAGCTCGCCATGCAGCTCCTCCCCAGGCAGCCGCCCGGAGCCCCAGCGGCTGCTCGTCCAAGCGCTATGCTGAGCCGCCTCCTCTACGATGATCCCAGTTGTCCGTGTTTACCGCTCCAGCGGGGGGAGGGGCGTCTCGCCGAGCAACTCCACTTCACAAATTCCCTGCGTTCCGGGGCTACCGCCCCATCCGGGACGCCACCCCAACAGGAGAAACTCACCCGGCAGCTTTGAGTTGGTCCCAAGTCTCTCACTATCTCCTCTTTTGAATCTTGCATCCTGGAGCAGCGTGAAATGCAGCCGCCCTCTAGTCCGCCATCTTGGCCCTCCTCAATGCATTTCTATACATCAGTGATGAATCCTCGGAAAGAGAAGTTAGGAAAACTACACCATTTACAGTAGCCTTAAAAAAGTACTTTGGAATCAACCTAAAAAAAGAGGTAAAAGACCTGCAGAACACTAAAGAAAGAAATTGAACACTTAGAAGATGGAAAGATCTTCCATGTTCCTGTTTAGGCAGAATTAATATTGTCAGAATTGTCATACTACCAAAAGTGTTATACAGATTTAATGCAACTCCTATTAAAACCCCAATGACATTCTTCATACAACTAGAAAAAGCAATCATGAAATTCATTGGAAAAATAAGAAACCCAGAATAGCCAAAGCAATCCTTAACAAGAGGAATGAAGAAGGAGGCATCACAATACCAGATCTTAAACGATACTAAAGAGACATAGTAACAAAAGCAGCTTGGTATTGGCACCCAAATAGTCAGTAGATTAATGGTACAGAATAGAAGACACAGAGATAAATCCACATAAATACAGCTATCTCATACTAGACAAAGGCACCAAAAACATACATTAGAGAAAAGATAGCCTGTTCAGCAAATGATGCTGGGAAAGTTGGAAAGCCACATGTAACAAAATGAAATTAAACCTTTATCTCTCACCCTGCATGAAACTCAACCCAACATGGATCAAAGACCTAGGCACTAGAACAGAGACTCTATACCTAATAGAAGAAAAAGTAGGCCCAAATCTTCATCATTTTGGCTTAGGACCTGACTTCCTTAACAAGACTCCTAAAGCACGAGAAGTAAAATCGAGAATTAATAAATGGATTGGATTCAAACTAAAAAGCTTCTTCTCAGCAAAGGAAAAGATTAATAACATGAAGAGAGAGCCTACAGATCGGGAGAAAATTTTGACCACATGCACCTCAGATAAAGCATTAATCTCCAGGATATGTAAAGAATTCAAAAACTTAACACCAAAAAAACAGATAACCCAATCAATAAATGGACTAAGGAACTCAACAGACACTTGACTGAAGAATAAATATAACTTACTAACAAATATATGAAAAAAATTTTCAACATCTCTGGATATTAGAGAAATGCAAATCAAAACTACTCTAAGATTTCATCCCACTCCAGTCAGAATGGCAATTATCAAGAACACAAGTAGCAATGTTGGTGTCCTCACCATGGGGAAAATGGTACACTCATACATTGCCGTTGGGACTGCAAATTGGTACAACCACTATGGAAAGCAGTATGGAGATTCCTAAGAAAACTTAGAATGGAATCACCATTTGACGCAGCTATCCCACTCCTCAGTTTATACCCTAAAGACTTAAAATCAGCATACTATAGTGACACAGTCACCTCAATATTTTTTTTTTTACAAAATCCCACCTTTTATTACGGTTCATGGGCAGCAGTGTGAGCGCCGGGCATGAAGGGGAACACTGCAGCCAGCACCCTTCCAGGTCACCCCCCGACTCCTAACATGGGACAAACTTCACAGGGGACAACCTTACAACGCTGCACCTTCCAGGAGACTTGGAAATGCACTGGGAACTACGACTGGCAGGGACTGACAGACAGACAGAGCTGTGGTGTGAGGACGCCCTGCAACAGGTGAGGATGGGAAAGGCCAGGGAGGTGGTCCGGGCCCCAGCCTCCAGCGGGGCCTGATCACAGTGCTCACACTGGGTAGTAAAATATCAAGAATGTACAGAACAATTACTGAAAAACACAACCCATGATAACTTGAACTTCACTCTTGTAATAAAAAATTAAAAATTTTGTTGCCTCTCTCTGAGCACAACAGACTGGGACAGCGCAGAGCTGGCAGGAAGTGTCACAGCAACCTCGAGAACTTCTGGTGGTATGCACTTCCCTTTGGCCACCTCAGGCCTGAACTGGGCTCCTCTGCCACACCATGTTTCTTGCCCATCAGGATCAACATCCTGATAGCCCCTGTGGCACCCGGGACCTAGCAGTCACTCTTCCACAGCTTAATGGTTTTGTCATTTTCTAGTGCAACCGAGGGGACGATGTTCTCTGTCGGGTGACAAGCCGTGGAGCTCACAACATCTGTGTGCCCCTGCAGCTTCTGGACAATCTCCTTCGTCTGCAAGTTCCAGATGTACACCAAGTTATCTTCGGAGCCAGACAGGATCCACTTCCTGCCAGTCACAGAAAAATTGGCAAAAATGCAGTACTTCTCATTCTTGAGCCCAGTGTATGTCTTCAGGCACTGGCCCTTGCTGTAGTCCCACAGCTTCAGCGTGTTGTCCAGTGTGGCAGCCAGGATGTATTTGCCATTCGGAGAGAACTTCACGAAGGCCCCCCAGGGGGTTATCACCATCCATGAGGGTCTTCAGGCACTGGCCTGAGGCCGTGTCCCAGATGCGGCAGAGACCTTCGTAGCTATTTGAAACTATCAAGGATCCGTCTCCATTAAAGTGGACAGCTGAGACTGGATCCGAGTGAGCCAGCAGCATCTTGAGACCCTTCCCTGTTTGAAAGTCCCATATCCTCACACTTTCATCAAAAGACCCTGAGACGATGAGTTAGGACTGCGGGTTGAAGTTGCAGCAGAAGACGTAGTTACTGTGCCCCTTCAGTGTTTTCAGACACTTGCCCGAGCTCACATCCCAGATCGTCAAGGTTTTATCATCAGAGGCAGAAACAAGGAGATTGGAATCTATGACCAGGCTACGTCCCATATTCCCAGCTTGTGACCAGAGATGGTCTTCTCAAACTTCCCATCACATGTTCCCCAAATTTTAATGAGTTTATCAGCAGATGAACTTGCCAACCACTCTCCATTGGGGCTAAACTTCACAGAGGACACAGCTTTCGTGTGGCCAGCCAGGGTGAATTTCAGAGCATAGTTTGGTTTAACAGGTGTGGGCTTGCTCTGTGTGGCAGATGAGGAGCAGGTGGGCTGGGCTCTTGCAGCCTCCTCTCAAGCTTCTTCTCCTCCGTGGCCATTGCTCTGAAGCCCACTGGGCAGGGAACCTTGGATGAAGATTCACAATGGAAGAGCCTGTCTGCTAATCAAACCCTTTAATGGAGGCCTGCCGGCTGTGAGGGCAGGGCGGGAGGGTAGGATGGGAGGGTGTCGCAGCCGGTGTCACAGACTAACTCTCACCTCAATATTTATAGCAACTCAATTCACATTAGCTAAACTGTGGAACCAACCTAGGTGCCCTTCAACAGATGAATGGATAAAGAAAATGTGTATGCCTATACACAATGGAATATTACTCAGCCTTAAAGAAGAATATGACATTTGCAGGTAAATGGATGGAGCTGGAGAATATCATGCTAAGTGAAATAAGCTGAGCCCCAAAAACCAAAGGCTGAATGTTTTCTCTGATAAGTGAATGCTGATCCATAATTGGGAGCGGTATAGGGAAGAATGGAGGAGCTTTGGGTTGGGTAGAGGGGAGTGAAGGGAGGCAAGAGGGTGTGGGGGTGGTGGGAAGGATAGTAGAATGAGACAGACATTATTACCCTACATACATATATGATTATCCTACCGGTGTGACTCTGCACCATGTACAGTCAGAGGACTGAGAAATTGTGCTCCATTTGTGTAAAATGTGTCAAAGTGCATTCTACCATCTTGTGTAACTAATTAGAACAAATTTTTTAAAATAAAAAGAAAGAAAAAAGTTAGTTGGGAAGGAACTGGAGGAAAGTCATATAGGCAGAGCAGACATACATAATCTCTGTAGGAGTTGGGGTGGGGCTGGGTCACCAGAGGGCAATTAGGGAGGAGTGAACAGCAGCGGTCTTCAGAGGAGCTGGGAGTATGGGTGAGCTTGCCCCAAAGTGGGTGCAGCTGGCTGCAGAGGATGGAGGTAGGAGACCATAAGGCTGCTGGTAGAGAACCCCAAAAGAGGAGGGTAACAAATCTAAAGAATGAAGACAAACTTAGAATCAAGACTCTAGTGGAAGAATGACTGGGTTTGAGGGCAGTTGGTCTCAGTCTGATTTCTAGCTCACTAGCCAGGGGCAGTGACTGGCTGGTCTTTTATTTCGCATGACTTTAGAATCAGTCTCTCTTCTCCCAATTTTGCTAGTCAGTTCTCTGGGAGATACAGGCAAACCAGGCTTCAAAGAATGTGCTGTCCCTGGTCTGCAGGAATAATTGGAACAAGAACAGAGGATATTAAATGTGTTCTCTCAGAAGAAAATTATGAGAAAATATAGAAAAAGATGTGTATGTATGAACATACTTTTATGTGCATACACAAGCATGCAAGTTTATGTAAATATACATGAACACATATATGTACATGTGTGTGTATTAAGGTATATGCATAACCATGCTTGTTCATGTAAAATTATATGCATATTTACATGAATCCTTGAACATGTACATCTTTCCACACGTACCAATTGAAAGTGTATATATTCACATCTATATATGCATGTATTGCATTTCTCTGTTCATATATGTTTGTGTAGTATATATGTATATTTTTCCAGATTCTTCTCAAATACTTTAATGCTATTTCCCACTTATTCCAAAATCTTAAACTTCATTGGTCAGGAACAATATGTTCTACCAGCATAGACAGAAAGGACCTTGTTCTGAAGTTGGCAGAGAAGGGTTTAAGACCTTCTCTGAGTTTGCAGCTTGCAAACTTGAACTCAAGTCTGTAAACTTGCACAAGTTTTCAGCTTGTACTCAGACCTGAGACCTCTTTTCTTAGGTTACTGATTCAAAGACATACTTCATCCCATCCCTGCAGTTTGGACAAACTTTCAGTCTCAATTCCTCCCTGTGGTTCTGGCTGTTTCCCCTGTTTTCTGTGCTCCTGAAGAAGAAAGACCATGTCATCCTGGTTCATTCAATTATTAGCCTCCACATATTTAGAGCATTGCTAGAAATTAACAAATTAATAATCTTTGAGAAACAAAATGAACAGATAATATTCAAGTTTTTTAATGTATGGCATTACCGCTTGGTCTTTGGAAATATGTTAAGTTCTTGTTTAAATAATGAGTAAGAACAGAGTCATAAGTGAGTGGGTGATGGATTAAAAAGTATGAATAAGTTTGGAGAACAGACAGTTGACTTGATACACAAGCAGGAACTCAACTTTGCTAAATCAAAATATTTAGAAATATTAATTTAGAAATATAAAGAGATGGAGAGTACTCAAGAGAATCTTAGATCCAATTTGGAAAATAGACAAATCTATAAAATAAGAAAAATAAAACAAAACAAAATATATTTTGAGCTTATGGAGACCAATATCTGAGACAGAAAGGAGTTGGAAAAGAGAATTATATGTAAACTCTAAGATTCAAAGACTTCCTGAACATTGAAACCAACTAGACATGGCTCTGTCTCTCCACGCCAACACTTGAGAGAGATCACAGCTGGTAAAAGAGACTAACATCTATTCTCAAGACGGTAGTCCTAGGTATAGTCCAGCAGAGGGCAGCAAAGATCTGCATCCCAGAGTTGGGCTGCAACATGTCTTACACTAGAGGTAGTAAGAGGTGATAATTGTTTGTTTATTTATTTCTCTGAACAAAGAAGCTGCATCCAGATGCTAGCTTTTTGGTTAAGGGAACTAGTGTGTTCCACCTCTACACCATATACAGGGCATGGGACCTGCCACAGGAAGTATCTGCAATATTTTTTTGCATTACAGAAAATTCGACCCATAATTCCCAACACACTCTACCTAGCTTACCATTATACATATGCAATATACATTGGATTTTTTAATGTATTTACTATGTTTTTATTTTAGCCTCTGATATTTTATTTTCAACTTTTGTATTGCCTCCTCTAACTGTACTCCCAAATGGGAAAAGTGCAGAATCATTCATCTATTAATGAACTTTGCTAAAACGTGATTGATTGCTAATAAAATTTTTATTTTTAATAGAACATTGGAAATTTCTATAATAAACATCAAATAAGTGAATAAAAATCACTTTACCAAAGACGTTTACTTTTTAAAAAGCAAATGCGGATGATTGTTTAGCAACTGTTCAAATAGTCACTAATTAATTATATCATAAAGTTAATATGATAAATGCTGGTAATCATCTCTCAAGTGGGAAATTTATCCTATCATCAAAGATGATATCTTGAGGCGTAAGTACTTTGCAGATGAGTTTTAATGGGAAACAAGCACAGAAGAACCAAGTGCATGGTGGTTATGGATTAGAAGGGGTAGGGGAACATCCTTAGGGTGCACTGCAGTGAGGGAACAACTCAACCTTTATTTTGGGGGAAATTATATGTTACTACTCCCTGGATGGAAATATTACCTCTGGTAATGATGAAACAAGGGATTTGTTTTCTTAAAGGTTATCAGGGACAACTGAGATGAAAAGAAACTGGCAAATAAAGTGGGGATGAGGTGTTAATTTCCTATCCTTAGAAACATCCATGTTCCCAATATAGAAACATAGAAATTCAAAGTCCAAAAGAAAGTGTATTTTTGATAGGGCATACTTCTGACTGTTGTACAACCCAATATCACTATGCAAAGCTCCAGGATAGTAGAAGATGGTGTCATATTCAAGGCCACATAGTTACTTACAGAAGAGGAAATTTGGTAGTTGTCTGGTGCCAAAAATAGACAATTTTCTGCAAAGAAAAGCAGAAGCAATAAATGTTGAAAAATGACTAGTGAATATTCTTCAGGCATTAATCGAAAAAGAAAATAGATGAATCCACATTATGCACAACCATAGAAACGAAAAGATGTTTTCCCATTTGTGTACAATGAATAAAAAAATGCAGTCTGTAGAAATAAAAAAAATAAATAAATAAAAGAAAAAAAAGTGCTTGAATTCAAAAAAGAAAAGAAAAAAAATAGAGTTCTCACAGAAGTTATTGACCCCAAATTTTGCTGCTGTAAATAACAGAGTTCATCAAGGGTGGAAAAAGCACAGAGACTGTGCCCATGAGGATGTGCACCAGGGTGAGTTGTGGCCTCAATCTGTGCACAACAGTCTGGCCTAGCACAGGCACACAGAAGCAGAGCACAGCCAGGATGGGGGGACCCACATGTCGAGGGCCTTGAGCTGTCTTCAAGTGGCTTCAGAAGCTAGATATAAGCATGTGGCTCATCTATACAAAGTTAAAAATAAGTAAAACTAATGTAAAATATTAAAACTAATAAATTTCATGTATATCTTTGGGAAGAAAATTGGAAATAATAATTGGGGAGGCTTGAAAGAACTTCAAACTGCTAGATATATATTACTGCCTGATCTGGGTGTTAGATACATGCATGGGTATGCTTACTTTGTGATAATTCACTAAGCTCACACAAATTGTGCACCTTTATGAGAAAATGTTATTGGTACTCTCAGCAGAATCAAGAACTAATCAGGGATTATTTTCTATTTACACGGTCTAGGTCCTTTAAAGTTTCTGATCCGAAAGTCTTAGAACTGCCATCAAAAGTTAGTTGCTAGCTGCCTCCCTACCTCTACCCTTCCAAATAGGCATATGTAATTAGACTGACTAGCTTAATCATTTTATGTTTGAAGTGTGGTGGACAAATAACTTACTAAAGTCCAAAGTTTCTTGCATTGTGAGAACAACATATACCAAATGAAGAAAGTATCATAAGGTTTTGGACTCTGAATCTGATGCTGTCATTTAAAGGAACACTTGTGGTATGTTTATTTCATTTTTATTTTTGTTAAAGTAAATGAGAGGGGATCGTATTTTAGTGACAAGAAGGAAAACTGGTATATTGCATTATTGCTTCCAATTTTCCACCATTTACAGTAGGCTATCTGATCTTTTACAAGGTAGTACAAGATGATTATACTACCCACCCTACCGTTATCAGGCTTGAACACTGACTGGTTTTGGCAAGTCATTGGTGGGGAAAATTGACAAGTGCTATTTCTGAGCCGAAGCTTAAAGCTTTTAAAAAAACTGCATTTCTTATATCGTTTTCCTTGCAATGACATTCGTTATATTTTATTACTTCCTTAGCTTGTATTTCAGAATGCAAATATGTGCCACAGAGCCAGAGCACCAAGAAGTAATCTGAGAAAGAAAAAAAAATTGTTGTTTAAAAGATACTGACATTCTTAGGTTTGTGCTCTCCAAAAGTGGCTAATACACATATATTTCCATTTCTTAAAACTTTAAATCAGTTTTTAAAGCTTAAATTGATATCTGCATAGGATAACAGCTCAAGTCAACTAGAAGAATTTGACGTAAAGGAAAGCCCCACTGCCTCAGACCCTGTCTTCTGTGTGGCAAACCTGTTTTCAACTGCTTTTGTCATGTCATTTCCAGCTCTCAGAGCTTCAGTGAGTTGACAGCGTTCTCCTTTTCTGGAACATTCCCCTCTTATGGGTTTGGTAATTCTGTATCTTTATATCCTTTATTTTATTTCAAGAACTTTCCTTCTCTTCTTTTTTGCTACATTCTTCAGTTAGAAGGGTAGCTCTCTGTGAAGCCTTCTCACCGTGGTCTTTATTCACTTTCCCTGAATAATATTCCCATTCGTATGAATTTAAATAGCATCTAAATGATGATGAGTCATAAAATGACATTTCTAACCTCTATACCATACTCAACTATCCAAATAAAAATTCCCTCACCTGTGGATTTGCAGACTTTTCAAACCTAACATCCTAATAACAATATTCATAATCTCGTTCCCTATTTCTCCACAATGTCAGTTTTTCTCATCTTAGTAAAATGTGTCACCATCTGCTTACTGGAGTCTGAAGTCCATATATCATTGCTGATTTCTTTTCTCTCTCTTCTCTCATATTCTTATTTAGACCACCAACACATTCTTAGGTTCTGTTTTTATGTTTCCCTCACTTCTACTGCCACTACAACTAACTCCCTTCCAAACTTCTTGATGGCTTCCTAACTGTCCTCTCTGCCTCTTCCTGTTCTGTGTTCAAGTCATTCTCCCCAGAGCAGCCAAAATGCTCTGTTGTTAGGTACTTCAACCATGTCCCATTACTAATAAGTGAAATCCCAACAGTTTTCAGTGACTAACAATGTACTGAACAGTTTGCTATCTGTTTATGCTGGATCTGACATTTATCCATGCTTCCTGTACAGTATCTCCTCTGTCAAGTTCTTCAGACATAAAGAATCACTTCCTGGCTTATTTTTTCAAGTCATGCTTAGCATGGGTGACTTTTTACAAATCCTAGATCTTAACTAAAATAACTGATCCCCCAAATCATACATACAAAAAAGTCATTGTATCCCTTAATTTACTCTTAGGTTCATTTGTCCTATCTGGAAAAGGGACATACAAATGGGAGGAATCCCATATTTTTATTGTTGACCATTGTGTCTCAGTTGGCAGCCTAGTAGTTGGCAAATAATTATCACCCAATGATTAAGAATGAAAAAATGAATGGATAAAATCAGGGCCTCCTGCAAATAAGGAAATATTTTTCAATACCATGTGATTATTTTGTTGACCTAACATGTTAAAGGGAGGTTGTTATTGTTAGGGGACAGACAGATGTGAATAGTGGGAACACAAGATTAAGGGAATAAGCCTATAAAATGGGCACACTGTCCTGACCCCTACATGCTTTCTTTTCCAAGAGGTAATCTACTTGCAGCCCTGCCTGACCTTAGTGGACAGGATATGTCACATCCTAGAGCAAACTTCCTGGTATCTGCAGGAGAAATGCAGACCAGAAATAATATCGATAAGAAGAACTCAAGTTACCCTGAAGGTGGAGACTTTCACGAACCTCTCACAGACCAGACCTGGAAACTCATGGAGATAAGAATAATTCCTCCTAACCTTAAAACCTGTAAGAATTCATGGTTAAAATCTAATTAGAACAAGTCAGTATGGTTCAGAGTGACCTAAAGTTGTCATGGCAGTGGGGCTTGAAATTCTGATGTCGTGCTGTTGTTAGTCAAGAGGTGGAGCTGCGTGGGGATCTCTGGAAACTTCTCTGGGATCCCCAATGAAACTGGAGTACAGGAGAGACCCACTGTCCTTCTCCTCTCTGAGAGGACCCACTCTCTCCCTTGAGAGTGTACTCTTTCCCTTTTCCTATCCCTTCAATAAATTCATGACTGTTACTCTGAGCGACATGTCTGAACTCTTTCTGACTTGATAGACAGAATAGGGGTATAAAGGGTGGATTTTTGTGCTGCCTCCGTTTCCGGGAAGGCCCCAGCCCTGTAACATTATCATCAGCCTTATGTTTCCTTACAGGATTCTTCTCCTCAAAAGCATGCCCCGATGGATCATCATTTCCAAAGTTGTTTTTCCCAGTTGAACTCACCCATATCCATGAGGAGAACGAGAAGTCTGATGGGTGACGTTGTTCTGAACCACTCATCTGTGGCCCAGGACCTTGGTTCATCTTCTGCTAATCTGAAGTGAATTTCAGTTCCACTTTATACATTGATAAGCGCAAGGAAATAGTAGTGCAAAAGACCACAGAGTTTCTTGGCTTCACAGAGGTTAGTGTCTGAAGATAGAGGAAGTGGTTTCGATCTAGTTTGCTGAAGACTTTTATAGAATAGTGCAACACACAAAGCACAACAGCAGGAGTCAGCAGAAGTCCTCTGACGGAAGCCATTTTAGTTAAATCTTAACGTCTCAAAGATGATGCCCTTTACTTATGGGCTTCCAGGCCCCTTTAGTCCTGAACTCTGCTCAGAACCACTGAGGCAAATGTCATCTATCATCCTTCCCTGATAGCTGTCTGTGGGTGGGAATCCTTTCTGGCATGTCAGGAATAGGAAGGAATGAGAGAGGTTTCTTATTTTGAGATCTGTGCGGGCATTGCTGACTGTATGTCACATATGTTTGCAATAGTGATGTCAGGACTCCTGGACTCTTGGTACCAGGGTGCCTGCAGGGCGTCTGCAATGTGGGTTCTCAGCAGTGACAGCGTCTCCAGCACTTCAGGAGCAGGCTCATGCTGCAGGGTGAGCCCAAGTTGAGGGCAGCTGTGCTACTTTCTCATCCCTTACATATTCTGAATGTTAACCTACCCTTGAATTTTAAGTGTTTCTCCAAAAATCTCTCATTTCTCTTTTTTTTTTACATCTCTTCCCAAAGTTTTGTAAATAATTCATTCTATTAAATCTCCTTTTAAAAAATTCCTCAGCATTGTCCTCCTTACTAGACTGTGATTGAAACCAACAAATAGGGAAGAAACTATACAAACTTGGGAAAGGGCAAGGGCTTGCAAGAAAAATAGACAGTTTAGGCAAAGTATGGAATAAAATTTTTTTTGGCTTTCAATAAATTAACTGTTTTAGCATAGATGAATCTGGGAAAATTGATGCTGAGAAAGCTTTTGAAGCCTTAAGTACCACTGCCCCATGACTTGGAAGCAAAATGTTTCATGGTCTACCAGAAGAAAACTCATGCCACCAAATGAGAACTCCTTCAACTTTCTCCTCTGCCCCAACACATATATCTGAATCGAACTGCTACAGCTCTTCCAGGGGAATCAATGTCCTTTCTTCCATATAAAAACTCACCTACCATCTATTTTATGGGATCAACACTCTGACTTCTTCTGTCATTTATTTCCCCCACTCTTTCCTCAATCCTTTTCTTTGACTCTGTTTACTTTTTATTATTAGCATGTAACACTGTAAATCTATCTCACTTTTTGCCATAAGGTTATCCACCTTTTATTATCTTATAGGGTTTTCTTTTCCTAGATAAATTTATTGGATGGACATAATATTTTTGTATTTACTATTTTCAAAGATACACTGGAGACTTGGAGGATTTGAAAGTATAAAATTGGGTGACAAAAATTCAGTATATTCTTGCAATTGGAGAGTTTAAGAAGTGGGGGGAATGACAGGATCTTAGAACTTATTTTTGTTCTCAAATGTGATAAGGATAATGCAGATTGAAAAATGAGGTTGGAAAGTTGCTTTTGGATCTCAAGTAAAGTTATTCTTGATGGAACTATAAAAATATTTTGTTGTGTAGATAATGTTGGGAAAACTGGAGGTCTACATGCAGAAGAATAAAATTAGACCTTTAACTCATGCCTTATATAACAATCAAGTCAAATGGATTGAACACTTAAATTTAAGATTCCAAACTATAAAACTAGTAGAAGAAAATACGGAAGAAAATCCTACAACATTTGGGCAATGACTTTAAGAGGTGTCCCAAAAAGCACAGGTAACAAACACAAAAACAGACTAACTAGATTCAATCAAACTAAAAATTTCTGCAGAGTCTGAGAAACAATCAACAGAGTGAATAAACAGCCTATGGAATGGGAGAGAACATTTGTAAAGCATACATCTAAAATGATTATATTCAAAATATGTAAGGAATGCAATTTAATAGTGATATATATGTATTGCCATTAAAATGATGATATATATCCTTATATAAAATATCCTCACTTAAAACTGGGCAAAAGATCTGAATAGATATTTATGAGAAGAAACATATGACCAACAAGTATATGAAAAAAAAAAAACTCAGCATCATTAATCATCAGGGAAATGCAAATAAAACCACAATGAGATATCACATCATACCTGTTAGAATGGCTATCCTGAAGGAAACAAAAGATAACAAATGTAGGCAAAGGAACCCTTGAACACTTTTGATGAAAATACAATTTAGTACAGTCATTATCAAACACATTATGGTATTTTATTGAAAATTGAAAACATAAATTTTGGAGATAAATGCTCTATCTGAAGTGCGTGTGAAAAAGATTTTCTCCCACTCTGTAGGCTCTCTTTTCACATTATTGATTATATCCTTTGCTGAGAAAAAACTATTTAGTTTTAATCCATCCAATTTATTGATTCTTGCTTTGATTTCTTGTGCTTTGGGAATCTTGTTAAGGAAGTCCGATCCTAAGCGAACATGATGAAGATTCGGGCCTACTTTGTCTTCTCTTTGGTGCAGGGTCTCTGGTCTAATTCCTAAGTCCTTGAAACATTTTGAGTTGAGTTTTGTGCAGGGTGAGAGATAGAGATTTAATTTCATTTTACTGCATATGGATTTCCAGTTTTGCCAGCACCATTTGTTGAACAGGCTATCTTTTCTCCATTGTATGTTTTTTGCTCCTTTGTCTAGTATGAGATAACTGTATTTATGTGGGTTTGTCTCAAAGAACCCAATCAATAAATGGGCCAAGGACCTGGACAGACACTTTGCAGAAGAAGACATACAGGAATTAACAAACATATGAAAAAGTGTTTAACATCTCTAGTAATTAGAGAAATGCAAATTAAAACAACACTAAGATTTCATCTTACTCCAATTAGAATGACTATTATCAAGAACACAAACAATAATAGATGTTGGCGTGGATGTGGGGGAAAAGGCACATTTTACATTGCTGGTGGAGTTGCAAATTGGTGCAGTCACTCTAGAAAGCAGTGTGAAGAATCCTCAGAAAACTTGGAATGGACCCACTGTTTGACTCAGTTATCTCACTCCTCTGTTTACATCCAAAGGACTCAAAATTACCATACTACAGTAATGCAGCCACATCAATGTTTATAGCAGATCAATTCACAATAGCTAGATAGTGGAACCAACCTGATTCCCTTCAACAGATGAATGGATAAAGAAACTATGGTATATATACATGATGGAATATTATTCAGCCATAAAGAATATTATGGCAATTGCAGGTAAATGGATGGAGTTGGAGAATTTCATGCTAAGTGAAATAAGTCAATCCCAAAAAACCAAAGGCTGAATGATTTCCCTGATAAGTGGATGACAATATATAATGGGGGTGGAGGGTGTAGGGCAGTGAGAAGAATGTAGGTACTTTAGATTACATAGAGGGAAATGAGAGGGAGGTGGGTATGAAAAATGGTGGAATGAGACAGACATCATTACCCTATGTACATGTATGATTACACAAATGGTATGAATTTACATTTTGCACAACCTAGAAATGAAATGATGTACCCCATTTGTGTACAATGAATCAAAATGCAGTCTATAAAAAATTTTTAAAAAACCTGAAAACAGAACTGCCATTTGATCCAG
The DNA here is from genome assembly GCF_902686445.1 of Sciurus carolinensis. Lineage (NCBI taxonomy): Eukaryota > Metazoa > Chordata > Mammalia > Rodentia > Sciuridae > Sciurus > Sciurus carolinensis. The sequence goes on from NC_062223.1 coordinate 72,663,769, forward strand.
CAATCTCACTACTGGGTATGTGTTCAATTGAAATGAAATAGTATGTCAAAAAGGTACCTGCATTTCCATGTTTAATGCAGCACAATACAAAAATGCCAAGATGTGAAATCAGTCTAAGTGTCCATCAGAAGATGAATGCATAAACATGCATATATATGAATAAATGTATATATATAAATATATATACTTATGTATTATATATATAATATGGAATCCTATTCAGTCAATAAAAGGATGAAATACTATTACTATAACATGAAAGAAGCTAAAGGAAATCTTGCTAAGTGAAATGAGTGAAATGAGTCAAGTCCTGAAAGATAAATATCACATAATTTCCTCATTGTAGAATCTATAAAAGTTGACTTCATAGAATTAGAAAATAGAATTATGTTACCAGTGGTTAGGGTCCTTGGAAGAGGAGGTGGTTGGGAAGATGTTAGTAAAATGATGCAAGATTTAGTTAGGAGGAATAAATTCAAGAGATCTATGGTACAGTATGGTGAATATAGTTAATAACATATTGCATTCTTTAAAACTTCTGGGAGGGTGATTATAAAGTAAAATCATAACTATATGAGGTAAAAGTATTATTAATCAGCTAGATTTTTGTCATGCTGCAATACATTTACACTTCTAAACAGCATATTTTACATAATGAGTACATATAATTTTGCGAACCAACAATAAAATAATTTTTTTAAAAACAGAAAATCTTTTACTTGTTGGTAAAGTCATTAGTGAATCCAAAGATTATGAAAAATGATAGAATTAGAAAAATGGTGGGGAAAACCCTCTGATGGAGGCCATGAAAAAGAAGTTTTCTTGGACCTCCTGAATGTGAAGAAGGATGAGAAGTTCTCTTTCTTAGTTCTGGATCCCACTTTATGCATTTATGTATCTGTGAATTCATTTAATATTTATTTATTGAATATATGGCATGTACCAGGACAATACTTATGGGATAGATTTACTGGTGAAGGAGATGTGCATAATTCCTCCAAGGAGCTTAGTTCAGTCATCTCTCCTAGTGGACACACTCTCATACACAGACATACATAAATCATTCTAAATCACGTACCTTACATAAAAATCAACTCAAAATGAATCACGGACTTAAATGAACTATGAAAAAGAACTATGAAAAAGTCTTCGTGATCTAGGGCTAAGCAAAGAGTTCTTAGACTTGACACCAAAAACACCATCCAAAAACAGAAAAAAAAATAAGTTTTCAAAGATTAAGGAGTGAGTGTGGGAGGTAAAGAGAGAGAGAGGCAGAGAGAGTATCTATAAAAGGGCAATGTTCAGGATCTTTATGGTGATGAAAATGTTCTTTATCTTGATTGTATCAATGTCAACATCCTGGTTGTGAAATTGAACTACAGTTCTGTATATGGGATCTCTCTGTTTTATTCCTTGTGACTGCATGATTATTAAAAAATGATCAACCTAAAAAAAAAAAAACAGTAAACAGTACTTTCCTTTGTGACAAATATCCTATTGGGAAATGCAGAATGCCAGAGTGTCTGCTCGTAGGGATTTAGAAGTGGATTTATTAGTGAAAATATCCTTGAGAAAGCAACCTCAGAGCTGAGACTGCAACATGAACTGCAGTTAGTCAATGGCAGTGCATGCTACTGTGCCAATTTTAAATTCACATTCTCCTGGAGTGTTGGGATTGTGACTTAACATGTTGGTGATGGCTTCCTTTTTTTTTTTTTTCTTTTGTATAAATTGACATTTTTATTTTTGCTGTGGTTTTCCAGTTTTGTCAACAAAACACAAATATTATAGCATGTCTCTTACAATAAAATTTGTGATAGAATTGCTTCTGAACTTGAATTACAAAAATATTCTCCCTGATGTTCTATTGGGAGACTCTCCTCAATAATATTTCTTTTTAAATGGCTACATTTTGTCAGAAAGGCACTGTGATCTGGAAGGTGAAACTGTCTTATTTCCTTTCATTTCATCTCATTGATGTTCTTCCATTGGGGGGCTGGTTTTCCCCAGAAACAGATTAACCAAGTGTAGCTTTAAATATGACATTTTGTAGTGGTCTTGAACATTATATTTACATATAAAAGTATATATAAATATGCATATGTGTATATAAATTTAAAAGAACTATTATAAAAGAGAAGAGAAGGGAAGAGAGAGAGAGAGAAAGAGAGAGGTGATAACTTTCTTGGTCAAAGCTTTGACACATATAGGTGTTTGTGTGAGATTTCACAACTAAAGGCCCAAGAAGTAAACACTGACTTCAGCTTAATGTCAAACTTGAATTACAGGACTCAGTTGTCCACAGGAAAGGTAAAAAGCAGAGCTAAGAAGAGCCAAGGGCTTCCACTGTAAGAACACGGTCAGAAGGGTTCAACTTCAGAAAAAGCTGGGGGAAATCTGTCTTTCTGAACCAGGCTTGAGGAAGCGTACAGGAGTTCTCAGGCACCAATCTGACTCAGGGATCCCAAAGTTAGTGCTTAACCAGGATAGCAAGAGGTAGAAAAGGACCTTGGCCAGATAGAGAAAATGGAAGCACTCACCAGAGCATAGAACCGGGCTATTTTCTGAGGTCAATTAGTACAAATTACATTTCTCTAGTATCTGCCAAGATCTGCTATGAGTGTTTTGTTATTTATTGTTCCATTTTAGTATTTGTTTTCATTTAATTTCAGTGTTTGCATGTTAACTGATGATCCTTGATAAAGTCACCCTCTCTATAGCTTTTAATGCTACCAAAAATGCCAGAACTCAGATGTAAGAGGAGGCATTATAATTTAAATGAGGGACGGTCAGCCTTTTTAAGCCATCACTCAAGAAAGAAATTCACCCATGCTTGATGTAGGGCAGAGGGAAGTCCGTGTGAATGTGGTGTATTATCATAAGTCCTCAATGCTGATGAGAGGTCTATTACGGGTGCTCAGTGACACCTTTAGCCCCAGGATGTGGCATTGGCCTTCCTAAGGCCGAGGAGCCTGCTGATGGCATGGCGAATCTCCTTGGTCTTAATACTGTATATGATTGGGTTGAGCATTGGAGGCAAAAAGAGGTAGATATTGGCCATAAGAAGATGGATAGCAGGTGGGGCGTGTTTCCCAAAGCGGTGCACCAGGGACAGCCCCATCATGGGCACGAAGAATACGAGCACGGCACAGAGATGTGAAGTGCATGTCTGGAAGGCTCGGAGCCGCTCCTCTTGGGAGGCCAGCCCTGCCACTGTGTGCAGGATGAGTCCATAGGACAGTGCAATGAGCACCAGGTCCAGCATCACAGTGAACACCACCAGCATCAGCCCATACAGGTTGTTGAAGGTGGTGTCTACACAGGCCAGGTGGATGACTTCCTGGTGCAGGCAAAATGAGTGGGAGAGGACTAGAGGGCCACAGTAGGGAAAGAACTTCAGGAGGAGGACAATAGGGATGAGGGCCACAGGTCCCCGGAGGATCACAGACAAGCCTGCCCTGATCACTCGCTGGCCAGTGATAATGACTGAGTACCTCAGGGGGTAGCAGATAGCCACAAAGCGGTCAAAGGACATGATGAGGAGTACTGAGGACTCCATGAAGGAAAACGAGTGGATGCAGAACATCTGGATTTGGCAGGCTCCAAAGCAGATGCTGCGGTAGTTGAACCAAAAGATTCCCATAGTGGTGGGCAAGGTGGACACTGACAGTCCCAGGTCAGTGAGGGCCAGCAGGGATAATAGATAGTACATGGGTGTGTGCAGGCGAGGGCTGGTCTTGATAACTATCAGAATGAAACAATTGCCTGAGATGGCCATCAAGTACATACAGAAAAAGGGGATGAAGATCCAGTGTTTGATGGCTTCCAAACCAGGAAAGCCAGTGAGGTAGAACGTGGGGCTGAAGTGAGTCATGTTGGATGTGACCATGGCCTGAGGACTGAGAAGATCCTGGGCTGGCATTCCTCAAGGACTGAGCTGAAAACAAAAGGATATTTCTGGTTATTAATTCTTCAGCATTACTAGCATTCGCATCACCATAAGCAACATTGTGACCATAATTACCTTCGCTATCATACACTCCACTTTTATCAGTCTTACCACTGCTACTATATTATTGCATGCTTCTTTATTAATCTCATTAACATCACCCTTACCAGGTTTTCCTCTGAATTTCTTCCTTCTTTTTTACTTCTTACTGGAGATTGATCCCGGAGGTCTTCATCTACTGAGCTTCATCCACGACCTTTTTTTATTATTATTTAAATTATTTTTTTATTATTATTTAAATTTTGACACAGGGCTCACTAAGTTACTGAGGCTGGTCTTGAACTTGCAATCTTCAGGCTCAACCTTCTGAATCTCTGGTATTATAAATGTGCACCACCACTCCTGGTCATCCTCTGGATTTCTATTCCTCCCCAATCCTCTTTGCTGGCTCACCATCATTATTTATCCCTTAAATATAGTTGTTTCCATTCTTACAGCAATTCTCTGACCATACTCTTATTATTTTTCTTCAGGTAATATCATGCATTCCCAGAGTTTTATATGCCATTCATGTATTAATAGATATGTAATCTATAGCTCCAGAACTTCTCTTTTGATTTCCAAACTAATATATAGAGCAGCATGCTCTATACATCAAGATACAGCATCTGTATCTTGATGTTTCACATTTACCTGAAATGTATGTCAAAAATGTATCTTCTCTTCTTTAACATACTTATTGCTTATTTGTGTCTATTATTTCAGTGGTATAAATAAGAAAACAAAAAAATGTCTGTATTTTTTTGCAGTGCAGGAGATTAAACTCAGGGTCTTACACATGCTAAGTGAGTACTCTATCACTGAACTACATTTCCAGCTCCAAAATTTAGTTTTATGTTGGACTCCTTCCTCCATGTTGTACCTCTTTCCAATATCCTTTCAATCAATGAACAAAACTTGGGATTTCCATTTTTCAAAAACCTCAAATATTCATCGATGCTCTCCTAATTCAGATTGCTGTCATCTCTTCCTGGATTATTCCACCAAATTCTAATTTTGCATCCCTCTAAGTAATCTACTACACTGTAGCAAGAGAGATACTTACTTAACCAAATTTGACATGAAATATAAAAGGTTTACAATGGTATGCAAGGCCCAGCCCTGTCTTATTCTTATATTCTCTATTCTAATCTCTTCTGATTTTCTCCTTTATATTTCTTGTGTCAACTATACTTAACAATTGTTCCAACCATAGCTTCTCCTTCACTGAAATAGGAAGCTATGGTGATAGCTCCAATTTATTGAGGCCATGCATGATTCAGACATTGCATCAAACTTTACATAAGCATGCATAGTTCTCACAACTATGAATCACTATCTCTACAGAAAAGGAAACTACAGAAAAAGGAAAATAACCTTCATAAAGGCTCAGTCTGAGCTGATATCCCAGATGGGATTTGAGTCCATGTCTGCCTCATTCCAACCTGAAGTAATATAATGGTCTGTAATAGTCTATATTTAGCCCTTCCTGCTTTGGCATCTTTCCAAATCCATCTTTTTCCACTCCAGTCATCACAGCCATAAAATTATTTCTTTATTTTCCCATACATACTTTTGTTTCAATTCTTTATGTTTCTTTTTTTCTTGGCAAAAAAAAAAATCACCATTTTTGGAAGTAAATACTTCAATCACTTAAGACTTAGTACAAATTTCTTACTTCTTACAAATTTCTCTTGACTTTCGTGTATATTTAGTTACATTTTTCTCATTACTCATATAATACATATTATGCAGCACTCGTGAGGTATTCTGAATCACTGCTCTTTTGGGACACCCTCTTCCTGCATATTCTCCCTCTCCCTCATGTGTTTCACTGATCTACCTTCCTTCCTGAAGCCCCAGGACAGGGGTGGAAGCTCACCAACTCTGCTGATTTAAAAGCCGTGAAGCCTGGGCAGTCTGCACGGCAGGCAAGGAAGGTTTCAGGCCAGGGAGAGGCATCAGGCTGAGGCTCTCAGGGAAGTATTTATCCTCTTTCCTCATACAAGAGGAGCACCCGCCTCCAGCTAGGAGAACTGAGGACAAACAAGGAGTCCCCAGGGCTGGAACCCATGTGGGCAGGAGTCTGTTATCTCTGTCTCTCCTTCCACAGGTTCACCTGTGACTGAGCAGTTCTGAGTTTATAGGGTTGTGTTCACATCTGAAGCAGTAAAATTGTTATTGCCTCATTCCTTTTCTTTTTTTCTGCTTTAGGAAGAAGCCCATCCTTGGGAGCTGTGACTTCATTCAAAGCCTTTGTCCACTAGAGTGGATCCATCATTTTCTAGAGAGGCTGAATGTAGTATATGAAGAAGAGGATTATCCGTGTGGTGGCACACTGGTTTCTGAAAGCCCCTCTACCACAATCACGACTACCCCAAGCTCCTCTCAGTCCTGCGCACTTTTTTCTATTTCTTTCTTTTATTCTAAAATAAAGATCACATTTATTGTCACAAGTGATAATAAATGCCAGATAATTAATTTGCATTTTGTCTCTGCCAACCACTCTCTTTTAACATAGAGTTAGGCCAATTAAATCCTTTCCTATAGAAACCACCCAAAATGCATGTCCATGCCAGTGTCTCAGGCTTTCCTGAGGTTCTCTGTTCAACTCTGAATGCACGTTTCTTCCACAAGTCCCCCAACAAGGACTTTTTTTTTTAACACTTCTTGCCTTTAGTCTTCTGGTAGAAAATTTCACCACGTTCTTTTATAAATCAATTTCATTTCTTCCTCAGTCCATGTTACAGAACTTGAATCAGTGTGATCAGATCATGTACTTCCTTCTCTTCCCTTTCAAAACACACACAGACACTCTTAGAATCTGACATGAAGCCAGGAATTATATCCTTCAGCCAGGGACAGTTGGTCAGAGTTGTATGGAGGCAAACCCCAAAATAGGGTGTATAGACCCAAGTGGCAACAGAGACCCATTAAGTTCGTGACATGCCAGCATGATCAGAACACAACTAGATAGGAGATGCTGCCACCTGAGACCAAGTAAATATTCAAGGCTTATGGCCAAAGTTCAGAAGGCAGAGTCAGGGCATAGAACGAATGCAGAGAACAGGATGTCTTAACTAAATTGTAGTTCATGAAGAGAGTCCCAAGTTGGGTACACAAGGAGGGAGTTGAGTATCTTCATTTAGGCTTGCAAGTGAAGGAACCCCAAGCAGGGAAATTTCTACATTTATTGCAAACCTGATTTAGGTCTTTTTCAGAGGAAGACTACTCAGGGATAGCATACTAACAAAAATACTGTTATTATTACATTCAATAGCAAGTATTGCTATTGTTTAGAGCCTCTATCATATATGAGGTAGTGTAACAATTACCTAACGTGTAACACAAGAGATGGATATAGAAATTACATCAATATGGGTGGGTAGCAACTGGTCCCTGGGGAAGGCCAGGAAAGGTATCCAAGCTCAGTTATAAATCAGCTTTATAGAAAAGATTTTCAGGAAGAAAAACATAGTATAAACAAGAGAATAGAAGTAGAGATAATTTTATGTGTTTTGAGAACTATGAAATTTTCTAAAACTCAAATATAAAATTTAAGAAAAGTAATACTGTAGAATGAGTTGAGGTTGCATTGGCAAGACTTTGAAAGATTTGCTATGGAATGTCAAAGTCTGTATGCATTTTTTTTTTTTTTTTTTTTGATACCAGAGATTGAACTCAGGGGCACTCGTCTCACTGAGTTGCTTAGTGCCTCACTTTTGCTGAGACTGACTTTGACCTTGCAATTCTCCTGGCTCAGCCTCCAGAGCTGCTGGGATTACAGGTCTGTGTCATGTAAAGTTTAAATTCTTTAAACTTTCTTATTAATTTTTATTCATGTGAATCTAGTAAGTGCCTTCTGTGAGAAACTCTGAGCAGGGCTTTTCAGATACACAGATAAATATGGCATGGTCTTGCCTTTATGAAGCTCCCATTTAGTAAAGACCATAGATTATTAAATAGAATATATAAAACAATGTGACTGGCTCCAGCAAGGAAGGCAAGAGGTGGTTTCTGAAGATTGGGGAGGGTTAGCAGGTGATGGGGACAAGAAAAAAACAACCCTTGACCCGTCTTTGATGCCTTGGATAATTTTGGAATCTTGTGAATATGAAACAAAGTGAATGTGGTGTGTTTTGTTGGGGGATTTGGAGTATCAGTATGTTGTGAGTCATTCAGGCTGTAACTCTGAATCTATTAGAATTCGTTACTAAATGTTTTGGTGCAACTGTGCATGTAATAATGTTTGCAAACATGCCTGTATGTGGGAGAGAGAGAGCTAGAGAATGTGTGACAGAGATATGCTTTTCAGGAAACCAGTTACTTTTAAAAGTTCCTCTTTCCAGAACTGATACCTAGCCCACTGAGCCAGGGTTGGCAGGGTTTCAGGTTCCTCCAGGTCAATAGCGTGGTCAATGCACCTACTGTAGTTTTCCAATGTAACCATTAAGGGCAGCATCCAAGGATAAACAAATTGAAGCCAACACCAAGGTCCCCTCCCAGCAACATGGTCCATGTCATTTCCACCAGCTCCACCGATTGAAGAACTGTCAATTCATTTTTTTCTTTTCAAAATGATCTACCTCTCATGATACACAAAAAAAGACATGCCCAGACTTATAAATCCACACAAATTTCTGAAAATGATGGAGACAATATTTTTCACTGCTTTGTCAGATTTTTCAAAGCAACACTCTCATATGACAAAAATCTCCTGAGTGGCCATTTATCTTAGTGTTATTGACCATGCTTTTGATCCCCATTCTGGCCAATCACAGATAGACCTAAATGAAATCCTTACTAAGAATCCTCAATATCTCCAGACTCTGAGCCTCTTTTGGGGTCTCTCATAGAAAATGGCTACAACATCAACTAACTCTTCTCCTGATCCAAGGCCCAGGTCTATTAGAATAAGGCCCTGAAAATGAACTTCGTATTGTGGTGTGGGATTAATGTGTCTTCAGGATGATCAGTTCATGTTAGAGTTTATTTTGTCCTTTTCCCTGGATCTCTGCATTTATGCAAGCATAATGTTCTGTAATATTTCCAGAAAGTTGTCTCCAAATCTTCCTAGAGTAATCCTTTCAGAAAACTCTTTCCCTACATCTTACCTCTCTCCAATAATTCTGAAGAGGAAACAGTTTTTAACCATATTGTCTATCATTATACATGGTCTTTCAAGCTCAAAGCACCCAAGCACTGTCTCACCAAAGCAGGTCTGATATTGCCCAGTCATTTTTTCCCAGATCATTCCTTTGCATCTTAGAGAAGTCATATTAAGAAGGAGGCAATTCTCAAAGGCTTTGTCATTCAAGCAGCAGCCACAAGTCTGTTGTAAGCCCATTGTAGTTCACCATCTATATACCCTGTACTATGTGTGATAGGGAGAGAAAGAGTCTGTGGATGGAATCTGACACACAAACCACACTCTCCTCATGTGGCAGTCTGGATGATTCTCCTGAGATTGAGTAAACACCTCTTCAAAGTCTTTAATATTGAAGGTCTTGCTTTCAATCCCTATTTTACCTAACTTCGATGATCTTTCAGACTTCTTTGTAATAATTGAGTTTCAGCTCAGGAAAAACCATTTGCTTCAGAAACCTTTGCTAACATTCTCTGTTTTCTCATCTTTCTCTAAGTCTTCTCACTTCTTTTCTCTATCTTCTCATCCAAAACACATTTTCAAAAGGTCCATAATCAAGGGGGTAACATTGGTTTAACAGGCTCTCAGAATGAGTATAATATTCCCTCCAGAGGAAAAAAAAATCTATAAAACCTTAGCAAGACATGACTGTCCCATTCTTCCCATAAATGAATATTGATCATCAGGCCAGGCCTAGCGTCAGCAAGGTAGGCACCTGGAGAGCAGCCTTAAGAAAGCACTCATTCTCAAGTCATGCAAGGGCAAGACTGCCCATTGCAGGATCCTAAAAGCCAATGCCTCTTTAAACGTGCACTATAGGTACCTTATCTTGTCTTATGCTACTCCATGTCTTGAGTACCTGTTATATATTAAGCACTAAAGATGCACAGTGATTAATAAATGGTCTTAGGAGTTCAGGAACTCCTGGAAGAGACAGTGGTATGTAGTCAATTGCAACAGAATGATATAAATGCTTCTGTAGAAATAAGACATTTAACCAGATACAAGGACTTAGAAAAGACTTTTTTAGGGGAGTAACCAGGTAAATCAATATATGATAGAGCAGTGAACTAACCACAGAACGCAATGAGGGAGAATTTTCCAAGCATACAAGTAGCCTTTGAAATATTTTCCAATAATGAACTCATCTTCTTGGAAAGTGGCATGAAGAAACAGAACCTCACAGGGCTTTTAAAATGCAAAGTCAGGTCTCTTGGTCACATCTCAGCCATATTGTGTCCTCATTGAGCAAGTGATTTAATCTCTCCTGGCTTCACTCTTCCAGTAAAATATGCTTATGTTAATAAAGCATAAAGAGGTAGCTCTTCAGAGGATCAAGTGTGACTATGAAGTGGTAATCCTGAAAAAAATTAGAGCAATTATTTATGTATTGAATTAACACACACTATTCCATATACACTTTCTTAGGAAGCCTGAAAAAGAGGCAGAGCTGTGACCCTGTTCTTGTGCTTCCTCATTTACAGCAGTGAGGAAGCTTAAAGTGTCACTTTCCCTATCTATGCCATGCAGGTTTGTATGCTAACTAGCCAATAGAGTGGTTTTAACATTGAGTCTCTGCCAGGCTTCTGCACAGATGAGAAGGGGCTGGGCTTATCTACTGGTGACAATGGACTGAGCTGTCAGATGGCTCTAGTACTTTATCACACTATTGTCTAACACAGGCTTTGCATTGCCCCTCCTCCCACTCTTGAAGCTTAAATTTTGAGCTGATTCCAAAATTCCTTTAATACTAATTATTGGTTCCTTTTCTTTACCCATGGTCCTACTGCCACAGTCTCTTCAGCTGCTCTTTGTCAGTAGCTGCGCATTGACACTGATCCCTGGAACTAATCCCATGCTTATAACCATCACTGTAGCATGTGCCCCTGGGCTTCCATGTTTGAGAATGTGCCTGACATGTGATACAAGAAAATTGCCTTGTTAAAACTGGGGAACAAATGTCTTCATTCAAACTTGGGAACTTTAACAGATTATATATATATATATTTACTCAGAGACATGAAACTTTCAGGAGGCCAAGATTATTGACTTTTTCAAACAAAAGTTTTTAAGTACTTCCTACATGCCAGCCACTGTGACATTTTTAGGTTATGTCTATGAATAAACAGGAAGAAAGGACTCTTTTTAACAATAAAACCTTGAACCAGGATACGTGTCGTGTCTCTCTGCGGGCAGGGATTCGCGATAAAATGAACCCCATTGTTGTAGGTAACTGTAATGCACTAATAAAAAGATGAAAATAATAAAAAGAAAACATGCAACTAAACACATCTATTGCAAATTGTAGAAAATAATACAACTACACACAAATCTTAAAGGCAGACATAGGAGAAGACACATTAAACAAAAGAAAATATGAGAAAAAAATTGATCAGAAATGTTGATGTCAGAAAAAAAATAGATATTACCCATGAAGCAGTCAGAATAAAACTGGTCATTGCAGATTTCCAGTGAAGATTTTCTTCAAAATTAACATGATAACCAAAAAATCATTGTCAAGGCCAATGTCAACGAAATTTTCTCCTTTTTTCTCTAGGAGTCTTTTGACTTAAGGTGTTGCATTTAGGTCTTTAATTCAGTTTTATTGTTTTGCATGTGGATATGCAGTTTTCCTGACATCATTTCCTTAGTATGAAAGTGAATTCTTTCATAAAATCTCCCATTCCAATATTATGACTTGGGTGTTGGTAAAAATAGAAATAGATCTCAGTGGGCTGTAGACAGTAGTGAACTGGTCCCTGACCATGAAAAACAAGACTCCAGACTTCAAAAGAGAGACCTTGGATGAAATGTGGGAAAGAAGACACCATGACTCAATTCTCTGAGTCCTCCACACCATGTACAGCACTATGGGCATTGTACTCAGGGTCATCCCATGGCCTGTAGTTGCCAGTATGGCTAAGAAATGGTACTTGGGCTACTGGAGGTATGGTCATCTCTAATGAAACGCATGAGGATGCTATTGACAGGAAGTACAGAGATTCAGATTACAGATAATGAAATGGAAATCCCATTATGTGCATTATGTGTCAGACTCAGGAAGCCAGTTATCAGAAAAGGTGTAACCCTACTGTTGAGTTCCATGGTGGACATTTTATTTAGATGAGGCTTATCTTGAGATGGTATGAACAGATCTGCAGTCTTCAGAGATTCCTCCTTAATGTCTTTCACTTGCTTACCACGTGTGGATTTTCTTTGAACTGCAGTAAGATCAAAGAAAGTAATAGAGAATTTATTCTCAGGAGAAGCTTAGAGATTAGGAATTAAGATAATATGAACAACTACAAATTCAGTACCTATGTTAGGCAGGGAGGATAGAGTAATGACTGCAGAAAATAGACTTGGTCTACTGAATCTTAAAATTGAAATAAGTTTAGAAAATGAAAGGGATGACAGTGACAGAAACAAATATGATGAAGGATGTGTAAGAGGTTATGGGAGCATACAAATGCTTTACTGAAGAAGTAACTGGCAGTTTAGTGTAGATAAAGAAAGCTTCTGAGCATATGTAATATCTACAGATATATGTATACATGTGTGTGTGTCTCTGTGTGTGTGTCAAATCTTATCAACTTCCACTTTTAGAGAGCTCCTTAGTTGAAGCTTTAGCTCCTCCTACTTTTAACCACATGATCCTGGGCAAATTCCTTAGATACTCTCAGCCTATAAATTTCAACTGAAAACAAATGAGACTGGTTTCTTTGCCCTGTCTGTGGGGACTTGATGCAATATTATTTGGGAGAGGACTATGTTAGTGGTGAGTTACCGTGCCTGTATGAGGAGTTCTGTTACATTTATTAGGAAGGACCATTTTGACTCTGGTTGGTGAGAGCAGATATTAATCACTTACACTTAAACAGGCTGAATCATTCCAATGTGCTCACCACATTTGGAGAGATGGTTTGGGATAAAGGGTTCTAAGAAGGTCTGGAATGACGGTAACTGAAATACTTACCTAGGATCTAGTAAGAGGCTCTTGGTAATTGGGAAGGAGAGGGGACAGTGAAGAAAGGAGAGGATCATCTTAGTAAGTGCAGACCAGACCAATTGAAGCCCAAAGCATTGGGCCTCACAGGGGGACGGAGGTGAGAAAAACTTTGCCTTGGTAGAGTTTAGAAAAGGAGGATCAGGATGCAATAAAATTGAAGCAAAGAAAAACCTAAAGACCCCAAAACAACAACAACAACAACAACAGCAATAACAACACATACACATAAACATACACATACATGAAAAAGAAACATAGGAAAGAACTCTTCTGGTAGGGATGGGTCCACCTTGCCTATTTTCACGACTCAAGTCAATGATGTCCCACATGCCTTGCTTAGAAAATGGAGGGTTGCAGAGAGACAAGTCAGCTAGGGAGCCTAATTGCTTCTTATCATACAATAAGCATGGTCTCTGTGTTGCATAAACTCCATATCTTTTAATTCAATCCCCATAAAAAAAATCCTACTTTTTCTGCTTTCAATAAGTTAGACTGAAAATAATTAAAAGTTCTTTTTTTTTTTTATTATAAAATTGTAAACAAATGGGATACATGTTGTTTCTCTGTCTGTACATGGCGTAAAGGCATACCATTTGTGTAATCATAAATCTACATAGGGTAATGTTGTTTGATTCATTCTGCCATTTTTTCCCTTCCCCCCTCCCCTCCCACCCTTCCCCTCCATCTATACAGTCCTTCCTTCCTCCATTCCTGCCCCCCTCCCTAAACCCAACTCCAACCCCAACACTAACCCTTCCCACCCCCCATTATGTGTCATCATCCACTTATTAGCGATATCATTCTTCCTTTGGTTTTTTGAGATTGGCTTATCTCACTTAGCATGATATTCTCCAGTTTCATCCATTTGCCTGCAAATGCCATAATTTTATCGTTCTTTATGGCTGAGTAATATTCCATTGTATATATATACCACATTTTCTTTATCCATTCATCAATTGAAGGACATCTAGGTTGGTTCCACAATCTGGCTATTGTGAACTGAGCAGCTATGAACATTGATGTGGCTGTATCTCTGTAATATGCTGATTTTAAGTCCTTTGGGTATAGGCCAAGGAGTGGGATAGCTGGGTCAAATGGTGTTTCCATTCCAAGTTTTCTAAGGAATCTCCACACTGCTTTCCAGAGTGGCTGCACTAATTTGCAGTCCCACCAGCAATGTAAGAGTGTACCTTTCTCCTCACATCCTCGCCAACACCTGTTGTTGCTTGTATTCTTGATAATTGCCATTCTAATTGGGGTGAGATGGAATCTTAGGATGGTTTTGATTTGCATTTCTCTTATTACTAGAGATGTTGAACATTTTTCCATATGTTTGTTGATTGCTTGTATATCTTCTTCTGTGAAGTGTCTATTCATTTCCTTAGCCCATTTGTCAGTTGGATTATTTACATTCTTGGTGTAGAGTTTTTTGAGTTCTTTATAGATTCTGGAGATTAGCGCTCTATCTGAAGTATGATTGGCAAAGATTTTCTCCCACTCTGTAGGCTCTTTCTTTGCATTGCTGATAGTTTCCTTTGCTGAGAGAAAGCTTTTTAGTTTGAATCTATCCCAGTTATTAATTCTTGCTTTTATTTCTTGTGCTATGGGAGTCCTGTTGAGGAAGTCTGGTCCTAAGCCGACATGTTGAAGCTCTGGACCTACTTTTTCTTCTATAAGATGCAAGGTCTCTGGTCTGATTCCGAGATCCTTAATCCATTTTGAGTTTAGTTTCGTGCATGGTGAGAGATATGGGTTTAGTTTCATTCTGTTGCATATGGATTTCCAATTCTCCCAGCACCATTTGTTGAAGAGGCTATCTTTTCTCCATTGCATATTGTTGGAAACTTTGTCTAGTATGAGAAAATTGTATTTATTTGGGTTTGTGTCTGTGTCCTCTATTCTGTACCATTGATCCACCTTTCTATTTTGGTACCAATACCATGCCGTTTTTGTTACTATTGCTTTGTAGTAGAGTTGAAGATCTGGTATTGCAATACCCCCTGCTTCACTCTTTCTGCCAAGGATTGCTTTAGCTATTCTGGGTTTTTTATTCTTCCAGATGAATTTCATAATTGCTTGCTCTATTTCTGTAAGGTACATCATTGGGATTTTAATTGGAATTGCATTGAATCTGTATAGCACTTTTGGTAGTATGGCCATTTTGACAATATTAATTCTTCCTATCCAAGAACATGGGAGATCTTTCCATCTTCTAAGGTTTTCTTGAATTTCTTTCTTTAGTGTTCTGTAGTTCTCATTGTAGAGGTCTTTCACCTCTTTTGTGAGATTGATTCCCAAATACTTTATTTTTTTCGAAGCTATTGTGAATGGGGTAGTTTTCCTAATTTCTCTTTCTGAAGATTCATCGCTTATATATAAAAATGCCTTAGATTTATGTGCATTGATCTTATATCCCGCTACTTTACTGAATTCACTTATGAGATCTAAAAGTTTTCTGGTGGAATTTCCTGGTTCCTCTAAGTATACCATCACATCATCAGCAAATAGGGATAGTTTGAGTTCTTCTTTTCCTATTCGTATCCCTTTAATTTCTTTGGTCTGTCTAATTGCTCTGGCTAGAGTTTCAAGGACAATATTGAATAGAAGTGGTGAAAGAGGGCATCCCTGCCTCGTTCCAGTTTTTAGAGGGAATGCTTTCAGTTTTTCACCATTTAGAATGATATTAGCAATGGGTTTAGCGTAGATGGCCTTTACAATGTTAAGGAATGTTCCCACTATCCCTATTTTTTCTAGTGTTTTGAGCATGAAGGGGTGCTGTATTTTATCAAATGCTTTTTCTGCATCTATCGAAATAATCATGTGATTCTTGACTTTAAGTCTATTGATATGGTGAATGACATTTATTGATTTTCTGATGTTGAACCAACCTTGCATCCCTGGGATGAAACCCACTTGATCATGGTGCACTATCTTTTTAATATGTTTTTGTATGCGATTTGCTAAAATTTTGTTGAGAATTTTTGCGTCGATGTTCATTAAGGATATTGGTCTGAAATTTTCTTTCCTCGATGTGTCTCTGTCTGGTTTAGGTATCAGGGTAATATTGGCTTCATAGAATGAGTTTGGGAGAGTTCCCTCCTCTTCTATTTTCTGGAATACTTTGAGAAGTATTGGAATGAGTTCTTCTTTAAAAGTTTTGTAGAACTCGGCTGAGAACCCATCTGGTCCTGGACTTTTCTTTGTTGGTAGGCTTTTGATGACTTCTTCTATTTCATTACTTGAAATTGGTCTATTTAAATTGTGTATGTCCTCCTCGTTCAGTTTAGGCAATTCATATGTCTCTAGAAACCTGTTGATGTCTTCGAAATTTTCTATTTTGTTGGAGTATAGATTTTCAAAATAGCTTCTAATTATGTTTTGTATTTCAGTCGTGTCTGTTGTGATATTTCCTTGTTCATTCCGAATTTTAGTGATTTGGGTTTTCTCTCATCTTCTCTTTGTTAGTGTGGCTAAAGGTTTATCAATTTTGTTTATTTTTTCGAAGAACCAACTATTTATTTTGTCAATTTTTTGTATTGTTTCTTTCGTTTCAATTTCGTTGATTTCAGCTCTCAGTTTAACTATTTCCTGTCTTCTACTACTTTTGGTGTTGGTCTGTTCTTCTTTTTCTAGGGCTTTGAGTTGTAGTGTTAGGTCATTTATTTTTTGAGTTTTACTTCTTTTATTAAATGCGCTCCATGAAATAAATCTTCCTCTAAGTACCGCTTTCATAGTGTCCCAGAGATTTTGATATGTTGTTTCTTTGTTCTCGTTTACCTCTAAGAATTTTTTAATTTCCTTCCTAATATCTTCTGTTATCCATTCATCATATAGTAGCATATTGTTTAATCTCCAGGTGTTGGAGTAGTTTCTGTTTTTTACTCTTTCATTAATTTGTAACTTCAATCCATTATGATCTGATAGAATACAAGGTAGTGTCTCTATCTTCTTGTATTTGCTGACATTAGCTTTGTGGCATAATATATGGTCTATTTTAGAGAAGGATCCATGTGCTGCTGAGAAGAAAGTGTATTCGCTCTTGGTTGGATGGTATATTCTATAAATGTCTGTTAAGTCTAACTTATTGATTGTGTTATTGAGATCTATAGTTTCTTTGTTCAATTTTTGTTTGGAAGATCAGTCCAGTGGTGAAAGAGGCGTGTTAAAATCACCAAGTATTATTGTGTTATGGTCTATTTGGTTTCTAAAATTGAGAAGGATTTGTTTAACATACATGGATGAGCCACTGTTTGGGGCATAGATGTTTATGATTGTTATATCTTGCTGATTTATGCTTCCCTTAAGCAGTATGAAATATCCTTCTTTATCCCTTCTAACTAACATTGGCTTGAAGTCCACATTATCTGAAATGAGGATGGATACTCCAGCTTTTTTGCTGAGCCCATGTGCATGGTATGTTTTTCCCCATCCTTTCACCTTTAGTCTATGGGTATCTCTTTCTATGAGGTGAGTCTCTTGCAGGCAACATATTGTTGGATCTTTCTTTTTAATCCAATCTGCCAGTCTATGTCTTTTGATTGATGAATTCAGGCCATTAACATTCAGGGTTATTATTGAGATATGATTTGTATTCCCAGTCATTTGGTTCATATTTAAAATTTTTGACACATCTTGGTTCCTCCTTTATTTGACAGTTCCTTTAGGATAATTCCTCCCTTGGCTGATTTGCTTCTTTGTTTTTTATCTCTTCCTCATGAAATATTTTGCTGAGAATGTTCTGTAATGCTGGCTTTCTTTTTGTAAATTCTTTTAGCTTTTGTTTATCATGGAATGATCTTATTTCATCGTCAAATTTGAAGGTAAGTTTTGCTGGGTATAAGATTCTTGGTTGGCATCCATTTTCTTTCAGAGCTTGAAAAATGTTGTTCCAGGCCCTTCTAGCTTTTAGGGTCTGGATTGAAAAATCTGCTGATATCCGTATTGGCTTCCCCCTGAATGTAATTTGGTTCTTTTCTCTCACAGCCTTTAAAATTCTGTCTTTATTTTGTATGTTAGGTATTTTCATTATAATGTGCCTTGGTGTGGGTCTGTTGTAATTTTGTGTATTTGGAGTCCTATAAGCCTCTTGGACTTGATTTTCCATTTCATTCTTCAGATTTGGGAAATTTTCTGATATTATTTCATTGAATAGATTGTTCATTCCTTTGGTTTGTTTCTCTAAGCCTTCCTCAATCTCAATAATTCTCAAATTTGGCCTTTTCATGATATCCCATAGTTCTTGCAGATTCTGTTCATGATTTCTTACCATCTTCTCTGTTTGTTCAACTTTGTTTTCGAGGTTAAATATTTTTTCTTCAATATCTGACGTTCTGTCTTCCAGGTGTTCTATCCTATTGGTTATGCTTTCTATAGAGTTCTTAATTTGGTTTATTGTTTCCTTCATTTCAAGGATTTCTGTTTGTTTTTTTTTCAATATCTCTAACTCTTTATTGAAATGATCTTTTGCTTCCTGAATTTGCTCTGTTAACTGTCGATTGGTGCGATCGTTCAATGCCTGCATTTGCTCTTTCATCTCATCGTTTGCTTCCCTAATCATTTTAATTATGTATATTCTGAACTCCCTTTCTGTCATTTCTTCTGCCATGCTGTCGTTGGATTTTATTGATGTAACATCTAGATTTGTTTGGGGCATTTTCTTCCCTTGTTTTCTCATATTGTTCAGGGATCAGTGGGTCATTAAGATATTGCAGATTTCCTCTATCAACTTATAATGTCCCTGAAGATTGCTAGTATATCCCCTCTTATCCTTCAGTAGCCTGAGGTCTTGGAGGAGGTTGATAATGCAGAGCTCCACGAAGAAGCTGCCTCTCTAGGGGTGGTAACCCTCAGGTGGCGTATATTCCCTGCTAGTGGGCGGAGGTGCCTCCACTTGTTGACCAATGGTCATCCAATGGGCAACTAGACTGTGGGCTGAGGCAAGGCCTGTTTGTGCCTATGTCTCTGGCTTTACCGTCCCTGTGGGAAAACCTCTCCTGGCCGGGAAGAGTCACTTGGTGGGGACGTCTCGCTAGTCAGTTGCCCTCCTATAGGTTCCCCTCAATCTACAACTACCACCTAGGCTGGGCTGTCTTCTTCTGCAATGATCCCAGGGGCCCGGACCTACGTCCTGGGCCTGGGAGCCTCACCCTTCGCAGGCGAGTCTCCTTAGGCTGCCTCTCCCAGAGAATCTGCCCGCCGCCCTGGAAACTTCACTCCGCCCCTAGGCGTGTCTCTGTGCGGCTCTTCCAGCAAGAAGCCACCTAGCTCCTGGGACCCTGCTCTGCACCAATCGCCTGGCTATGCAGCCCCTCCCCTGAGCCACCACCTGGAGCCCCATACAATAGCTCCGAGACACAGAGACCCGCCACACACCTCCTCCTCCGGACAGCCGCCCGGTTTCCGACGCAGTCACTAGGAATCCAAACAACTCACTTCGGGTATCCTCCTCCCGCCAACCACCCGTAGCCCTAGGCAGTCACTCCAAGTCCAAGTGGCCCGCCCTTTTCCTCCTCCTCCTCCTTGGGGTAGCCCCCCAGGTGTTCAGGAACGGTGGCTCCGAGACCAGGTGACTCACCACGCTCCTCCTCCAGGCAGGCCACCGGTGTTCAGGAGCGGTTGCTTTTAGTCCAATGAGCTCACCACTCGCCTCCTCCTCTGGCAACTGCCTGTGGTTCTGATGCAGTCACTCCCAGGCTAAGCGTCCCACCGCTCTCCTCCTCCAGGCAGGCCACCAGTGTTCTGGAGCAGCTGCTCCGAGTTCAAACAGCTCGTCACGCAGCTCCTCCTTTGGCAACCGCCCGCAGCTCTGATGCAGTCACTCCCAGGTCAAGCAACACGCCGCGCTCCTCCTCCTCCTCCGGGCAACCTCCCGCACTCAGGAGCGCTCGCTCTGGGTTCAAACAGTTTACCACGCAGCTCCTCTTCTGGCAACCGCCTGTGGTTCTGATGCAGTCACTCCCAGACCAAGCGTCCCGCCGCGCTCCTCCTCTTCCTCCGGGCAGTCCCCCGGCGCTCAGGAGCGCCCACTCTGAGTTCAAACAGCTCACCACGCAGCTCCTCTTCTGGCAACCGCCTGTGGTTCTGATGCAGTCACTCCTAGACCCAAGTGACCCGCCGGGCCTCTCCTCCTCCTCCGGGCAACCCCCCGGTGTTCGGAAGCGGTCACTTGGGTCCAAACAGCTCGCCACGCAGCTCCTCCCCAGGCAGCCACCCGGAGCCCCAGCGGCTGCTCGAGTCCAAGCGCTATGCTGAGCCGCCTCCTCTACGATGATCCCAGTTGTCCGTGTTTACCGCTCCAGTGGGGGGAGGGGCGTCTCGCCGAGCAACTCCACTTCACAAATTCCCTGCGTTCCGGGGCTACCGCCCCATCCGGGACACCTCCCCAACGGGAGAGACTCACCCGGCGGCTTTGAGTTGGTCCCAAGTCTCTCACTATCTCCTCTTTTGAATCTTGCGTCCTGGAGCAACATGAAATGCAGCCGCCCTCTAGTCCGCCATCTTGGCCCCTCTAATTAAAAGTTCTTTACAGATCAAAACAAGTTCATGGCAGAGTTATTCTTTTCTTGTGCCATATTAGACAAGGAAGATTCCAGATCTTAACATCTTCTCAGTACTAACTGTGAGCAAAATCATCCTTAATATATGCCTTTTCTCTATTCACACTCCAAGACTGAGTATCTGTGCTGATTTCAATCCAAGTAGTGAGCAAGCACACTTTGTGAAGCTGGGTGGTGGTGGTAGTGGTGTGTGAGCATGTAAAGAAGTTAAGGGTAGGAGGAGCAATTACTTGACCACTAGGATCATGCACTCAATTCCATCACACGAAACAAAGATTTAGGATTATTAAAAAATGGTGGCTTAAATGGCCTCATGACTTGGAAGACTAAATTTATCTACTCAGGTGGAGTACATCCCTGGGGAACTCTTGAGATCTTGTATTGATGAAAATTATTTCCTCTAAGCATTATCTTCCAAAAAAGAAAATTGGGAGGTTTTAAGCAGACACTTAAAATTTCTTCCTTTAAATCATATTCATCTTCTTTTCTCAAACCAGGCTGAGCCAATATTCATTGTTATACAGGTCAAGAATTTATTACCTATAGAACTGATAATTAATCCATGACTTTGGAAAAGCACAAACATTATTCAGTCTTATTTAATCAAATTAATTATTAAATCAGATCTTTCTTTCTTTCTTTCTTTCTTTTTTTCTTTCTTTCTTTTTTTTTTTCTGTGCTGCGATCATCAAATTCAGGGCCTCACACATGCTAGGTAAGCACTCTACCACTAAGCCACAACCCCAGGCCCCTTTAAATGTTTTTTTATGAAGGAACACCATCCAGACATTTACTTAACAAACTTTATTAATTTGGAGGATGGGGGTACTGGGGATTGAACTCAGGGACACTTGACCACTGAGCCACATCTGCAGCCCTATTTTGTATTTTATTTAGAGACAGGGTCTCACTGAATTGCTTAGCACCTTACTGTTGCTGAAGCTGGCTTTGAAATTGTGATCCTTCTGTCTCAGCCTCTCAGCCACTGGGATTACAAGCATCTACCACCAGTTGTCTTGGACTCATTTTCCTTCTTCTTTCCAACCTTCATGTCTCCAATTCCTGCCTGTCTTTTACTTTCTTCTTATTTAACTCCAGTGACCTCATCTATGGTGTCTCATTAGGAAACTATAACTAACAATGTTATCAGTTCTTATAGATCATATCTGGTGATCTGATTTAATAATTAATTTGATTAAATAAGACTGAATAATGTTTGTGCTTTTCCAAAGTCATGGATTAATTATCAGTTCTATAGGTAATAAATTCTTGACCTGTATAACAATGAATATTGGCTCAGCCTGGTCTTTTGTTCAAGGGATGCAGCAGTGTTGTCATGTGGGTAGCATCACCTGCTAGTAAAACTTTTGTCCCTATTTGTCCCCTCAACACCAAGTCCATTATAATGTTCTCTTCTTGTGTGGGCTTGAGGTCCTCAATATGTGCAATGCCTACATCTCAACATGATCTACATGACAGATATCTTCCTTCATTTCCATGGATTTTCAACTTTATTTCTTCCAAAATATACCCCTTTAGTAGGGAAGGGGAAAGTGGATTTAGGTTTTTACCTTTTCTAAGCTTCTGAAAGAAGTTATTCAAAAACAAAGTTCTCAAGATTTTAGGGAGCCTTGTAGATACATTTCTACGCCCCATCATATCTTGATTGACATATTACTGCCTTTCTTTGTCTATAAGTTCCAGTAAACCAACTCTCTACTCCCCACTCTGCTATGCCTTGTTGCCTATGCTAAGCCTCCAGGCCAAGAACCACGGGAGTCACTTTCTGAACTGTTCTGCTGAACAGGTCATAGTTAGCATAGATATGACTATGGAAGGTCATGATTCAGACACCACCTCTTTAGGTCATGTTCACAAATGAGATGCAAAGAATATTTGTTTCAGAAACTCCTCCAATAAGGCCCATTTCTGCCTCCTCCCTCCTTGTTTGTCCATGCAGACTTGGGGATGTGAACTTTCAGAACATTATTCTCTAGTCTCCTCCTACATCCTGGCTTGAGGAATAGTCGGGTAACCAGGAATATAATTAATTTATGCATCACATGCTGAGTAGGAAACACAAGGTAGGGAAGAAGGCCTTTATGCCCTAGTTCTTTTGAGATTGTGTAGGACCCTGTGGATCTTCACCCCCAGTGAAGCCTATGTGAATATATGGCACAGAAAAAATTGCAACTGTGTATCAGGAGATTTCCCACCCTATCTCCTTGACCCTGTTCTTGAGATGTTCTGCTGGGGCTGTCATGGGCCCAGAATTTTGCTATTTCTGCATAGGACTTGGCTGTACAAGGAGAAACTGATAATCCCAGTCTTTTATATATCTAGGGCATTTTCTCTGCTCTCTCCACCTCACATTTTCAATATAAGGGAAGACAGAAGGAAAGGGAAGAAAATATCTGGGGGGATTAATTAAAAGTTTTTGTTTACAGACTTTAACAAATTTCTAGCCTAAAATACTTTGTATTAGTCTGCTACAGCAGACCTCAGAATCACTGAACCTATAGGGGAAATAAAGATTTATTTTGATGTGTCTGAGATCCCTTTGAATTCATTCCTAAAAAGATGGGAGAGAAAAAACTCTAATTTAAGGAACTGAGTTTCTATCTTTGAGGATATTATATGATACCATAATTTAGGTTCTCCTTATCTTGGGGGACATTATTAAGACACAATAAAGGAGAATTAACAGACACACAGAGAGATGTGACTCACTTCAAATTTCATCTATTAATCAAAATGGCATTTTATTAAAAATAATCTGTGTGGTAGTTTCTACAATAGAGCAGTGAGGAAGACGTAACCTAACCTTCTTCGAGAACACTTTAGAAGCAATAAAAGGAAAGACCACAAATTTCACACCATACAAATGGACATAGAGTCAAATTGAGGAAAATAAACAAAGTAAACAAAGGCCAGACAAAAGCAAAAACAGAACAATCTATTGGGCTGATCAGAAAAGAGATTTACCAGCTTGAAAACTACTATAAAGATATGATTTTATATTTATTTCCCTCAAGACACTCATAAATCCCAGAAGCTCTGGAAATTGATCCTTTTTAAGTCAAATAGTACATGTGACAGCCATAGATCCCTTTGAATATTGGCATAACAGAGCTCAGAGATGGGGAAACTCTACATGAAGAAAAGTGATTTGTCACTGGGTGGCCCCTGGTGTAATACTAGCATTCCATCCCTATAGTCTACTCACAAGAACATTTTTTGGTCCTATTTTAAGCTTGTCATTTGAGTCACAAGTACTGGCTCTTTAGGGAGTCATAAAACCACAAATGCCTCCTCATTCATGCCTAGACAGTGAACAGAATTTGAAAGATGTTTGGGGCCAGAAGAGACCCTTCTCTCCTCTAGTCACAAGCATCTGCTCCGTCTTCTCCCTTCCTCCCCACTCCACACATATGACAAGCTATTCTTCAACTCTGCTACATTAATTATACCAAGAACACCCACAGAGTCTTATCTATGATAGATTTCCAATCTGGACGTTTAGTAACACTTCACTACATGAGAATGCTTATCTCTGTTCAGTGGTATCTGGGGCAAACTCATCAAGATGATGGTTTTCTGCATTTAGAATTTTATCTCTGTTGTGAAATTATGGTTTTTGGTACTATTATCTGAAAATTATTTATTAAAATTATAACTGGATACAATTTTAATAAATATATTTTCCTAGGGTGACCACCCTAAACTGAGGATAGGGTAGGACTCATTTCTTAACTTGTTGCTATTTTCTAGAAATAGTAGCCAACCCCAATATGAGGAAGAAAGCTGGATACATGTACAAGGTTTAAAGAATTCTAGGTGTATAAGTGGCAATACCAGCAGACCACATGGAAAATGGTGGTCTTTGACATATATTTGATAACTACATGTGTGTGTGTAGGTATGTATCAGGTGCCATAGGCTCACTGCACAGTGTGAGTTTACCTGAGGAAAACAGTTAACTTGGAGTTGTACACTTCAGAAATGCTCTTATTACTGTACATATATTTTATCATATAAAAATAAAAAATGGCCAAGGTAGGATGACATAAGTAGCAGAGGGTCTGGTTGGTTTGCTGAAATACCATCACCTAGTTGCTCCTGTCTACTGTCAGTTCATACATGTTCCAAGAATTATTTCTCAGAGAGCAGTGAGTCATGCTTTAGAACAAGGTAGAGAGAACAGACGAAATATACCACTTTGAATCTGTCTGGTTTTAATGCTATAGATGACAGGGTTCATAAAAGGGGGGAAAAGGAAGTAGATGTAGCTCATTGTGATGTGGACCACACGGGGAGCATGTTTTCCAAATCTATGAATAAATGTCAGACCAACTACAGTGACGTAGAAGACCAGGATGCAACAGATATGGGAGACACATGTGTTGAGGGCCTTGGCCCGTTCATCTCTAGAAGCAATGCCCATTACAGTCTTGAGAATCAATATGTAGGAGAAAAAGATGATGAGAAAGTCCAAAAGTACCATTGCAAATACAACCACAACTGGGTAGAGACGATTAAAGGTGATGTCAGTGCAGGCTAGCTTGATGACATCCTGGTGTAGACAAAATGCATGCGAGAGAACGTGGGATCGACAATAGGGCAACCAGTGCAGGCGAATGATTATTGGCATAATTGATAGGCCAGCTCTGGCCAATACTCCCACCCCAATCTTCATTACTCTGGTGTCTGTAAGGATGGAAGCATATCTTAAGGGATTGCATATGGCAATGAAACGGTCATAGGCCATGGCGAGCAAGACACCTGACTCCACAATAGAAAGAGTATGGATAAAGTAGGCCTGAGAGAAGCAGGCCCCATGGCCAATCTCCCTGTGGTTTAACCACAGAACACCCAGCACTGTGGGCATTGTGGTCAATGTCACTCCAAGATCTGTAGCCGCCAGCATAGCTAAGAAATAGTACATGGGCTCATGAAGGTTATGGTCATCCCTGATGAGAAAGAGGAGGGTGCCATTACCAAGAAGGATGGAGATGTAGGTCACCAATAATGGGATAGAAATCAAGTGATGGGCCTTCTCCATGCCAGGGAAGCCAGTAAGCAGGAATGGAGTGGCAGTAGTGTTGAGCCACATTGCCAGTATTGCAAGGAGGAAAATATCCCTTTCAGGTAAAATAATAAAAATTAGTTATTTAGAAGTCATTTGCTGAGGATGCTACCTGTTTTTAAGATGTTTGTTGGTCCTGACTTCCAGCAACAGCAAGGATGGTAATTTAATCATCTCTTTTAGATTCCTAGGTATAGGAGAATAAGATATATAAATAACAACTCTATGTATTATTCAGAGCTTACTATATGCAAGGGCATTGCAGAATACACTGAAGATACAGTAATATGTACAGAATAGACCTTATTGATGTCCTTGTATGTTCTACTATCCAAAGAGACTGAAAGAAAAAAATCACTGTAAGTCAGTAGTGCTCTAATAGTGACAGAACTTACAGGGAGTTTGTCATGATGCTCCTCACCATGACTGGTGGAATTGAGGGCAGATATGAAGTTTTCCCAGAGTATGCGAGGCCTAGAAGATGAGTAGAAAGAAGATTTTAAGCAATGTTGGACACCCTATGGCAAAATAATATAAAGGACAAAATAAAAACCAATAAATAAACAAAATGAAATAGTTAATTTTAGGAATTGAGCTATGTGCAATGTGTTTGAAAAGAAAATTCAACCAATGAAGGTCTAAAGACTTTGGGAAGTTACAAAATGATATCGGTGATATACCTGTATGTTATCTCCAAAAGAAATATACCTCTAAGTTGTCTAGTATTGCAGTACCTTACTCATAAATGCATTGTTTTTAAAAATTCAAAATCATATAATATAGATATAAAAATGACCAATAAAATATTTCATGATAATTATTTGAAGGTGCTATTTGGTAAAAACACTGGATAAACTATTCTTGCATATCACTTATTTAGAGAAGCAAAAATAGAAATTGATTATTTAGGCAAGTTCAAGAAAAAGATTTTCTTTTGGTTTTATTTATTCTTTATTTCCTCATTTTGAATTATTGCATTATAGTTGTATATATTGATGGGATTTGATGTTACTTATTCATACATGCACACAATATAATAATATAATTTGACTAATATCACTCCCCAAAATTCCCCTTGCCTCTGTACTTCCCAACTCTAGGTCCTTTTCCTCTACTAATATCCCTCTGGGGAGATCCACCCTCACCTTTTTTTTCCTTTTTCCTCTCTAGCTTTCACATACAAGAGAAAACACACGACCCTTAGCCTTCTGAGTTTGACTTATTTCACTTAACATGATAGTTTCTAGTTTCATCCATTGACCTGCAAAAGCCAGTCTCATTTTTCTTTATAGCTGAATAAAACTCCATTGTGTATATATACCACATTTTATTTATACAATCACCTGTTGATGGACACCAGTCTGGTTCCAAAGTTTGGCTACTGTGAATTGTGCTGCCGTAAATCAGTATACATGTGTCACTGTAATAAGATGCCTTTAGTTAAAAAAAATATTTATTAAAAGCTACAGAGTCTCATGGGATTTAGTAAAATTGAGAAGACTCTGTGACTCATTGGAAATCTAAAGTATCATCTGGTTCAGGCAAACAACTTCTGGTTGTACTAGTCAGAGAAAACACAGTTCCTTTCTTTTGTTGTTGGTATGGACTGTGCAGCTCAGGTGCTATGGAAAGAATACCTTAGTGTGAATCGATGCATGATTTACCTGACCTCTCTTTGCCCACTGTGGGAAGGCTGTATCCAAGATGACTATGGTTTAATCTTCAGAAGAGTCCGGTTACTATTCCAGATTGCTGCCTTCTAGTAGTAGTGAATTTGAGAAGGTCACATGATCTTCAGATTTGGTGCCCTCATCTGTAAATGATACTGGTGGTTGCCACCTTACTCAGTCATGCTTTAGACACAAGGTCTGAAGAGAGAACAGAATTGTCAGTGGGGAAATTCTTCTGACTTTTGAGTTTTTGATATTGATACAGAGATTACAGTGGGTACACCTCAGAATTATTCATTCTGAGATCTGTCCAATGATAGAATTTTCTTAGGAAGCCTATGAAGCAGATATAAGATCATGATGGTTTTGACTGTAAGTGAAAGTGTTAAACTCCAGTTCATCTAGGCAAGCAGGTGTTGTCTTTGGGTGTCAGGAGAAAATGAAAGGGCAGTGGTGAGCGTGGGAACTTCCAACATAGCCAAAGGAATCTCGACCCTGTAGCATTTAGACTAAGGGAGGCTGGGGGACAAGCAACTCTGTTCTCAAGAATGAAAAAGCAGGAATTGTTAACCCCTGCCTGTGAGTGGAAGGCTCAGAGAATACTCAACTTGGGCAGAGTTAAGAAAGCTGGAGCAGCCAACATAAATGGTATGCATGTGAGGTGTATGGTGTGATGGTTTGATGTAAGTAAACACAATGCAGCGATGGTCATAATTAAGCTAATTAATATACCCATCACCTAGATGGTTATTTGTGTGTGTGTGTGTGTGTGTGTGTGTGTGTGTGTTAAAAACAGTTAATATCTCCTCTCACCAAATTCCAAGTGTGACTGAATAAAGCTGGGGGGAAAAGATAACATGAAATATTAATGAAATGACTGTGTTCTATTAATACTAAGTAGACATACAATAGATGAAGAAAAAGAGAAAAGAAAAAGGAGAGATGGGACAACAAAGTGAAGATAGTGCTGAGGAGCAAATGTAAGAGGTGAATAATTGCTGAGTTTTCATCTTGGGTCAAGACACTGCACACATTTCACTCTTTTGTTGAATCCTTACATAGTTTACCTCTGCCGTTTTATAGGTTCATGTTGGTTATGAATGAAGGTGATCCATTCATCTAGCATCCACCATGGGTTAGGAAGACATCAGCTGTGGGTGAAATCTTTGGAGTACAGTCTGGTTTGCTGCCTCTCTTCTGTTTTGTGATGGGTAACCGAGTATTTACTTTCTTTACTCGGAGTTGCCTCTGAGGTACACGAGGCTACCTGTGAGTTCTACAGGCGTTAAAAATCCAAGACCTTTAAATCAACCCTGCAGTCACTCACCTTTTCCCAGAGACTGTGCTTTCAAGTGGACTTGTTTTATAAATGAGAAGGTAACGTCCAAAGTCTCCAACTCTGGCATATCAACCGAGGGCCACATGCAGACACCCAGAGAGATCTTATTCAGATTTTTTTTCCTCATTGTCCTTATTTTTAATCTTTTCCCTAAAATTTTCCTGTCCAAGTCACTCTCTGCTTTATCAAAGGCACTTAATTTCTCCCTCCATTTTTTATCACTTATATTTTGTCTCTTATTCCTCCTTTCTGGATAAAATGTGATGCACACTTTTGTTTGTCTACATGACTTCCTATGGTTCTTATTTTCCATGCTTGATTATTGGCATGGTGTCTAGCACATAATTTGTGTTCTTTTTCTGAGTCATTGATTGGTTTGCCTACACACGTTAACTGATTCTCTGACCATCTTACATCCCTGACTTAAAGCAGTTTCTAAATCACTGAAGCACATGGATTGACCCGTGCACCCTGCCTGGTGGTTCATTCATTCTGAAGGTGGAGCTGTGAATCCCCAGGACCGGGAAGATCATGAGGGTCCTTATCAAGGTTATGAAAAGAAAAACTCTTCTGTTTTCAGTTCTGAAGGTCCTGAACGTCTCTTCCCCTGTGACTTTTTCCAGGTGTTAAAGATACACAGCTCTGTAAACACCATCCTTGATCTAGAGGCACATTTGGCCCAGGCTCCACCCAAGCTTAATTTTGACTTGCTATATTGATCTATGATCAAATAAAGACTTTCCTCCAGAAAGCGTTTGAACTGCTGAT
Source organism: Sciurus carolinensis (assembly GCF_902686445.1). Lineage (NCBI taxonomy): Eukaryota > Metazoa > Chordata > Mammalia > Rodentia > Sciuridae > Sciurus > Sciurus carolinensis. The sequence continues at coordinate 72,693,331 of NC_062223.1, forward strand.
GATTTCAGAGCTACACTTCCTCAAGAATCTGGAAGAGATTCTACGCTTGGGACTTAATCTGAATTGTAGGGAAGCAATTTCCATGGAGAAAACCACAGGGTTAAAATGGAGGTCAGAAATTGAAAAGGTCAGACAGGAAGAGAGGAAGAAATAGAAACACACAAGTCCACCCTCCATCCTCGTTTGCTTCCACATTCTTGTTTGCCTTGTGTGTTCCAGAATCTCTCTGAAGTCTTGTTTCACTCATCTGAAGAGATAAACCTTAAAGTAGTCAGGTTTCAGAGATGTCAGATTATTATCCATCTAACCTTCACATCATACCATTGCTTTTCTCTTGTTGAAACCCTGGCTACCTAGCCACCGTATTACTCTACCCTGGTGCCTGCAGCGAGATCTCAGTGAGAAATTCATTATATTCCTTCACTGACCTGAAACTTTGTTCTCTTCCATTCTTCAATGCCATTGTCAGGAATTTCAAATCTTTAGCTTTGTGAGGAATTTCCCTATAACACCATTTTTTCAGAATATGCACCAAAGCCTGGCTAGTGGGGATATTTATCTCAGACACTTGTCCCCAGGGGCCATTCCTCACTTTGGTCACTAATTGCCCCTTCTTCACTGCCCTCTTTCCCCTTCCCTGTCTGTCCCCCTCCTTCCATTATTTTTGCACCCTGAGCCTTAGAGATTTGGGGTTTTATGAGCAGTCCCCAAGATCTTTGTGTGCACCCCAACTTTGACTTGAGTCCAGTTAATAGGAAGGTGCTTATTTCTTTCAAGCTATGGAAGAAAAAGTAGACCAGTTAGGGATTTGCACTACAGTGGATTTCTTGGGGGGAGTGATTTCCCCAACTGTCTTTGAGAAATTCCAACCACTGTCCCTAAAATGAGGAATTTATAAGGAACTGGACAGACACTTTACAGAAGAAGACATACAGGTGATTAATAGATATATGAAAAAGTGTTCAACATCTCTAGTAACTAGATAAATGCAAATTAAAAGAACTCTAAGACTTGATCTCACTCCAATTAGGATGGCTATTATCAAGAACACAAACCATAATAGATGTTGGCATGGATATGGGGAAAAAGGCACATTTTACATTGTTGGTGGAGTTGCAAATTGGTGCAGTCACTCTGGAAAGCAGTGTGGAGAATCCTCAGAAAACTTGGAATGGACTCACTTTTGACCCAGTTATCCCACTCCTTGGTTTATACCCAAAGGACTTAGAATTACCATACTACAGTAACATAGCCACATCAATTGTTTATAGCAGCTTCATTCACAGTAGCTACATTGTGGAACCAAACTAGATGACTTTCAACAGATGAATGGATAAAGAAAGTGTGGTATACATACACAATGGAATATTATTCAGTCATAAAGAAGAATAAAATTATGGCATTTGCAGATAAATGGATGGAATTGGAGAACATCATGCTAAGTGAAATAAGCCAATCCCCAAAAAACAAAGGCTGAATGTTTTCCCTGATAAGTGGATGATGATATATAATGGGGGTTGGGGCTGTGGGGGGTGAGAGAAGAATGGAGGAACTTTAGATTACATAGAAGGAAATGAGAGGGGGGGTATGAAAAACGGTGGAATAAGATAGACATCGTTGCCCTATGTACATGTATGATTTACATGAATGGTATGAATCTACATCGTGTACAAACACAGAAGCTAAATGATGTGCCCCATTTGTGTACAATGAATCAAAATGCAGAGTGTAAAAAATGAATAATTAAAAAAATAAATAAAATAAAAGAATGTGTACCTGATGGGCATTTTAAACACACACACACACACACACACAAAGAATTAGAGGACAGCAGGGCATGAGTTTTACTGAAGTAAAAGAATTCCCTCCATCCTGCCTTCCCTACCCCCATCTTGATTGATGTGTGACTGCAGCCAATGTGAGCTCAGAGCCCTGTCCCGCATAATTCAAATCCAAGAAAGGGGAGCAATACTTTCTAGTCCTTGGTTTCCCCTTATGTTTTCTCTACATCCTCCATTCCCATGTGGTCTTCATGAAGACAGGGCAAGAATAGGAGTGATTTTTTTTTAATTAAATTTTTAAAAATTTTTACAGACTTCATTTTGATTCATTATACACAAATGGGGTACAACATTTCATTCCTATGGTTGTACACAATGTAGAATCACATCATTCATGTAATCATACATATACATAGGGTAATAATGTCTGTCTCATTCTACTATCTTTCTGTCCCCCACACCCTCCTACCCCATTTTCCTCTACAACACCCAAAGTTCCTTCATTCTTCTCTTCCCCCTGCCAACCCCTCATTATATATGGGCATCCACTTATCAGAGAAAACATTTGGCCTTTGGTTTTTGGGGTTTGGCCTATTTCACTAAGCATGATATTTTCCAACTTCATTCATTTACCAGCAAATGCCATAATTTTATTCTTCTTTATGGCTGAGTAATATTCCATGTGTATATGTACCACAGTTTCTTTATCCATTCCTCTGTTGAAAGACACCTAGGTTGTATCCATAGTTTGGTTATTGTGAGTTGAGCTACTATAAACATCGCTGTGGCAGCATCACTGTAGTATGCTGTTTTTAAGTCATTTGGGTATAGATGGAGGAGTAGTATAACCAGGTCAAAAGGTAGTTCCAGTCTAAGTTTTCTAAGGAATCTCCACACTGCTTTCCATAATGGTTGCACCAATTTTCAGTCCCACCAACAATGTATAAGAGTACCTTATTCGTCACATCCATGACAACATTTATGGTTCTTTGTGTTCTTTATAATTGCCATTCTGATGGAAGTGAAATGGAATGTCAGTGTAGTTTTATTTGTATTTCTCTAATTGTTAGAGAGGATGAACATTTTTTCATATATTTTTTTAACCACTCATATTTCTTCCTCTGTGAAGTATTTGTTCAGTTCCTTTGCCCATTTATTGATTGGGTTTATATTTCTGGTGTTAAGTTTTTTGAATTCTTTGTATATCCTGAAATTAATGCCTTATCTGAGGTGCTGGAGATAAAGATTTTCTCCCAATCTGTTGGATCTCTGTTCATATTTTTGTTTGTTTGTTTGTTTTTGGTTTTGTTTTGTACCAGGGATTGAACTCAGGGGCTTTTGGCCACTGAGCCACATCCCCAGTCCTATTTTGCATTTCATTAGAGATAGGATCTCAGGGAGTTGCTTAGTGCCTCTTCCCTGCTGAGGCTGGCTTTGAACTTGCAATCCTCATGCCTCAGCTTCCCGAGCAGCTGGGGTTACAGGCATGCATCACCATGCCCAACTCTGTTCACGTTCTTGATTGTTTCCTTTGCTGTGAAGAAGCTTTTTGGTTTGATACTATCCCATTTCTTGATTCTTGATTTTACTTCTTACGCTTTAGGAATCTTATTGAGGAAGTCAGTTCCTAAGCCGACATGTTGGAAAATTGCATCTACTTTTTCTTCTAGTAAGTGCAGAGTCTGTGATCTAATGCCTAGACCCTTGATTCACTTAGAGTTGAGTTTTGTGCAGGGTGAGAGATAGGGATTCATTTTCATTCTGTGAAATAAGTCAATCCCATAAAACCAAAGGCCAAATGTTCTCTCTGATTTGTGGAAGCTAACCCAAAACAATGGAGGTTGGGTAGGGGAATAGTAGAAATCCATTGGATTAGACAAAGGGAAATGAAGGGAAGGGGGGGGGATAGGAAAGATAGTAAAATTAGTTGGACATCACTTACCTAGCCTTGTATTTGAATACACAACCAGAGTAACTTCACATCATGTACAAATGAAAGAGTGGAATCCTAATAGAATAAATTATACTCCATGTATGTGCAATTTGCCAAAATATATTTTACTGTCATACATAAATAAAAAGAACAAATTAGAAAATGAAAAAACATACAATTCCCAGATAAAAAAATAACAATTCTATCAGAAGCCCATCACATGAGAAAAGTCATCATTAAATTTTTAAATTACTAATGGACAGAAGCAATCAAATTCAATCTATCACTTCAAAATTTACTTTAGGAAGTAATACTCTTTCAATAATTGATTTTCAGAATGCTTACATGTTATATGATAGAAGACTTGCAGGTTTTGATAAATATCATCAAAGATATAGCTGGGAAGAGATTATTTCTACATCTACAGTCACACTGAGTGCTTTGAATAGCTCATGTGCTATTTTATTGTCATTTTACTTGTCAAACATTGCAAAGATAGAAATAAAGTCTTTGTTTCTTTCTTTTAAGTGAAATGTTTACATTAACCTCAAGGTAACTTCAGATAATCTCTTTATTTTGATCTTATTCCAAATCTTCAGACTTCATGCCTTATTTGCAAACAATAATAATATTAATAATTGTGCTAAATTATTATTTAATAATAAAAATATTACCATTGTTATAAAAAGGAGCTAGACACCAATTGATTCCAGCAAGAACAGTCCAGGTATTTGATTTACATTAACATTACTTTTATCATAACGAACAGAGCAACAAATGAAGTATTTTTTAAATTCAAATTTTTTAAAATGTTTTACACACTGCATTTTGATTCATTGTACAAAAATGGAGTACATCATTTCATTTCTATGGTTGTGCATGATATAGATTCATATCATTCGTGTAATCATATATGTACATAGGGTAATGATGTCTGTCTCATTTCACCATTTTTCATACTCCCCTCTCATTTCCCTCTACGTAATCTAAAGTTCCTCCATTCTTCTCTCACCACCCAACCCACACCCCCATTATATATCATCATCCACTTATCAGGGAAAACATTTGGCCTTTGTTTTTTTGGGATTGACTTATTTCACTTAGCATGATGTTCTCCAATCCCATCCATTTATCTGCAAATGCCATAATTTTATTCTTCTTTATAATACTGAATAATATTCCATTGTGTAAATTTATAAAGCACTTACAAAACTTTACACCAAAAATACAAAGAACTCAATCAATAAATGGGCCAAGGAACTGGACACTTTATAGAAGAAGACATACAGGTGATTAATAGATATATGAAAAAGTGTTCAACATCTCTAGTAATTAGAGAAATGCAAATTAAAACAACTCTAAGATTTAATCTCACTCCAATTAGAATAGCTATTATCAAGAAAACAAACCATAATAGATGTTGGCATGGATGTGGGGAAAAAGGCACACTCATACATTGTTGGTGGAGTTGCAAATTGGTGCAGTCACTCTGGAAAGCAGTGTGGAGAATCCTCAGAAAACTTGGAATGGACTCACTTTTGACCCAGTTATCCCACTCCTCAGTTTATATCCAAAGGACTTAAAATTATCATACTACAGTAATGCAGCCACATCAATGTTCATAACAGCTCAATTCACAATAGCTAGATTATGGAACCAACCTAGATGCCCTCAACAGATGAATGAAGTATTTTTTTAAGAACAGAAAAAATTGTTCTTATTATATAGGTTAATTTCCCTGTGAAATCAGTAACAAGCAGGGTGGTTTCTGTAAGAGGTAAAGAGGAATCCAAAAATATTATCTCCTGGACTAAAGTAACGGGGTATGTTTTGTTGAAGCACTGCATTATATGTGTTTGCTGCATCTCTAAGGAATGAGAAAAATCCTGGCAAGATGGACTCAATAAGGACATGGTGCTGCCTGCAGATCTTGAGATCATACTGTGCACTAGGGAAGGCTGCCCAGGTATTCACCATATGGAGATCCTGAGATAAATGGCTCTGAGATAAATCAAGAAGAAAATATGATGGACTTTAAAACACTGAGGTCAAGAAGTTGTGCAAGTTGCTCCTGAGAGCAATTGGGGAGTATTTACCCATGGAAGTGTATGAGGAGGATAAATAGCCTCCCCTGGGTGACGTGAGCATCTGCGGGGATAATGAAGTCAAGCTCTGATTCCTCATGTGTAAAGCTGCTACCTGTGGCTCCATTATTCTCATACCTTATTTGGAAGACGTCAGGTAAGAGCTTGGGGAGATTAATTTAGTGTTCTATCTCCTCAGAGGAGGGATTAAATAGAATATTTTTCAGATCCCAGCTGACTACAAAAGGGAGGCATCTGGGGAGGTTCTTTCTTCTTTAATAACCTGAGGGACTGAGTCTCTTAGCAGACATAAGGAACCACATGATCTGAGTGTTCAGGCAGGAAACAATAACCTGCTCCTCACCACATTACCAAGCTATGGTATATGTGAGCATGAGAAGGTATTCAGCATTTGCAGAAGGAGGGTACTAAGGAACTCCTCTAAAAACTGTCAAGAGAGTCAGTGAGAAAGGAAGGATCTCCACAGCCCACAGCTTTGGGTGTCTGCACAGACCTCAGGCTGAAGTTGATAGCACTTGGGAACAGAGTTGGGCTTGAGAATGTAAGACGTTTCATGCCCATGGATAGAAATATGTTTGATCCTCTCATGTCTCCTCACCTCTCTAAGAGAGGAACAGAGACGTACCATTTGTTCCACCAGACTTGCTTTCAAATACTGCACATAAAGATTACAGTTGTAAATGGTAGAAGCGAATCTTATTTTTCCACGTGTTGAATTATGGACTTTCTTTCTTGGTTCCATTCTCACCTGTGGGTCTTTTTCTTCCCTATGATCTTTCCTCCTCTTTTGTTTGTTTTCTTATGGTCTTTTTTTTTCAGAAACCAAGAGCAATTTCTAGCAGAGGTAATGTGCCTTTTCCATAGCATGAAGTAGGGTGATGCTATAGATCCCTATTATAACTACATTACGATGTATATCTGCATAGAATTCTTAGGAATTCAAAAGGCAAGACTTTGAGTAGAAGGATATCGGCAAACACAATAAACCCCTCCCACTTAGAATAACTTTTCCTGTAGTGTCTAATTACTTGCACTACATATTTTATAAGAGAGAATTCCTCACATGGCTGGAGACTGGCTTAAAGAATATCATTGTTAAAGGGTCAGAGAAGTAAGCAGGAGAAGACAGCAAAGTTGTGTTCTGAACTCAGAGTAAGAAGAGGAGTTATGTGAAACTACCCTGCATCCAGGACCTAAAGAATATACATCACTCATTGTATTTTCAATAAGTACTAAATTCTTATTTTTATTTCTCTCTCCTGAGGACAAAGAAGTGATTCTGTCAATTTTCTATTTCTTAGCATCAAGTCAAAGGGGCTGAACCATCGCTTCATGCAAAGTTGTCTATACTTCTTGACTGCTGGAAATTATTGCAGTGGGATCTCACTTGTATAGGTATAAGGTAAGAGGATGGTTTTCTCTGGGGGCATCTTAAGTGTGGTGGTGCAACACTGAAAAAATATCTACAAGGGAGCATATTTGAATGAGTCTATCTTGTTTGAAATAAAAACAGCTTGAAGAAATTGTTCTGGTATATAAAAAGAAAAAAATAGGACATGGAATTTCTCTAATTCAGCTATAATTACTAATGACTCATGATATTCTCACAAGTCAATAGGTATCTCCCTCAGACTTTCCCTTCTGAGTAAAAGATTTTACTGTTCTCTTGTCTGTTCAAATCAAAGATCAATTTCATTTTATTTTTTCCTCACTTTCATTTTCAATATGTTGTTGAGTCTTGACAAAACATAAAAAATGTATCTTTATCTGTTTAAGTATTATAATAATTTCCACTGCTTCTCTCCTGGTCAGAATAACCACAATACTCTTTACCTGGATTATTTCAATATGTTTCTAACTAATGCTTTTCTCCTCCTCCACTTCCTCCTCCTCCTCCCTTGGTTATTCTTTTTTTTAATTTAATTATTTTTTTGTATTTTTTACAGACTGCATTTTGAGTCATTGTACACAAATGGGGTACAGCATTTCATTTCTATGGTTGTACATGATATAGATTCATACCATTTGTGTAATCATGCATGTACATAGGGTAAAAACAACCAATGAATCATTTTAAATGGCAATCAAAATATGTCAGAATATGTCACTGCGCTCTCTTCCATTGTGATTTTTAAAGATCTCCAATGCCTCTTCATCACATTTCTAGTAAAACAAAATTCTGTTGTGATCCATAAGGCTCTTTGAGACCTGATCACTGCTGGGTCCTATGGTATTACCTGCTGTCTCTCCACTGTTTACTTATCAAACCCTGGTCATGCTGATTTTCTCCTCTTAATGCAAAGGTCTTCCTCCAAGTATTATCATGGTCAACTTTTCTTTCTTTTTCAGGTCTCAGTTCAAATGTCACATCCTCATAGGTGCAGCCCAAACCACTCAAGCTGCTATAGTAAGCTGTGTACCAATCAGTTTACACTAAAGAGTAATATCTATTTTCATATTATACATACATTTATGTAAAATTGTCTTATTTATTTTTCAACTTAATTTTTGCCTTTTAAGATCATATTAGCATTTAAGTCCTGAGCTTTCACTACAGGAAATGGGAGTTCCTTCCAAATCTGAAATTATACTACTGTGATTCTATACTTCAAGGCTGTATAGCAGGAACCATGAAGGAAGTAAGTAAGGTTTTGGAAAATACACAGAGACAGAGATATAAATGGCTACTCAAGGGAATAGTAGACACTGCTGGTTCCCTACCCACTTCTTCCAGAGCCCCTAACCCTAGCTGCCTTGAATAGTGGTGGATAAGCCTCTACCATTCTCTGGAGCCTTATCCCCAGCTAACAGAGTCAGTGGGGGACTTGCCTAATAGGTTATCCCAACCCTGGGACAACCCACATAAAAATACATTATATTTGGCAAATATAATGGTATTTCCAGCAATAGGTTATATTTAAAGGGAGGAGAGCTGAATAGGTGCCAGTGAGAGGAAAATCCAGCTAATGATAAGATGAGGCAGAGGAGTCTAACATTAGGGAAATTATTTCAGGACTCACTACCCCTACTTCATTTTGAGTCCGAAATGTTGCTGTCCTAAAGGCAGTCACCCATAAATTAGTACTTAGTACAGAGAGGACATAAAAACATCATTCTGAATTGAGCCATTTCCAGAAACTGACTTCTAATCATGACTTCCCCAATTCTACTGATTTTTGGAAATACTTGCAAGCAGAACTGAGTTCAGGGAGAACTAAACTGAAATTGTAATGTCAAAAGTAAAAATGAGACCTTCATGGTTGACCATATTGCACCAGTACTCATTTAAAAATTTCATAATTGTGCTAGTTCACAGAATAAATTTAGAATACATGATGTAAGAGAGGTTCTCACATCCTTATTTCTCTCCCAGAATACGAGTATTATACTTTTTACTCAGTACAAATTTTTTAAAAAATTAGGAGTAGAAAGACTTCCTTGGTCAGTCTGTCTTCATCTTACTATTGGACACTTAAACAGTTATTTTCTTGTATTGTTTCAGAAGCAGGAACTATGGCTGCTGGATAACAAGAGGAGACAGATAGAAAAGCTTACCTATCAGCAATTACACTTGTTCATGAGAAAATGTAACTTCAAGAATGCTTGTGCCAAATATTACAATAGCCAGTCTCATTTGAAACCACAGCATAGACTTCATTTCAATACATGTGTCAAGAAAGACTTGGAGTTTCTAATGTGCACCTTAAGTATGGACTCCAGGAATACTTTTAGACTAAAGGTGGTGTCATTAGCTTGTCTCCATTTCTCTCAAAAAGGGCTCATGACTTTTTTTAGAATTCAATAACAGTGGCATTCAATTTCAAAACTAAAGTAAGAAAACTCTTCTAACTAAAGCTATGTCTTTATTATGATTGTGAAATATAACATCAAATTTAAATGCAGCAAAAATACCCTGAAACCAAATAGTAGTTTAGGTAAACACAATTATTATTCATTTGTATAAATTTGTCAGTTTTTTTGTAACCATTGTGGCTTCAAACATATTTCAGCATAGATATAACAGTAGGGCATATTGCTACAAAAACATGCTTTTAATTGAGAAAAATTTCAAACATTGACTAATATAATATGTAGTTTTGGAAAAAATCATCTTTCCTTATCCCTGGTACACCCTATAAAACTCTACTATTCTATAAGAAAACTGTATGCATATACCAATTAGTTATTCCTAAGTATGAATATTGTGATTGAGACTGCTGGGTTTGGTGGTTCATAGTTTTCATGAATCTTTTTCCGCTTGTGAGCATAATATGTGGCCCAATATTAGTGCTGCCCCCTTTCTGTTGACCGGCTTTGCAGGTCTGGAGGCAGCGTATCACTGGATCTCCATTCTCTTCTTCGCCATCTATGTCTCTGTGTTTCTGGGCAATGGCACACTTCTCTACCTCATCAAGGATGACTGCCATCTCCAGGAACCCATGTACTACTTCCTTGCCATGCTGGCGGGCACGGATCTCACAGTGACAGTGACGACAATGCCCACTGTAATGGGTGTCTTGTGGGTGAACCACAGGGAGATAAGCCACAGGGCCTGCTTCTCACAGGCCTATGTCATTCACTCCCTTTCCATTGTAGAATCAGGTATCTTGCTTGCCATGGCCTATGACCGTTTTATTGCCATCCGCTCTCCTCTGAGGTACCACTCCATACTTACCAATTCCAGGGTGATGAAAATAGGTCTGGGGGTACTGCTGAGAGGCTTTGTGTCCATTGTGCCTCCAATTCTGCCACTTTATTGGTTCCCATATTGCCGCTCCCATGTTCTTTCCCATGCCTTTTGCCTCCACCAAGATGTCATGAAACTTGCTTGTGCTGATATTACATTTAATCGCTTATACCCCGTTGTTCTGGTGGCTCTGACTTTCTTCCTAGATGCTCTGATCATTCTCTTTTCTTACATCCTGATTCTCAAGACAGTGATGGGCATTGCCTCTCGAGAAGAGCGAGCTAAGGCCCTCAACACTTGTGTGTCCCATATAAGTTGTGTCCTTGTATTTTACATCACTGTGATTGGCCTGACCTTCATCCACAGGTTTGGGAAATATGCCCCACATGTGGTCCACATTACCATGAGCTACGTCTACTTTCTCTTTCCTCCATTCATGAACCCAATTATATATAGCATCAAGACCAAGCAGATTCAGAGGAGCATTGTTCTCCTATTTTCTGGATGTAATTGGACTTGAAACATTACTTCAAAATTTTGAGATCTTTTGGGTTTCTATGACTTGTGTATAACCAGAAGAGACCTCAGTTTTGTGCAAAATCTCCCTTTTATCAGAGTTGGAGAGACCAGAATTTTTACATAAATCTCCAAGCTAATTTAAGCAATGAATATATCTATCCATTGATTGACCACTAGATTGATCTGTATATCTATCTATCTATGTACCTACCTACCTATCTATCTATCATCTACCTATGATTGAAAAAAGAGTAGGAAAATGAAATGTCACTGAATTTGGAGATACAGGATATGGATAAATACCATAATGAGCAGGGAAGACAGGGCAGTTCAGAACCTGCATCTATAGGATGTGAAAATAAAATGTCAAAAGAGGTCAAGATATGTGACCAGTCTGGGTCAACCGCAGCCTACAGAAAGAAAAATAAGCAAATGCAGATAAATTTGGTGGCCATATAAAAATGAATTAGAGCATGTGAATTAAAGACCATGGAATCTGTGTAGCCAAATTATTTTATTTCAAGATATGGTTTTCTTTTCAGATGAATCAAATGCCATTTATAAAGTTTTACAGTAGAGTTTCCATGAATTCATTAATTGTCATTAGTTTATTTCATGAGTTGATTTATTTCTCTTTATACTGTTTTTTCTAAATTCTGAATAAAATACTTTTGATATGTCTAGCAGATTAAATGCTAATATTGCATTTTTTGAATATTAATTTCACTTTTGTATTTTTAATTCTTAATTGACATAAAATTGTATATATTTATGGGGTACAGAGTAAATTTTTAAAATATGTATATGGTCTATAATGATAAAATCAAAGTAAATAGTATATCCATTGTCTTAAACATTTATCATTCGTTTGTGTTGGGATAATTCAAGATCTTTTCTTCTAGTTATTTTGAAATGTACAATAAATTGCTGTTTACTATAGTCACCAAATTGTGCTAGTGCTTCAATGAATATTAGTGTGGAAGTCCCTGCTTTCTTTTTTTGGTGGGGCAGGGGGTATACCCCTGGGAACAGAATTGATTGGTCATATGGTAATTTTATGCTCAACTTTGTGAGATACTTCTATATAGTTTTCTCCAGTTGCTGCACTATTTTACATTCCTGCTAGCAATGTTAGCAAATTATCCACATTCTCAACAACGTATGTTATTTTCTATTACTTTTGATTATAGTTACCTTAGTAGGTATGAAGTGGTCTCCCAATGTGATTTTAATTTATTTTTCTTTAATGATTAATGATTTTAAACACCTTTTCATTGCTTGTTCATTGGCCATTTTTATATCTTCCTTGGATAAATGTGCACTGAAATTTTTAAACCAGTGTGTGCAGATGTTCTTTTAAATTGTTCTGATTTTGGAAACTCCTTGAATCCCTAATTTGCACTTCATGTTTTTGTCATAAAGTCCTAAATCCCTCACAAAGTGTTTCTTAAAATGTTCATTAAATTATTGATGCTTCTCTTCTATATGCTCAGATTCTACTTAAATACATCTCCCCCAATTTTTCTACTGTGAATAATCTAATCTGCTTCCCAAGAGAACCCCTTGAAGTAAACATGCTTCCTGGAGGAAGGACATTTTAAATTCAGATCATTTAAATGTATATGAATATATGTATATATGTATGTATACACACATGCACATACTTCTATACATGCATACATATATGTGTATATGTATAGGTATGTGTGTATATATTATATATGTTTATATATGTATATGTAGTATTATGTGCATATATGTATGTATGTGTGTGTGTGTATATATATATATATATATATATTACTTGACTGGAAATGGTGTGGACAGGGCAACATATAGAAAGGAAGATCTGATTATTTCAGTACTAAAAGTTAAGGCATCTATATTTTATAATAGGTACATATTCAGGGAGAAAAATATATGCCCAGGATTCGTTTACAATAATTATTTGTTGTAGTCTTCTTTATGAAAAGCTCTATATTAGGAAGACAGAAAATACGTAGAGAAATGCAAACTAATCTATGTAATGTTTAAAAGACAGATTCTTGGAGAATTTCCTGTGTGACAATGTACTAAATTTTTCTCAGATTGTTTTAATTGTGAAACTGGATGATCTTGCACAAATTTCTTAAGGAAATAATGTGTCCCATGGTAAATGTTTATGTTATTTATGCTGAGATAAACCAAAATTCTAATATCCAGTTGTCCTCCAATGGCACTCTCCTTTTCTTAATTTGTCCAGGAAGTCCCTGGTGTTCATAAACATGTTGCTAGAAAAATCCATTCCAGATCAATTCCATTTTCTCATTCTGACCTTGGTGCAGAGGTTCTTATGCCTGAGGAAAGACTGACTTTGCAAGTCCTGTTTGAAGAATAGAAGCTGTAGGATACCCTTGGCTCCTGTGGAGGCCATGAGATACTAAAATATCTGAATTTTAGGGATAGATTGCCTCATTTACAGTTTTTCTTTAGGTGAAAGGAACTTGAGCTAAGCTAAGCCCCTTCAAGTTAAAATTTTTGGGTCACTCAAAACTGCTATAACTCCTTCTTTCAGCATAGTCTCCAGATGGCAGTTTTCTCTATTATCCTCCATACACTCAAACCTCTCCTTTCAGTCTGCGCCTGGACCATTAGTCTAATTCCCCAGACTACAACACATGAGGCTCTCCTCAGTGATCTCAACATGAATTGTTGTCTTCTCCTATATTGTGATATTGTCAATAAATGCAGAGAAGAAAATAAATATTTGGTATAGTATCTTCTAGGTAGAGTCGTTTATCCTTTCTAGGAGTTAGTTAGTCTTGGTAGAACAAAGGGATAGATAGATATGGTATATTTAGTCATCAGCACACCGTTTTCAAAGGATGGAGAATATAATTTCTATAATAGGTGCCTGAAAATTCTTGCCTTAAGACTAACAATTGACTAAAGCACTCAGAAGGAAAAAGACATGCAAATCTCTGTTCTTGAACCTGTCATATTAGACATTTTTCTTTATATGGTGAGTGATAAAAATGGAGAAGTAGAAATGATAAGTGATAGAGAAAAGGAGATAGCATGGTTTCACATGCTAAAACAAGGGGACAAATCTGAAACTATTAATTCTATTACCAATAAATGTAAAGGTTTACAATTTGGTCACAAAGTCAATTGTTTTATTACATGATTAAGTATTCATTCACTTAACTAATATTTATTGAGCATCAACTATGTGTCAAACTCTGTGCTAAGCACTGAACAACTTTCATAAGTTTTATTTACTGTGAGTACAATGTGAATTAACTTTGTAATAAAGTGATTTCAAAACTACAACTTAACTCTAATTCTGAAACTAAAAGTTTTCTTACATGAATGATGAATTATATTTATTGCTGATATTATCCCAAATCACAGTGTAGCAAAATCTTCTGTGAGACTATGAGGGAATATTTAGTCTTCATTTACTCCCTGAGTATAAACAAACGATAGTTTGTAGGATGCTAATTGCTCGGTGTGTGTCACCTGTATCTTGTAGGACATACATTTATTACTTTTGTAAATATAAAAGACAGGATTTTGAAAAGTGTTTCAAAATAAGGATTGGATATAGAGTTGAAAACTTGAACAATTTTAGGCTTCTTAAACAGAAGTTTAGCATGTGATCTAGTGAAGGAGATTTTCAGACTGGAACTGATATGATAACACTTTAATTAGTATGTATAGTCAGGAGAAGCATCATAGGAAACAAATAAGAATTTTTAATCATTATATGATAAACAGTTAGAAGATTAGCAGATGTTCATCCAAAGGAAGAATTCTTAGAGGTATTAATGCAGATCTCTCTATACATCTAGAGAAAATATAGGAATGTGATTGCTTAGGCCTGATTTGTTTAAGAATTCTGGAGATAAGAGTTAAAATGAGGGATGGATATTAGTATTTCAAGGAGGCAGATTTCTCTCTCTTCATGTGCATGTGTTGTATGTGTGTAAATGGATTATTTATATTCATTGATACATATGGATATGTATGTATTACCTCACAGAGTAGTAAATTTACAACCAATGGAAAGGACAAAGGGTTGTCAGAAAAACAATCATCATGATGGAATTGTTAGGTGGCAGTTCAGATAAAGAGTTGGTTGGATGGGCTCTTCAGATGGTTATTCTTTTTGAAAATATAATACATGATCAGTTTAAAAGGGGAGGATAGAATATTCTTCCTCAAATGCCAATATTCAGGAAGAGAGTGGCTGATCTTCCCATCCATGACCCATAGAAATAACACTGTGAATAATTCAGGTCATGCTTCATCTGATGTTGGAGACACAGCTTGTCTTAAAAGTTCTCCATTCAGAAAAGATGTAAGATCATAGGTACAAACTTCAATGGTCAGATCTTTCCCAGGAGGGAAAGGAGAAGTGAATTGTTTGGTATTTCTAAATTATCTCCAAAGAAGTGAGCTAGAATGAACACTTGGGAATTGTTTCTTTAATAAATATACCACTCATCAGAACTCTGAAAATATACTGAGGACATAACAACAAACAGATTCTCAAACCATGCTTAGAAATCACAAAGAGAAAATTGACTCAGGTAAGGAAGCCCAAGAAGTCATATGCTGCAGGGATGTTTAAGAATAACTCTTCTACCTTGTTTTGCAGACAATTCTTAAGTAAAGGCTGGAAATGCAAGAAAGTCTTTTTGAAAAATTAAAATTTTAGCTTGTCTAGCATGCATGAGGCCCTGGGATTAATCCTCAGAAACACACACATATACTACAGGAAAGGGGATATGATATGTAAAGACAAACTTGAACCTAAGAAACACCTTTTGTACTTAATGAATACTGGTTGAAAACATGAGATCAAAATTTGGGTCAAAGAAATCTGGGTCTGAATTCCCATAAGTTACATACTGATCATTAAAATGCTTAGTTAAGTTACTTGACCTGGGACTCAGTTTTCTTACCTGAAGCATGTAAATAATATAAAGTGCTCACTTTCTTGTATTCACTCACTTTTCCTCTCACAATTATCAGACATTTATTCCTACCATTCTACTGAAATTGTCAAGATCACCAAAAGACCTAGTTGCCAAAAACAATGGACATCTTTCATTTTTATTTTATTCAGGAACTCTGATATTATTCACTATTAAACTACAATGCTGCTTATATCTCTGTAATTTTTTTTCCACTGGTTTTAGTAAATACAGATCACATTTGCTATCCTTTTATATTTCTGCCTATTTATGTATCCATTTTCTTTGAGATGCTCTTCTTTCTTCCTATTGCAAAGTGAAGTTCTTCCTAGGTTCCCATCTTTTCTTTCCAGATTTTATCTCCCACATTAATTAGTACCTAAGTTAAGATTTAAAATAATTTGAAAGCTAACATCTTTCAGATTGCTTTCTCCAGTCCATGGCTTCCCACTGTTAGTTGCATTAAAAATTCTATACACACACACACACACACACACACACACACATTCACACATATATAAATTTATATATAACTAATTTATTCTAAATGAGAACTGATTCTTGGGCAATGGACTAAGGTATAGGGAATGGAGTCAGTAGACACTGATTATAAAGGGTTCTTGGAGATTATCTGGAACTTAATAGGTTTTTGTTCATTTGTTTGCTTCTGTAAGAATGGGAAGATCAGATAGTGAGTTCTAGTCACATCTGCATCCTATATGAGACCTCTAGGTTCACTTCATGGTGATAAAAAATTCCACCCAAATTATTACAATAGCTAATATTATGTGCCACATTTCGGGAGACCCTATAAACTGAGCTGCTATTCCTTTTCACAAATTTAAGCCTAGAGACAATTTCTGGCACTATCAAATTTGCCACAAATAAATGCCAGTGTGGCTGCTGCTAGGGATTAAAAATAATGAATAGGGTTCTCTTTTCTTTAGGTCAATAAAAATACATTAAGTGATCTTGATAACTATTTCCAAAGGAGTTAGCATATAATTTTAGTACCTAATACCTGACCAGTCCAAAGTCTAAAACTCATCATTTAGACTGTGAAAACTATAATTTAATCATGTTGGATATTTTGCTTCTTATTTCTGGTTTACTATCAAGGTAACTTTGTAGGACAAAATAGGTGATTTGCCCCTGTTCTGTACAATACATGGTGTCATTTATCCATTCTTCATGCCTCTTCTCCACCTGGTATTATTGAGGCAGAATTGAAATGTTAACGGAATGACATAGCAGGAATTATGATTTATGATGACATACACATCATTCCTATATTAGGGTGTATAAGTGTTGCTTAATTGAGCCCCAAAGAGATTGTAATTCAATGGATGAAATTAGTTAGCAGTTTTTCTGTATCTATACCAATAGAGTATCTGCTATTTCAATTCTCAAAATGTCCTTTTTATCATCGACAGTGTTCATCAAAGTGGTGAGCATTTCTATAACTCATTCGCTTTCTTCTGTACATTTCTCCCCACCATTCACAGCTTATTGTTAGAGATGTTTCTATGTGCCAAAGTTCTCAAACACTTATTATTTATTATTGTTTTTACAATATGGAAGGATTGCAAAGATTGCTATCATCTCAATCTTCCTGAATTCCCTTTCAGAGGTACCAGTAATAATATTTATAATAGAAATTTATTTATTTATTTTAAAATATTTTTTTGTTTTTATTGACTTTTTGTATATTTATTTATTTAATTTATTTTTACAGACTGCATTTTGATTCATTGTACACAAATGGGGTACAACTTTTCATGTCTATGGTTACACACTATGTAGATTCACACCATTTGTGTAATCGTTCATGTACATAGGGTAATGATGTCTGTCTCATTCCACCATCTTTTATACCCTCACCCCCTCCTCCCTCTCATTTCCCTCTACATAATCTACTCCTCCATTCTTCTCTCACCCTCCACCCCCAAAACCCCATTACATATCATCATCCACTTATCAGTGAAAGCATTCAGTCTTTGGTTTTTTGGAATTGGCTTATTTCACTTAGCATGATATTCTCCAATATTATCCATTTATCTGAAAATGCCATAATTTTATTCTTCTTTATGACTGAATAATATTCCATTGTGTATATATACCACAGTTTCTTTATCCATTCATCTATTGAAGGGCATCTAGGTTGGTTCCACAATCAAGTTATTGTGAATTGAGCTGCTATAAACATTGATGTGGCTGTGTTACTGTAATATGCTGAATTTAAGTCCTTTGGGTATAAATTGAGGAGTGGAATAACTGGGTCAAAAGGCTGGTTCATTACAAGTTTATTTTTGAAAATACTCTGGACATACATAGATTCAAATGAATCTGGGAAAAACAAATGTTTCCCTTGTCATTACTTTTAATTCTTATTGTAATAAACCTGCTCCAATATTTCCTGGCTGCATGCTAACAGAGCTACCTTGATCTTATAAGTTTGCAATTATAAATAGACCATATTTTAAAGACCCTGTGAAGCTCATTCTTAATTTTTCTAGATATGGGCTTAAATGATCTGCATCATTGTCTCCTTCAGCAAAGTAGACACCATTTTTCCCCTGGCAGCCCTTAACTTTCCCCTATAACTCTCTGTGTAAAGTTTATGCATTCCACCACCAATTTCTTATATTACTATTGCCCTTCAAATGGACATTTATTTTTCTAAATCTATGGCTCTATGTAAGTATCAGGCTTCTCTGGAGACCTTTATTCTAGAGGTCTGTATTCTTTAAATTTTTTCGTTAGGAGTTCCAACAAGTGCCTGTTTCCTGTTTTGAAGTTTGTCTCCAATGTTGCAGGCCTCAGATCAATTGCAATACTGAAACTTCAGAATCCCAACTCCAACCACTAAGCACACAAAATAGAATGAGATTACCAACTTTACCCCATTGTTCAAAGTTTTTTAGATACAAACACAAGTTCTCTCCTAGGTACAGTACACTTAAGGTAGCAAACATTGATCACAGTATTTCTCAAGCATTTAATAATGGTGAACTAGTTTCTCTTAATTAAGCATTTTCCTCAGTGATTAATCTTTGAAACAATTATCTCATTTGTTTCATGAGAGAAAATCTAAGCTGATGCAAATGGATAAAAATGCAGCAAAGGCCTGTACAAGAAATAATAGTAGATGGAATAAACTAGTGAAGAGAATGAAGTTGGTCTGAAGGTGTGCCATTTGAGAGATGGAGTCAAGAATAGAAACATATAAGAGATGTTATTGAAAACAGTTGTGGGCTTCACATACAACGTTCATGCACAATCACAGTAAAGTGGGATGATTATCATGATTGGTATTACTGTTGTTATTCTAGGCAAAGACCTGGTGAATACAGATTTATAATTGGTGACGTCTGATACAACGTACAAAACTTACAAATTTTGAAGTGAGAAATGGCCTGATGGTGTGCTACTAGAAGATGGTGAGAGCCAGAAAGAATACTGCTTATTTAGACACCACAAACCCTGAAGCATCTCCTCCCCATCTGCAAGACCTACCATGTGGTCCAACAACACTGCTGCTCCCTTCTTGCTGACTGGCTTTCTGGGCTCAGAGTCAATTCACCCCTGGATCTCCATCCCCTTCTTTTTTATCTACCTCTCCATCCTTTCAGGGAATGGCATACTTCTCTTCCTCATTTGGAATGACCACAGCCTTCATGAGCCCATGTACTACTTCCTGGCTGTGCTGGCAAGTACAGATCTTGGAATGACACTAACTACAATGCCCACAGTCCTGGGTGTCCTGTTGCTGAACCAGAGGGAGATTGCCCCGGCGGCCTGTTTCACCCAGTCCTACTTCATCCACACACTAGCTATCGTAGAATCAGGTATCTTGCTTGCCATGGCCTATGACCGTTTTATTGCCATCCGCTCTCCTCTGAGGTACCACTCCATACTTACCAATTCCAGGGTGATGAAAATAGGTCTGGGGGTACTGCTGAGAGGCTTTGTGTCCATTGTGCCTCCAATTCTGCCACTTTATTGGTTCCCATATTGCCGCTCCCATGTTCTTTCCCATGCCTTTTGCCTCCACCAAGATGTCATGAAACTTGCTTGTGCTGATATTACATTTAATCGCTTATACCCCGTTGTTCTGGTGG
Organism: Sciurus carolinensis; assembly: GCF_902686445.1. NCBI lineage: Eukaryota > Metazoa > Chordata > Mammalia > Rodentia > Sciuridae > Sciurus > Sciurus carolinensis. The sequence goes on from NC_062223.1 coordinate 72,713,438, forward strand.
CTCTGACTTTCTTCCTAGATGCTCTGATCATTCTCTTTTCTTACATCCTGATTCTCAAGACAGTGATGGGCATTGCCTCTCGAGAAGAGCGAGCTAAGGCCCTCAACACTTGTGTGTCCCATATAAGTTGTGTCCTTGTATTTTACATCACTGTGATTGGCCTGACCTTCATCCACAGGTTTGGGAAACATGCCCCACATGTGGTCCACATTACCATGAGCTACGTCTACTTTCTCTTTCCTCCATTCATGAACCCAATTATATATAGCATCAAGACCAAGCAGATTCAGAGGAGCATCATTCACCTCTTCTCTGAGCATGGCAGAGCTTGAGTCATTATTTATAAAGTCAAAATTACCATGATTTCTGGGTCTTTCCCATAATTGGAAAAAAAAATCTTGGTCTACCCAGTTTTGCAGAGTTAGGAAAAATTTCAATTTTTACATAAAAAAAAGAAGATGGGTTTGAGAAAAAAAATTATGTATGCATTTACTGTAGTAAAGAGGAAATGCCTGTGATTTTGAAGAAAAGGATATAGGAAACAGGAAGTGAGGGAGATAGAGCAATCTATATTTAGTTTCCAAAAGAAGAGTAACAATCTTTTCAAAAACTGCCACTAAGACAACATGGTTCAAGTGTACCTCACTTAAAGATGTGTGATTGGAGGTACAATTTGTCATGTTAAGGTGATTAGAATGATACATTAACATCTTTCTATCTCTGTGTTTTGAATCTAAGTATATTGACAATGATATTGCTCTATTGGAAGAGAGGATTTTGAATCATAAAGAAGTGATAAAAGTAAACAAGTTTACATAAGGAAAAACAGTAAATATCTACAACTCTAAGAAACTTACTTCTGAATTTTTAGTTTCCTTTGATGTATCAGTGTATTACATTATTAAAATGAAACAGACACAGACTAATGTTTCCATAGCAACAAGCAAATCTCCCATCAGCAGTGGAAGCCAAACCCCCAACGCCTATGTCCTTCCTCCCCTTGGTTCCTAAACAATGACTTACTTATTCTTTTTCTTTCCATATTTTGATCTTACCCCCTGATAGTTTTATTCCCAAAAAAGTTGACAACTGATTTAGACCTCACCTACCATTTCCCTTTTCCTTACTTCCTCCTCACATAAAACAATTCAGGCACTTTTAATTCATAAATTTTTCTGCTAACTAATACAGAAAACCTGGCAAAAGTAATGTTTTGTTTTAGGCATTTTTCACTGGTAGCATAATGTGCTTCTTTAACCTTCTATGACGTGCTTATGTCTTTGTGTTGTTCATCCTGGTTGAACCTAGTCTACCTCCTGTTTTAACATCATTGGTAATAACATCTACTGCTAGTTCTATGCTAATATTTGCAGCTGGCCTATCCTACATGTACTTGTGTTATCTAAGAAAACTTCCATATCAATATCATGTCTAGGCAGATGAGAACTCTAATAACATTCCAGAGATTTGATGAGGTAATTCTTTTCAAAAGTAAAAGATAAACATGAGGAATTCCTACAAATTGATGTGGAATTTGTATGCAGCACAACTGAAAACCAGGAAGTATCTACTTCTACAGTATGAAGTGATTGTACAAATGGTTAGTAAGAGTTCTTGGAAAGTTTGGCTTGAGGGTTTTATTCACTGCCATTTTTGTTGTCTTTCTTTATATATCATTTATTTATTTTTCTAAAGTTGGCATATAGTGTATTTAATTTAGGCCCATAGATTTCTAGTTATCTTTGCCATTTGGTCTGAAATGCACATCATTCTAAAGTATAAATTACATTTGGGGAACCTACATCCCTATTGACCACTACAGAATATGAAACAAATTTATTGGTATCAAAATTTTAAAGCAATTGGGAGATTTTGTTAAAGTGGCAAGTGCAAGGTGTTTTTTAGAAAAGGATTTCAATGCTATTTCCATGAGTTTATTAGGCCACAACAACAAAGGTCTATTTGGTTAAATTTTATAGGTAATGTACTCCAAAATAAAATTATTCATGTTATAGAATTCTAAAAAAACCAGAAGTATCTAAATACATAGGAAGTGATGGGACCTAATTGAAAACTCACATTTATTCATGTGATAGCAAGAAATATTATAATATAATTTTATAACCTATTGATCTTTAAACAACCTATATCAATTTTCAAAAAATCAATGAAGAAAGCATGAATATTAAAATATATTATTGTTAATAAATAATAAATGCACATTAATGGATTTTAATTTTAAATAAAACTCATAATGTATGTATTCTTTTAAAAAATAATTTCTAACTCTGAAAATCTTTTCAATTAATAATAGATCAACATCAAGTCACAGATCCAGTCATATATAATGACATTTATTGCACAATTTAAGTAAAAACAGTTTTCTCCTTAACAAGTGCAACCTCTAGAAAAGTCTCTTGGTCCCGGTTCTCACTCTGACCCTGACCCACCCGGTTTGCTGACCCTCAGACCCTCTTTATACAGAGCATCTTGAGTCAGGACTGACCTGAAAGCAGGCATAGCTGTCTTCTCTCATCTGAGGTGTATAGTCTGAAGATTGTTCTCCCTCACGTCCTGTGATCTGCTAGGGAATAAATTGTGTTGCCCCCTCAGTTTAAGATCATCCTAGGGATGGCTTCCTGCTGTTCTCTTAATCCCCAAATGCAGTTCTTTAAAAAAATAAAATTGTGGTGTGGTGTGGCTAGCTAAGACTAATTTATTGAATTTATGACAGACTTTAATTTCTCTCCCTCATAACAAACATCCTGTTTCAGGCATTGTTCCAAGAGCTCTACGTGAACTAATTTAGTTCATGTTTGTGTCCATTTGGCAGTTATTGAGAAGAGACAACAAAACATCTAAGCAATGTACAACTTTCATAATCCTGTTTATGGACATGAAATTTGGCAATTATTTCATAATGCTGAGACATTTAATGAATGACTTAAACATGGTAATGAAGGTATTATAGGTTTTCTTTACTCCCTTTTTTTAGCTTGAAATCTCTTTCCCACCTCGACCTCCAAACAGTTTACCAGACCTCTATACACTCCCTTCTCCAGGTCCTCCTTCCTTCATGAGTAGTTTGTGAATGTGGGTATGCCTATGCATACTAGCCTGTAGAAGTGGTGGGGGTGTTTCACATCTCTCCTGACATTTGACATTCTCAGGACCTCAGTCTTCAGTTTCCTTCTCTGTAAAACAAGGGCATTGAATTGGATCTGGTTTGTTCTCATTCCCTCCATCTTTCTCTGTCTCTGTCTCTGTCTCTGTCTCTTTTTCTCTCTGGCTGTCTTAATTGGCATACTGTGAAACTGATATAGAACAGTTCCATCAGTCCAAAATAATTCCCTCAATACTACTGTTATAATCACACACCCTACCCCTAACCCTGGCAGCTACTGAACTGTTTTCTATCTCAGTATGTTTTTATCTTTTGATTCAAGAGTGCCCTACCACAAAAATCATGCAGTCTATAATACTTTGAGATTAGTTTCTTTCAGTCAGCATAATTGTGATTTAGCTGTATTGTTGGTTTATCGTTCCTCTTTACTTAAGTAGTGTTACTTATATGGTTCCTGTATCACATGAATGTAACTCTCCCCCTGCCAATTCTCAATTTTCAATTGATCGATGTCAACTTCAACTTCTACTCAATTTTGACTACCCTTTCCTATGATCATCCCTGAGACATTTCTCTCAGTCAGAATGTTTCCAAGCCCAAATTATTTATTTATTTATTTATTTTTAATTTCTCATTTTTTGTTGCAATGATGGAATTTATTGTTTCACACTCATGCATACACACAATAAAAAAAAATAGAAATGCCACATTCTTCTCTCTTTCTGGTTGTCTTACTTATTCACTTTATAAAAACCATTCTTGTCTTGTCATATCTATATTGTGTTAATCATTCTCCCCTTTCCTTTATTCCCTTTTCATCTCATGAACATTCACTCATGAGACATCCTCCCAAACCACTCCCTTTATCTGGTTGCTGACCAATTCCCCTTGCTCTTTTCCCTGGCCTTGACTCCTCTGATAGTCCACCCCAGCCTCTTAGCATCAGTGTTAAATGTTATCACTGGGAAGCAGCTGGATCCAAAAGCATTGTAGACACATGGAGAACAGGAATCAAAACTCACAAAATGAACTGCAAAAAGAATAAGCATTAGCATTTGACTCTATAACTACAAGGGGGAAATACCAGAAATTTTCTAAGAAAGTTTGATAAGTAGAGCCTGAACCTTCTCAAGAGCTCAGGATACAATCACAGTAGGATGAAGTCAATTAGGTACTCAGGTCTCACTGTTGCTAGGCATTGTACTAAGCACTTCACTTTTACCTAACTGATTCTCACATATGCACTTCAAGGTTTTTTCCATTATAATGAAGAGACTGACACTTGGATTGATTACTTAAATAGGTTAAGTATTTTATCCCAAACCACACAATGTGCAACTTAAACAGATTTATCCACAGAAAGAATACATGGTACAAGTTTCTCTTTTTCTGTGCTGATCAGATAAAAACTGAGAATATTCAACCCATCTATCACACTTTGCATTGTACTTCACATATCTGCGAGTCTTCTGCATCTGTATTAAAGTGGCTGGGTAACTCAAGGTATCATATCCAGAGTGTATGAAGGTGGATGTTCCCAACAGAAAGGGGAACAATGTTGGAAAGGCTATGTATTCTTTTTTAAGTGTTTTTATTAAAACGTTTTATAGTTGTACATAGCAGTGAGATTCATTTTGACATAATCATACATGCCGTCATTCTTCCCCCCAATTTCCTTCCTCTCCTCCCCTGATCTCCCTTCTATTTCCACAGGATACTTATTCATGAAAAACAGGATCTAACTTTCTAAACGTTCTAGACTAAGCACTTTATCTGAGAAGAAGAGATGTTTACCTCACATCTGCCTCTGAGTCACCAACAGAGCAGCTATTTCCTCACAGGCACACGGTTTCCATGATCTTTCTTAGCCTTGGGTCAGAGCCCTGCACTGCACGGCACTGCTTGCTTCTGCATGAATGTACAGTCAGTGACTTTTTTTTTTTTTTTGCTCTTGCCATGATGTTTTCCAGAAATAACTAAACTTCTTGCTCTTTTCAGAGAAGGATACATGTTTAATCTTTGAAAATATGATTTTATTTTCCTTTTATTCCAACCTCTACTCCTATATGATCTCATGTATTTACTCCAAATCCCCACAACCTCAACAGATAAATTGAGATCATCCAAAGGTGGTCATAATAATAGAAGAATGATTGATAACAGCCAAGTTAAAGAATTAATACAGCTGTTCATCCATGGATGAATGGGTAGAAACATTGTGGTATATATACAATGGGACATTATTCAATCATAAAATTAACAAAATTATGTTATTTGCATCCACATGGATGGAACTCAAGGACATTATGTTAAGTGAAATATGTCAGGCACAGAAAGACAAATACCATGTATCCTCACGTGTGGAAACTAAAGTCCTTGATTTAGACAATGCAATGGTAGCTATGAGAGATTCGAACTGGGGAAAAGTGGGAGTTGGAGAAAAGACGTTACCAAGTTCAGGGTTATAATCACAGAGGAAAAATACATCTAATGTTCCATAACACAGAAGTTGTCAAATATGATTGACGACAATTAATTGTATATTTCAAAGTATCTAGTAGAGAGGATTCAAACACTCTGAAAGCAAAGAAATGATCATGTCTGAGGTAATGCATATATTAGTTGCCCTGATCTGATCATGTCATGTGTAATTCTACACTGTATAATTGTATTGAACTATCACACTGTATCCTGTAAATACATACAATGACAAGACAGTAAAAATTAAACATACATTTAAAAAATGTTAAGAAGTTAATAATAATAGTATTAATAGCAAGAATCGTAATTATTATGGATGATACTATGCACAAGGCACTGTTGATATATTAGCTCATTCAACATGATCAGTAACTCTGTAAGTCAGGTATGATTGTAACATCCTTTACAGCTTAAGAAACTGAGGCACAGAGCCATAATAGTAATGTCTCAAGATCAAGTGGCTGGTAAATAGAAGATGGCTGAAGTCCACCCAGGATATTTGGCTTAAGAATATGCCAACTATCTCATAACTATGATATAATAATTCATGACAAAATAATTTTCAAAGTTTAGGTTATTTGCTCTGAAAGTAGATAGTTTGGTGTAAAAGCATCTAAACTCAGCCACAAATTATGGAACCTGGTATTCTTTTGGAACTCCCAGTCTTATTTTCACAGTTTCAGTATTATAAAGATAGGACTCATTATGCCTGTGATTTTACAGGTGTTTCCTATAAAATTCCTGTGATTTTACAGTATTTCCTACTGTTTGGGCAAGATTGTGGTGTGGGATCATGCTAGTTACTACGACTAGGGTGGTAAAAACAATGCTGGCAACTAAAAATTTATGTATTTCTCTTAGATTTCCAGCAGCTCTTGTAATTAAGCTGATCATGTGTCTGGTTATGACTCAAGTAATATAGAGATAACAATGTGTCCCTTGTAGAAGCAAAGAATTTCTTATCCTTCACTCTCTCTCCTTCCATGCAGCAGAAAGTAAAGGACTCTGAGATGGTGAAGTTAAAGATTGGAAAGAGTCTGGATTTCTGGGCCACTGCCTGGAGGAAAGCTCACAGGAAAACCAACTGACCATCATCATCTGACTGTGACATAGGTGCAGACTCAGATTACATGAGAAGTGACCTAAATTAATAAAGCAAATCATCTCTCTGATGTTACACATTCATACCCTATCTGTGGCCTATTTTTTTTTTTACTTCCACAACCATCCATTAAATGCCAATATTGTCCTCTAATCCATTTCAAGATTTCACCTTATGGACTGAGATAACAAGTACAGTTCCTAATCTCCAAAAATGATAAAGATGCTTAGTCCACCATTCCAAATTTGCCCATTTGTTCAGAGTCTCCTAGAGTGATCATCATTCACCATTTGCAAGGAATCATAGAGGATTCCTAAATCCATGATTACTTTCTTATACTTCCAGTATTTTAACCATGTTCCAGATTTTGGAATGGATTAAGGCAAAAGGATTGGGCTTCATCAGTTAGTCATGGTAACTGACATGAAGAACTTTCTATTTCCTCATCATGACATCTCTAGCCATGAGGCCTCCCTGCCTGGTTCTCTATCTACTTCTATTTCCTCAACACTTTCCTCATGTGCATCACCATCATCCTGGAAAATGTAAAGACAGAACCCTCCTTTATCACTCCATGTTCCTCTCCATGTTGGCTGATATGACCTTGGATTTTACCTTCACCATGCTTTCCATAGTTATGGGGATGTTGTAATTCAGAGCCTTAGAATGCAGTTTTTAAGTTTCTATTCCATTATTCTTTCTCCTTGGATGATCTTCAATGGGGTTCTGTACTCTTTACCATATAGATATTTGCTTCTATCTGTATTATGCCTCCATCTTTATCAATAAGTCATCTACACTGTTGGCATGACAATCATTTATTGCTATGTCCTGCCTGTCCTCTCTCTTTTCTTATTCCCATCATTTTCCCATTTTTTTTTTCTTTTTTGGTACTGGGGATTGAACTAAGGGGCACTCAGCCACTTAACCACATCTCCAGTCCTATTTTGTATTTTATTTAGAGACAGGGTCTCGCTAAGTTGCTTAGTGCCTCACTTTTGCTGAGGCTGGCTTTGAGCTCATGATCTTCCTGCCTCAGCCTCCCAAGCCACTGGGATTATAGGCATGTGCCACTGAACCTGGCATTTTTCTCAGTCTTCCATCCTTCATCTGGACATGGTTCACTTAATACGAGCTTATGTCTTTATTAATAATTGGTATAATAATGTTGCTCATCATACCGTGATATACATTGTAAGTAATTATTTTCTATGCACTTTCTGGAGAAATCTTTGATCAATTTATTTGTTCTGGATAATCTCTGTAAACCTTCTGGGTCACTCTGCTGTAGCAGTTTCCTTTATAACTGTAAGTTCAAAGACCCCTTCCCTGATTTAGTGTCCCATATCCTGTTGTCCCACACTCAGTATAGCCTAAGCCATCACCAGTGAAGGATAAGGATTTCACTGGCAATCACAATAACAAAGGGAAAAAATGGCTGCATTCAAGATATTATGTTTAGTTTTGTTAATGGATTATATTTGCTGACACCTATCTGACACAACTCTGCAAAGTAGCCTGAAGCTGTTGTTATGACCATTAGAGGGAAGGAGATACCTATGGAACTAATGGACCAAGAAAGGTGGAGCCTCAAATGAGGGAAATGTGGAAGGGGTCTCTTGATTGAAGGTGTTTGTCCACCTTAGAGGGACAGGACATCTGGGTACCCCTCCCAACTTCTCCTTTTTCACTTAATATCTCCTGAGAAATGTCTTTACTTCTTCCTTGTTTCTAATTATAAATCAAAGGATAATAAAATATCCCCTCAGATTTTGGAAATGTCACAAACTTTCAAAATTATTTTACATTATCAGTCAGTCTTTATTCTAGGGATACAGAAAGGACAGCATTACTTTCAACTTAATGTAATGGAGGGGACTGTTTCAATAGAGAGAGAAGCTAATAACTGGATCTTCAGTCCCATCTCTCTCCTTCCTTCTCTCTTGTCCTACCTCCTTCCCTCTCTCCCACAGCCAGTCCTTGCCATTACTAAAAACCTATTATGGAAGGATTAACACCAGGTTGTTAAGGGTAGTTTCCTCAGGATGATGAAGCTAGGAAGATAGGGTTGCATGGGACATTTCAATTTTTAGTTTATGTACAAAACTCAGAAAAGGAGGAAAATGCCTGCTGCATAGTGTATTGGTAAAGATCAAGTAAGATAGTGCATGTAAAATCTTCATTAGTAACAGACACACAAGTGTTTAAATAGTATCAATAGGTAACATTTCAAAGGCTCTTACTTTTTTCTAGGCACTATGATAAGTACATTGATACAGTAAATAATTGGGTTCTAATTTCAACACTTACAGTCACATACTATTATCCCAATATCTTACTGGAGACTAGATTCCCAAATTTAAATAATTAAATTGTCCAGTGTCATACATTTGTTCAAAAGAATGAACTCAAACTGTGGTTTATCTAATTTTATTTATCACCTTCCTAAACATGACACTAACCTGCTAGATTTTGGAATTATTTATCATCACATGTTTTTTATGGGGATGTTGAAACACAGAGAGAGGGTGCTATTCCCACAGTGTCTCACATTTAATTACCCTAAGCAATTGGAAGAGAATTGCAGGGCATCCCAGCGACCACAAGGGGCAGCAGAGTTGTACTTCCAGTTTACTTCTGCATCTGACACCCACTTCCACTAATAGAAACCTGAGCTTTTATATAGTATGCTAAGCTTTAGCTTCTTTGTTTATATCTATGAATGAATGGATAGATAGATTATAGATAGAGAGATAAAGTAAACAGTTGTTTTCATAGTTACCTCCCTACCCTTTTTAAAATGTTCCTGTTGTAAATCTGAAGTAGCTTGCCTTAATTTCAGCTATCAATTCCTATGCTAGATTCTGATACTAAGAACATTCAAAAGATTTGAAAACAATTTTTTGACCATAACTCATGCTTCATAGGTAGCTGGACAAAAAGGTCAGGAGTATATTGATAGTGAAAACGAATACCTCTCTCTTTTTCCTGCAGCTGGGATTCCAGCTTTAGACTTTCAAGTCCCTTTGATAATGCAACAGACCTAGGAAACGGACAGGAGAGGTAATGTGGTCAACAAAGAAAGAAGTGTGACAGTCCCCAAAGGCGAAGGTCAAAACTTCTCACATCTTCTCTAACCTGAAAGCAAACTCCTCTGACAACTTTAGGAAACAAGAATGAGGACTCGAATGGCACTTTTTAGACAACACCACCATTCTGGAGGTGATGCTTTTCTCCAGGTTTGAGTTCTGAGACCACTAGATGTTTGTAGAGATGTTTGTTCTTCCTGGGAGCAGCTAGATAGCACCCATTGGCCTCTCACTCTTCTCTACAGTTCGAAAAATCCAAGCTTCCGACTTTGGACAAAGACAGAGTGCCTCTTCCCTTTTTGGTTACAAAAGTGTATTCTGATCCCCATGTCATTCACAATTTTGGAATGTTAACAAAGTGTCAGCTACTGTCAAGCATCCCTCATGTAGTGTCAGAAATTAGTCATTAAAATATTGAAAAAAATAAATTAATTAATAAATAAAAAATAAATAAATATAGCAAGACATTTCCTTGTCTTTTTCTCCTGTGTCAGATCCTTTATGTGACTAGTTTCCTTATATACATGATCTCATTGTTGTTCACCACCACGAGATACTTTATAATATTTATAATGTTGATAGAAAACTGAGCCTCAAAGATGATGTTTTATTTTCTAGACTTTTAAGGCTTTCTTTTTAATTCATCATAATGTAATTTTCACAAAGCTATAACAATCATTGTGAATTGACACAATCAGGACAAAGTTGTAAATTTAAATCTGCTGTCAAATAATGAAAAAGAGTACACACTGTCTCACTTAGTCATTGAGACAGAAAGAACAGATGAAATTTGAAGAATAAATTTCTCAAATTTCCTTTACAATTGTGTAGAGACCAGCACAGGACCTCAGAGTAGGGGTACTGTCCCTTACTGGTGTTTGGGGAAGATAAGGGTTTGAATGGTATTGTATGCAGTGCAATGACCTTGCCATCATTTTTACATAGGAGGTGATGCCAAATGTGTATAGACCACCCAGTGCTATTCTTTTCTTTTGAGGCAGGAATAGCCATATCCTGAGTTTATAGATCATAAGCCCTTTGCCCCCTCTCATTCAGGAGCCAGGTCAGAATGAGAACACTTGCCCCACCCCTGTGCGAGGCTGACTCACTCCAAGGCACAGAAAGGGGAGGAGACCCTGTCAGGGCTCTGATAGTGTTATCTGTAGGGCCAGGTCCCAGGAGGGGCAGGCTGTAGAGTTTTCCCTCCCAGTTCTGAACAGGGTTTGCTCATTTATACATTTAAATTATTTGTATATTTGTTTTAAAAGAAACAACCAGGCACCTACCCAACCCTGGTTGTGACACAGAATAAATATGACTCCCTTAAATATTTCAGATTCCATCGGTTTCTTCTCTCATAATTAGCACAGTTAGAGGCAAAGATTCCACGTAAGTGCACAAAACATCAACTCAGGAACCTTGAGTCCTTGTCCAGACATTTTCAGGACAAAACTAATTATACTCAGAAGGTCGTTGCCTTTCTCAACCTCAGTGTCCTCCTCTGTAAATAACAGACTGGAGTAAATTATTCCCAGTGGTTTATCTTTTAACACAGGAATTCTGTCAGTTAAATTTATAATAGGAAGGACCTAGACCAGGAAAGTTATTGAACCTGAGACTCCTCAAGTAGTAATTTACTCCCAGGTTTTCTCATTTATTAAGGAAGTGCTCTTCTTCAGCTAGGCCTACTGGGCACCAGATGTGTGGGTGCTGTTTCGCAGGTAGAAAAAAGAGGACGCCACTTTCCTTTCTATTCTGGTACACCTTAGGGGAAGAACTTGACATTCTCTCCACATATGCATCTCCAATAACTCGTTTCAGGGATTCAAACCTTTTACTTCACAGAAGTCTTAGCAGTATCAAGCAGTGGATAAGAATATAGATTCTGGAGCCAGACGGCCCAAGTAGCTGGCCTCTCAGCACCTCTTACTAGCTGTGTGATTAGTTCCTTCATCTGTAAAATGGGCTTCTAATAAGCTCATAAGAAATACAGTGCAGATTGATGAAGTTAATTATTTGAACAGTTTAAAGTGGTTCCTTGGGTATACCAAATACTTGAAATTTTGCTGTTATATTTGTGCTTAACTGCAGTCATTACTGCAGCTGACAACTATTTAATTCAGCATTTTATTGCAATTTGTTAAATAGCAATAATAAAATTAACCAACATTCATTGAAGGCTTACTATATGTTAGACACTATAACAAATGTTTTGCATAAATTATCTCAATTTAATACATTTGAATGATTAGAAGTGCATATTAGAATCCCCACTTTACCACAGTGCGGAAACTATGTTTTAACTTTCCCCACCATACACAAACACTTACGTACATATACAAACCTACACTAGCAAATATTAAAGTTTTAATTTAACCTGAAGCATATTTTTCTTAATTTTTTGATAAGTATATACATCTACTTTGTGGCACTCTATGCAGGACTTTAAGTCCCTGCCTTCTAGATGCTCCTAGTCACGTTATTCATGGAACACTTTTTAACCCTCTGTATTCCCCTGTCCTCAATTACTATAAAGTTACATTGCATTCCACTATAGCTGCCTTGGAATGGTAGTCTGGTTTTCCCAACTTGAGCATAACATCCCTGGAATCAGGAAAGACGGGGTGGTAGTTATGATCTCTGAGTTCAGTTATATGGTTGACTTTGTGAATTCAAGAGCTACATCCCTATCGTTCATTGTTATGTTTCCAAAATTTGTTAAAAATGCACATATTTTGTGTTTAACAAATGTATGAATGATCTAATATTAAAAGGGTAACTTCTGAAAGAGGGAATCGAGATACATGATATGACGTCGGATTAGAGGATGGTTTATTATGTAAGAACTTTGTAAATACTAAATTGTCTAGCAAAAATAAGGGTTCAGTGGAAGAACTCTTCCCCATGATAGAAAGTGCCTTACCCTAAGCAGAAGGCTGGTCTCAATGAGTTCCCACATTCACCTAATTTGGAGAAACCTTATGTTGTTACATTTTATCCTCTGCTGCCATCACATAGCACATAGCAAGGGACACAGGGCTGGGCATGGAGAAGGCTCTTCCCATACTTCATGATCAGATGAAGTGAAAATGTTGAGACAAATGGAAAAGCATGCAACTACAACAACAAGCTCTGAAGCTCTGAATGAAGTGGGAACTACAATGCTCCCTCTCTGATCAGGAGCCCAACAGGTGAGAATTAGGTTTTTCTGAAGCTTGACCTAAACTCAAACCCCCATAAAATATGGAGAAACTGAACCAAATCCCACACTGAGAAGGTTTTCTTTCTATAACACCTTTCCTTCCTCCCCCAAACATCCATAGACTCTCTCTTCAGTCTGTCCTACTAGAATCTCTTCACATCCATCCAGCAATTGTTTCCTCACAGTCTAGGCCCTTCTTAGTTGGACACCCAGAGGCTAGACCTCAGATTCCTACTTTCAGCTTCTGGGAGGCCCTGAGTCCCATTGTCCAGTAGTTCTTCCCTAGTTGCTGCCTTTGACCTTGATATTCCCTCTTTCCTGAAACTTCCTGAGATTATCCATGTGGTGAGTATGGTTTTTCCAAGAAAGTCGTCACTTGTTAATGGCTTACCCCAAACACAACCTTAATATCTGTTAACACTATAAGAAGAGTGCAATAGGAGAAATCACTGTGGATAAAAGAGAATGATGGGAAATAAGAAGACGGCAGATAGGTAAGAAAGTTGGGGGAGAAGAGAAAGAAGATAAACAAATAACAAAATTGACAACTCTTTATTGGGAAGTTTTATATTCTAGGGTCTAATAAGTTTAGCTGTTGTCTTCCATTCTCATAGTAACTGCATAAAGAGATACCATTTATTCTTCCTATTTTTGGGTAAGAAGATGGAACTTAGAAGAGTCACAGCATCTGCCTTTGCAGCATATGTCAGTGGCAGAGCTTGACCCATGTCAGACTCAAGCTATTGCCCTAGAGTCATTTAATGCACTGATGAGGACAGTTTAGTGAATTAGATGAGAAACACAAGAATCAGGCTGAAAATGAGGGAGGCAACAATGCAGAAGTTTGTAGCTAACTTTGCGAGCAAGGATCTCTAAGGGCTTGGACTACAGAGAACTTTGACTCAGCAAACCTGAGGCCCCTATAGGGACTGAGGGAACTGGTGCACAAGATGAGCCTATCAGAGGTCACAGAGAGGGCAGGGCCAAAGTGAGCTGCCAGCTATCAAGGCCCAGAAAGGCTACAGACTGCCCAGCTCAGATAGGTGGCTAGGTCAATTTGTCAGCTCTGGGTGGAGACCATGACTCTTAGGGGAGATAGAGTAGGAGAGTGGGCATGGGAAGGGGTGGGGAAGCACAACACAGCAGCGTTTTCCATTCTGCAACCACATAGAATTCTACAGTTCCTCAATTAGGGGGCAAAATTATTTTACTTCTGTGAGTTTAGGCTCATAAGCTGTAAAATAAGGATAAAAATTATATCAATCTTATGATGGAGTTTTTATGAAATTCAAAGGAAATGCATACTTTCCGAACCAACAGCCTAGCAATTTAGGACAGTGGGATAGGGAACCAGATATCTCAGAGCAGTGTACAATTTCTAGAAAAGAGCACCAAGAATTTAGAGAAGAGGTGCAATAGGAATTCCACCCTGCTTCAGTAGGAACACATAACCTGGTACTTAACATGGTCTTCTCAGGTCACATTGGCAAGATGGAGACAACTGGCAGCAACTTTGCAGTCTAAACATCTCACCGCACTGGGTTTGTATAACTTCAAGATTCAGGAAAGATTCTTGGGGATCTGTGCAGGAGTTGAGAGGTTCAACAGGATGATGAAGGGCCAAAGTACACATGAGGGACAAGTGAAGAAGTACACATGAGGGACACATGAGGGACAAGTGAAGAAGCAGACATGATGGATTCAGGTTATAGGAAAATGAAAGGGAAAGGACAATTAATATGTAACTGAAATCTTGCCTTATATCAGGGGTCATCCTATGATATTTCAATAATCTCATTTAATCCAATAATTCTGTGAGGTATGTATTATTGACCATATTTTAACTAATGCTAATGTTAAATAGCATCTTTTGAGTACTCAGTAGATGCCAGAATGTAATTTAAGTTCATTTTGTGAATTGAATTAGTTTATGTTCATACCAACACTCAGATATGGACTATTTTTTCCACTGATGAGGAACCCAAAATACGAATAGTTCAAATAAATTTATTGAAGACACATAGCAGATAAGCAGCTAGGACCCAGGTGGACAGATCTCTCCTGCTGTCTTCATTATATTGCTTCTTTTAAAAAAAAGTGTGGGAAATTGAAGGTCAAAGAGATGGAGTAGTCTTTCCAAGCTACAGAGCTCCCAAGTAAGTATTGAGGCTGAGACACAGTTCCAGGGTTACACCTGCCTGGAATGTGGCCTTTCCACAACAAAACACCTACAGAAACACCAACTGTGGGCCCAAGAAAGTAGAAATAGGAACCCAAGGTCCCTGCTCCCTGTTGCTCACTTTTTATCCCTTGGGAATTAGAGGTTAAGAGTTCAAGTAAAAAATGTAGATCATACTTTGTTGACCATGGTTGCATCTCCTAGGAAAGTTTAAGATGAAAAAAATTAAATAAAAATATGAAAATAAGTTCAGAGCAAAAAGAGACTATCTTGAATTACAGAGATTTTTTTCAAGGAAGTTATAGATACATGCATGGGAAAATTGATGGCCCACACCTGCCCAAATTTCCCCTTTAAGTCCTTGGGTCAAGCTTCAAATTTTGTTAAGGAAGAGAGTACTCATACATTAATTCCATCCTTCAGATACTCCTCAGGTGTAAACACTTGCTCTGTCTTTACTCTGAAACAAAAAGAACCTGCACTGTGCCTAAAGTTCAGAGATAAAACTCTTTGTGTGTCATCCTATCTAGTGCCAAGTACTGAGAACCCTAAACCAGACCAGGCACCATGCTGCTGTGCTGAGCTGTTGTGATAGTAATACTAAAAATAATAATTAAAAAAAAAAAAAACACGTGAGTTTCCTGCATCTTCTTTTGGTGTCTGACATAGAATAGAACCAAATTTTACCAGTGAAAACCCTTGCTTCTTGTGTCATCTACTCCAAAATCATTTGGGGATTCACACTGTCTTTTTCATCTGCAAGAAGAATGTAAAAAATCAGCATAAATTCTTTAGCACTCCTGTATCATCTGTGTCAAGCTTGATCTCAGCCTTTCTCTCTCTCTTTCTCTCTTTCAATAATAGGCTCTCAGTGCTTTTTCTTTTAAGCCAAAGCATATGTCTAACATTACTTAGGGAAATGCTTACTTGTCAGAAGGAAACTCTTCTATGACAGAGACAGAGAGTAATTAAATGGTGAATTGGAGAGTCAGAGATAGAACATAGACCAGAAGTGGCAACAGGATGGCCTACTGTCAATATCTCCCATGAAGCTATTTTACAAAATCTAAATAGTGTTTTAAAATAAACTAAATCTGGTGTTAGCTTTTAAAGTCAAGAAATATCTCAGAGTAACTATATTTCCAATCATCCTTTAAAAATAAAATGTGATCTTAATAGTTATATGTATAGATTTACTATTATAACAGATAACAGCATAGATGGTATTCCTAGCTCTGTATACAACAAACTAATTGAATCCTCATAGTCTTATGATTTTAACTATCTTATTATTCTATATTTCAAAAACATGAAGAAGCCAAGCAATTTTCCCAAGATCACGTCAGAAGAATGAATTACTTCTGGGATCCCTGGACCCTCTCAATCTCTTATTGCAAAATTTAGCTAAAATGTTGATTGACTTATTTCATCAGGAATGGGCTCCTATTCACTGTAGAAGTTACCTGGCACCCTCTTCTCTTTGTGTAATCTGCCTGACCCTGGAAGGCCCATGATGCTTCCGAAGTTTAAGAGAAAGGGAGAACTTTTTGTGCTAAGTGCTAAGGATTCCTTCTCTGTTCCTGCCCATTGAGCTCCTGTCTAAGAATAAAGCACTCTGTCTCAATGCAAGTCAGTCATTCCATACACCTTGTCCTTAAGAGATATGGGGAACAGATATTCTCCATAAAGAAAATCCATTTTCATCTTTCAAGTTTCAGCTTATATTTTCTTAAAGTCATTAAATCCTTTGCTCTATTCCTCATTCTCTAAAAAGAACCTACACTGAGCACCTACACATTCATTTGCCCCTGCCCCATGTGTATTTCAATTAGGTCTGGGAAATTCTGTAATACTATGTTATGATTAACTATGAATTTTTACTAAGACTCCTTTTGGGAAAGATATGTGTTCTATTCTGTTTATGACTTAAGAATTGAAATTAGTGTTTAATGCACAGTAGTTATTCCAAAAACATTTATCAAATGATTATTATACTTTGTACAGACCCAGAACCCTCTTTTACTTTCAGTCTCCTTGTCACTGATTAAGTAAGCTCCAGTTTTCCCTTCATTCATATTGCATTTTTAAGTCCTCATTGCTGTATCCCCATAGTCCAAGCATGGAAAATTCTGGCTCAGAACCAGTCTGAGTCAGTTCCCTGCTTCTTACCCTCTGGGTCTGTACAGGTTTCTGGACAAGCCTCTGGCCCAAGTAAGGCAATGCTGAATCATGCTGAGTCATGCTGAGGCTTAGGGTGTAAGGCCAGATGTTTTCAGCCTTGAGCGATGGCCACTATCTGGCTCCCCAGCAGGAAGCTTACAGGAGAGATGGCAAAGAAAGGAGAAGTTGACCGCCTAAATAACACCCTTTTGCAGTCATCATTATGAAGAGAAAAAGACCTCTGAGACATAATGTGATATATCCTAGAATATATTATTTCCTAATTTAAAAAAGTTATTTCTGGTTGTCCTTACCAGATGCCATAGCATGGATCAGTCATTGAGAATCAAATATTCTTCTTGCATGTTTCCTCTCATACCAAGAAGCAGCAAAATCATTCATTGGCAGTATTTCTTTCTTTCTTTCTCTCTCTCTCTCTCTCTCTCTCTCTCTCTCTCTCTCTCTCTCTCTTCTCTGAGTAATTTGAAACATAAGACATATCCTAGTGATTTCTTTGACATACCTCATGTACTCTCTAGTCCAGGGAAGAACCTTTTTTTTTTTCCTTCTACATAAATATGTGGCAGAGCTAGAAGGCTAAAGGATTTTCTCAGCTCTCCACATTCTAAAACTCCACATATTGAACACCTACTTTGCACAGAACTCTAGATACATGGAGTGACTCAATAGAATGGGAAAAGAAGACAAAAAAGGAGGAAAAGGAGAACAGTGTTCACCAGTGTCCAGAGATAGAGACTGACAAAGGGCCTGTAGTCTTGGAGGGCACATACATGCGAGGTCAGACTGGAGAGGGGAGACCACCAGAGAACCCAGATTTAAGCACACCCCTCAGGCCAGTCTTGTGCTATCACGTTTATTGGAAAGATGTAGGAAAACTGTAAGCCTGATAGGGAAGAAATATTCTGGAGGAAGGTGAACTGTCTTCATATGTGAGGGTAACTGTCAAGGATTACACAGGGATAAAATCCATGACAGGAACGGATATTGCCTGGGGAGAGAGGGGAAAAAATGGAGGTTAACAGATCAGAGAATGTCTGTAAGAGAATGACAGAAGTTGGTGTCTGTTAAGAGTTCATTTTTGCAAAAAGATGTTTCAGCAATTTCAGATGACTTGAGGATCTATGCAACAGGGAGAAGTATCAAAAGAGAGGCAGATAAATGAGTTAAACTGAGTCATGAATAAGTATTTCAAATGAATGCTATGAATCACTCATTGCACTGAGCTTCTAGATGTCAGAAGCTGTGAAGGTGTTGGATACCCAGGACTTACTACAGGTCCTGCTACTTATTGACCGTGGTTTCCATAGTCCCTGGATTTCTTTCCAGTCTATGAGATTCTGAAAGGATCATAGAGTAAAAATTTAGTAATGCTGTATAAAACTTCCTTCTTAGTTCAAGTTCACATTGTGATGGGAATAGAAGCATGATACATGTTTGAAGCAAATGCAATCACTAAGAAAAAAAACATACTGGAAGAACGTTTGTCAAGAAACAAGAATACAGAGAATGATTTAAGTGTGTAGCAACCATGAAACGGGAATATGGGAAATTTAAATCACAAATTAATATAAAGAGTGGTACAGAAAAAGATTCTGTGGATGGATCTAGAAAGAATAGCATACTTGGATAGGGAAAGTGCTTAAAGAGTGATATTGGGCAAACTTTAAAGTTGTGGCTAAAAAACTAGAGAATTATTTAGTCTTTCATGATACAAATAGCAGATACAGCTTTATGAACTCATGATTGGCTTAGTACTCTTCTTGTTGCCAATGTGATAGTCTTAATCATTTTTAAGCGAGGCTATGCATTATCACTTTGTATTGGGCCTGCAAATTACGCAGATGGTTCTGAGTAAATGGTTATGTATTGTCTATTTCTTTCTCTAACATAGCTATTAGTTATACCCAAGGCCTAGGGTATAAGTCCTCAAATGCTTGCTGAATTAAATTACCTTCTTGTTCCATTCTACTCACAGATGAGTAACTCATTTGGGATGCAGGGAAGTAGGTGGAGCTCAGGAGTATGACTGGGAATTCCAAGGAGGAAGTGTGGAGTGCCTAGCCCTCCTTTCCCTAGTTCAAAGGCCACAGTCTCAGTCACAAAGTCTCTCACTGAACAAATTTTTTTCTGTCTAATTCTTCTCTGACTTCTCATTTTCCCCTCAAAGAAAATGTGAACTTCCTCCTGCTAGAAATTCATGCTTTCTATGCTATTGGTCAGCATCCAAGAGATACTGGTTGCCTGAATGTATAATATGTAGAAAAGTTCCAAAAGTGATTTCCCGTTTTCCTATCTACTCACCTGCCTCCCCACTTCCAAGCTAGTTCGGAGGCAGTGAGTGTGATGAACAAAGTCATTGATAAAACTTAACATAAAGACTCTGCTGGTCTAGCTTCACAATCCTGATATTCACACCCAGAAATTAGCATGCATTAGAGTTAGCATGAAGACACACACACACACACACACACACACACACACACATACAATCCCATATCCAATCTGTGAGAAAATTCTGTTGGCTTATGTTAAAACATTATCCCTTGCTGTCAACCCCATTGCTGCCACCCTGTTCTAAACTACTATCATCACCACCTAAATTTTAGCTATAGACTCTTAACTGGTCTCTCTGCTCCTAACACTGCCCCTGCATGGTTTCTTCCCAACCCAGAAGCCAAAGTGATCTTTTTAAAAAATGTAAATCATATATGGTTCAAAGCCTTGTGATAGTTTTCTGAATCACTCATAATAAAGTCAAATCTTTACAATTTTCTATAGCAATAATTATTAAGGATTATACTATATTTATTATAAATCAAATACTTATGTGTATACATGCATACTTATATATTGCATATGTTCACACAGATATATACATAGATGTTTATATGTATGCATTTATGTATCTGCATGTATACGCTTTTTTCTTACTTTTATATAGATATCATTTATGTCCCACCTTTTATAGTTTAGAATCTCTACAACTAACAATTTTTACACTTCCCTTCACTTAATATATCCCTACATTGACTTTTGAGCATTCCCTGAAAATTCTAAGTATCCTTGCACCTTAAGGTATTTAAAAGTGCCATATGAATAGTTTCCTCCTCACCTGTTCATATCCTCTGAAGTGCTGCCTTATAGTGAGGAAGTCCTTGCACACTACTTCAAGTAGCCAAAACCTTCCACCCTAGTCACATTCTACCCTTCATTTTGTTTTTCTTTTTTTCTTTATAACACTAATATCATTACTAAATGCTACCTATTTTACTTGACTTTTACTAATGCCTAACTTTTCCCATTGTTGACTATAAGATCAAGGCTTTGGTTCATATACTGTTTTTGTTTTTTCTTCTTAGCACTTTTGTAGTGTTGAATGAATGAACAGCCAAACACACACACAATTCTAAGTGAAAAGACATATAGGGATCTAGCAGCTACTCCAGATACACAAAGAAATCAGTGGGATTTTGAAATGCTGGAACAGGTAAGGCTGACAGAACCCAAGACTCTTCTGCAGACAGTACCTAGATGGGGTTGCTGTGTTCCAGGATTGGGTCATTTGTTTTGTAATCTGACATTTGTTCTTAAAAGTTTATTCTGGATAAATGAAAGGCATAATAAAGTAAAATGGAAACAAAGGTATTTATGTGTTTACATTGATATTTATAACTGAAATACTCCTACATGAGCAATAAGGACTTTCCTTTTATTGGGTAAAGGTAAAGCACACAAACTATGCCAAGCAGGCAGCCTGAAGCAGCCATGCCACTAAAGTAAGCATTACACCAAGGGTCAGATACTACACACCCAGCCTTCCTGGGAAGGACAGTCCTGGACTGGATCTCAAAGCTGAGTGAAATTCAAACCATCTCTAGCTACAGACCAACAGAACTACTTTCATTTTCTATGCCATACTATTTTGACAACTCTCTAATGATTCAAGTGTTTTTCTTTATACATCAGAATATTTCATAAGATTGCAGTTGAGAATTTCTGGTCTGGGAGTCACTCTATCTCCTTCAAAGGACTTTGAGCTTGTCTTTTGATCACTTTTTTTGTTTGTTTGTTTTAAATCTCAGTTGGAGAATACAATTTATTTCCCTGACTTTTCCGGGCTGGACTTGTACATGATATAGTCACTGTATTCTTCACAGTTTAATAATAGTCACATAATTATGGCCACATACACACATACATACGTTTGTATATATAACACAGAACACATTTGTCAGGTGTTTCTGAACAATTAACCATTCCAGATCCTCAAACACTAGCTCATAATTCCTTCCTTTCATCTATTTGTGAGGGAACCAAAGATGCAGACCATGGAAGGCAGTAGAGGGAATACTCTGCCTTTGTCTTTAGCTAGACCCTCCCCTGGCACAGCTCTGTGTAGTCCTGAGCCCTTATCTCCACCCACAGTCTCTGACTCCACCTAGCTATCACCAGTGCAAGTCCCCAGAGGAAGAAAAACACTGCATCTGCCTGCTTCTGTATATGAAAAGTAAAATAAAATAAACCCTGACACACAAACCCTCTGCCCCCAAATAAATGAACAAGTAAGGAGAAGAAAAAGGAGGAGGAGGGAGGAGCAGGAGGAAGAAGAGAACATGTAGTTGGAGACTGGTGACATGGGGACCTGAAAGAGGTTTGAGCACAGAGAAAGGCTCTAGCAGCACTTTGATCTAGGGACCTGAAAAAGAGATGTTCCTTTCCTACACAGAAGCCTCAGACTCCATGAGCTTGAGGCTGATGTGACTTTCTCTCTGAAGAACTCTGTTGGATGAGGAATTTTGGGGAGAGAGCATTCATTAAGCAGCCCCATCCTTGGTGACGTAAAGCAAAGGGTCCTGGTTTCAAACACTTCCTAAAGGTGGATGATCTTGTCAATGCTCTAGCTATGTCATTGCTGCTTCCGCTTCAGCCCACCCTGCTTACTTGCCAATCCTCGGTTTTATTTTTCCCAGAGAGTTGCACACTTTTAATTCAGGAAGTATGATATGTTACAGCATTAATACAGAGAAGCCCACACACTTTAGATGCCTAGGTAAAAAGTAGTCCTTTTTCACTTTTGTAGAATGAAAACTTCACACTATTCTAGCAGTAAAGTGAACTGCTAGCACATGATTAGATCTTTTCTAACATTCTAACATGTGGATAGAGAATTTTAAACCTGTACTGGAAAGAGGTCCATTTGAGTCAATGCTAAGTTGAGTTTATGTATGTTTTAGAGGTGTCATATTTGATTGAAATTTATAAATTTTTACTTGACTTAAATCTTGGATAAGAGTAATGAAATTTGGCCCAATGACCAAAGGTAGTGCTGCAGTAAACTGAAGGAAAAGGAGATAATAGGAAAAGTACTCACTCTAATAATAGTGTCTATCTTTATAATTTTAGAGACTTTTTATGTCATTCTTAGTTCATAGAATAATTAGGCAATATTATTTGATATAAAGACAAACAAGATTTCACCAGAATTTTCGTCACAAAAATAAATGCAGACAAATTTACTTAATAAAGGTCAAAAACTGTCAAAGAAACCAAGAAAGTGAATTTACCTTTAAGAAAAAAGGGATATTTATGACTTTTCTAAGTTACCAGATTTGAGTTTTAACCTTCAAGATCCATGAGGCAGGAAAATGTGGAATAACTGACTGCTACTGGCTTTCCTATTCTCTCTTTTTGGGGAAGCAGCTTCCCCAAAAAGCTTACTGGTGCTCAGGTCATTTCTGGCTAACACAATATTGAATAGAACCATTCAGTCTAATCTAGAACTTTTATAAAAATATGAATTTAGTACATAACAGAAGCAGGCTAAATTATAGACTCTCTGATTAAGGATCCTCAGCAACTTTCCCCCTTGCTCATAAGTTTTTTCTATTTTAAAATTAAAAATAAAAGGACTTACTTATGGTAAATAATAATCATCATTCCAACAACTATTTTTCACCAATATGGAAAATATCAGTGAAGTATAGGGCTTACTTTACCTACCAATAATCTAATTTATATAATTTTTCTATACTAACAGTACCTAAGGACAATACAATATTTGAATCTGTGTATTAAATGTGTTTTATAAATTATGTATAAAGGTTTAACAAAACAGAATTTTTCTCTATTGAAACAAGTTGAATTTAGAAAAGTGCAAATGCTACAAGAAACCATAAATGTGGGGTATATTCTTTCTAAAGTGTTTTTAAAAATGCTTCAGACATATAGAGTTTTTATTTTAGTACTGTTTAAGTATATAAACCTTAAGTGAGCATTCTTACTGATTTTATTTTCTGACTTTTGATTCTTTCTGATCTATCCTGGATAGCCATATCACATATTTTTATAAACTTTTGACTACTATTCCAGAGAAGGAAAATGATAATCCTTCATTCATGGTTCTCAGGAGAAAGAAATGTAATATTGATTAAGGAGCATAAGAATCCAAAAACACCTAAGCAATAATGCAACTGCCGTCAGCCTGCCTTATTTGGGAGTTGGATTTCATCAATCACACTTTCATGCACAGACCTGCTGCCTTCCAAACTGCACTCTGGAAGTTTTTGGCAATAATAGAGCAAGAGATGTGCCAGGTCCCTGAATGGAAGCCAGGTCTGGTTCCACAGGCCATGAGCAGTGGAAGACATATGGGTCCTATATTGGGTCTAAGAAGGGAGGGGTAGAAGGAGGGGGACTAACTCTATACTCTGACTCTCACAGAACTGGTATTCACACTGTGACTAGGGAAGAGGATGGAACAGACGCATAGGGTTCCCAAATTCTTAGGCTTGAGTGACCTGGTCCTTTTTCAATAGGCTGTGGCAGTATCTGATCCTCACACCCAAGTTCTGAGGAAAGAGTTACTGCCTTCATAGTAGATTCATAGAAAATGTGTCTTGGAAGCTAAGCTTTGTCTTCATTGATTCATTATTCTTCCCAGAGTGGCCAGCTGTGGCTTGTCTATTCATTGGTCTCCTCCTTCAGTCTCCAATATCTTCTCTCTCTACCTAGAATCCTATCTTTCTGGGCTATATATTCTACGTAAGGAAGGTTTAACCTGGAAAACAATGAGTTGAGACAGATTTATGGATTACACAAATGCTGCTACTCTACTTCGTGTACAACCAGAGAAACAACAGTTGTACCCCATTTGTGTACAATGAATCAAAATAAATAAATAAAAAATCATGCTTAAAAAAGAAAGATTTATGGGGAAAACGATTCATCTTTATTTTCACCAACCTTTCTGAATATACCATACTTCACTAACCATTTGAATGTAGCAACAAACTAGTGTAATATAAACAGCACCTGTTGTCTAATGATAAATAGAAATCACAGATATTTTCACATTATACTACAGTTGTTGACAATGTCTTTAAATAACATTAATCTGCATCACTACTTGGATATTATGGCAGTTGTGGACCCACCACTAAATCTAATGCATATGTAAAGATGAACATATAATACTAACCACAATTTGGATATTTTGATATTTGATACATTTCAATATAATTGATTTCTTTGGAAATTCTATGTATAATACTTTATGCATTACAATACATTGCTTAGCATGTATTGGTCTGTCAAACTACTCCATGATACAAAATAAAAACTTTAGGAATTCCTGGTTACATGTAAATTGGCCTTTGGTTAGAGTATATTCCCATAATGATAATTTTGGTTAAAAGCTAATATTGGTTAAAAGCTAAAAGAAAGTAGACTAAGGATTCAGCAGCCTGTAATGATGCCTATTTGTGGCGTGTAATTAAAGCAGATAAAGATTTCCAGAATAATAGGATAAAGGCAAGCAAAATATTCACATGTGCTAAGAGTGTTTGTGTTACATACATAAGAAACAATCATAAATGCCAATGCAGAGTTATACAGCAGAGCAGAGCAGAGCAGAGCTCTGGGTAAACTTGGAATATGGAAACTTGGGAGGCAGGATCCATACTGCTAAAGGATAAAGGACATCAGCACCTGGGGTGCCAAAATAAAACAAGTAAATAAATGAATAAATATTAATAGAAATAAATAAAATAGAAATAAATAAATGAACCTATAGATAGACAAACTTTCAGGTCTGGCAGGGGGAAAGGGGACAAAAGAGAATAAAATGGTAGAAGCAGATGAAGAACTACATAGAAGCAAGAAATGGGCAGGGGAAAGTAGATTACCTAATGAAATAAAGACTTTTCTGGAAATAACAAGGCTGGACTTTGTGCAATTCTGCTTCCTGTGTTTCCTAAATCATGAGGTCTATCATCTCAACACTTACCTCACTTTTGTGACCTAGTTCCTTCATAAGACATGTGCATAATGACAGTTATTACCAGTGCAAATTAAGTGAAATATTCTCATGTCCTAGGAACATTTGTGTTACATACATAATATGAACATTATTCATATATATGGATGAAATTGAGTACATACAAATGTGAACTTTCAGCTTCAGCTCCAATGGGTGAAGAGCTAGCAAGTTAACACAATGGGACCATCAGAAACAAGGGCACTAGAGGAATTTGAAGGCTACAGAAAACACAATATATCCCAACTCCCATCAATTCACTTGTTCCTCATATTGGTCACAAATTCTGGTTCTAAATAATTTCAGTCTCCTGTACAGTCTCACTGATGAGAAGCATAGGTGGGACAGACAATTAAGAAGAGAGCCCAATGAATATACCCAAAGCAACCAATTTCTCCTGAGGTCACAGGGGTGGAAAGAGTGAGGATTCTCTAAAAGCCCAGCATGTGACTGTGTTCAGTCATCCTCTCTGGGAAGACACCCATGTACTCTGGAACTGGGGCAGTGGGCACACTGTGAATTCTTTGCTACTATGTTCAGCTTCTAGAAGTAACCTTGTATGGTTCTCTTCCTCTGAGAACCAAGATTGGTTGCAATAGTTTCTCAAGAGAGCAAGAATTACATGAAGTTCTGTGTTTTAACTTTCTTTCTCCTTGACCACTGTCAACATTCTTAAATAAAAAATTAAAACTTTTTTTAACTGAAAATTATTTTCATATCTTGGGCTTAGTTCCTCTCAATGGGTCTTTCTTAGAAAAAAAAAGATGAGCGATGAAAAAGATGGATATTATGATGGAAGATTTTATGAAGAGGAAAGAAAGTGAGAAGAGAAAAAAATTAGAAACCATGCTGTGGATAGAAGAGGTGCAAAAAAAAAAAAAAAAAATGAAGTTATCTAAGGATCCAGCATGCATTGTCATAAACTCACTGTAGATCTGTAGATTCTTCAAGGCTGAACCTTTCCTGTTCAGGCCACACCCATGAGGGACACAGCTCAGCCTTGACCAATGACTTCAAGGAGTTGCAGAAAACAAGGGGCCAGAGTTTCACCAGTGAAGAATAAAAGGCGTGACTGCTAGCCAGCAGAAAACGCCTACTTCGGACACTTCTGTGATCACCAGCAAACTCACAGTCCTGACATCATGGTGAATCTCAATGCTGAGGAGAAGAGCATTATCTGTAGCCTATGGGGCAAGCTGAATGTAGAAGAGACTGGAGGTGAAGCCTTGGGCAGGTAAGCACTGGTTCACAATGGATGAGAGAGAAGGGTGAACATGACTTTGGCAAAAGAACAAGAAAGTCTCTGATTTTGAATTTGTTATTATCTCATCTTACAGGCTTCTTGTTGTTTACCCCTGGACTCAGAGATTCTTTGACAGTTTTGGCAACATGTCCTCTTCCTCTGCCATCATGGGCAACCCCAAGGTCAAGGCTCATGGCAAGAAGGTGCTGACCTCCTTTGGAGAGGCCATTAAGAACCTGGACAACCTCAAGGGTGCTTTTGCTAAGCTGAGTGAGCTGCACTGTGACAAGCTGCATGTTGATCCTGAGAACTTCAAGGTGAGTTCAAGAGGCTCAGGTTTTCTGTATAGCTTTGACGTGGGGACAATAACAGGAGCTGAGGTTTTGATTGGGAATGTCAGCCACAGCCTCAGAAATCATTCGTCCAGTTTGGCAGTAGACACAGACATAATCTGTGAGGGCATAATCAAGAGAAACTTGACTCAGAACTACTGACCATAGAGGCCATTTAGAAGCCTAAATATTATTAAAACTATTCAGAAAATTCTGTCAGAACTGGATGTGTTTATTCTGAGAACAATATTAGAGATTAACAGACTTGTGCAAGGAGAAATGGGATTTGTGTTTTGGTAGGTCAAGGGTTTTTCTCAAGGAAACAGAAGTGCCCTGTTTTAATGTTCATTCTAATTACTGAAATTTAGGGGAAAGTTTTAAAGATAGATTTTCTCAAAGAAAATATGAGAAATCTTTAAAATATATCCAATTCCCACTGAGTATTGTGACCAAGTGAGGATTTGTTCTTGAGTTGATGGGAGACTTAAAGTTTACACTGACAATCTTTGCAGCACTAAAATCCTGTGTTTGCAGAATTTGAATGAATAAAGAAATGAAGAAGGGAAGAAATAAAAATGGTGAAATGAAAAGAAAGGATGAGGTTATTAGGAGGCAGAATGTTGAATGGGGGGACGCATAAAAAGTGAAGTTAAACCTCAACTCAGCTGGGGTTGCCACTGTGAAGGAATATAGGTATAAAGCCAGTTTTTTGCCTACAAATTGTCTTTGGAGACTCCTACTCAACATGCTTGTGTGTCGTTCTGTTCTTCATCTAACAGCTCCTGGGTAACGTGCTGGTGATTGTTCTGGCCTCTCACTTTGGCAAGGAATTCACCCCTGAGGTTCAGGCTGCCTGGCAGAAGCTGGTCTCTGGTGTTGCCAATGCTCTGGGCCACAAGTACCACTAAACCCTCCTTCCTATTCACCAGTGTTCCCGTGTCCCCGGTACCCTCCTTCTGTACATGGGGACTGAGTTCAGCCTTAATAGCACAACTTCTGCTTAATAAAACATTTCTTCAGTAATTCAAAATTAATAGTTTTGTCTTCTCCATCTTTTACTCTTCTGTTAAAGGAAAAAGGAGTTTTGCAGTGAGAGGTAGGAAGAGACATAGGAAGAAATGAGAGCTTTTTGAGAATTGTATAGGGATACACTAAAGTCCATTATATAATTATTGAAAGATCAAGGATGCCAAGATGGGGAAGAAGTTCTATGGGTGTGGGGAAAGGGTGAGTTAAGTCAGCGGGGACTTGTAGGACAGTGTGGCAAAACCTTGCTACGGAGGAGAAAAAGAAAGTGGTAAATGATACCAAGACAGCAGATTTGTGGCACATGCCAAATTTCATTAACAACAACAACAATGATAATAATAATAATAATAAAGTTTTGTGGAACCTAAGGTCCAGGATAGAATAACTTTTAATTTATTCTGATACACATTTTGAAGCAGCTAGCTTGGCATTTGTGTTAAGAAACTGATTCTGAGGTACAGGGAAGAGTTGAATGATGACTGAGAGCTTTCTAGCAAAAAATCCCCTTGATTCAACAAAAGCTTTCTCTTTTTTGAAGGAGTCAATTTCCTAATGAAACACTAAGACTAAGGCACATGAAATAATTGAATGCTATCTTCTGATAGAATATAGCTTACAATTAAATTACTATTAGGTCATAAATGTGGACATGAGGAGATGAAAACTTCATGTAGGAGAAGTCTATATGAATACTTAAAAGCTCATGGTCTAAAACCAACAAGTCAGGGCTTGGCGCTTGCATGAAACTGCCTTTCCAAAAGGAGAGCAGAGAGTAAGCATAGGTAGAGTATGAGCAAAGACCCAATAGTGCAAGACTTTGACTATAAAAACATAAGGTATTGCTTGCCCTGATGGTATGTACCTACAATCCCAGCAACTTAGGAAGCTGAGACTGGATGATGGCAGGTTCAAGGTAGACCTCAGAAAGTTACTGAGGCTCTCGGTAACTTAATCAGACCCTATCTCAAAATAAAAAATAGAAAGGACTGGGGATGTAGCTCTCAGTAGTAATATGACCCTGGGGGTTTCATCCCCAGTACCAAATAAATAAATAAATAAACAAATAAAAGAAAAGCTATACAAGCTATTACTATGCTATTTGCAATAGTAAAAGAGTAAACAATAAATATTCTTAGAATGTTAAATGACTCAGAAAATAAGATTTTAGAGCAAAGCAATATGCTTACACACAAAAACATATGTAAATACGGTTGTATGAATCTTTTTCAAAGTAGTTTAAAACCTGAAGAGACAAAGAGCCTGCCCGTGAGGTGCAGCATTCAGTTCAGTGAAGGGATATTGTGGAAAGCAAATCTTGTGTTCAAGTTATAGGCACTAGACATGAATGGTGACTCAAAGGACCTAACAGTTCAAACTCACGAGGAGCAATGAAGTCTGCAAATCACAAAAGGTAGGCACAAGAAGAGGCAGGAAGCAGTGGTACCTGATTGGTTGGAAAGAAGGAGAAGGAAGAAGTGGCAGATGACCCAAAGCTGTGATCTGAATGAATGGAACAACCTGAGGCTATGTACTGACATAGGTCCCCACCCCCTTTAACTGCATTAGTAACTGAATCACTCTGAAAGAGTGCTACATTGCTCAGAGTCTTGACCTTCAAGTCCTGAGCCACTTTCATATCAAGGACTGAGACGAGTACACTGTATTAGTGTGCCAAACCTTGGCAAATATAACTACCAGGCATTTCATTGCCTTCACACATGTATTAGAATTTGTCCTGTAAATTAATTTTTAGTTTGACTTTATATTTTCACAATAGGAATGAGAGACCAGTGATTATTTTAGTTTCAGGTGATCAAGAGTATGGGTCTCTCTGAGCCCCATGGTCTTTCAACTAGCCTCTGAACAGAAAAAGGAGAATTATTTGTGACACTCAATCTTTTCATCCAGTTACTGTGTCAGCAAATGAGAACAATGTGCATTTTTTTATCAATCAATTTCATTTTCTCCTTCTTGCCTCCAGCTATTACTCTGACAGTGGGTATCAACAAGGATGGTGATGGGGTGGTAGTAGGATGATACACATACTCTGCTCCTTAGGGATCATGGTATTACCATTCCAAAAGCATGATTGAAAACAAATTCATTCTGTATTCCATTTGTTTACAATAAAAATAAATTAAAAAAAAATTTATAATTTATGTGTAGACACACACACATACACAAACAGGTCTTGATGACTTAAATGTTTAGTAGATGAAAGGATAACTAATACTTGTTGCTAGGCATTAAAAGCCATCTGAACAAAATAGAGTTGTGATAAATAGGATAGTATTGTGAATGAAATCTAGCAAAGAGTACCAAGGGTTTCCAGATTATGTCATTATTGGGATTAAAATCTTGCAACGACTACTCACTTCCTGCCTCTGTCAACCAGTTCTAAGTCATTAAGTATTTTTGCAAAATACTTCTTTTCATTCTTATTTTACCACTTGCATGTCCACCTCACTGGCCCTTTATTTATTTCTCCAGCACACCAAAAGTTTATTTTCTGCTTCAAACTTTTCCTGATATACTCAGACTTACTAAGCATACTTCACTTTAATCAAGTGCAGATATTAATTTTCTTCTTAGTAATAATATCTGATATTATTTTCTAGACTGGACTACATATTCATTTTCTATATCTCCATCTACTGAACAATAAAGACTTCAAAGGACAATTTAATTTTCTGATTCATTTATCTTAGGTTCTGAGTCATCCTCCAAGGCCAGGACCTACAAATTGAACCCAGTAGGGATGTGGTCAAAGATCTGTACTTGTCATGCCCATCTCACAGATATATAATATTAAAGAGACTTTAACCTGGGCTTCTCTCAGATTCTATGCCCTATGCTGCTACACCAGTAAAACTTTCCTCTGTCCCTCTTATATTCAGAGAAGTCACAAATTGTTTTGGCTGTAAGTATAGAATTACTATTGATATATTAACAAATTTCATTTTCCTGATCACCTAGTCCCCATTTATGAACAGATAAAAACTTTACATGAGATTATAAAGACCGAAAGGATTTCATCTATATTATTAGTTTCAGTCTTCATGAGAAGTTAGGAGTTAAAATGATTCAAAAACAAAATTTCCCTCTTATAAAGTGCATAGGTAACATCTTCATCTGTTTTTGTATATAATCTACGAGTTTAGATAATAGGGCAAATAGTCAAGCCAGATTTTCAAAACTTTAGGCATTATGATCTAGCAAGGTAATCAAAAGCAAAACAGAACAAAACAAAGAAGGTATGACTTCTTGTTTTGTTTGGTGTCATATGTCAGAGTAGAAATGCAACCATCCTAAGACTGAGATATCTCACTCAGTATTTATCCCAAATTACTAAATTCAGCATATAATGGTGATACAGCCTCATCAATGTTTATAGTACTGCAATTCACAATACCCAAGTTATGGAAGTAGCCCAGGTTCAACTCAGTGAATTAATGAATTAAGAAAATGTAGTATACACAGTGGAATTTCACTCAGCCAGAAAGAATGAAATTATGGCATTTGCTGGTGAGTAGAGGGAAATGGAGAACACCATGTTGAGTAGAATGAGCCAGACTCAGAAAATCTATGATCAAATGTTTTCTTTTATATGCAGAAGCTAGGCCAAAATAATGGATAAATGCATGGAGGATGTTGGATCTCAGAAGGATATAGGGAAGATCAATGGAGTAGAGAAAGGAAACTGAGGGGGGAAAGGAGGAAGGGAAAGAGGAGGAAATACAGAATGAATGTGACAAAATCACACCATGTACATGAATAAATATATCATAATAAATTCTACTTTCATTATATCTACAAAGGACCAAATTTTTAAAAAGCAGTATATATAGAGGAAGAAAAATCAGGGGATTGAGGAGGGGAGGAATAAAGGAAGCACTAGGAACTGAAATAGAGCAAGTTAAATTCCATGCATGTATGATTATATCAAAAAGAACCTGATTATTATGTATAACTATAATGTACTAACAGAAGCATTACAAATATCTATAGTCGTATGGATCTCCAGCACTGCAAAACAACAACACAAAAGTTTTTTTTTTTAAATGTAATTCTGTCCCAGCTGTGACAGTATGTGTGGAATGTTAGTCAGTGAAAAAGAAACTCCTGCCTCATGAGTTGCTTTGCAAACACATGGAGGAAGCAAAGGTGATTCTTGGTATTATGTCTTGGAATAAAATTGACTAAAATTATTTGAAAGATAAATCATCCAAGGTCACAGTACATAACTACCAAGGAAGTTCCCTGCACTCTTCACTAAACATAGAAGAACTACTCCCAGACCTGACTCAGCAGCCAGCACCCATTTATCCAGGGGGAATACATATTACCTGCTGATTACACAGTGCATTGACAGGGAAGCAAAAACTTGCTCAAAGGAGACATACTTTATTTCAGACAGGCATTCTGAGGTTAGGGTTCAGTCCTATATTGTGTTACACAACACTAATCTATTTCTGTAATGAGACTGACGCTTTACAGAAATTGTTTTCCTTAAACTATTCTGAACTAGGGAGAACATGGCTTAAACCCACAGAGAATGTATTCAAAGATCAATATAGCACTTCCTGCTTGGAAACCATTCCTATCTGAATGAGATTTATATTTGTTCCATCAGAGATCTTAAACACTATGCTTAAATAAGAATCTCATAATACTTGAATTATTTACATGTTTGTCCATGCTTTAACCTCTAGACCTCTCTGAGGCTAGAGACAAAAATATAGGAAAGGCAGGCAAGAAAGTCCTAGAATAATCTCTGGCAGGATAAGAAGGACACAGCTAAAGAATAAAAGGAAAATTGAGAAAATTGACTTGAAACAGGAGAAGCACCCTAAAAAATGTTAGCAGCAGCGACCCTTTGAGTGGGCCTCCCTAGCACTATCTTAACACTAATGTCTATCTGAAACCTGCTCTGCTCAAACCCCACCCCCACCATGACCAGTCTTGCTTTTGACCAATAGACTTTGCTATTGACCAATAGCCTCAGAGCATGTGGTGAGGCAAGGGGACACAGGGTCAGTGCTGAAGAATAAAAGGACGTGCCTTCTAGTAGTTGAACATGCTTGCTTCTGAAGCATCTGAGATTGTCGATAAGCTCCTAGACCAGACACCATGGTTCATTTCACAGCTGCGGATAAAGCTGCTATCACAAGCATGTGGAGAAAAGTGAATGTGGAAGAGGCTGGAGGAGAAACATTGGGAAGGTAGGATCTGGGGGAAAGGACAAGGGAGGGAAGGAAGGAAGGAAACTGTGGCTAGCGGAAACCCAGGCCTCTTTGGGGACTTGGGAGATACCCTGACTTTCCAACTGTCCTTGCTCTATCTCATAGGCTTCTGGTTGTCTATCCATGGACCCAAAGGTTCTTCGACAACTTTGGAAACCTGTCCTCTGCCTCTGCCATTATGGGTAATCCCAAGGTCAAGGCCCATGGCAAGAGGGTTCTGACATCCTTGGGAGAAGCTTTAAGGAACATAGATGACCTCAAGGGTGCCTTTTCCCAGCTGAGTGAGCTGCATTGTGAAAGGCTGCATGTGGATCCTGAGAACTTCAGGGTAAGTCCGGGAGATACTCAATCACTCTTGCTTTCAGTCTTGGGAAAGCCCAGATAACTAAGCATTGATCTGAGCATTAGTGAGGCTACCTGTAGGGTCTGACATGTTCTGAAATACTGAATTTTGGAGTAAAGCAACTGGAGAGGGCTAATTCAGTTGAGACCAAGTAGTACTTGGGCCTAAGGGACTTATCTGTACTCTGTTGCCTTTGAGTGGAGATTTGTGTAAAGATGAAGAAAGTCAGTTTTTAAAATGAACTCTTACAGGAAGAACGCTTTTCTACAAGAGAAGTCTTTTCTCCTCTTTTCAATTCATTTTAAACCCTGCTGGAAGCAGGGAAAGAATGGCTGTGGAGAAGATATTCATATATTGACTCAGTAAAAGGAAGAAACCCAGGCCAAGCATTGCTAAGGTCATTCCCATATAGGTTGGACTCTTGTTTCATGTTTCTCATGTTTCTAATGCCCAACTTACTACTCCAGGAGAGAGGTTATGTGTCTCTGGGGTAGACAAAGAACTGGAACATTTGGACTGCAGTGGGTTTGGAAATATAACTGAATTTTTTTTTCCAGTTCACAAAGTGTGGGGTTATTGGTGGTAAGTTATAAAATTTCAAATCATGATATACACATTTAAATATAAATATTTAAATCATGAGTAGTTTCACAAAGGGCATGGACTACTTATGTAGTTTGGGTATCTGGGTACTACCTCAGGTTTTGAGGGAAACTGATATATGCTTAGTTCTGGGTGAAAATTAGGTGTTTAGATAACAGGAAACCAGTCTAGATCTCTCTGTTCAATGTGCTTATTATCTATTGATCTATTGTCTCTTTCCACTTTATAGCTCCTGGGAAATATGCTTGTGATTATTCTGGCAAAACATTTTGGCAAGGAATTCACTCCCCAGATGCAGGCTTCCTGGCAGAAGATGGTGGCTGGCGTGGCCAGTGCTCTGGCCCACAAGTATCATTGAATCCCCTACCCATAGTGCAGAAGTTTCAGAGAGAAGCTTTATTTTTCAATAATAACAAAAATAATAAAAGTATTCTGTTAAGAAATCTTTTGTGTTACCTTCAGTTCTACTTTTACATGTACTTTTAAATATATAAACCTAAAGGGATTTTATATTGAGGTAGTGTGTGTGTGTGTGTGTGTGTGTGTGTGTGTGTGTGTGCTTGTTTTCCATTTATTTTTGCATGAAATGTAGATTTTGATAAGGAAATAAAAGAACAACATGCACCTGGGAGTTTCTCAAAGGAAAGCACAGATGCAGGAGAGCTCAGTTGAAAAGGAAGGGTTATACAGGACAAAGACACTCAGAACCGGACAATTTAGAACAGAGGAAGAAGACGTCAGGGAGGACCCCCAAGGGCTGATGGGAGGCAGAATAGCAAGAATGGGCTCAGTGGTGGAAAATTATTCCCAGGCTTAGGAAGTCAAGGTCCAGGCAGGGGTTATGATGGCATTCTATTTGTTTTTGTTTTTCACTTTTGAGGCTAGAGTGGGATTTGAAGACATTGGCAGTCAGAAAAGGGGATAGCTCTTTCCCAAGTCAACTCCAAAGAACTGGTCCTCTTTTTCTGAGGAAATGTGTACATTTAGTGTTGGTGCATGCCTTATGAAGGTTAAATTAGTCCCACGCCCTCATGAGAGACAATGGTCAAGTGTGCAAATTGCTCGTAGCATGTCAAGTAAAAGATATCGTTG
The DNA here is from genome assembly GCF_902686445.1 of Sciurus carolinensis. Classification (NCBI taxonomy): domain Eukaryota; kingdom Metazoa; phylum Chordata; class Mammalia; order Rodentia; family Sciuridae; genus Sciurus; species Sciurus carolinensis. Next base: position 72,748,995 of record NC_062223.1, read on the forward strand.
TAAACTTCTGGGTGAGGTGGGGTTATTTGTGAGGAAATAACCTCAGAAGCTGCATCAGTGTGTCTGATCAACAGACAGTACTGTGAGATCAAAAAGAACTGGGAAGTCTTTATATGGATTAGTTGGGAAGGCAGATTAACAGGAGTTCTTACAAATTGGAAGTTAACTAATTCATATATATGTAAGCAAGACTGGATGATGCATAGGCAATATGCTAACATTAGGTGTACTAATCTTCATTGATTTCAGTATCTTGGTATTAAATTCTCACCCAAGTCTCATCTATAATACCAAATAATATGTCAACCCATCTCCATGACTTGGATTGTTTTATTTTCCCTTAGCACATGTTTCTCTGGGCTTGTAATGCCTTATCTATAAAGAAGTAGCAAGATTTTATTGTTTGTTTGCTTATTTTTCTTCCTTTATTTCCTACCCACAAGCTTTGCACTTGCCTTTCTGCTTCTGGGAATTTGTTTTTAAACTACTTCTGACCGACTTTGCCTCATCATTAAGTCATTTCAAAGGTGACTTTTTAACCTAATGCTATCCTATAATAGTTGCCCTTAATCTCGTGCTACCATATTATTGTTTGCATTTTCTTCTTGTCATATAATAGCACATAAAATTCTCATATTCATTTACTTGTTTAATCACTTAGATTGGTCCCCTCTGTTAGATGTGACATTCATAAGACCACATAAACTTTCTGTCTTATTCACTAAAATTCTCAGTGTTTAAAAAAAGCATACAACATGATTGTGCTCAATAAATATTTGCTCTTTAAAATATATACAACAATGGATGATCATTAGATTCTGTGATAATGATCTAGTATTGTTTTGCTCAAGGTCCAGATGTGAATGGAAGCAGTGAACAGGGACATAAGTTGGAATTGTAGAAAAACTATGAACAAGAAAGAATCAAAAAAAATCTTGAAAGTGGTTGTCTAGAGCGTCTAAGAGACAAGCAAGAGTTACAAGTGACTGCAGTCACTTTCTGTTTTGCTGGAAAGATGGAGATTTCATTTGCTCACACAGAGTTTTAATGTCCCTCAGTTGAGAGGGATAGCTGGGCGCACACATCATGGTGGAGATGAGCATTAGGGCCATTTGAGGACAAGTATCTGAGTCACAACCTCTGTCCAGGCCCAAAAGTGTCTACAGGTGGCATTCCTGTGGACAAAGTTGCCTATTCTTTCTATTGGACTGAATTTGGTCTTAAAATGACTCCCCCTGGGTTTGACTCAGACTGTATATCTCTGTAACAAAGTAAAGAATCTTTTCTTTTTGTCTCTGTACCAACCCAATTTGAGGCAGAACTCATAGATAATTCAGTCTCTCATGGCATACCAGCTTCTGACCTCTTAATCATTGTTATGCAGGCTTTCCATTTAAAGTTTTCCAAGTCTATGTAGGAAAAATGTTTCTCACTATATCAAGTAGGCAAAAATAATTTACTTTCTAATAACAAATTCAGGCCTAATATATTGGATCTACATTATGGAGTGTTAAAATGTTCCAATAAATATTTATTACACTGTAGTTTTTGTAAGAATTAATCTCAGGGACAAGGAAATCAGTTTTCTGAAGTGCTAAGTATGGGGAATGGACTCAGAATAATAAAATGAACTATTCCTTCTATCACTGGAAATGTGCCCCATCTATCCTTTAACTTCTTGTTTGAAATGTGTGAGACCACAGTACCTCAGGTCACAGCAGCATTAGAATGTGAACTACTGTTGACGAAGACTGCGTCGCCTGATGAGATATGAGGAAAAGTTAAATACAGCAAAGGAGTGTGGATACAGTATAGACTAGACACAAAGCACCTAAATCCAGGTCTTGTCATGGAATCTTGTATTACTCTCTTCACTGAATACATGAACATCTCCTGACCAAATACTCAATTCAGTATTTGATCACAAGAATGAGTAGACATGGCATCCGTCAAAGACATTCACTCATATAATAAGTGAAATCATTTTGCTTAGACTGTGCATATAATATTAGTACAACTCAAAAACCACAAAGTAATGCTCAGTTACCTAGTTCTTAGCAATATATTCTGTTTCTAGACTGATGCTGAGTTATTTTTTTTTTTAAATGTAAAGTAACTATAAAAGCACTGACCCCATGTAAGCTTTAGGACAATTCATAACCAAGAACACCTTGGTTTTCTTCTGCAAGTACCCTAGCTGAAGAGCAGAATGTTGCCTCATAACAGCAATTGACTCAATGCTCAGTAGACCAGATTCTTAAACTTTCTGAATCTAATTTACACCTTGTGGTCACAACAGAGTGCCCTTGGAGGGCCACCTGACACTATCAGAGACAAATGTTCATTCACAAAATCTCCCTTGTTTAAACCCCACCCTGGTCTCACAATCTACCCTTGACTTATAACCTCAGTTCACTGGGATAAGCAAAGAGCTAGAGGCCAGAGATGAGAAATAAAGGGACACCCAGAGAAGTGTCAACATAGGCTGCTTCTGGCTCACTGTGATTGACTGGTAAATTCCCAGATTTGTCACCACAGTACATGGTACAAGAAGGCTGCTGTTGCCAGCGTGTGGAGCCAGGGGAACATGGAAGAGAGCAGAGGTGAAATCCTGGGAGGGTAGTTAGAGGAGGCCAGGACAGGTGGAAAAAGAGACAAAGTATTCCTGAAAGAGGGATTTGTCATGGTTCTTACATATTCTGAGTTTAGAATTTCACTATAACCATGATTTTTCCCAGACTTCTGGTGGTCTAGCAAGAACTTAGATTCTTTGACAGTTTTGGAAATTTGTCTTCTGACTGCAATAATGAGCAATACCAAGGTGAAGGCTCATGGCAAGAAGGCGCTGACCAACTTTTTGGAAAGGCTGTTAAGTATAGGGCTGATCTCAAAGCCACCCTTGTTAAGTGAGCTGAATGAGTTGCATTCTGATCAACTGCCTGTAGGTCCTGAGAACTGGGCTTCTCCAAGCTTTCTTCTTTCATCCTAAATATTTATGCCAAGATGGTTTAGGAAACACAGGCAATAATATTTTATAAAAGTTATTTTTAAAAAATAATTTTGCAGGGAAGCTCTTGATTTGGGTGGTTAGGCTATTCCAAAGGTAACAATTAAAACCAAGGTTAATTACTTCAACAAGTGGAGGCTACTAGCAGTCTGCTATTCCTGGACAACCATTTGTTATAAAGTGTACTGCCCACAATTGAACTATTGTTTTTAGCATGAAGAACATGAATCAGGCCAAGATGAAGAATATTTTGCCTTTGCAATTGAAGCATTCTTTGAAAATTGATGAGAACTTTTCTGAAAGTTTGTTGAGGTTAGAAAAAGAACCAAGTAGAATATCCAAACAAAGAGACTAAGGGAGGTTAAGGGAGGTAGATCACAGGTCGGAGGCCAGCTTAGGCAACTCTGCATGACCTTGTTTCTAAATAAACATTAAAAAGACTGGTGATGTAGCCCAGTGATGGAGCACCCCATGGTTAAATCCCCAGTATCATAACCATGCGCACACTCACACACAAACACAACAGAGCAAAGTAACACCAATATTTTCCATGGAAGCTTTCACACTTCACAGTGAGCAAATGCTGCTGTGTACATGGCACAGCATTCTCTGTCATTTGAATATTCAAACAATTTGGTTGTCGGTGGTGTCTAGGAACTTAAACTCAATTGCAATGACCAGCATGACCAAACTCTCTGTCCAGTGAGGGGCAAAGGGGGATTAGAAAATAAAGATTCACAGACATAGATCTTGAAGATTAAGCTGGCATCAGGTGGAGCTCTGCTCTCTGATGGAGCTGCAGATCTAAAGAGTTATGCCAGCAATCTGCATTTATATATGTCTCATCATCAGGTTAAAGACTAGGCAACCATTATTCTTTGTATTCAGGAAAGTTACAGAACCCAGGTCATCTGTAACTTTTCCACAGTTACAATCCACAGTTGCAGAGTGCAATGTTAGGAGTTTTGTGTAGCTCTTAAGCAAGTCCATTGTTTAAAGTGACTGTAAAGCAGGCGGGAACATGAGAAGCAGAGCTGGTGAAATATTGTGGTTGTCTAGCATAAAAATTTCTTCCTTCCCAGGAACTGTGTGCCTAGATCAAGGTTAGAACTGATAGGGCTCTTGCACAGAGCCTCCTCACGCAGGGCACTGCCACAGCAGCTAAGCATCATATGTTCTTGCACAGAGACATTCCCAGGCACCAGGCATGCCACAGCCATGAGAATCCCAATCTCAGTCACTGCTCTCCCATCCTCTGTCATCACTCTCCATGCTCCATATTTTAAGTTTTGTTGCAGTATTATAACCCTACTTCAAAAAGAAGGGGTCTCTAAAGGGGTTGAAAAAAGCAGTCACAGTGTTCTGGGAGAGTGAATTGGCAGGACACATGGGGGAACAGAGCACAGTGGGAAGCACAGAGCCGGGAGTCATCTTAAGCCCATGTCAAGCCAATGTCATCATGACATGCTTTTCTAGGAGCAAGGCCCTGAAAGTCCTTCAAACTCTAAACGAGTAGGAAATCGGTGTTGCATCTATTTATTGCAAGGCCAGGTAAAGGTCTTCTGTGTATTATGCACCATTTTCTTTCTATCTCTGCTTCTTCCCCACCTTTAAGGCAATGTGGCATTGATTGTCTTGGCAATCCACTTCAGAAGGGGGGTTACAACTGATAACTTCAGGGGCTAATATCTGGTTTAGAAGAACCACTGAGTTTCTTCTCCACTGTGTTTATGCCTCCTAAAGGGTCCTGTGTCCCTGAGAGTTCATCTTCATTGATATTGTGGGGGAACAAGCCCTCATTCCAAGGCTCTGCTCCCATATGATAAGAATGGAATACAAATGTATGATGCCTAAGGAATATCATTGTATTCCCTCTCTGTCCTCATCATTTATGTTGATTCAGCTGAAAGGAGGCTCACCAGTGGGGATGAGAACATTAGACACTGGGACTTTGAGGGAAGATAACAGATTTCCATGAGTGTCTTCAAGATAGTGGAGAATTTGTGATGGCTTCAAGGGGATAGTTACTCCCAGGAAGAAGAATTAGACTCTGGAGTGAGATGATGTCTTTAGATAAAGGGAGGGTGAGAGGTACTGTTTAGAGAATTGTCCACAGTGGATGGGAGTAAGTTGGAACTCAGGGTTTCTATATAGGCTGCTATTAACTTAGACAGAGCTCTTTTGGTGGTTATAGTTCACTTCTATTCAATATAAAAATCATATTTTTATCAGTTATATTGCAGTAATGATGAGTCCTGCATTTTTCCTTAGTGTCTTTAGTGGTACTAATAGGAAAACATCCCTATGGCATGTGAACAGATTCATCAGTGCTTCACATGCTAGTTCTGTGGCCTGAACCATATTTCTGATTCTGCTTAGCCTCATAAATTCACATATTTAGTTTCCTGAAAACACTTTTATGAAAAATTAAATGAATAAATATTTCCCAGGTCTTTACCACACTACAGTTACAAAACCAGTCTCTCTTTCCATAAATGTGATTTTTATTATTTCTGAATTCATAAATATGTATGATTTTGTGGCTATGTATTTTATTTTATATTTACCTATACAAATGGCAATCAGTATTGAAATGAACTGGTCGTTGGTAAAGATAAAAGTCCACATGGTATATTCAAAGACTGCGGTTCAGGAGTCAGTGTGCCAGGTCTAGCTGATAAAGGAAGAATGACCATTTAAGAACAATGGGTGGGCCTGGGGTGGTGGCTCACACCTGTCATCCCAGCAGCTAAGGAGGCTGAAGTAGGAGGATTACAAGTTCAAAGCCAGCAACTTTAGTGAGACACTAAGCAACTCATCAAGACCCTGTCTCTAAATAAAATACAAAAAAGGTGGAGTATGTGACTCAGTGATTAAGTGCACCAGGTTTTAATTTCTGGTATAAAAAAAGAAAAAAAGAGAAAAAGAAAAACGGGCGTATAAAATTGGGGAAGATGATGTACAGACAGAGAAGCAGAGAAAGAAGCTATTGCTGTTAGCAAAAAATCAGTGAAGTTTTTGGTATAAGAGAGTGAGTGAAATAATGAATAGAGAATTTCAGAGAAATTGATCCTGGTGTTCATATAGAACTGATTAGACAGGCCCTGACTAGGAGATAATCAGAGATACTTGCTGTGATTTCTGTGAGAGGAGTAGGCAATGGACTGAAGTTGATGGCATCAGTTAAATTAAGAAACTAAGTGAGAGGCCAATGTGGCAATGATTCCACACACTGGGAAATGTGATGAGGTGGTCACAGACTCTAAGTTCCATGTCTCATGGCTGAAAAGAAGGAAATCCATGATCTATTGACAGAGCAGGAACTTCCTAGGGAGTGCCTTGTCTGGAGCTGGTGATGGGCATAACCACTCTTGCAGTATTCACTTCACTTTTTACATTTTTACTAGAGCACTAGAGTGATGCCTAGTAGTTGAGCTCATTTTGACAAAGTCATACATGCATGAAATTTTATTCCTTCCATTCAGTTTCTGACCCGCTTTTGTCTCCTTGTTTTCCTTCTACTCTACTGATCTTCCCCTCATTTATTTACTTATTTTTTACTGGTATGAAGCCTTCACTTCAAACTCGTGTACACAAGAGGCTTCAGGAGAAGCACTCACAGACTGACACCCCAAACAAGGTTTAGAAAGCACACTCTCCTTTCTTCTTTTATTTCATTGATCCTGAACCACTTTCTCAGAATATTTCTCATATGTGTCTACCAGGAAACTCTCCTTATCCCATCACTGGGGTAGCAGCTGGTACCATCAAATGCTTCTGAAATATTTTTAGCATGATTTTCAGTCCCCACTCAGAGCCCACTAAGCAGAATAAATAGGTGTTGCTTATGCACAAAATAACTCAGTGACTCCTTCATTATTTGGTAATTAAACACTGTCTTTGAATAATTACAGTGACTAAGAAACCACACCCTAAGCCTCATAGTTGTCCTATCCTCTGCACATTTAGTCATCACTATATCCCCAATTAGGGTAGGAGAGTATCGATCGTTTTGTGTTATCTATTCATTTCCCATCAAGCAATTTTCATATACGTGTTTACTGACTAACACAAAGCACACAAATTGGTAGATGAAAAACTATATAAAACTGACATAAAACATGAATGCTCTGTAAATCATCATGTAGAGTCCCATAAGAGCATTAGCACTCTGTGATACACGTGCAATAGTGTGTGTACATGTGTGTCATTTCATATGTCACATGGACAAACATCCCATCCACACACAGAAACACTTTGGCACAGTGCATACTTATGTGCTCTAAGGCATTTACCCCAGTAAACACAGAACTTGGATTTCTGCATGTAATTCTCTTAGCTTTGTGTATGCTGTCCATTCATTCTGGATGCCTTCTTTCCCTCATTTTGCCCTTTTTACCTGGTACTTATGCTCCAAATCTTCACTTACATGGCATTTCACCAAGAAGGCGTTTTATTTTTATTTCTACTAGGTTAAGAAGCCCTTCTATCACTTCTGATACATTCATGTGCTCTTTCCTATCATAGATATTAGCACTTTTTCTATTCATGAACTTACCTATTCATTGTGTATTTCACTACTGATATTAATCTGCCTTATGGTAGAGAATTTTATTATTAAAAAATCTTTTGTCTTTAAGCACCAAAGCACATTCCCTGGCCCAAAGTTTGCACTTAGTTCATACTTGGAAATGAACAAATAAATGCATGATGCCAAAATAAGATTCCTCCTTTCTATATTACAAGTACTTCACTACTCCCAGAGGAGTTTGAATGCTAAAATGAGGGTACCTTGGTTCTACAAGGGCTATATGATATCTTAGCATTTATAGGTCATGTGGTTCCTTCTTTTGCCTCTATACTGTTGGACTTTCCTCAATCTTTTATCCTCAAATTTTTGTAATGAACAGTTATATTGGACTGATATTACGTGGTAGAATTTTTTCACATTAATAATTCAAACACTAATAAGACATAGTATCAGAAATCAGTTTAATATATATATTGGTTAGGGTCCACCCAGGAAAGCAAAGATCATTGTAAGTTATTTCAACAGATAACTGAATGCAACAAGTTAGCTAAACATGTGCTGGAACAGCTAAGACATCAAATAGGAGAATAAAAGAAATTAGCAAAATCAAGATGCTTCTTCCACAACTAAGCCTACAATGACAGAGAGAGAAAATATTCTATGAGAGGGCAAAAGAGAAGGAGTACTGGGTAAGTGACATGGAAGGGACTCCCTGGAGACCACTGGACTGTATAATGGGGGCATGATAATGACATTCATGGAGATGCTGTTCTGCAGGAACTGTTCCAGACATAGAGAGAAGGTAGGCCAGAAATAACTTTGCATTTATCCTCCTTTTATCAGGGCTTCCCATTAAAGATCATGCATGGAACCCAAAGGGTAAGAAATTCAGGGGAAGATGAGGAATAAGTTAAAGATAAGAATGTTAACCTACATCAAGAAACTAAGATGTGTGCAATAAATGAATAATTATAATGTGGAATGATAATTGCAATGATTACTGTCATGTTAAGATAACATGGAAAGACAGAACTCTAACAGAAATGAAGTGATATTAGAATCCTGGAGAGCACCGCATTAAAGACATAGAAATAAAAAATAATGTCACTTACTTACAAGGTGCCTCTTATGTAATGTGTAGAATATATGATCCCATGATTCAATATCCAGAGATTATGAATTAGGCCCAATTGCCCTTTTTCAAGTCAATAAAGTAGTCATAAAATCAGTATAATTAATTCACCCAGTCATATAGCAAGTAAGCAATAATTGAACTGAGATTATTCATTGAACTAATTTTGTGCTTATTAAATTTCAAATAGTTAAGTAATCTGTTCAGGATAGCTAGATGGTAAATTTGGTAGAAGACTTTACACCCAAGTTTAAATGACCCTGGAGTCCTTATTATTTCTCTCATACCACATAGCCTATTCTCTGTATATAACCCACCCTGTCCTTTACATGGTCCTTTCCTATTTTGTCCTTTCTTGTGAGTTAATTTTTATTTTAATTGTACAGATGTATAGGATGTGATGTAATACAGATTTTCATGGTCAAAATCCAAAACTTTGTCTCCCATTTTCTGTGAAACTAGCCATAATTTGAATTCCATCATGACCCAAGTTGAAATTATACTAAATAAAATCAATACTGATTCTAAAACTATTGGGCACTCTTTGTTCTCTGACCTCATATCTTGTGATTCACACTAAATATGGGTGCTCATTAAAATTCTTTCCTTTATCCACTCATTTTGTGGTTCAACATAATCTTTCTTAGGTATATCAATTATTCCTAAATGCTTCAATATAAATTGTATAATCATAATTCTCAAGTCTGATATTCAGCTCTCACCTCTGATCTCTGTGCCCAATCCACACATTGAAGAGTTTACTGAACTCTTTCACATAGGTGCCCTTAGACACTATGAAATCAACCTGGGCATTTTGCTTATTCTGTGGAAACAATTTTACTTCCAGTGTTTTCCACTTCAGTCAAATGAAGTCAAGTCTTCAAAATTCATAAAAATAATATATAACCTTGAGGCCTTAAAAAGTTTACTTCATATTTTTAAGAATCAAGTCCCTTGCTTACAAGAAGGGACCTAATGATACAGGATTTCAAGGAGGTATTAGTAAAGAGCATTTTCTGTCATTTTTGAACAGGTGGTGGGGGTGGTTTGTACAACATGCTGTGGTCTGTTTCTCTATGCTTTATTCCATTCTGTACTCTTGACCTGGCTCTATTCTTTCTTCCAAACTTAAATACCTAAATATTTCCTTTTGGATTGCTCAAAAGTGCATCAAATACAATATTCCCAAGACACAGCTCCTGGTCTTATTTTAATATTTCTCTTGCAAACTTAGCCCTCTGTTTGTCTCCCCTTCTCACACTAACACCACCATCTTGGCACAGCTTAATATGGAGATGACCACTGTACCTGCCCTACCTACTGCAACAGCAGCCCAGCTCTGTCCCTGTTTAACCACTTGTAAAATTCACCTATACACTGAAGAGAGAATAGTTCTTTAACAATACAAATCAAATCATGCTATCTCCTTTCTTGAATTATTCAATACTTTTTTTTTTTGCTTGCAGATGATAGAAAAAGAATCTGTAATGTAGTTTAAAGCAACTTATGGCTCCTCTCAACCATCCTAGCATACAAACTCTCCCTTGGGGTCCTAACCCCAGCCACACTGTTGATGTTTCTATATATGGTTTGAAGTCTTACCTCTGATTGCTTTTAATTAGTCATAAATTTCACCAATATGGCAGCATTGTCGCCTCTCCCTTCCTTTATTGTCTTTCCACCTTCTTCTTGCATTCCATTTCAGCCATCCCTCCATTCCTTTCTCCTCTATGTTCCTGGTTCTTCCTTTCATTCCCCGCTCCCTTCCTTGCTGTTCCCCCTCTTTCTCCCTTCTTCCCCTTCCTGCTATGAGGACGGATGTGAATTTGTCTGCTATTATAGTATTACTTTGAGTTGAACAAAAAGTGTAAATGTCTTTTAAGTATTCATCCCTGAATGTAAATCTACTTTTTCTGAGAATATATTTGTGAAAAATTCTGTACTATCATTTTCCTAGACAACCTGTCAGATGTAACCTCACCAAATGAGGTAAATATGCTTTGCCCTTCCTACGTGTTCTTTCTTTAGTTACAGCATAATTTTAAGCAGATATAAGTATCTATATTTTCCTTTGTCTCTTTGTAAAATGTTCTTATTGCCATCCATGTTCCCAAAACCTATCTCAGTAACTGGAAGAGAGACACTTCATTGTACTTTTAATTCTTTTAATGGATATTTCTTTCCATAAATGAAGAGAAAATAAGAGTTTTGTAGCAGGAAGGCATTACTCAAAAGAGAAAAAAGAGGGTTCAAATTATGGTAAAGTGTTTATCCATTATACCACTCTAAAATATTCCTAGAATCAAAAATTCCTAGAAACAAGCAGTAACTCTACAAAAAGTTAAATTGCTAAAATTCCTGCTCTACAGATTTGTTTTCTTTTCATTTTTTTTTTTATTTTTTGCAGTGTTGGAGGTCAATCCCAGGGCCTTGCACATGCTAGGCATGCACTTTACCACTGAGTCACACCCCCAGCCCCAGACTTGTTTTCTTAAGTATAAAGGGACTGAATTGGATGAGTTGAATGCTAGAATACTTTTCACTATCAGACTGAGTCACACGTATGAATGAAACTGGAGATATAGCTGCAGAAGCAAATGCTGAATGAGAGGAGTTCGGGAGGTAAGCAAAAGGACCACAAAATTTTGGAGTTCAGACACACAAAATCTAGAATAGCCAAAATCAGCACCAATTGAAGTGAACTGAAGAATGTAGGTATGTCTTCATCCTCACAAGCCAATGAATTGCCAGATCCTAGGCCAGTTTGCTCACAAGGGCAGGGAATGCAGTTGTACTTGCTAAGTGGGAGCCTATCACAACACTAATTAATCAAATATATATACATACACGCTGCCTGACTTTTCCTTCTATGCCTCTTCTCTTCCCCACCCTCATCCATGCACTCCATGCTTCCTAAAGATTTCTACCTATTCTGTTTTATCTTGTGTGTCTACTGTGCCTCCCACCAAATTCTTACATGTGTAGTAAGTGAGGATTTACTCAATGGAATACTCAGTGAATGAGTGACTGATTATTTCTTGACCCAGAACATCTGGTTTGGAGCACAATTGAATAATAAAATGATCCCATAGAGTATGCAAGAAACTAAAGCTCTCTAAAAGCAGTCATTTGCTTTCTGTCTAGGTAATTCCATTTATTCTTTTGAGTGCTATTTTGCTATCAGTAAAATTATATGGATTTTTAGAAATCTCTAACTCGCTTGCATTTCTTTAAATCTATATCATGCTCCTGTTGGTTACCTTTTGAGTTATTTGAAAACCTAAACAAAGCCTGGTGCCTCCTTCTGTATAAAAGTACTTTCACAAGCTCTGACAAGATACAATGACAATGAGTTGCCCTTTACTGGTTTCACCACTGCCTGAGAGCAAAGGTCCTTATATATCCATGTTTTCCTTCTTAGGTCCTTGTGTACTGCAGCCACTGGGAACTTTGCATTTCTGAGTAGGATCTTCAAGGACCACAGGCTCACATCCCAGAAGCAGAGCTACTCCAGGGCAATTTTACAAAGATCACTGTGGTGTTCCTGAGCATTAAGTCCTGATAAGAGTCAGATATGAGGAGAATAGAGGCTTTGAGAGTATTCCAAAGAGGATAAAAGAGATTATGGATAATCTTAGAATGGGGAAAAACTACCCTCCAAAAGCCCAAGGAAAAACAAAAATAGCTTTCTGTATCCTCTCCTATTCCTTTGATATTGAATAAAAGCAGCAGGTTGGGCCTAAAAATTTCCATATTGGATAATTCAGGAGAGCATGACATGGATGGGACTCCTGTTCACCCTCCCCTCATCATCTACTTATCAGAGAAAACATTTGGCTTTTGGTGTTTTGGGATTGGTTTATTTCACTTAGCATGATATTTTCCAACTCCACCCATTTACCAGCAAATGCCATAATTTTATTCTTTATGGATGAGTAATATTCCATAGTGTATATATACCACATTTTCTTTATCCATTCATTAATTGAAGGGCATTTAGGTTGGTTCCACAATATAACTATTGTGAATTGAACAACTATGAACATTGATGTGGCTGTATCACTATAGTATGCTCTGGAAAGCAGTATGGAGATTCCTCAGAAAACTTGGAATGGACCCACCATTTGACCCAGCTATCCTACTCCTCAGTTTATACCCAAAGAACTTAAAATCAGCATAGTAATTTAAAAATTTCTGTGAAACAAAATGAACAATATTGTGTTCCCTCCCCAGCCCACCCCTTCCCCTCAGACACACACACCAACACACCTCTTTCTGCCCTTGACCTTCTCACCATCAACATGAAGACTCAGCATCAGGATATAATCATCATATCTGTGCTGAACAGGAGTTTTTTCATACATTTGTAATTATTTGTCACATACTAAGCCAAAACTTTAGCTCTGCAGAGGTGCAGGCCCAATTTAGCTTGGAAGAAGATGGCCCTTCTGTGTACATTAACACCATACCCACTTCATGAGGAAAACAGAAACTCATGTTGAGTGATTGCTTAAGCCTGAGGGAGGAAATATCAGTGTTAATGTTCTAGAGTTGGCCGCCAGTTGTTCTGTAATAATTAGACATGTATTTTAGCAATCCTGTATTTTGTTGACTACATTGCTTTCTGGTGAGAAATATGGTATTGTTTTAAAAAAGAATGAAACTTGAGTGTGTGGTTTCTTTCTAGGAACTCTGTTTCTCTTTGGAGCTATTTTATTCATTCTGAGAAGATGTTTAGCTGAGGTCACCAAGAGGTTATACACATGGGAAGAAGACTGTAGCAAGTAGCTAGGCTATGCTTGGATTTGGAAAATAGATGTTTTGCTCCTGGAAACTGATTGAACTCCAGAGCATATACAAAAAGTATTCTAGTTCAGTGTCATTTTTTGAAGCAAATAAAAATACCATGTTCCAATGGATGAGTGTCCTGATTTTTTTGAAGGAAGTTAATGTTTATTCTCTTCATAAACTTAGATTAGGCCCAGAACATTAGGAATTAATAAAGCTTGAATAATAGGAGTAAAACAAATAAACTTTGAGACCTGTCTCTTTTTTTGAGGGCTCGTATTACCTGCCTGTGCCTGTGTGTGTGTTCAGTGGTCAGTGGGGCTGGTATTGGGGGTGCTGTAGGACTTTCACAGAATGGAAGTGAGTTCACAACCATGAATGGGGCAGTGAAAACATGGAGCTTGAATTCTTGAATGGGCCAGATCTGAACCTGAGGTTCTGAATGTAACCACATTTATCACTACTATAAGAAAGGTCTTACAACTTATTTTGGCTTTGTATACCTGAGCTGTTGATAGCCTTATGACCTTAAAACCTTGTTCCTGCAGAAATGAGGCAACTGAAGAAAAATTCTGATTTCCACACTAGGTCACAGTGAGGAGCAGTCTCAAGAGCAGCTGCCCAGCCCCTCAGGCTAGGATGATAGTATCTACAGCAGCTTCCAGTAGAAAGAGTTGCCATAGACCGGTCATTAAGGAAGAAAGCAAAATAGAACTAAGGAGAAACATTTCAGGGCACAGAAAACGATAGGGGATCTTAAAAAGTGCTAAAGTCTCCCAAATAAGATTTTAAACTTGTAGCCTTAACAATTTGGCTCTTTGCAGAAAAATATTAAAAATTTCTATATTATTTTTAGTCAGATCTAGGGGTTTGGGGGACAAGATTCCTGCAAAGGATGCAACAGAATTTCCACAAAACACATTTTTACCCCATCTGCATGACTGATCTCTGGCAGGAAGTTTGTGAAAAAGGACATTGAAAAGAGTCTGGATGTAAAAAAATTATAAGACTAATTCATATTTTAATATAATGAAACCCAAGAATGTAAAGATGAAGCTAAATCTTATTTTTTAACATTTAAAATATTTGAAAGAACTCTTATGCCAGAACAATGAAGATAAAAATTTTACGAATTTCCTTTGGAATAACTGGCAATACAGAATCTCCCTTTTTTCAGGGTAACCTAAAAATATAGTGTAATTGGGGTTCAGAGTGTTAGAACTGAAAGGATAAGCAATCTCTGTGAAATGTGTTACCAGGGACAACAAGGGAGGAGATGGATGAGTCTAGACATTAGGGTCCCTGAGTCAGGAGGAGATTATAAAGTAGAAACATGGTAAGGAAAAAAGAGCATGTCCCTTTTTAAAAAGGAAATGAAATATAATCAAAGGTCAAAGTTCAGGAGATAGACATGATAGAAAGTGGAAAGATGACTTAGAGGGCCGTCGGGGAATGTTGAGATCTTATGCTACTTTCAGAAAGTGCAAGTTGCTTTGCTTTCTAAATTGTGTCCACTAATAACAAAAAGTAAAACTCTACACTTCAAGAGCCTTTCCCAGGGCTGGGGATGTAGCTCAATTAGTAGAGTGCTTGCCTTGTAAGCATAAGGCCCTGGGTTCAATCCCCAGCACCAAAAAAAAAAAAAAAAAAAGTTTTTCTTTTTCCCTGCCTGAGAACTTAGCACTGTATTATGTAAGGCAAAAAAGAATGGAAGCGGAACAATACTGGAAAAGCTGAAGAGATAAAGAAAACATTTAGTACAGAGGACTAGTCAAATATATAGAGAAAAAGAGACTCAGGGAGAGAATTTTAACCAAGGACATGATTCTAAAACACAATATTCTTAGAGGCATAGGGGGACAAACAACCCAAGCCAAAGACAGAATGTCTTGTCACCTTGTGACCACTAAGGTTAAGTCATAGAGAATCTCTGTTTTCACATTTTCCCAGATGACCCCAGGCAGAACCATCCCTCATTAGTCTCCATTTGACGAGTATTAGTAGTTGCTTCTGCTAATACTACCCACAACTTTGTGTTGTAAATAGCTTCATACTAATTTTATTTTTACTGTATTAAGGTGTCTCTATGTTTCCATGTCTGGGTCTTATTACACAAGACAAGTTTGGATTCAGATTTATTCTGTTTTTTCAAAACAATTTATTTGATTAGGTGACCAAATTAAACAAACACACACACACATATACACACACGCACAGACACACACACACACACACACACACATACAGAAAAACATCAAAAAATGAATGAATGAATGAATGAATGAATGAATATTTATTTTCTTACCAGGAGAATTTAATCCAAACCAGGAGAAGGAAGATATACTAGAATCATGACAGAGGCTTTATCCATTCTGTCTGTGGGTTATTTTTCACATTCTGGAGAACCAGGAGGAGATCCATCCATGCACTCTTGAGCTGAACCATACAGGCAAATCCCTTACATTTTTCTGTGCCTCCTTTAAAAATTAGGGAAATAATCTCTAATAGACCTATGATTTATTCCAAAATTTATATAAGTTGCCAAGAAGGATATTTATAGTGGCCATTTGAACTGCTGACATGGGACCAGTGTACAGAGAGGGAGGGCTGAGAGACTGAACTCAGACTTCTAAGCAGGGCCACAACTGCCAAGGACAGGTATGGCTGTCATCGTCCAAGCCTCACCCAGTAGGGCCACGCCCTGGCCTTGGCCAATCGGATCATTAGGGCAAGGAATGCAGGAGTCAAGGCTGGGCATAAAAGATAGAACAGGGCCAGCTGCTGGTTACATTTGCTTCTGACACACTGTGTTTGCTAAGCAACCCCCAAAAAAGACACCATGGTGCATCTGAGCGGTGAGGAGAAGGCTGCCATTGCTACCCTCTGGGGCAAGGTGAACCCGGATGAGATTGGGGGTGAGGCCCTGGGCAGGTGAGTATCCAGGACATCAGGCAGCGTGGGGAGTCAAATGGAAGCTGGGCATGTGGAGACAGAGACATCTCCTGGGTTTCCGACAGGCACTGACTTTCCCTGTGACGGGGCTCTTTTCACCCCCTCAGGCTGCTGGTTGTCTACCCATGGACCCAGAGGTTCTTTGACTCCTTTGGAGACCTGTCCTCTGCAACTGCTGTGATGGGCAACCCTAAAGTGAAGGCTCATGGCAAGAAGGTGATAGATTCCTTTAGTAACGGCCTGAAGCATCTGGATGACCTCAAGGGCACCTTTTCCAGTCTCAGTGAGCTGCACTGTGACAAGCTGCATGTGGATCCTGAGAACTTCAGGGTGAGTCTAAGACATGCCTTTAATGTTACTCTTCCTTTTCCTTTCTAAGGACAACTTCATAGCATGAGGAAAAGGCTTAGGTGTTAGGGACAGTTTAGAATGAGAACAATTGTCTGGTTGTACCACTATCAACCCCTGAGGACAGTCAGTACCTTTTATTCTCTATTGACAACAGGTGTTTCCTCTCATTGTGTTCTTTTTCCTGTTTGCCTTTTCTGTAATTTCTACTCTGTCTTCTTCCATTAAACTTCTTAGTTTCCATTTGAAATTAAAGATCTTTCATCTTTTAACCTACATTTAAAAATTTTTTTCTTCTTTAAAATACAGTCTCTCATGTTTATTTCAAGGCAAGGAGGACAAAATTTGTCATGCTTCTTTGAACAGTCCTAAGGAATAACAGTGTAAATTTATTTCCTGGGTGAAGGAGATAAGAAAGAAAACATCTGCATATAAATTCTGACAGACACAGAAGAATTCTTATCTGTAACAGCAGCTAATTTCAGCTATCATTCTGCTTTTATTTTATGATTACAACCAGAGGCACAGCTTGAGATGAAGTTGGAATATTCTTTGTCCAGGCTGGGCCTCTGTTCACCATATTTAAGTCTCTTCTTTTTTCCCACAGCTCCTGGGCAATGAGATAGTGATTGTGCTGGCACTTCACCTGGGCAAGGATTTCACCCCGAAGGTTCAGGCAGCTTTTCAGAAGGTGGTGGCTGGTGTGGCCAATGCCCTGGCTCACAAATACCACTAAGCTCCCCTTCCTGTTGTCAACCTCCTATAAATGGCCTATTGCCCTGTAGAACAACGACTGAAGATTGGGGAACTTATAGAGGCCTTTGACCATCTGACTTCTGCCTAATAAAAACACTTTTCATTGCATTGGCGTACATTATTATTGTGTCTTTCATTCATGAAGGAACATGGGAAGACAAGGCATTTAAGACATTAAAAAATGAGGGCTTAGTTGAGACCATGGGCTGACACATGTATCTTGGACTCCATAGGGAGGTTATTAGTAATTAACGTATGTGGGAAACTTTCTGCTTTCTAATCCTTACTTACCAATTATAAAAGGATATAAGTGAAGCTTTGATTCAAGGGTTAAGTTTTGCTATGTTCTTTCAGCCTTCCTCATGAGTTTCTCTTCCTTCTCTAGTTTCTTACCGAGACCCTCACAGTCCTTAGTCCACCAAGTTCTCCTGCTTATAGATTCCACTACTCCATAAGGTTTTCCTTCCATGTTCTACTGAACACATTGCTCCATTTATCCTGATTTCTTTTAGCCTTAGTTGCCTCTACTGTCTCAAAGAGATCTGTTTGGAGAAGGGAAAATAGGAGAGTTGTGTGTCTTGAGACTTTGTTCTCCACCTCTACCATTAATGGTGACCACGAATCTGCAATGCTGGTCTCCCTGGGACCTTTGTTCTTGGGAAGTCTGCATTGGAAGGAGTGGGCTGTTAATAGTATGATAACTGTATGGCTCAGGGGGCTTTTTATGGCTTGATAAAAAGACACAAATAGACATTTTATTGTTGTCTTACAAACTTTATATGAGCCTGTGTCAAGTAGAATTTCTGTCCTTCCTCAAGATGTTTATCATTAATATTTGTGAAGTTATCAGAGATCTGCTCTCTCCCTTAGGCTTCCTGTCTTAAGTGTTACCACAAGTGACATATTCTAGCTTCATTTCCTTATTCAATATCCACTTAGGTATATGCTACATTCTGGAATTATTAGTTTCAAGTGGTCTCTGTCCTCTCCTCCACTCCAATTCTGAACCTAGCTGGCAAGTAGAAAGTAATGCATATATATAATAAGTGATAAGTAGTTGTGGAATACTTTGTATAGGGTTTTAACAAATTATAGTTTGAAGCCCTAAAAAAGAAATTAAATTATCTTACATATGTACAAAAGTCTACTCAAAATGGATTTAAGAGTTGAAGTGAGACCTGAAACAAGAAAATGTTTAGAAGAAAACAGGGTCTTGGCAACAAGCTTTTGGATTTGTCACCAAAAGCACAGAGAAGAAAAGCAAACATATACAAGTGGGATGATATCTAATTAAAAAGCTCATGCACGACAAAAGAAATAGCAAAATAACATGCAATCTATGAGATAGGATAAAATATTTGCAAAGTATATATCTGATATGAAGTTAATATCTAAAACACACAAGATAGTCATATAACTCAGTAGAAAATATATGAAATGGACAGAGGAACTCAATAGACATTTTTCAAAAAAAGAAAAACAAATGGACAGTAGGTACATGAAAAGCACTTCATCATCACTAATCTGAAGGGAAATGCAAATTAAAACCACAAAGAAATATCCTCTCACTCTTGTTACAATGGCTACTATGAAAAAGACAAAAGACAAATGCTGATGAGGATGTAGATGTATATATAACGTATACACACATGGATACAAGGAAACATGCACATGCTATATATATATGCACACACGTACCAGAATTTATGAGAGAATCTAATTTGCCATCTTTGCTAAGGTGGTTTTGTGGGTGATAGATTCCTTTGCAGATGCTCATGGCACATGTGGTGACTCTTCTCAACTATGGCTAGCCAAATGAGGTTGTCCATCAGTTCTGCTAGAAGGGAGATGGCATGTATGCAAAGCAGTGAAGTCTAATCAATTGAAAAAAATGAGCTGAAAAATCCCCTTGGCTCACATCTAAGTGCCTATAATGGGAACCCTGAGAGAAGGAATGTTTGTATATAAGAGACAAATAACAAAACATTAATGTATGAAAAGGTGGTAGAAAACAATCATCAGTTGTTGTCATAGATTTAAGTATTCATAGTCATTGCAGAAGTATTCTTTTCATTTCATATGTAAATTACTTCTTCATCTTTGGGTAGATTTAGTTGGAAACATATATCCTTCCTAAATAAAAATCATTGAGCTTTAATTCAGCATACTGAAATAATGTCTACCTCCCTTGTGGGTTGTTGGGAATAAAATAAGGTAGATATATTTTCTCAACGAATAGAACAGGATTACTTTGACTATTTGAGGTCTCTTGTTCTTTCAGATGAAGTTCATGATTGCTTTCTCTATTTCTATGAGAAATGTCATTGGGATTTTAATTGGAATTGCATTGAATCTGTATAGTGCCTTGATAGAATGGCCATTTTGACAATATTAATTCTGCCAATCTTATATTTCCTCCTAGCCTCTCAGTCCTCTCTTTCATTTACCCTTCTTAGATTACTCTTGGAAAAAGATTCAATTGCAAACCAAATCACAAATCTTTATCAGTTCTTGTCTCCTTTTTCATTTTTACTTGTTCTTCTTTCTATCTATTGCTTGCTCACTTATCTTTTTTTATAAAAGTAGAGTCAGTTCAGTGTATCAAAGAGGAAAACTTTATGTGCATTGTGAAGATAATTTATGATTCTTTACATTCAGTTTTTAATTTTCTTATTTTATTTTACTTTCTTTCTTTCTTTTTGGTACAAGGGTTTGGACACGAGGGTGCTTAACCACTGAGCAACATACCTAGCCTTTAATTTTTTTTTTTTTTTTTGTGACAGGATCTCTCTATATTGTTTAGGGACTTGCTAAATTCCTGAGGCTGGCTTTGAACTCACTATTCTTCTGCCTCAGCCTCTTGAGTCACTGGGATTGTAGGCATGCACCACAGTATCCAGCTCCCTTTATTTATTTTTGATTTAGTTTTATTCATGATGCATTTATTTAGTTCCTATATATTAACTCTAAAAAGCAACGTGTCTTAGTCATTGGAAGTAAACAATAATGGAGATCCATTTTTTTTGTCCTCAGAAAAACTGTGAACAAATTAGTTTGGATGATTCCTCTGTTAATCATAAAATTACCACTTCTCTGCAAACTTGAATTGTTAAGGTTAATATCTAATTCAGAGAGGCAACATCAGATTAAGAATTGTCCCAGGAGAGTGCATGGAGAGAAAGTGAGTCAATCTGACTTTGCTTTTTGGTGTGAGGGTAAAATTGCATGAGACAGTCAACCGTATCAGTCTAGTAAGGCCTTAAGCTTGGGAGCCCTTAGGTCTTAGATGTGAGACCTTAGGTAGATGGCAGGTTCTACTTGTCTGCTCTTTCTGTTCCATCACCTACCTGCTTGTTCTGGATGGTGACATTAAATGTCACATTTCACCACAGTATCAGTTTGTGCACCTACACCAAGATTAGACACCAACTCCCTTTTCTACAGAGAAAAGGAGGAACAACCTGAGTGGGATGTGGTTTACTTGAGTCGTTAGAGGTTCTGGTATTTCTTTAAATCTGTTTCTTCTGGGACCAAAAGATATCTGTTCTTCTCTTATAATTCTTAACCAAATATGGGCAAGCATATCTTCACTTGTTATTATTGCTCCTGGATATAGCCATGTGCAATTTAATTGTGTTAGAGCTCAGTTTTTCAACTATAAAGTGGGAATAATTATAATAATAAATTTCTGCACAGTCCTGTAATAAGAACTAAGAAGGCAGATGAAAGGATCAATTCAAAACATGGTCACAAGAGAAATCAATCATTATATTGAAGGTCAGTCAAATAACATTAAATTCTAGTGGGCAGATAAACAGGCAGTATATATAAAAATTGAACTTATGTACATCCTATGTCCCAGCAATTTCCATAAATGTGTTACAGTTCATAATGAGAAAGGAACCAAATCCCATCAACAGTGAAGTCAATAAGTATATCATGGCATACACGTAAACTGGAATACCATGGACAATGAAAGGTAATCACCTTCAGTCACACAACATGAAGACAATTCATAAACATAATGCTGAATAGATAAGTCAAGCGTAAGGAACACGGTATAATTCAATGTATAATAACTTTTTTAAAAGGGACATAATAGAAATGAATCAAATCAGGAAAATGACCAGTTGTGTGACCAATTAAAAGTAATGACAAAGTGGATAGAGGGGGTCTTCCAAGATATGTTTCATGTTCTGTTTCCTATACGAATTGTTATTACATGTGTGTATTTTCTTTGTAAATGTTAACCAAGACACACATGTATATTCTATATGCATTGATATGTGTATGTTACACTTAAATATTAAAATAAAAACTAAATTAAAAAATAAAGCAATGGGAAGAGCCATGCTATTACTTAGAATTTCAAGAAATGCATACTAAGACATTCTAAGACATTCTGAAATGACTTAAGTAGTTAGGTTTTGTTTCACCATTATGTTAGCTTTTATACCTAAATCTAGGTAAATGGTCTTATCTCCATGGAGAAGAGGGGAAAGCAATATTTTAAAATATTAGAGAAATACCTTTAGAAGAAAAATAAGGAGTCTAGAAAAATAACATTAGAAAGCGACTCCTTGGAGCATCCTTCACTTTTTTGAGTTGTTATGACTTTACACATACAGTCCCAAGTAAGGAAAATAAAGTGAGGAGATCACAGAGTTAATAAGAAGTAGAACTGAGATTAATCTAATCCAAAGCCAATGCTCCCCATACACAGTGCTTTATTTCCAAACAGTGCTCCATAGAAAAGATGGGGAAAAAAGCATCTTTATTGTATACTGAGAATAAGTTAGCATTTTATGACATGAAAGAAATGTTATGCCAATTGCTCACCTCTGCTAATATGTCCAATGGACTTCTCAAACTCAGCATGTTGAAAACTTAATGGATCATCATATCCCACTTCTTGGAATCTCCTCCAGTCCTCTCAAACTTGGTGAATGGCTCATTTAGACTTTGAGGACAAAAATTTCATTCTTAGTATTTGTCTCTACTCTCCATTCTCTTCCATTAGCCATGTCTATTTAATTATCAATTTCTGATAATTATCATACATGATAAATATTCATTAGGTGGAAAACAATTATTTTTCATATATTATCATTATGCCAACAATATTAAATAACAAACAAACAAATAACCAAACTGATAATCAGGCTAAGTGTTGAGCTAAAAGTTCTATACCTAATAAATGGCAATGTAAAGATTCGAATCAAGTTGTCACTGACTAGAATACTCTTTTAAATAGAATTCCCAAACTCTTCCATGGCCTTTTTCCTCTAGCTATCCCAACGTCATGATTTGACTTGGTTGTACTCCACTTCTAATTTCGAGCCACCATCATATCTTGCCTGGAGTAAGACAACAATTCCAAATCAGTTCTATTTCCCTACTTGTGCCTTGCAATATAGGGAAGCAGATTCTGGCATGAGACAGCCTAAGGTCTACTCTTGTCTCTGTAATTTCATAACCCTGACTTAGAGACAAGTTACTTAATCTCTTTATGCCTCAGATTCTTCAACTATAGAGAGGTATAATAAAATCTATTTCATAAATTTATTTTAATGAATGAATTAACATAAGGTCATTAGAAAAAAGACAAATCAAAATTTTCAGTAAATGACCTTAATAATGATGATTGTGATATTCATAATATAAATAAAATAGTTTTCTTTACTTGTAGCCATGGTGAACTTCTACATGACAAATAGGATTATCATCTTCATTTATATTGTATAATCAATACTAATATTTCCAAGCTCATTCTTACTACAGAGCCTGAATGTGGTGTGCTCTCAAAATAATAAATGAAATGAATACAGATAGATGATAGATAGATAGATAGATATCAAACAATCCAATAAAATGACTATGAAATAATGCACCATATACTATGCCACCAGTGGTCTTCTGGGTATTTTATCCCATGCTAGGACAATGAATCTTTCAAAATAGTTACCAATTCCAGTCTGAGGGACATTTTTTTTTTCACACACAATTTGTAAGACCTTGGAGTTACGTACACTCATTTCCAAAAGTATGTACCTTGGGTAAATCAGATAAGACTTTATCACCTCTGGAACATTCTAGAAGTAGAGGATCTACTAATCTAAGAAATTATAATTTCACAGTATAACGATGATCAAAGAACTCTGACATAGTATTCACATGGAACATGTTCAATAGAACAATCCAAACATCCAATGTCAAAACCTACCGCAAGGCAGATTTTCTTCATTTTATTTATCAGAACATATGAGATGTATAGGGAAGCAAACAAGCCCTGCAGTGAAGTTTACTCTTAATTACTCCACTATCTTTTCTTTCCAGTAGCAAATGTCCTAGCAAAAATGTCCAGGTGAGCTTTGAAAACTAACTTTCCTTCCTGACATAATGTGGCTACATACCTAGATCTCCTGCAGTTCACTTAGTGTTGCACTGAATGGATTGATTTTTGTCTGTCATAAAACTTAAACTCAAGACCAGCATGTCTTTATGCACAGGGCTTTGCAGCCAAGAATTCCATCTCTGTGGCAGCTGAAGTTCTAGTGGGAATGTCATGTCATCCAGCAATGCTAGCTGTTTCCTCAGTCTTTATTATACTTAAGGATATGGATACTAGTAAGTTTTTTTTTTTTTTAGGAGAACTGAGGAGTCATTTGGATATCCTGGACTCTGCTATGAACAACATCTTTAATTTCAGTGTTCTGAGGATACAACTACTTTATAGTAATCGGCATGAGGATCTAGGCTGCAATCTTAGAAAAGAGTACCATCTTCTACTGTGGATGAAGCAGGTAAATTTGAAGAACTGCCTGGCGTGGTGGTGCACGCCTGTAATCCCAGTGGCTCCAGAGGCTGAGGCAGGAGGATGGAGAGTTCAAAGCCAGCTTCAGCAACGTAGTGAGACCTTTAGCAATTGAGACCCTGTCTCTAATAAATAAAATATTTTTTTAAAAGTCT
The DNA here is from genome assembly GCF_902686445.1 of Sciurus carolinensis. Taxonomy (NCBI): domain Eukaryota; kingdom Metazoa; phylum Chordata; class Mammalia; order Rodentia; family Sciuridae; genus Sciurus; species Sciurus carolinensis. The sequence goes on from NC_062223.1 coordinate 72,773,478, forward strand.
GGGAATGTAGCTCAGTGCTAAAGTGCCTCCAGGTTCAATACCAATACAAAAAATATTTTGAAGGACTAATTTACCTCTTGTAACTTCCTCTCACAGAAGAGGGTGGGACTGGAAATGAATGCTATCAAAGGAACTCAAAACTTCATTATTAATAACATTTCTATTAAACCTGTGAGTATAGTCCTAATAATGTGAATTTCTAAGACTAATAATTCTAATATAAATGTAATGTCTATAATTTTTCTAGACCTTTTTCCTGAATACATTACTCATTTGACATATTGCATTTTTATTGCTGGAGAAAACTCTTCTTTCTTCTTATGTGATGATCAGAAAACAAGAGAAGTGATAGAGGTGATGATGATAGATGATTCACTGAAGACACCTGGACTTGAAGTCTAGCAACCTGAGTATCCTGACTCAATTTCTTAGAAAGTTTCTACAGATTCCTTTGTCTTGAAAATGAGACTACTGAGCCTGATTGTCTGGCCCTATTCTGGAATTTTCATTGGAAAAATTTAGATATTTGTAATAAATACAGCATTTATTCTTATAAACTAAATGGTCCACTTTAGTTTAAAGATGACTTTTTTTAAAGTTGATCTCATAGTAATAGTAGGTAGGTGCTCACCAGTAGTTGGGGCAGGGCCAGGAGAAAAGGAGAGGAACAAGCAGAGAAGCTGTTGATAAAAGGGTACAAAGCTGTAGTTAGACAAGAAAACTAAGTTTTAGGGCACTGCATGGTGACCATAGTTAATATTTATGTATGTATATTTCAAAATTGCTAAATAATAGACTTTTTAACATCTCATTTTTAAAAAATGATGAGATGTTGAGGTGAAGGATATGTTAATTAGCTTGACTGAAACTTTCTATAATGTATGCATAGACCAAACCCTCCTGCACTCCATAAGTGTATACAATTCTTATTTGTCAAAAATGAATAATACACAAATACATAGGATTATTTGAAATTTCCTTTCCCCTTTTCTGTTTTCAACTTTCATTCAGTATCTGATACTTTTTATGGTTGGTTTTAACTAGTCTCACATTTTCTTAAAGAAAAAGAATTAAAGTAAACAAGACAGATAAATAAATCATTCATGTCATAGTCCAATTGAATCATCTAAATCTTTTTTATTATTATTATTTTTTTATTTTTACAGCCTGCCTTTGATTCATTGTACTTAAATGGGGTACAACTTTTTGTTTCTATGGTTGTGCACCATGTAGATTCATACCATTTGTGTAATCATACATATATAGAGAGAATAATGTCTGTCTCATTCCATCAGTTTTCATACCCCCGCACTCTTCCCTCTCATTTCCCTCTATGTAATCTAAAGTACCTCCATTCTTCTCTCACTCCCCCACCCCCATTATATGTCATCATCCACTTATCAGGGAAAACATTTGGCCTTTGGTTTTTGGGGATTGGCTTATTTCACTTAGCATGATATTCTCCAAGTCCATCCCTTCATCTGCAATTGTCATAATATTATTCTTCTTTATGGCTGAATAATACTCCATTGTGTATATATACCACAGTTTCTTTATCCATTCATCTGTTGAAGGGCATCTAGGTTGGTTCCACAATCTAGCTATTGTGAACTGAGCTGCTATAAACATTGATGAGGCTGCATTACTGTAGTATGGTAATTTTAAATCCTTTGGGTATAAACCGAGGAGTGGGATAACTGGGTCAAAGGTGAGTTCATTCCAAGTTTTCTGAGGATTCTCCACACTGCTCTCTAGAGTAACTGCACCAACTTGCAACTCCACCAGCAATGTAAAAGTGTGCCTTTTTCCCACATCCACGCCAACATCTATTATTGTTTGTGTTCTTGATAATAGCCTTTCTAATTGGAGTAAGATGAAATCTTAGAGTTGTTTTAATTTGCATTTCTGTAATTACTAGAGATGCTGAACACTTTTGCATATATTTTTTAATTTGTTATATGTCTTCTTCTGTAAAGTGTCTCAAATCATCTAAATCTTGATGGAAGTTTACAAATGCAGGTGGCCACAGTTAAATGTACCTTGTCATATATTTTTATCTTGCTTCTAAATTATAGAAAATAACCTTTTGAATACTTCATTCTTGATGTTGGTAATATTTATAGACATTTCATAAACAACCTATTTAACACAAAATCAATAAGTAAGACCATTTATAAAATTGATCATCACAACCATTAATGAAAACTGAGCCTTTAAGCCTACTTTGAGTTTATGATGAAGAATCCTCTCTGATATTGTCATACACAGAAACTCTAAGCGCCCAGGTCTTTGGATACAACCTGTAGGAGGAGGTGGTTATCTGTTCAGCCATGCCGAGGACCAAGAGGGTTGAACTCACTTATGCTTATCCAGCTCTGAAACAAACTTGCTTTGCCCATGAAGAAAGGAGAAAAAAAGCAATGGATCACTTCTGTCCCCTACTGGTGTTTTGAAGGAAGGGGTCATTAGAAGAATCATCTTTAAAAGGTGGTAGGCCATGTGTGGGTACCATTCAGTGATTATGCTGGACGAACAAGTAAAAAAACAGACTCAGCCATATTTGGTGAATTAGCAAATTTTTGTGATTATTTTATTTACACAGAAATTATATATCATTCATATTAAATTGGAGCACTTCATTTAAAAAATATTTTTCAGTATTTCAGCTCCAGAATTATTATGCTGGTAAGCTTAAGCATGAGTTCTTCATTTTTCCTCCTCACTGGATTTTCTGACCTGGAACATCAGTATATCTGGTTCTTCATTCCCATATCTTCCGTCCATGCCACAGAGCTTGTAGGCCATGGCATGGTGCTCCATGTGATCTGGGCTAGGCCAACCTCTCTGCACAGGACAGGTCTTTCCATCATGCTATCATGCATACAATGTTGGGGAACCTATGCAGATTCAAATGAGAAGTCAGTTCAGATTTCCACACTGCTCACTCCTATTTCATTCTTCATCTATCCTTCATGGATGTCTGTTCTTTGCAGTTTGAAACCCACGACACTATTCCTCCATCCTGACAAATTCTGGGTTTATCAAAATTACGTAGTGAATTAGGTTGGAATTTATCCTTTATTATATCCCTTATGATTCATCCCAAACTAATTTGTTATTATATCCTCACATTCTCTCTCACTTTTTCTGTTTCCACCAGGATCTTCTCTGCCTAGACTATTGGGACATCTGATAAAATAGATACCATGACCATTGCTAGCCATTTGCAGAGTGTCATTGTATGCTATGTTCATCCCTAAGTCCTGATTTTTAATTCAGTCTTGGCAATTGTCTTGCATGAGGGGTGGAATCAATCATTTTGAGCTGTATCTCCTACTTCTGTGTTGTCCTTGTGTTCTACATCCCTATTATTCTGATAATAATTATTTCATAATAATAATAATTTCAGGCTAATATTATTAGCCTGAAAATAGTGCACTGGTTTTGTAAGCCTTTCTTTCCCATTGTCCAAGTTTGTGTTCTGCCTTTCCCATTCTCTACAGTGTCAAGACTCAACAGATTCATGCCAGAATACTTAGACTGGTACATCTGAAAAAATAGTGCAATACTCAGGTTTAAAAAAACATGTGACCTTGGGTAGTATTGATATTTTAACAATATTAATCATTTAAATTCATTGAATGGGAGGTCGTTCCAAAATTGTTTGTGTCTTGTTCCATTTCTTTCATCAGTGTTTCTTAAATTTTTCTGGTATAGGTCTTTCACTTCTTTGGTTGTTTATTTCTAAGTATTTTATTTTATTGTATCTGTTGTGAACAGGATTACTTTCATATCTTTCTCAGCAATCTTGTTATTGACATATAGAAAGTCAAATGATTTTTGCATTTGATTTTGTATCCTGCAACTGTACTGAATTTATGAGTTCTAATAGTCCTCTGGTGAAGTCTTAAGATATTCCTGTAAGGTAGTATGGTACAATCTGCAAACAGGAATAATTTGACTCCCCTACATTTATATGGGGATTTTATTTCTTATAGATTCAATATAATTCTTATCAGAATATCAATGATATTCTTCACAAAATAGGAAAAAATCTTCAAATATATAGGGAATCAAAAAAGACATCAATAATCAAGGAAATCTTGAATGAAAAGAAAAAAGGTGGAGGCATCACAATACGTGATTTCAAGATATACTACAGAGCAATAGTAACCACAACAGCAAGTATTTCTTGTTATATTTAGATATCAACAAAAACCTCTCTAGGTTTTTCTTTCTGTATTTTTGACGTTCCCTCCTTTTTATTTTTATATTTCATCCAATCTCCGTGTTCTTTGACTTAGAATCTGGCAAGCAAAACTATGGGATTTGTTTTCCAACAGTTTAAGTCTTAAAGTAGGGAAATAGTTCCCAAATAGGATAAAATGTTTTGGCTAGAATGAGTTTCTGAAAAAAAATTTTAAAAAGAAATTCATTTGGAGGAACTGATCTTATTATTCATGACAATGAAAAAAACTTAAGAAGAAAATAGGTTCATGATATAATCAGTCATATTAAATCATTGATATAAAAAGGAATAAGCAAATTGCAAATTAAACAAAAGTATAAGAAGTGAATTAAAAGCATACACATCAGAATATAGGTTTAAATAAGCAAAAGAAAAAGATAAATATGGGGAATATGGGGCACTTCATGGAGGGAGGTCAAACCAGGGGGACTATGGTTGTAGCTCAGGGGAAGAGCACTTGCCTAGCATGTGTGAGGAACTGGGTTTGATCCTCAGCACCACATAAAAATAAATAAATAAAATAAAGTTATTGTATTCATCTAAGACAAAAAATTTTTTTTAAAAAAATTCGTCCAGAAACTCTATCACCTTACTAATGGGAATTCTAGAAAGATAGAAGAGAAATATAGGAAAAATTATTAGAGAAGGATATAAAACTTTTCCTTCAACAAAAGAAAATAAGAGTCTAAATTGAGAGCATTTTCTAAGTCCCCAGTACAAAAAGTAAAATTAAATAATGCTTCATGGTAAGCTATGAGAATAAAAAGAAAAGCACACATCAAGAAAATATTTGCAAAATACATTATATAATAGTTTGTATCTGAACTATACAAAGAACCTTTAAAATTCAACAATAGGAAATAACCTGGTTAAAAAGTGAGCAAATGATCTAACAGACACTTTACCAAAGAAGATGTGCAGATGCCAATAATTGTTTAAAAAGATGCTCAATACCATACATCATTAAGAGATCACAAACTAAAACAACAAAATACCAACCACAGTACTTCTATTAGAATGACTAAAATTCAAAAACTGATACCATAAAAATGCCAGTGGGGAGGTAGAACTACAGCAACCCTCATTCATTGTTGATGGGAATAAAAATAGCAGAACTAATTTGAAAGTCAGTTTTATAGTTTCTTACAAAATGAAATATGGAATTATCATGCAATCCTGCCTTGAAACTTCTAGTTATTTACTCAAATAAGTTGAAAATGTAGGTCCACCCAAAGATATGCACACAAGTGTTTATAGAAGCATTATCATGATTGACAAAAGTCAGAAGCACCCAAGATGAATGGATATATAAACTGATACACACATATGATGGGATAATATTCAGTGATTTATAAAAGCCATAAAACTATGAGAGGACATAGGGGAATAGTTAACTGCATATTTCCAATTCCAACTACATGACATTTTGGAAAAGGCAAAACTACAGAGTTTATAAAAAAAAAATCACTAAGCACAAGAGGTTTGGGGATAGGGAGGGAGAGAAGGACAGGTGGACCACAAGGGATTTTTAGGATAGTGAAACAATTCTGTATGATACTACACGGTAGATATATGATATCAGGCACTTACCAAAACCCATGGAACTATATAAGCAAAGAGTGAAACTTAAGGCTAACTATTGACTTCAGTTAATAATAATGCATTTATATTGGTTCATCTATTTTTTAAAAAAATAAATACAATCATACTGTTATTGCCATCCTACGACAACTCAAGGTACTTCAAAAGAGTATCTATTTAAAAAAAAAAAAAGAAAAGGAAAGGAAAATGAGGATAGAAGTGCCTTTACCAATGAACATTCTGTCTTTTCTATGTGAATTTACACACACCCAAACACAGAGCCACATATATACAGAACACACACATGAGTTGTTGGTTAACAATTCAAGAAAGGCTTGATTAAGTATTTGGTTCTACTTCAGATGAAAGGGGCTGAGGTCACTCCATAGGCATGGGAGTGGGTTGAACTGGAAAGTCCAGAAAGATGCCACACACAGGCCTGGTGCTCCTCCACCTGGTCACACTTTCTACATGGGTGGCTTAACTTCTTTACCTCATGCTAATTTCAGAATAGCTATATTTCTAGCATTGGTGGTTGATGGTGAATTAGGAACAAAATGCAATTGCTAGTCTTCCTAACATTTGGGGTAGTAACCCCAGAACATCACTACATTCTCTGGTAAAAACCACCACATTCTCTGGTAAAAACAACTACCTTGAGTGGTTGGGGGAAAATAAGTCCTGTTACTGAAGGAAGCAGTTGCACACAGATACGGAGAATGGAAAATGTGATCACTGTCCTCTTGGGAGATTACCATCTACCATCTATAACATCTGAAGGAGAGTAGTGAAAACACTGTCATGTGAATCGAAAAGGAATAACTGCAACCAAGAGACAAAAGGTTAGTAAAAGTATCACTGATAGATATGCAAAAGACAAAAAGACTAGCATGCATTCATGGATTCCTTAGAAAAACAAAAACGAAAAGGAAAAACAAAACAAAACTAAACAAAAATCAAAATTATAATTCATGAAGTCCTTCTGGAAAGTAAAGGAAAATATTCACCCTTACACTGAAAGAGTTTATTATATACCTGAGTACCTGAGGCAAAACAATCAAGAAAATTCTGACACATCTGGATAAAGTTTACTAGAGGTAAGAAAGTAAAATAAAGAAAATATCAAAGGTTATATTTTTAAAAAGATACATTGTTTATCTGGAGTTTTCTTTTTCAATACCAATAGATATGGTTTGAAATGTTCAAAGATGATCTCTTTAAACAATTGTTATAAAACTGTGTATGTGCATTGAATATTAATATTTTCATTGTTTTTACTTTTCTGGAGTTTATTTATTTATTTATTTTATTTTTACAGATTGCATTTTGATTCATTGTACACAAATGGGGTACAACTTTTTGTTTCTATGGTAGTACACCATGTAGATTCACAATTCGTGTAATCATACATGTACATAGGGTAATGATGTCTGTATCATTCCACAATCTTTCATACCCCCGCTCCCTTTCCACTCTCATTTCCCTCTAGTAATCTAGTAAAGTTCCTCCATTCTTCTCTTACCCCCACCCCACCACTCCCATTATGTATCCTCATCCACTTATGAGGGAAAACATTCAGCCTTTGGATTTTTGGGATTGACTTATTTCACTTAGCATGATATTCTCCAATTCCATCCATTTACCTGCAAATGCCATAAGTTTATTCTTCTTTATGGCTGAATAATATTTCATTTTGTAAATATAGTTTCTTTATCCATTCATCTGTTGAAGGCCATTGAGTTTTGGTGTAAATAAATATATGGAAAAGTGTTCAACCTCTCCAGTAATTACAGAAAAGCAAATTAAAACAATCGTAAGATTTCATCTTATTCCAATTAGAAGAACTATTATTAAGAACACAAGCAATAATAATTGTTGGAGTGGATGTGGGGAAAAAGGCACACTCATACATTGCTGGTGGAGTTGCAAATTGGTGCAGCCACTCTGGAAAGCAGTATGGAGATTCCTCAAAAACCGTGGATTGAACCCACCTTTTGACCCAGTTATCCCACTCCTCAGTTTATACCCAAAGGACTTAAAATTAGCATAATATTTTCATTTTATTTTTAATGCATTTTAAACATTCTGTAATGTTACATTGGGATAAAATAAAATGCAAAAATTTTAAAAAATCCACCTGTCAATCATAAGGCTAGAACAAAAATTATGGATAAAGTTAGCCACAAAGTTAATAGAAAACTATAATCTTCCCAAGGACTAGCTGAAGCTGTAATCTTGTGTTATTAATCCCCTTCTTTGGGTAGCTAATGATTTCTGGCTCAGGGAGAGCCTTTGTTTTTCATAATTACAGACTATCAGAAACTTGTGGTTTTGAATTATATCAAGAAGAATCAAACATTCCATTTTTCCTGGAAACTGTGTGTCACTGTGACAGAGAAGCAGCCTTGGTTTAAAACTTAGGTGCAAAACTTCAAAGAGATACTTCAATACAACATTTCACATAGCACTTTGCAGTGCCAACTTGCTTCTAATTTAAGCAACTCTGCTTTTTTCACCTTATATATTTTCTACCTTAGTTCATATAGGAAGTGAAAGATCACTTCATTTAGGTGATAGATATTCTGCAAAAGAATCAAACAGATGTTCTGAAAATGAAAGAATAAGGAAATCAAACTAAAAATTCTACTGAAAGCATACTAATAGACCACTCAGAAGACAGATTTTCAGGTCTCCAAAACAAGGTATACAATCATGAAAACTCAGTCAGCCACAAAAATAAAGACACTGAGAGACCATGGCCAGAATATTCAGAAAATCTGAGAAGTGATGAACCCAAATATGAGGACCACTGTCATTGAGGAAGGCAGTGAAATACAAATTAAGGCATGTGTAAACTTTTTAGTGAAATAGTGTTGGAAAATTTTCCAAACCTTGGAAACAAGATGAAAATTCAAATACTTGAAGCACTCAGCATCATCCTAAAGAGTTTCTGCCACTAGTTTAGTTAAGAGGACCACAATCCCTTATCCCTTTTCTTGAAATTCATAGAAAATTGAAAACTGAAAACTGAAACTTTTGGCAGCACAACCTGACCTAAAGTGTTGCCCAAACCTGACAGAAACTGATGTTAGAGAATTTATAATCCTTTATTCTACATACTTAAATATTCACATGTTCCTTTCAGAAATACATGTGTGTGTGTGTGTGTGTGTGTATGTGTGTGTGTGTGTGTACACACAAGGGAAAAACCAACACTCCTGAGATATCATTACACAGCGTGAAGTATGTGACCTAAGGTTTCTGAAATATGAATAGTTTTCCAAATTATGTGGTCCTGGGATTTCAGATAATGGAATATAGACCTCTCTAAGGGAAATTAAATTGTTGAAGGTTATGAATAACAATTAATATATTGCATAGAATGTTATTGGAAGTGAGTTTTAAACCAGAAGCAGGTTGAATTACTGTCTTCTTGCTTGTTATATGTATCGGAAATTAGTAACTACCAAAAACTTCTGATAAAAAAAAAGAATTCATGACTCTTCAAGGAGATGAGTTAACTTGTGTTGTAGAGAAGCAAGCTTTGCAAGTGTCAGAAAAAGTTATCAGCAGGACCTACAATATCCACTTATGGACCCTCTTCTTTGTTATTTCAGTCATCATCAGAAATCAAATGAACAGGCCAATTTCTATTATCATGTAAATCCTCAACATCCTTCCTCAATCTCTTTTTCTCTAATATGCTCTCCTTCCTTAATTTGTTTTCCAAATATAGAATGTGAAGATAAGTAATGGATCTTTACATACACACACGGGAAAAACCAACATTCCTGAGATATAATTACACAGCATGAAGTATATATATATATATTTATATATATATATATATATATATATATATGTGTGTGTGTGTGTGTGTGTGTGTGTGTGTGTGTGTGTATCCAAAACAGTAAAGAGAAGCTATCCAATTAACCCTTATTTATATTTTAAAACTTTTGATGGAAAACATTGAAATACAGGGAACATTTAGTGTCTCTCAGTTTCTCTCAGTCTTGAGCACAAAGATGTTGACAGACTAGCTGGGATCTGGGCACTTGCCTAGCATTGATCATCTAGTCAAGGTCAACTGAGGGTCAGCCATCCTGTATCTAGGGAAGTTCTAATCATATAGGTGAAAACCATACTAGGGAGTTCTTGATGAATACCAGAATATCCTAAATATTTGAAAATTTTCACTTTTGAGAAATAAGTGAGAAAACATTTGACACAAATCTCTGCATGGAGTCAGTTTTGAATCCCATGAATATCATGGCATTTGTTTAGATGTCTTTTTCTTCATCTATATCCCTCAGAAAAGTGTTGTTCAAAGGCCAAAAGAGATGTCTATAGCAGCTGATAGCACTCCTAGACCCTTCTAATGCTTCTAATGTGATGAATAGAAGAGAGCAAAAGCCAAAGGGCCTTAAATAAAATGAGGGAGTTCCCTTTGGGTGCCTTCTAAGAAGCATCCAGTCCTTTTCCTACATTGGCATTTACAACCTATGTTTTCAGATGCTGCCAGGGAACAGAATATGGCTGTACTGGCACCAGTCTTTGAAATGCAAATATAGAAAAATTCTGGGCATATAACTGTATGTGTTGAATTGGGTGTCTGAGAATGCTAGCTAGAGAAAAAATTGCAAAACTGGTAGAGGAAGAGAAAACAGGGATGCATCTCCCTGTGGGCAATGTACCACGACAAGCTCTGGGCAGTCTTCCATGGGAGAAGCAAAAATTCAACCCTCTGGGGCTGAAAATCTTGGACCCGAGAGATTCCTAAAAGGAGGTATAAATAGTTCCAGCTTTGCTCTCTGTGCTTTGGACATCTCCTTGCTTTTATTTTCTCTCCTCTCAACCTGTTAAATATTTTCATGATTCTAGAAAATACAAGTAAGTAAACTGAGTTATGTTCAGTAAAGGTATGTAAAGAAATGACAAGAGGAAAAAGTTAGATTCCTGAAGAAGTTGCTTATTTTTCCAACAACTTAATCATCTCATATATTCCTCAGTTCTGACACATGTGATACTGAACTTAACTCTAACTGAACTTGATCTGCAATTGTGGTATCTTTTTATGTTCTTTTATTGAGTGGGCCATCAGAGATAGGTATTTTTTTCCTTTTAGAACATGTTGGGCAATGGTGATTTTATTCTTTAAGTGCAGATCTTAATGTTGTGCACAGATTCAATGAACTTCTCGTAGTTAAAAACAAGCTTAGTGGTGAAACAAGTGGAATAGTTAACAATAATATGTATATGTAAATACACATATATTTGCATACCTTTCTTCCAAAAATTTTACTGACTATTTATTATTCGTGAGATTCTAGGTTAGGCACATATCGAGAGTTTCAATTTCAGATATTTGAATTCCATTCCTCATGTAATAAATGTGTTACATTGGTGATGGGGCAAGAATAACATGTGTCCATCACTATGCTAAATGTCTGTAGCTTCTAAAAAATTTAAATAAGATTTGGAGTGAAGATTTACAATTGATATAATGTGCCCAGTATAAAAAAATACATCTTGGTTTTTATGGATGACCTAGGTGAATTTGGTCTCACATTAGCCAGAAGTGCCAAAAGGTTAAACTTGTTCAAAGTAACAATTATTTTTGTCATAATGATGGTTATTTTACAAGTGCCCTAATGCCATTGAACACTGTTTGGATAGAGATATATCTGATTTATACAGATGTCATTCTAAAGCACCTAATTCAGAACTGACTCACACTTTACATTGATAGTATTTCTAAGGTATTTTACCATAAAATATTTTATAAGCAAAAAAAATAAGCTCAAACTAAGTAACTATTTCTGTGTCATCCAGTCACAATATGACAAAGGCCTGTAATGAGAGCAATCACAGGTAATAATGTTGCTGTGTAAACAAATCAAAACAAAAGATTATTGGTGTCCTGAAAGATCACTGGCAAAATTAGAAGGACATCTGCAGAATTTATTTTTTTCCCTTCCATTTCCATTTCCATTTATTTCTTTCATGCAGACTATTGCCTGCCCAACCCTAATGACCTTAGGAAACCCTACTCACTATAACCCACTCAGGATACTCATCACTTGCAAGCCTCTGCCATGGATCTCTGTCAGCATGCTTTGGTGTTAATTTTATCTTCTCTCTCTGAAACATCAAAATTCTACTTTAAAAATTTGAAGACTATGAGCTGTATGTTAAAAGGTAAAATATTTGGCTTATGTATATAAAGTAAATCCATAGACATAACATCTTAATTTTTTATTCTAATATTTTTAAAGAACCTCATGCCAACTTAAGACAAAATCAAATTGGCTGACCAAGTCAGCATTGTATATTTAAACATAATTTTCAAAAGGGAGAACTGAGCATGGTTGCACATGTCTGTAATCCCAGCTGCCTAGGAGGCTGAAGCAGGAGTATTGCAAGCCCAGCCTCAGCAACTTTGCAAGGACCTAAGCAACTTGTAAGACCTTGTCTTCAAACAAAAAATTAAAAAATGGGCTGGGGATGTGGCTCAGTGGTTAAGCACCCCTGGGTTCAGGGTTCAAATATTGCAAATCATATGAAAAGAAAGCTCAGGACATTTAACACTTAAAAAAATAAAATGTACCGAAACTATATTATACATGGTTAGTATACTGAACTGCAGTGAAATCTAGGTAGGCAGAGGCAATCCATTCTTTTCTTATTACAGCATTATAATTTGAAAAATTTGATTTGAATCCCCTTTCCACTCATTTTCCTTCCTTCCTCCCTTCCTCTCTTCTTCCTTCTCTACTCTACCAATCTTCCTTGTGCTACTTTGTTTGTTTGTTTATTTATTTATTTATTGGTATCAGGGATTGAACTCAGAGACATTTAACCACTGAACCACATCCTCACCATTTTTTTTTTTTTTTTGGTATTTTATTTTATTTTAGAGATAGGATTTCACTGAGTTGCTCAGGGCTGCATTAATTTGCTGACACTGGCTTTGACCTTGCAATCCTCCAGCCCAAAACTCTCAAGTCGCTGGGATTATAGGCATGCACCACCACACCTGGACAATTTTATTTTTGATTGGTATTTTTTACATGTACATAAAGGTGAAATTTACTTTGGTGCCTTTAAATATGAATGTAACATAATTTTATTAAATACATTACATATTTCTTTTCCTTTCCCTTCCTTCCTCCCTCCCTCTCATTCTCCTTCTTGTACTCCACTGATCTCCCCTTCATCTTTGTGATATACTATCCCATCTCCAACCACCTTCTTTCCCTTATTTTTCTCTAAATTCCACATTGAGAAAAAAAATTCAGCCCTTGATTTTCTGAGCCTGGCTTATTTCACATAGCATGATTTTCTCCTTTTCCATCTATTTACCAGCAAATGCCATCATTTCATTTGTCTTTATGGCTGAGTAAAACTCCTTTGTATATATACCACATTTTCTCAATCTATTCATCTATTAATGGGCACCTTGGTTGTTTCCACAATTTGGCTACCATGAATTGTGCTGCTATAAACATTAAGGTAGCTATATTGCTATAGTATGCTGCTTTTAGATCTTTTGGATAAACATCAAATGGTATACTTGGTACTTGGGTCATATGGTATTTCCATTTCTAATTTTTTTCCAGGAATATCCATACTGCTTTCCAGAGTGATTGCACTAATCTACAGTCCCATCAACAATGTAAGAGTGTAACTTTTCCCCCACCTCCTCACTCGAATTTATTATTATTCATGTTATTGATAATTGCTATTCTGACTGGAGTAAGATGAAATCTTAGTGTAGTTTTGATTGGCATTTCCCTACTGACAATCATTTCTTAAGTCCATGTACCACTTCAGAGAACAAGAACTTTAGCTCTGTTTTGCTTTACAAAGGAATTGGCATAAAATAGTAGCCACCTATCAAACAATTATTGTATCTATGTTCATACCTAAAGCTTATTTCTATAAACAAATACATGAACGCACATACATGCACATATATCCTGCCCTTCTGTTGTATTTGCTACCTTGCCTTTTTACTCACCGTTGTCCTTCCTTTTTTCCGCATTCATCTGGAGCTAGTAATCAGCAAATTTTCTTCCTCCTTTTGGGTAAGGACAGCATATGCTTCATAATGCAAAAATACTGAATTATTTGCTACCATGGTACACTTGGTAAAACAAAGTATATTATCTAATTTTTAATCAGTGACCTGAATGTAATAGAATTTAAGAATTTAATATTTTTTTCACCACATACTAAGCACATATGTAAGAGCCCAACTCAGTTTGGCATAGCAAATCTTTTAGATTCTTAATGTTTCCCTCAGTTTTGAGGAATGGACTGATTAGCAGACAGGAATTAGTGTAATTCACTGTGTGTCATCAATGACTGGCATAGGGCTTATCATCAAGACAATGGTCAATCAATGTCAAACAGGGCATATGTGCATATCTGTCTTGTCAAACTTAATTCACTCCATCTTTTAAAATAAGCGTCAAAACTCAATTTCATATTTATTTTCCCAGAGATACAACCAATGAAAAATTTGATTCTATATTTCATATATACTGCCTTTTATTTTGAAAGGCAGTAAAAGATAGTGGTTAAAACTAGACCTTTCAGATTTACCTGGTCTGACTAAATCCAGTAAGACCTAGGGTAAAAAGGATAAAAGTCCGTAAAGTCCCTTTTCCCTATGCATCTGTGTCTTTTCAAAAGGCCATTATCAAGACTTAAGATTATTGATGTGTGATACTATGTCACGTTAGGAAGTTAGTAAATGAGAATTATTTTATAAGATGCAAGAATTAATTAGATGATAGGAGGAATAGAATTTTACACTAGTCCATCCATCTTACTGTCATTCATACAGATGAAAATACTGGGAAAAGTTAGATTAGATGCCGTCAGCCTAAGGTGGTGCTCCTGAATCCTTCACCATGTGCTTTCCTTCATTAAAGGTGAACTGAGCAGCACAGATGGATTCTTCCCTTCACAATCACACAAGCCCCCAGGATGTGTGGTACATCCTGATTGGAATCCCAGGACTTGAAGATTTGCACCCCTGGATTTCCATCCCTATCTGTTCCATGTACATTGTGGCTGTAGTGGGCAACATCTTCCTGATCTTCCTGATTGTGACTGAGCGCAGTCTCCATGAGCCCATGTATCTCTTCCTCTCCATGCTGGCCTTAGCAGACATCCTTCTCTCCACAGCCACAGCCCCCAAGATGCTGGCCATCTTCTGGTTCCATTCCACCGATATATCCTTTGGTAGTTGTGTGGCCCAGATGTTCTTCATACACTTCATCTTTGCAACAGAATCTGCTATCCTCCTGGCCATGGCTTTTGATCGCTATGTGGCCATCTGCTACCCACTGAGATATACCACAGTTCTCACCTCCTCAGTCATTGGTAAGATTGGCATTGCAGCTCTGGTCAGAAGCTTTTTCATCTGTTGTCCGTTCATCTTTCTGGTATATCGACTTTTATATTGTGGGAAAAACATCATTCCTCATTCCTACTGTGAGCACATGGGCATTGCCAGATTGGCATGTGATGATATCAATGTCAACATAATTTATGGCCTGACGGTGGCCCTACTCTCTACGGGAATGGACATAGTGTTTATCATTATGTCCTACACAATGATACTTCACACAGTGTTTCAGATCCCTTCTTGGGCTGCCAGGCTTAAGGCCCTTAACACGTGTGGTTCCCACATCTGTGTTATCCTCTTGTTCTACACACCAGCATTCTTTTCATTTTTTGCCCATCGCTTTGGAGGCATAACCATCCCTCGCCACATCCACATCCTAGTGGCCAACCTTTACGTGGTGGTGCCCCCTACGCTCAATCCCATCATCTATGGGGTGAAGACCAAACAAATTCAAGATCGAGTGGTTTTGCTCTTCTCTTCTATGAATACATGTTGTTAAAATGATAAATAATGTGCAATGATGGATATTTCCAAATGAAATGTTTTCTCTCCTTAAAATTGATTTCAGTGAGGAATAGAATCAAAAAAGTTTATAAAAGTACCTCAAACACTTAAAAGTGTAGTATCTGCCAAAAGTTTCCAGTAAGTTTTCTTAAGGTACTCAAAAGATTTTGAAAACTACTTTATTTTCAACATTTCCAGACATTTTACCACCATGTATTTTAACTTATCTTAAGGACACAAAGAAAAACCAATAAAGTGGAAATATTTAGGGGGGCTAATACGAATTGACTTTTCCTATGTAGAGCTAGGAAATAGGAGTGGTAAGTCATTGAATATTGTTATAGTTAAACTGAATTTTTGCTGAAATATAAAACACTTCTACTGTAATCAACAAACACATAGACCAATGACAGGAAGTCACCATATTAAAATTATTTTGCTGTAACATATTTCATGAATTAAAATATTATGTCTAAATTATACATTGTCTGATTCACTGATAGCTCAGTTGATTCTATTGCATAAAAACACAAAACATATAGATTGAATGAATAGATAATATTGAATATAAAAATAGTAACCAATATTAAATTAACCCACATGAGAACACATGGATGATTTAAAAGTTACTTTCCCCTACTCATTTGGGATGTTAGTCTAAAATCATCGAAGGAACATCCTGGTATCTAATAGAAGATTTACTGAATGAGTAAAAGGTTGGAAAATTCCATACCTAGCAACAACAAAGAAAATTTTAGAAAAACTAAAAAGAAAATCCAACAGAACACTAACTAGACCATTTACACAGAACTTTGCACTTAAAAAGGTTGTGATCACACATGAAGTTATCTATTAGCTTGTCTCCAGACTACACCAAATTCCTCCAAATCAATACACATTTTTAAAAAATTGTATAATTTCTTTTTATTTATACAGAACTATAGAACTCATTTTTAAATAATTATACAAGCATGGAATATATTTTATTTTAGTCAGTACCCCCTTTATCGATGTATATGATGGTGGAATTCACACCATAGTGATGGTGTATTCATATAGGTACACAGGAAAACTATTTGATTCGTTCCACTCTCTTTCCTTTTCCTATACTCCTCCCTTCCATTCATTCACTTGTGTCTAATCTACTGAATATCTATTCTTCAATACACATTCTTACAATCTCCTCTCTAAAACCAAAGATAATGCATTGAGAATGTGCTTTTCCTCTCTGAAACACACACACACTTTCCCATATGAACTTTCCCATATTGTTTGTTGTGCTAGAACTGAAGAAGACAGAAAGTCTCTTAATTCATACTACTCAGACTCTGCTCAACATTTGCACATTGCTTAGATTTACCTTCAAATAGCAAAATATTTGAGTTTCACACCACATTAAACTTCAGAGTAGTTGCTTTTCTCCTCTACTATGCTTTAGTCATTCTGCTGTGACACATATACTCCATCAAAATAATTCTATAAGTTTATTCATATTTAAATGTGAATAACCATGTCTGTATTTCATAGACAATGAATCTACAGATAAGGTAAATTCCTTAAGATGTTAGAGAAAGTGTCATGCTTGAACAGGAACTGAGATCCATACATTTTAAATATTAATATTTTGGTACTCAAAGCATAACTGAGTCATATCTTTAGAAAATACGAAGAGGACTTTTCATGTTATTTTGTCTCCTTACCCACTAAACCTTCTTCAGCTAGTGAAAAATGATGCCCCACACACACCAAAAGACTATCATAAATCTTGGGGAGAATTAAGAAAATGAATATGCTCTCCCACGTAGAATCAACAAAGCAAAAACAAAATAATCTAAGGTGCTGAGATTGATAAAGTGAGAATAGTAACTCACATGAGTGAGAAGTTGGATAGTTTACTTGTCAAAAAATGAGAATCCCAGAGTCAGGATATATTGTTTAGGTGAGAGACTAGCAACTTGTCCCTGGAGGCAGATTCAGGAGACTAAATGTACTGAAGAATAAAAGTTACTTCTATGACTTACTCTGCCCTCAGTGACCTCAAAAATGATAATACTCAGTGACAAAAAACACAGAGCATCAAGAGAAGAAATCCAATGCTTGCCTGTGATTTCAGGATCATATGAAAAAACCATTGTTTAGATCAATATTATGGAGTTTTTCCCCTATGTTTTCATCTAAGAGTTTTAGTTTCAAGTCTTATCTAATGAAGGAATCCAGCAATCTAATCCAATGACTGATAGGAAATGGGGAAATCATCACTAGTGTCAATACAACACACACAGTTTCTGGCTACTCTCAGGAATTCTGAAATACTGTAATGGTGGAAAAATATGAAAAGTTACACATTTTAAAAATATAGGAAAAATAGTAACTAAAAGTAGTGAGGACTTTATGGTTATTATTAAAGTTGATTGCTACATTAGAAAAACATAATGAAAAGCTGAAGTGATTCATTGACAATTAGCATAAAGGTATCTATGGAGACAATATGTAGATGAGGAATTTCCAGGCATTCATAGGATGGAGGGATGAATAGGTGGAGTACAAAGACTTTGAGGTCAGAGAAACTATTCTGTGTGATATTGCAATGAATACATGCCATTATACATTTGTCAGGGTACACAGAATGTTCAATTTCAAGAGTATACCTAAGGCAAACCCTGGACCTAGGTTGATGATGCTTCCATTTGGTGCATCTTTCCACTATACCATGTACCACTCTGCCATGGGGAAAACCTTGTGTGCTTTAAAGTGGGGGTTATATGAAAATTTTCTGTAGTTTGCTATGAACCTAATGCTACTCTCAAATAATATCTATTTATAGACGTATTTTTTAAAAAACTAGAAAATAAAAACTTAAGAAAACTAAATGTGTTATCCATAGGTTCTCATGAGTAGAAGGACAAAAGTCTTCTGTTCCCTGAAGTGAAGGCACAAAGAAAATTAAAATGAAGACTAAGACTTAAATGGCAAGAGTAGAGAAGAGCCACAGAAAGCTAAACTCCATGCATTTGCAAGTTGAATAGATATCTGGCATACAGAAGGGATACAGAGAAGACAATGTATTTACCTTCCCATATAAAAGCTTTCTTAGCTTTTGTTCCGTCTGTCATTGGGAAAACCTGGATTGTCTCAATATCCCATAGCCTACTATACTGACCACTGTATTAATCACATCATGCTAATCTGACTGAATTTAAAAGAATGGGTGGCATTTGTGCACATTAGTGAAATATGCTTTCCTACTGGGGAGGGAGATAAAACCTATAACAACTCAGGTGTTCATAAAACAATCATATCCTTTAGATAGAAAGTGCCCAGGACTGTGGAGAGCAGGGACTTGAACCATGATTTCTGATTGCCTCATGGCTGCAGTTGCACCGGGAAATTCTTGTGCAAAGGTACAGATAAAGATGGCCCAGTTGCTAAGGATAGGCTGGCCTGAGGAGGCTCCTTGCAAAAGAGCCAGTCAGAACCTTGAGTTCAGGCACCAACTGCCAGGGATAGAGAATTTTGAGCATAGCAAGATAACCCTCATGTCTTGCCAGTCCTGCATCCTTCACACTGCCTATTTTACTGAGACATTCCCATGAATAACCTTTTGATGAAACCTGTATAATAAACATGTTTTACTAGCTCTGGATGATCATCCTTCATTAGAGGGAGATGTCTCACCTGGCCTCAGCTTTTCCTCTCTATGTTTGTCTCTTTGACTTTTCTCAATCCCCCATCTGAATTAATGACCAGGACTGAGAGATGGGGCCAGGGCACAGGAATATTTTGGACAATTCTCTAATTAAAGAAAAAAAAATGAATGCAACTTTCACCCTCTACCACAAAGAAGAACGCCAAAACTCTTGCTTTTTGAGTTGATTAGAAAGCATATTTTATACTCAAAACACTTGTTAAGAAGCATAAAATGCTGAATATGATCCAGATAGCAAGGTTGTTCAAGCAGGTTCAGAGTGTGGTAAAAGCATCATCTTTGTCAAATAATATGATGTACTACATATTAGTGATTTGTAAAAGTGTCATGTGGCAGAAATGGCATGCCCCAGTTGTGAATCATAACTCAGAAATCAAGATTTCTGGGGCATGGACATATATTTACAATGGAACTTACACATATTCTTAAGAAGAGCTGTTATTATGTTACTTTTTTGGGGTACTAAAATAGATTCTCAACATGGAACAAAAATGAATAATATAGGAAGAATTACCCATCACTTTTTGACATGAGTCATAAACCATAAGCTATAAACTCCAGCACACAATGAAAGCAGCATATTAAAAATAGACCTCTAAACATGCCTGGTAGGCATAGTCAGACTGTACAAACAGTAGCCCTGATTCCTATGTCATCCTTCAAATATTATAACAACACCTTTCCATTAACTCACATTTATGGTCATATACAGAATCTTTTATGAGTAGGTGACAGAAAGAGAAAATTCTTAATATTGGTTCATGGAGTAGTTAGCTTGATTTGTGCATAGAAACTTAAAAATTCATGCTTGCTTTTTATTAGGAATGATCTTGGATATTGAAATATGATCAATGGCAGAATTTTTAGCATTGCATCTGGTCATCAATTTAGTGTGAAATTGAAGGATCACTGGTTGGAGTATGTAGTGGTTTATGGGAAGTGGCAAATATTAGGCCAGCTAGTCACAGACTTGGGAGGAGAAAAATTAGAAAATTAAGAAGTCATTTGATTCAATGGATATGAAAGGTTTATGGGAGAAAGAGCAAAGTGTAAAAACTTTCTTATTGCATATTATTGCCAACCAGAGGGCATTCTCTGAAAGAGAAGACAATATGGAAGAAGAGATAAACCACGAAAGAAAAACAGAATGAAAATTTGATATCCTCCAGAAACTGTTATTAAATACACTGGTGTTTGTTTAATACACCTATAAATGGTATAGCCATGATGGCAAAGAAGGAGACCACGAATGGTCCTTGCAATTCTACTTTGACTGATGACCCAGCTACATCTGTGAATGAATGTCAGCTTGACCCTGACCTGGTATAATTCCATAGTAAGATAAACAGGCCACTTAATGGTAATAACTGGATTATACTGGGCTGCCTCCAGTTGAATGGGTCATTGATTCATTCTGACAGTTATAGATAGAAATTTGGGATGTTTGCCTTTTCTGCTACAATGATGCATTCAATGACTGATGTGAGGTCATAAGACTTAGCACCCTTATCCCAAATTGGACAACTCTAAATTGCATCCAAGCTACAGAACACTCTGTAAAAATAGTTCAGAACAAGACTGCAAAACAACTCCTCTTGTAAGTTTTTTTCCATTTTTTTATCAATGACATTGATTCGAGCCTTGATTTTTAATTAATCTTCTCCACAAATCTCCCATCAAAGTTTGCTTCCCAGGCATCCCAGTCTATAAGGAGCACAATTAAACACAAAACAGAAATATCACAACAAAATGTAAAATTGTAAAGTGCAAATTAGTAAAACAAACATATACATTTAGAGATGAGTAGAAACATGAGGAGGGGGACAATTAGGAAAAAGGAAAGAATAAGGAGAGCAAATTCAGCTCAAATCAGTCTTTGGATAAATTGCAGGTCAAAGAGAAAAAGGAGACACATTTCTTGGTATTTAGATCTAAAAAGTAGGTATAAGATGGTATTTCATTAACATGTTTTATCTCTTAGCAAAATGAATCATTGAAGTAGAATTCATGATGTCATTGTAATCCTGTCAGGGACATAAGGTCCTGATGTTGAGTCATGCACTTCTATGTAATAAAACACTATGGAATAAATGGATATGTTTTGGATGTTCTACTTAAGAGATTAATAATAGACATTCAATTTATTAATCATTTTTACAATATTTTAAAATGAAATTTTCTCCTTTAAAAAGGAGAGAAATAGGTTTAACAGGTTTTACTCTGCTAAAGATTTAGGAAATCAGATGGGCTGTTTTCAGAATCAATACATACCCATGTATTCCAGGGAAACAGATTAAGAATAATGCTCCTTTAATAAATGAGTAGTAGATTAATGAAAAATTATTAAAACAGACTCTGATCCATGTGTGAAGGTGTTTACAAACTTTATATGTAAACTGAAATTAATTAGATAATTTGTGTCTACTCTGAAGCTAAATGAAGTGGTGAGTGACAGTTTTTGAAAGAATGTACTTATAACTGAAATTTGGATGGGACATACACAAAAGAAGGAAAAATGTGAGATGGAAATAATATTATAGGACTTAGGATAATGAAAGTAATACCTAAATTATTTTGAGCAGACAGAATCAATAGCAAATTTATGAAGTTTAGAGTGATAGGACTCAGGATAGAACTTTGAGGCATTCCAAAATTTAAATAAAATTAGTAGAACAGAAGAGGAAGGAGTCAAAGTAGTGGAAATTATTTGATGATGATTTATGAAACTGAAGATTAGTACAGATGTCTTGACTTCTTAGATCAATTCCAGTCAACCTAAAGCAATACCATTCTTTTCCTTTTCTTCACAGAAAGAGAACATTAGATGCCTTATGTCCTCATCCTTCACTCTTTGGATCCCTGAAATCCATTGTGAATATTGTCCATTTTTATTAAATTTGCAAGTGTCCCCACATTACATCAAGTACCTCTTAGTTAGCTACATATAGGAAAGTGTAGAAACTTAGTGAAAAATCTTCAGTGAGAAAGATAGATACCAAGTGCATAAAACTCTTAAATTTCTCAGAGGCTTTCACAACGAATGGCATATTAACTTATAGGACTCATAACTAAAGTCTGTGGCATTTGTGTGTTTGCATCCAAAGCACACGGCATGATTCCCTCACATACAGGATCCTATCACAACTGATTTTTGACAGAACAGAAGGGAGAAAAGCAGCAAAGATAAAGGGTGATAAGGAGGGATGAATAAAATATTAGTGACAAGTGCAATGACATGCTTAGACTTATATATGGTAGGATGTGGATATGTCTGCTATAGTTAAACATTTTGGTATTGGTATTTAATTTACTAAAAAAGGGTCTTAATAAAATAAAACATGAAAGAATGAGACTGTAGAACAACAGGTAAATGCATGATGAAGAGGTAAATCAATTTGAGCACACTTTTCTTTTAGAAAGAAAGAGAAAAACTTTGCTTTAATGAAGAAAGTATCACAAAAATTTATAAAGATAGAGTGGAACTGGAAAAGGAACATGTCAGCATTTAAGAGGACTTTCTATTTTTTATTTGTTGTTAAGTAAGGACAGCAGAAAAAGAACTCAATTTAAAGGAATAAATCTTTTGCATATCAATTTCTTTGCATTTATCCTATCAGGAATGGAATAAAAGAGGAGAAAGTGAGGAAATTTCTACAAATGTAGAATAACTTCAGGTATATTACCTGTGCATGAACCCTAAAGGACTAATTTAAAATTCACTAGCTCCCTCAAGGCTTCAACTAGGGATGAGGAAATCCCTCATGCCATGTTTATAACCTTGCCATCTTCTCCACACACTTGATAGAGAACATTAGAATCAGTGACCAAGAGCTTTCTTCTACAATTCAGCCTCAAGAAATTTATACTGTGTCTCAGAAGGTTACAGAACTTGCTATGAGTTTCGTTGGAGGATGGACACACAGACATGGTCTCAGACAGATGTAGAGAGAAGGAAATGTGTCCATTTGCAGAGACAAAAGAAAAATGTGAGAAACAATCCCAGGGATGTCCACAGGTTCATACTGGCAGATAACCCTGGCATCGAATGGATTAGGGTTCATGAGATTAACTGTGTTCTGTTACACAGAGCACACAACACAAAACTCAAGGGAATGAGACTGGAATCCACGGAGGAGAAAAAATGATGAGTGAGGACTGACAGTGATATGAAGAGTTGACAATTCTCTACAGGTACCTGGTAAGAGTTCAGCCATCTCACAACAAGTAGGGAGTAAACCTTCCTATCCGTAAGATAACCCCACAATTATTTTTTACCAGTGTTTCCTATTACAATAGCTCCGTTTAACTCACTAGGTACTTACATGCTCCCCTGCTCACCACCCAACTATCTACCTGTCAGGTAATGCTCACACATTGTCTCTTTATTTTTCAATAAGTCAGACACTGTGCTTACTCCAGGAGGATTGCTTTTCCAACTGATCATCTTTGGAAAAGAAAAAAGTTACTCCTATTAGAAAAAGTAACTTATAGATGTCATAGATTTGAGATTTGCAAACCTGTGGAAATCACAATATTGAGTTAAGTGACTAATGTCTCTGAAATACATGTCCCCTGATGAACTCATTCTTTCACCAGAGGTTCAGCAGCATTGACCACATCTGCTTTTTGAATATCTGGCATATTATTCATATTGAATATAAGAATAAGTGATTCATGAGTCTGCTGGCATAATGCAATGTTTTGGAAAGTCTTGGGGAAAAAGAAGAAAGAACCTAATTCTATTTTCATAAAATCATAAATACTTATTCAACATAAATTTAAGAATTTCTTCATTCAAAATATGTAACTTTTAATGTGCTATTTTCAAGATTTTTTTTTTCTCCAGACAGGGTCTTGTTCAGTTTCCAAGATTGGCTTTCAATACGCAATCCTCCTGTCTCAGCTCCCAAACTTGCTGAGATTACAGGCATGTGCCACCATGTCGCAATGAGAACTTACATATAAGATGTCACAGAACAAGTTTTGAGAAAATTCAGTCTTCAGAGAAGATAAGTCCTTAAATTTTCTTCAGTTATTCTATAGTCCCCTTCTGAAACATTTGTTATCACAAAGTCCTTTGTGTTCTTTCCTTGTCTAGTACATTATTGATTCCTTTTATGAAATCTAATTTTAATCCTTTATTTTCTATTACTTTGTTTATACCTGAGATTGTGAAATGATATACACCCTCCAGATGATGTAAACACATATAGATATATAAATGTATTATGCTTTTGAATTTTAACTATTTCTATCTGTAGCCTGTTCCACAGAATATTTTTATATTAATGTTCTGGTAAGAGTCTAAGCATTTGCTAGACCAAAAAGACTATTCTTCACTTAAAGTCAATTGGAAATATAGTACTAGGCAAGTAGATGAAATGTGGGATATGTAGAGACTCCCTAAACTCTGATTAAAAGCAAATATCCAATGAAAATATTTTCTGTGTGTGTCCACAGGTATGGCAAGGAAATATCAGACTGGTCAATAGTTTAATCCTGTACCCAGGTGATTTTGCTGGTTCTAATGCAAAGGACCTGCCATGCATGTACCACCTTATTCAGGCACAGTACACGTGGATACCCTTTCTAAAAACAGTGGTATGTTTTTATGGAGCTTTATTTTCTATTCTATGATAGGAATGAGGTGGATGATATGATCTTGGAGTTCTATTAAAATCAGAGAAATTCTATATAATGACTTTGGATGAAAACAGAAAGTAAAGTGCAATACCACTGAGAAAATTCTTTTGTTCACATCACGAAGTTCAAGAACACAATGTTCCTTTCCAATGTGACAGTCTTCATGCCTCCTATCTTGACATTAATTGGGATCCCAGGCCTAGAGTCTGTGCAGTGCTGGATTGGAATCCCATTCTGTGCCATGTATATCATGGCTGTGATTGGAAATTCTTTGCTTCTGTTTATTATCAAATCAGAGCCCAGCCTCCATGAGCCCATGTATATTTTAATAGGCATGCTAGGAGTCACAGATACTGTCCTGGCTAGCAGCATTGTGCCCAAGATGCTTGGAATCTTCTGGTTTCATGCACCAGATATTTATTTTGACTCTTGCTTGTTTCAAATGTGGCTCATTCATACATTCCAGTGTATAGAGTCAGGCATCCTGCTAGCCATGGCTCTGGACCGGTATGTGGCCATCTGTTATCCACTAAGGCATGCCACCATCTTTACCCTCAAGCTGGTTGTTCAACTAGGAACTGTTGTAATACTTAGGGCCGCCATTCTTTCAGTCCCATGCATTGTTCTGATAAAGTATCGACTTCAATTTTATCACACCACAATCATCTCCCACACCTACTGTGAACATATGGCCGTCGTGAAACTAGCTGCAGAAAATATTAAGGTCAACAAAATCTATGGTTTGTTTGTGGCATTTACTGTTATAAGGTTTGACCTCACATTCATCACTTTTTCCTACAGCCAGATATTTGTCACAGTTTTTCACTTGCCCCAGAAGGAGGCCAGACTTAAGGCCTTCAATACGTGCATAGCTCACATCTTTGTCTTTCTCCAGTTTTACCTCCTGGCCTTCTTTTCCTTCTTCACACATAGGTTTGGTTCTCACATCCCCCCTTATATCCATATTCTCTTTTCTAGCATGTACTTGCTGGTCCCTCCATTTCTAAACCCACTGGTCTATGGTGTAAAGACCAAGCAGATCCGTACTAATGTGGTAAAACTGTGCTGCTCATCAAATCCCGATTGATTAATACCTGCCTCCTTTACTTTTTGTTTAATAGTAATTGTCTCTCAAAGAAACAACAAAAATACCATGTTATTTGAGATACCTGAGTCTCCCAGTTAATTGGTTTATAAACAGATTGCAGTCAATGAGGTTTGTAGATCCTACTGAAGGAATGAGATTGAGACATGTAAAAAGAACAAAATAAGAAAGATATCCCATTTAAAATATTTTTCAAAAAGTTTTAGTCAATGCTTGTGTTCTGCTTCTTTGAATTTTTCTCTGTAATGATTTATGAATTATGTATCTGTCACAAATTTAAATGCACCCAAGGCTCACTGCTTTGGAGTAGGCAGGCACTCATTAAAAACAAGTTATTTACTCTTTTTATATTTAATGTACAAATAATTTGTTAAAGTAAAGGAAGTATATTTCGACTGTTGCCTTTTTCAAAAAATAAACTTCATAGATCTCATGAGATAAAGTATAAAGTTTAAATATTTTCCCAGGGTCATTGGGACATTGTAGGCACAAAGTCAAGGAGTACCTTGTGTTCCATCACCCACCCCCATTTCTCTCTCTCTCTAGATATATGTATATGTATATGCATATGTGTATACACACACACACATATACATATAAAATATACATAAACACTCATATACATATACATGTATATATATTATTTGGGGCATACTGCGGATTGAACACAGGGAACTCTACCATAAAGCTACATCCCCAACCTTTTTTATTTTAATTTTGTGACAGGGTCTTCCTAATTAGGGCCTCACTAAGTCCCTGAAGCCAGCCTCAAACTTGTGGTTCTCTGACCTCAGACTCATGAGTCCCTGAGATTTCAGGCATGTGCCACTTCACCTGGATACACATCAATATTTTTCAACTCCTTCTACTATTTACTTATTAATTACACTCTCAATTATTATAAAAGCAATATTATAAATAATGCACAAGAGACTAGTTATACAGTAGTAAATTTGACATATGGCTAAAGTTTCCTGAGTTTGTAAATGTCTATTTTTGGGAAAATGAAGGAAAAGAAGATAGAAAGCGATCAAAGGAGGGAAAGATAAAGAGAGAAGAAAGAGTTGTGGTTTTTAGTTAGTAGTGTGATTTTTTAATCAATGATAAATGAATGGCCAAGAAAAGAAAGGCATAACAAATCAGGTCGATAATAGAGATTTCAAATAGAGACTGTAGTTTAAGTTAACTACACATATTTTGCAGATATTTAGATTGCAGGATATAATGTGGGGAGACTGGAAAAAATGAATACCAAAAAAATGGCCAATAATGTTGTGTGAAGTTGTTGGTCCTTTATCAGATAGAATGTGTCAGCAGAGGGCTTATCTCTACAACACTCATTAATGTATGTGTCTACTGGGACTGTGACAGCATACCCTCTCAGCAGATGTAAAATAGTATGCTTTTAAATTAATCAGGGATATTTAATTAATGAACAGATGGGGAGTTTTTTCTAAACTAATGGTCTGAAACTTAGAACTAGTTGATTATTTCTACAAACCTAAGTCAAGGATTGTTTTTGAAAAGATCATGTAAAATACTCACATGTGTGCCGACATCCATAAATTGATTAACCAGATTAAAATCACTGCATATGTAAGAAATACAGGCCTGAATGTCACAGAATTGGTAGATAACCTGGGTGATCTTATGCACCTGACTATTTTATCAGATATGTATGGCTGCTAAAGATTATATTGCAAACTGTGGGAGCTATCTTTGGAGAATCTTTGAGACTAAATATCAAAGTTTATTAGAGCTCTTTGGATTGAATTTTTTAAAAGGGGCAGATTTTTTTTTTTAGATATCAAAATGCCCTTAAAAATAAAACTACTACAGCCTTAGGATTAAAGTTGTCATTAGGATTCAGAAAAATTTTAAATAAAAGGTCAAGTTAAAAGTAACTTAGGTTTGTAGGCATAGAGTCAAATTTAAGAATATTATGTCAATATATTGACATTTTTTATTGTTGGTTTTCATGTGAGGGAGCCATTATGCATTGACCCTTCTGATGTTTCTGCTGTCATTCATCTAAACTGTTTAGTTTTGAAAGGTTACCTTGAAATTTTAGTGCATCTCCACCATCTTTAATTTTAGATAATATTCTAAAACATACAAAATGTATCCAAAGTAGAAATTTTTAAAACTTGTGCTTTCTTCTGCAGAGGAGGAAAGGGACATCAGGAAGATAATTCTGTTTAAGGAGAAGTTCTGTATCAAGAAGGAATAGTGAATATAATATGTCACAATATAAGCGTAAGATCCACACATTTTGCTGACATTACACAGTTACAAAAGAGAGTATAAATAAAAAGAACTAATGAAACATAAAAATATATAATTCTAAGTAAACAAATACTAAGCATTTGTTATGTTTGCTTTTCACATTGATATTGACTAGAAATATGCAAATTACTTGGTGGTTATTATGCTCTTGGAGAAATGAGACATGTTGACGATAATTAAAAATAATTGCCATACTATTGGAGAATTGCTTTTATAAAAATGTTTGGAACTAAAATGAACTTATGGATTCGGATTTGTCATTGAAGCTGCATGGATTCATTATTTTTAATAGATATGCAAACATAAATCTAGTTCTATAGTTGCATGTATGTGTGTATTTCTGAGTGTGTTTCCTACCTGTGTCCACTGACATAAACAACAAGTACTGACCAAGCAATGGTGATGAGCAACATTCCTTTCAGAATCTTGAATTAGCAGTGTTTCTTTGCTAAGAGATAGAGCCACTGGAAAAAGAACTGCTTCTGTGGTTTGGGCTAAAAAAATACAAAGTAATTTGGAAATCAAATGCTTTGCCAGAAAGGAGGCACTCAAAGTATCATTTGGATGTAGTGAAAATGTTAGGTGACAGACAGATTTCATCACAAGAATCTGTTTTTTTCCATGTTTACATTTTGTATATTTGTTTTTTGTAAGTCTTTAAAAAATATTTTTCAGGTCATTTTTCTTAAAAAAAAAAAAAAAAAGATCATGGTGAGTGAGCCTTGTGACATCCAAGGCCTGCCTATCTGCCACCATCCTCGGCGGTCTTGGGGTAGCGGCTTGTTGGAGGGACACAGGGGTGCCGTGGAGTCGCCAAAGGAGGTGACTTTTGAGGCAGGAGGGCTATTCCAGGGTCCGGGAGACCAGGGGTGGGTCAGAGTCCCACAGTCCTGTTTTACTGCCACCATTGCAGAGATGATCAAATTGAGGTGCAGAGCGGTAGATAGCCCCCCACCCCCAAGCCAGGGAATGGTGGCACCAGGAATCCGGCTTAGGAGCTGTGCTGTACCCACGTTTAGCCATTTGCCTTTGCTGCCCTTTCCTGAACCTGTCAGTTTTGTTCTGTAGCAGTCGAGAATCAGATGCCTGGATATGTGGTCCATCTGGGCCTCGATTTGAGTCTCAGCCCCCTACCCACCTTGCGCTGGTACTTTCCGGCCTGTGCCCCAGTGTCCTTTCATTTTTCTTTGGAAACATGCTGTTATCTGGAAGGTTAGCAAGTTGGGAAGAAGTAATTCAGAGGTGGTGCACATCACGGGGTGTTGCACGGAGGAGTCGACATTTGCCACAACAAAGACCGAAAGGTTCGAGGAAAGGAGCCCAAGAACCAGGACATCTATCTAAGGCTGTTGGTCAAGTTGTACAGGTTTTTGGCTAGATGGACCAATTCCACCTTCAAACAAGTTGCACTGAAGATGTTGTTCATGAGTCACACCAATAGGCCACCTCTCTCCCTCTCCCGGATGATCTGGAAGATGAAGCTTCCTGACTGAGAAAACAAAACAGCTGTGGTCGTGGGGACCATAACTGATGATGTGCGTGTTCAGGAGCTGCCCAAACTGACGGTCTGTGCACTGCCTGTGAGCAACCAAGTTTGCAGCTGCATCCTCAAGGCTGGGGGCAAGATCCTCACCTTTGACCAGCTGGCCCTGGACTCCCCCAAGGTCTGTGGTACAGTCCTGCTCTCTGGTCCTTGCAAGGGCCAAGAGGTGTACCCGCACTTGGGCATGGATCCTGGGACCCCACACAGCCACACCAAACCCTATGTCCAGTCCAAGGGCTGGAAATTTGAGCACCAGAGGCCGGTAGGCCAGCCGTGTCTAGAAAATCTAACCCCAGATCTTACTGGATCTTACAGTTAATAAAGAGAGTTTGGATTCTGAAAAAATAAAAAAGTGATGCTCTGTACAAGTAAAACGAACTTTAGAAAAATGTACCATTTCAAAATAGTTACAAGAAAATCACAGTTTAGAGTCCACATCTACATGTCCTATTCATATGTGCCCCCAAGGGAGAAAAAGCTACAGCATGTTAAACACACAACTGCTACACGGTAGTTGGAAAAACTTGGATTTTTGAGGCAAATCAACATTAGTTACCCAGACTTTGTTTAGCTCAACAAGAATTTCACAAAATAAAATAAAAGTCAGACTTTTTCATCCCAAATGAAATAAAAATATGAATTAGCTGCATAGTTGACCCCATTCCACCACCTCACCCAGGCCCCGGGAGTCTCTGACTTTAAAAACAATTATGCCATAGTCTGACTGGAGGTCACAATGTGACCATGGGAAACAGACACCAAATGTCACCTCCCACTGCTGTCACTTGTCACTAGATTCAACTTTGGAGACAAAAGGCCGTTGCTCTTGGGAGAACGTATCAGTGGCCCAAATCCCCCAAACCAGCTGGTCACCAATCTTCAGCCACTTCATGGACAGTAAATCCCACATTGGGTGCTTTTATATGTGCAACTGTCAAATACTGAGCAGGAACCTCAACTCATCTCCATGGTTCCCAGGGACTCTCCAAATTTGAGTTCATTGTTCCTGGGAGGGCTTGAGGCAGAAGCTCAGAAGCACCTTCCTCTTGTCTCAGACCCATCCCCAGTCTATCCTTTCTAGTTACATATTAGTCTTCTTTTAATTTTTTTTTTTTGTTGTTCTAATTAATTGTACATGACACTGGAATGCATTTATACATTAGTCTTTCCTTTCCAATGATTATACTATAAATACCTTGGCCACTCTCAGTGGCCCCATCCCCAGTTTTGTTCAGGCTGTAGAGAAGCACCACAACCTTCCCATGACCTTCCCATTTGGAATTCCAGACTTGTAAGAAACAAGGTTTGAAGAGGGGATGTTCATGCTTCTTCAGTTTCCCAGAAGGCCTCAGCTCTGTAACGAAAGGATCCATTATCTTCTGTGAGATGGTTCCTCTAAATTAAATTTAGGAAATTTGCAGCTCCAAAATGAATAATAATGGTAATTGATTTTAGTCCATCATACAATGTCAGATTTTGTAAAGCCACTGAGATGAGCAAAGTAATGCATAATAATTAAATGGCTGAAGAGCAAGTTCTTTTTTATTATGCAATGAAAACCAATATAAAGTATGACGAATTCATAAATTCATCAGTAGAATAAAAAGTTTTAGGAGGAGCAGCTATTTAAATAGTTTCGAAGTATCTATCCACAGATTTCTATGAATTACAACAAGAAAAATAGTGACATAGCAACAAAGTACAGAGATGGCATCCATTAACCTAGTGATTGAAGCCAACATCATTAATTTTACAACATGTAAACATCACATGATTAATGATATAGTGAACAAAGAAACAATATATTATTCTCTGGTATCCAATTAAGAAATAATATAACCTTGGTCATAATCTTGAAGAAACAGAAGGGAAATTCAAATGATGGACATTTTGTATAATAAATGATATATTATTAAAATATTTCACCACCAATAAAGAAAACTAGTTAAGCATTTTGGTACTCATCTGTAAATCCAGACTCATGAGTCTAAGACAGGAGGATTTTAAGTTTGAGACCAGCCTGGGCAACTTAGTGAGATCCTGTCTCAAAATAAAAAGAACTGGGCATGTGGCTCAGTGGTAAAGTCCTCCTAGTTTAATCTCCAGGACCAAAATAAATAAATAAATGAAAACAGATGAATAATCAGAAGGTCTAGTCTAAATGGCTTTAAATGCAAAAGAGAAGGTCTATTAAATCAGGCATTTGCAATGACACGAGACAAAAGCTGTGTCTGTTCTATGTCACCATTGTGTCTCTCAAACATGTGCATGCAATCCAGTCTTGGTAGCCCATTTCCTGTGCTACCCAAAGAACTGGAATCCTCTGTCTCCTTTTCCTCAAGCTAAAGGTTTAAATTCCTTTAAGTTTTTCCTAATTAACACATATACACTGTATAAATTTATGGTGTAGACTGTGATATTTTAATCAACATATACAGCGTGTAATGGCTACATTGAGATATTTAGCCTGTGTATTTCCTCACCTGTTGATTGGTAATGAGACTTAAAATGTAATCTTAGCATTTTTAAAGTGTACAATATATTGTTATTAGCTGGACTCACCATGATATACCATACACCTCTATTATTGTGCCTAACTGAAATTTTCTTTGGATCTACATCTCAATCCCCCTACCTACCCAGCCTCTGGTAACCATCATTTACCTCTTTGATTCTCTGAGTTCAACTCTTAAACTCCCTTTTCTAAGGTACATATTCTTCTTTCAACTAAGCAA
Organism: Sciurus carolinensis; assembly: GCF_902686445.1. Taxonomy (NCBI): domain Eukaryota; kingdom Metazoa; phylum Chordata; class Mammalia; order Rodentia; family Sciuridae; genus Sciurus; species Sciurus carolinensis. The sequence goes on from NC_062223.1 coordinate 72,806,248, forward strand.
ATAAGAGACTGCAGTATTATGTCTGAAATTAAATAATTGACAATAAAATTATTGAAGATACATTTATTTAGGTCAAAATTATAAACATAGCAAGAGCAACTTGGTGAGACCATGATGGATACAGGAAAGAATTATGTCACCCAAATTCAACTAAAAGAATTTTGGAACCTCGAAGGATTTGGGGGTCATGTGGTGCACTTTCTAAAGTTGGCCCCTTTCATGAACCTATGAAGAAAATCACTGTTAATCACACTGGAATTAGATTTATAAATATTCCTTTTGTTTCTCAGTCAACGAGTGTCTACACAGATTAATCTGAGGATGTGAAGCTGTTTCTATTTCCCTTTACAGCTCATTATTTTTGTAGTAAGTGTCATGGTTTATTTTGTGTCATCATTGAATGCTGTCTCTTCTTAAAAAGTTTTAAAAGGACGCTTATTTTAGTTTCAAGTTTCAAATAGATATATGAGTTTGGTGGAAAAAACAAAAACAAAAACAAAGGGACATAGAACTCCTATGAGACAAGGAATCTTCTAAGTTCTGAACCATGTTATACTTATGTTATACTTTCCCTTTCTCCCTTGCCTTAGAGAGAACTTAAGGATCACAAGGGATTAGAGAAACCCAATCCCACAGGGGCAGACTATGGTATAAGAAAACTTGCAACAGTGTCTGCTCTGTGGGTTCTGCTTATATTTCAGTGGATAGTTCCTTGTAAGTCTATGGCTTGAAATTCTGCAATGTGAGTGGGGAAATGGAAGATTTGTTTTCCAAAAGAAGGTATACCCCAGGTCAATTATAAGTCATGTGGCAATGTTAAATTTTTCAAATTAACGTTCTGATAAAAAGCAAAAGTATAATTTTTAGATGAAATTTTTTTTTGGGTTACTATCTGAGGATCCTCTGTGGTTTATATGGTCATATATCAGATAGGAAGTACATAATGGACATGATTAACACCACTTGTACTGTATGTACCTTGTATATTAAGGAAGTAATACAGGAACAGTTTCTGAACAGGCACACACCACCTAAAAACTTTAGTGTATTTTATACAACTCAAATTGATTCAGTTATACTCTGTTGAATATTTCCTGATCCTTTTAACTGAATTGTAACTATAAACTCTCAGAGGATATAAATTGGTCATTTTGTTCTTGCTCAGTAAACATGCTATTGAATATAGACATAAGGAAAATTACCTTTAATGATTCTTAGTTCTTTTTATTAATAGTATAGAATAATGATGCCAATATCATAAGCTAAGAAAGTAATCTAAAACCTTCAATGATCTTAAGGGAGTAAATGACGATTAATACATATTTTATAAATAAATGATACTTTTAAAATTCTAGATATATAGTACAATGTAGTTGCTTCCTAAATATAGTATAAATAAATTTATGTTTCTTCCTCAAATGCTTTAAACAATACTAAGAATATAAGGAATACTTAATAAATGTATCTGAATAAAATCATTAGGAAATAAAATTCTAATTTGCGTGTGATGATATTACCTTGTGATGAAGGAAGACCTGGTTAAACATATCAGAATTCCTCAATGAAAAGACTCAGAAAGGAAACTTTGATCATCATTTAATAAGGTTAAAGAAAGGGAAGCAGCAAATGCTCCGCTGTTGACCTGCTGTGCATCACAGTTGCCCTTTGGTTTTGGAGAGACATTCTAAGTTTATCAGGAGCAAATGGAAAAAGCAATAACAAACACCCCTGCCAAACGATGGATATGATGTGTTTTCAGGCCATCCTCACAATCTCTATCACTTTTATACTTTACTTAAATGGTTTCAGAAAATGACTTTTGCCATTACTAAAAGAAAACAAATGCATTGTGTGACATTTAACATTTTTACATATTCTGAGATATACTTTTTGAAAGAGAGGGAAATACAGATTGCAAACAAACATCAGGCAGGAAAATATCCTAAACTTTGGAAGATGTCAAACCAAGTCCCCTACACTGAAGCAAATCCCTTAGTAACAAGAATGGAGGCTCTGAATGTCTGTAGTGTCATGGGGTGGGAGTGGCCAGTGACCTGCAGAGACATAACAGGATGAAGAGAGGGACCTATGGAAAACAATGTGGAGAAGAAAATTTTCACTTCTATGAAAATTGTAGTTTGGGTGGATAGAAAATTTATTAGGCTGTAAAGAAAACAAAGACTTTTTAGATTATTCCATGCTTTTTCAAATGGTTAAGGAGAAATAACTGTTTGTTCTTAGAAAGGCAAACTTATTGCGGAGGGAGAGGGAGAAGCAGAGAACATGGGTGGGCATTGCTGTTAAATACATGTCCATGGCAGGACATGGAAGGTGAGAAGAAGCTCTGAGAGAAAGCTTGGACTAAAACATATTTTATCAGAGGACAAATAGAAGAAGTTGTAAAATAAATGCTTGGGTTTGGGAACATCGGAAACTTGAGAAATGAGTTTGAATGTATTCTGAGGAATTTATGACAAAAGAGACCATAAATCGACTAACCTGAGAAATCCAGCCGAAGAGCTGCAAATGTGCCTGCATAATGCGTCTTCTGAGTTTGAGATAACTGCTCAGTCACCTCTGGATTCTTTTTGTCAGGTGCAGGTAGAAACTATTTCTTGAAAAAACTTTATAAGTAAATAATTTTTGTACCTATTACAATTTGCATGTCACACACACACACACACACACAAAATACATGATTAGTAGCAAATACAGAGAAAGGGAATCCTCTTGGTTCAGTAGTCATGGAACAGAAAGTAGCCATCTAGAAAATTTAATTTTGTTCATTCAGTGTGATCATTGTATGCAGAAACATGGAACCTGATGGTTGTTTTCTCAATGACTTTGAAAAGAAAGAGAAAAAAATTAAAGAGGAGTGTTGTGATGAAAGAGTTAAGAACATATTCCTAAGCTAACTATAGTATATTTTTTAAAGTAAATTAAGTTCTTCTTATTTTTCATTCCTCAGTCCTGACATGGATTAGAAGATGAAACAGCAGCACCACCGTGGCTCTTCTGACCAAGTCACCATGCTCACTTTCAACGGCTCATTCTTCCTGCCTTCTGTTTTTACACTAATTGGGATTCCTGGCCTGGAGTCCGTGCAGTGCTGGATCGGGATTCCATTCTGTGCCATGTACATCGTTGCTATGACTGGAAATTCCCTCATTTTGTTTATAATCAAAAATGAAAACAGCCTCCACATACCCATGTACATTTTTTTGGCCATGTTGGCAGCCACAGACATGGCACTTAGCACCTGTATTCTTCCCAAAATGTTATGCATCTTCTGGTTTCATTGGCCAGAGATCTCTTTTGATGCCTGCCTGCTGCAAATGTGGCTTATCCACTCATTCCAGGCAACTGAATCAGGCATCCTGCTGGCAATGGCCTTGGATCGCTTTGTGGCCATCTGTAACCCCTTGAGACATGCTACTGTCTTCTCCCGACAACTCTTGACTCATCTTGGTGTTGGGGCAACACTAAGGGCTGCCATTCTTGTATTACCATCCCTGCTGCTTATCAAATGCCGCCTTAAACTCTACAGAACTACAGTTATTTCCCATGCTTATTGTGAGCACATGGCCATTGTGAAGCTGGCAGCTGAAGACATCAGAGTCAACAAGATCTATGGCCTATTTGTTGCCTTCGCCATCCTAGGATTTGACATCATCTTTATTACCATGTCCTATGTTCAAATCTTTGTCACTGTCTTCCAGCTGCCCCAGAAGGAGGCCCGAGTCAAGGCCTTCAATACCTGCACAGCTCACATCTGTGTCTTCCTACCATTCTACCTCCTGGCCTTCTTCTCCTTCTTTACTCACAGGTTTGGTTCTCACATCCCACCATATGTTCATATCCTCCTGTCAAATCTTTACCTGTTAGTCCCACCTTTTCTCAACCCTATTGTCTATGGAGTTAAGACCAAAGAAATCCGCAGGCATATCTGGAACATATTTTTCTCCTCTCAAAATTCTTGATTGTTACTTACTTACTCCCTGTATAGAAATTTTAGGAAGGTTTTAAATAACAATTTCACTGAAGTAAAAATTTATGTCTTCCTCAAATAGGTACATCAGGAAAAAAAAAAAAAAAACCTTTATAGCTCAGATGCTCATAATTTAAGGAGATATTCAATCGATTATCTAATACATAAGGAATATGATCTCTCTGTGTTGAGATTTCAGTTTATTCAAGTTATTCTTCTGTGTTTATCCTGTCCATTTAAATTCTAAACTTCCTAGCTGGCACCACTTATTTTCTATGTAGAAAATAAGATTTCAGAAAGCGGTGCTTGATTCTAAATAATTTTAAAGGACACATGCACTTTCTTAAACTGCTAACCCAAAACACAACTGTAATTCTGACTATATTCTATTTCCTAGTATTTGCTTTTTTTTTTAACATTTGTAAAATGTGTTATTTTTAGTTATACATGACAGTAGAGTATATTTTGACATATTTATAGAATCATGGAGTATATGTCATTCTAATTAGGATCCCAGTCTTGTGGTGTAAATGTTGTGGAGATTCACTGTGGCATATTCATATATGTATATAGGAAAGTTATGTCACATTAACTCCACTGTCTTTCCTATTTTTGAATCTATGTTTTAATAAATTTGAAATCAATTATATTTATGGTATCACAATTCACAGTATCCAAGTTGTGGAACCAGCCCAGGTACCCATCAACAGATGAATGGATAAAGAAAATGCAGTATGTATACACAACATGCCTTATACAGTCATAAAAAACATGAAATTATGGCATTTGATGGTGAATGGGTGGAACTGGAGAACATCATGCTAAGTGAAATAATCCAGACTCCGGAAGTCAAGGGCTGAATGTTTTCACTTATATGTGAATGCTACATTGAAGAAGTAGGGTGGGAATCACTGAAAGTATCAGTGGAACAGAGGAAGAAGGTTAAGGGTAAGGCAGGAGGGAAAAGAGAAAGGAGGAATGGTGGAATAAAACTGACCAAATTAGACTATGTACATATATGAATTACCACAGTAAACTTTACCATTATGTATCTGTGTGTGTGTGTGTGTGTGTATCCAGCAGTAATTTAAATAAACATAAATAAAGGAAGACTAAAGAGGAAGAGAGGGAGGGAAGATGAGAGGGAAAGAGGAAATACTGGGGACTGAAGTGGAGCAAATTATATTCTATGCATGTATGGTTATGTCAAATGAATTGCAGTAGTATGCATAACTATAATGCACTAATAGACACATTTTAAAAAATAAAAAGAATCATGTTAGTTGATAGGCAGACAAGATGAAAAATGTTAAATGAGATAATAAATGCTAACAACTAAATAATTCATTTTAATTCTGCATTGGAGAATTACATGTTTCATTATTTGTGGGTCCAATAACACAAATAATTTATAAGGAATCATTCTCTTACAAAAATAAATGCCAAATATAAAAATTCTTTCATAAAGTTATTATACATGAAAAATAAAGAGTAGAGAGAGTATACATACGGTGTTTCCAAATAAGAAACCAAAACAAATAGAATATAATGATAACTACCAGTTGATCATGAATGAATTAGAAAATGAAATTCAGCCCACCTGCCTCCATGTGGATTTGCTGCTCCATGCACTCCCATGGTGCCAGTTGCTCCCAATCTACCAACGGCAGCACCCGCTGTGGCCCCCTCCATGTGGTAGTGTCCACCTTGGGACACCAGACAGGGCCTGGAGGCAGACACAAGCAGCAGCACCTCCTGCCACAGTGCTGCATCTCTGACCATGCTGCCCAATGCCACCACATTGCCTGCCCTCGCTGTCCCATCTCTGAAAGTGGTCCCCTCCATCTTGGAACACCTCTGCTGCCACCTTGGGTTACATCCACTGCTGCCATCATCATATTTAGTTGGAGTAGCTTCCATCTTGACACATAGGCTGGGGTCCAAAAGCACAACATGAAGGTACCTACAGGTTTATCTCTACCGCTACTACCAATTTGGAACACAGCCACTTTTATCAAGGAGCAACAGCCAGAGCCTGGAAGACCATCACCAAGGTTCTTCTGCAGGCTTGGTTACACTTGAGGTCACCCTGCTAGGTGTTCTAATAACCACCATCTTACTGCAGAGACACGAGAGAGCCTTGCATGGGGTAGGTAGGTTGGAAGAGGGTGTAAGGGTATTTTGATCCCAGCTCACCAGCCAGCCCAATACCCACCAGGTTCCCAGAGTCAACTTGGGTGACACTTGCTGGGACCCAAGACCAGTCCAGTCTTGGACTCACTCCCCAGTCTGGCATCTACTGATCAACTGGTCCCTCTAGTTTGGCAATCAGCAGGCCCTTCCAACTCCCCCAAAACCCAGTCTCCCAACCACCTGTTAACCACCAACATGGCCCAGCACTTGCAGCTACATGGCCGGCCCATGGCTTTCAATGCCTGGTCCTTATCTGCATGACACAGGGCAACTCTCCACAGAAAGCCCACAGCCATGGCTCCAGCACTCAGCCATCAGGACCTCCAGAGAGAGAGGTTCCTGATAGGAAAGTCAAAAGGGCAGGGGTAGGAAAGATACAGTTTAGAGACTAAATTAGGGACCAGAAATTGTGAAGTCCACAGGCATTGTAAGGGGCTAAGACCAGGCTCCTAAATAACATGGGCATACACCAGAGGAGATTCCTGGAGTGCAGTCCTCCAATGGGACCAGCAATTGCTATACTCCTCCTCTAGGAGTTCTACCTCCAAGACTAGCCCTCCTACCCTAATATCCCTTACCATCTTGAGGGTGGAGATAGCAGCAAACTCCAGAAATCCCCACCTATCAGAAGGGAAGGGAAGCAGAGAAGATATTGATCCCCAACAAAAGCAATTGTTCAATTTTCCTTTGAGATGTTTTTCTTCTTTCTTTTCCCGATCTCACATCCCCAATATTTTTTAAAACAAGTGCTTTTCATGTACGCAGCTATTGAGGACTGAGATGTCTGAATAGAATATTACAGTTCTGTTGCATATTCTTTTATTCTTACATTATTTTCTTTCTCTTTTTCATTTTTTCATTTTTATTTATTTTTGAATTTTTATTGCTCTCTCTATATATTTTCCTCTCACTTGTCTGTGTCTTCAGAGTCTCTTTCTCTCTTTCCTTCTGCTACAGGTCAACTTCTTTTGATCTCTCCTTCACTCTTCTTGTGATCTAACACTTCCATATTCTCAATTCCTACCTCATAAACATCACATCCCACACTCCTCAGGTTCTCTCTTTGTCCACCATTAGAAACTGTACACTCTTTTTGAAAGTCTACTGTTTATATGGTATACTGTAAATAATAATTGAACACATCATTTCTATTTATTGTGATGAAACTGCAGTCATCTAAATAGGAGCTATTTGATTTAAGGCTGCATATTTATTGTATTGGGTGCTATTAATATCGATCTCCCCCTTAAAGGTGAGGTATCAGAAAACTGCAGGGACACTATAAGTTTATAGGATAGAAATTGTAATATCTTGGATCTGCACTGCTAGAGGGAAAGACATAAAGTGCATGAAAAAACAAGGGAAGAAAGTGCCCCAAACAATCCAAGATAGTAAATAATAGAATCCATTGATAGCACAGTATAAGAAATGTCAGAGGAGTTCAGAATGTACATAGTTGATATGATCTGTGAAGCAATGAATGATATAAGAAAGCAAATACAGGCAACAAAAGATCACTTTATTAAAGAGATAAGAGCAAATACAGGAAGCAAAAGATTAAAAAGAGATAGAGATTCTGAAAAAACAAACAAACAGAAATCCTTGAAATGAAGGAAACAAAAAATCACATTAAAAATTCAATAGAAAGCGTCATCAACAGACTAGCTCACTTCAGAGATAGAACCTCAGGCAAGGAAGACAAAATATATAATCTTGAAAATAAAGTTGACCACACAGTGCAGATGGTAAGAAATCATGAACAGAAATTCCAAGTATTATGGGATAACATGAAAAGAACACAATTAAGATTTATCAGGATAGAGGAAGACACAGAGCTACAAACCAAAGGAATGAACAATCTTGTCAATGAAATAATATAAGAAAATTTCCCAAAACTAAAGAATGAAATGGAGCATCAAATACAAGAGGTTTATTGGACTCCAAATGTACACAATTACAGCAGATCCACACCAAGTCACTTTATAATGAAAATGAGTATCATAGAATAAGGATAGAATTTTAAAGGCCATGAGAAAAAAATATTAAATTACATATGGGGTGAAACAATTCAGATCTCAGCAGATTTTTCAACATAGACACTCAAAGGCAGGAGGTCCTGGAACAACATCAAAGCTCTAAAAAAAAAAAAAAAAAAGAAAGAAAAAGAAAAATGGATGCCAACCAAGAATCTTATATCCAACAAAATTAAGCTTCATATTTGATGATAAAATAGAAACCTTCCATGACAAACAAAAGTTAAAAGAATTTACAATTAGAAAGCCTACACTACAGAACATTCTCAGCAAAATATTACATGAGGAAGAAATGAAAAACAACAATGAAAATTAGCAAGGGGAGGAACTACATTAAAGGAAACATGAATCAAAGGAGAAACCAAGTCAAGTTGAAATAAAAAATAAACAAAAGTGACCAGGAATACAAATTATATTTCAATAATAACCCTGAATGTTATTGACCTAAGCTCATCAACCAAAAGACATAGACTGGCAGATTATATTAAAAAAAATAGAACCAACAAGATTCTGCCTTCAAGAGACTCATCTAATAGGAAAGACATCCACAGACTGAAGGTGAAGGATTGGCAAAAAACTTACCATTCACATGAACTTCATAAACAAGTGGGGGTTTCCATCATCTTATCAGACAAAGTGAACTTCAAACCAAAGTTAGTCAGAAAGGAAAAAGAAAAACATTTCAGACTACTTGAGGGAATCACACACCAACAAGACATAAGAATCATATTTACACCCCAAACAATGGAGCATCAATGTACATCAAATAAACCCTTCTCAATTTCAAGAATCAAACAGACCACAACACAGTAATACTGGGTGACTTTAACACACTCTCTTACCACTGAACAGTTCTTACAAACAAGGATTGAACAAAGAAACTATAGAGCTCAATAATACAATCAATAATTTAGACTAATGAAATACATAAAATATTTTATCCATCAATGAGGGAAGACACGTTTTTCTCATCACAAATGGATCTTTCTCTAAAACAGACAATATGTTATGCCATAAAGTAAATCTTAGTAAATGCAAAAAGATAGAGATATTACTCTGTGTTCTGTCAGATCACAATGAAATGAAATTAGAAATCAATGATAAAATAAAAAATAGGAAATAATTAAGAACATGATGAAAGAGCCTACAATATGGGAGAAAATCCTTAACACATGCACTTCATTTAGAGCGCTAATCTCCAGGATGTATAAAGAACTCAAAAAAATTAACACCAAAAAAACAAATAACCCAATAAATAAATGAGCTAAGGAACTGAAAAGACCCTTCACAGAGAATATATACAATTGATAAAAAAAATATGAAAAAATGTTCAGCATCTCTAGCAATTACAGAAATGCAAATCAAAACTACCCAAAGATTTCATCTCACTTCAGTCAGATGGCAATTATCAAGAATACTAGCAACAATAAATGTTGGTGAGGATGTGGAGGAAGAAGGTATACTCATGCATTACTGGTGGGAATACAAATTGGTAAAACCACTATAGAAAGCATTATAGATTCCTTAGAAAACTTGAAATGGAACCAACATTTGACCCAGTTATCCCATTCTGTGACCTCAACCCAAAGGACTTAAAATCAGCATATATTACAGTGAAGCAGTCACATCAAAGTTTATAGCAGTTCAATTCACAATTGCCAAACTATGAAACCAACCTAGATGCTCTTTGATAGATGAATGGATAAAGAAAATGTATATATACACACACACAACAAAATATTACTCAGTTTTAAAGAAGAATGAAATTATGGTATTTGCAGGTAAATGGATGGAGTTGGAGACTATCATGCTAAGCAAAATGTCAATCCCAGAAAACCAAAGGCCAAATGTTTTCTCTGATATGTGGATACTGATCCATTATGGAGTGAGGGTGGTATAAGGGAAGAATGGAGGAACTTTAGATGGGGCAGAGGGGAGTGAGGAGAAGAGGGGTGGGGATGGGAATGATGGTGGAATGAGATGGGCATTATTACCCTATGACGGCATCACATACAACCAGAAAAATGAAGTTATGCTTTATTTGTGCACAATGAAATGCATTCTGCTGTTATGTATAACTAATTGAAACAAATAAAGAAAATTAAAAATGAAAGGCAAGGTTTCAAACATAAAATACGCCAAAGTAAATAAATGAAATTAGAGAAAATGCCTTTTTTGAACAAATCAACAGAAAATGTAACAATCTAACCTTGTTGCATCAGAATAAAAAGAAACCCATTACATATCTTTAGGAATTCATGGTTTAATTTTTTGTCTAGAATGTGAAATAAGACAACAAAAATCTTAAAATATAAAATGGAAAAATGGAAAATGGAAAAATAATTTTTAATTGAAACTCTTATGACATCAGAATTAAGTAAGCGAAAGTCTTTTATGTTGTAATAACTTAACAACTTTTCTATACATAAAATAGATTAGATTTAGATAAATTAGCAAGAATAGATAGTATAGAAGAAATACAACTGTGGTCATAGCCCTACTTTACCTATGAGTAAGTAGTTACCATATCTTAAATTTAAGTGATTAGAAAAAAAAATTAGGTAAATGAAACCACTTGTGGAAGTGCATTTTTCTTTGTTTTTTTACTTTAGCTTATAATTCACAAGAATAAACATGAAAAACTTATTGTAAAGAAAATGATTATGATATTATTCTAGTAAAGGACTAAATCATTAGTCACTGTCAACATTTCCTGTAGTTGTCCCTTTATTATCACCATCTCTCCCTTCCCCTAATAGGTGTAAACTTCATTCTCACATCTAATGTAATTATTTCCTTTTTCTTTTATACCTCACAGCAGATTCAGGCATTCCTAAGTCTTAAATATTAGTTTTGCTTGTTTTAGAATTTTGTACAAATGGACCCACACAATATATAATTTATGTATCTTCTTATAAATTTTGTCCAGGTTGTTGGTTGTACTTCTATTCTGCTCATCTTTCTTCCTGAATATGCCATGGTAAAGTATACTGTAATTTGTTGACTTTTCCTATGCTGGTGTGCATTTATAAAGGTTGATTATAGACAATAAATTTGTATATAAGAGTCTTCTTGCACTTTGAATGCTGATTGATGCATCTAATAATCAAATGACCAATTCACAGATATCAACATTAGTAGATATTTTTAAACTTTTCTGAAATGCTTCTCCCAACTAAAACCATCTGCAAGGAATAAGGATTTTGTGTTGCTTAACATCTTTCCTAATGCTTAAGACTGGACTTTGTGATTTTAGTCATGTTTTATATAAATAGTAGAGACTCTGTGATTTTTTAAATTGACATTTGTTTAAAAATAATAAAACTAGACAATATTTTCACATATATTATCTGTGTATCCTCTTGTATGAATTCAATAATTTTATCAATTTTCTACCTGAATTATCAAATTATCTGCATTACTTTTTACTAACATATAAGAGTACCCTATATATGATCTGTGCAACAATTTTCTGTATTATACATAATGAAAATATTGACATCTTTTCTGAAATATACTGTTGATGCAGTTTTGAAGAACAGATATGTGTGTTTGAATGTACCCAAAATTATCAAACACTGAAGTCCAGTACTATCCATGCTGTATTTAAAAAATCTGCCTCATATGTGCTTATGAACATATTCATTCCATTATCTTTCATTTTAAGATAAAAAATTTCAAAATTATATTTTAATTATAGAAGTAGTAGATATTGTATATTTTTCAACTTTATCATAAAAAGCATATGATTAACTGTACATGAAGTATAAAATCTGATCAGTTTTGACAGATACTTAGGTCTATAAAACCATTACTTCAATCATCCCAACAATCACCCAGATTTCAAGTGCAGTTGTGATTCATCCTTCCATTTACCATCATCTCCAGGAAACCACTTGCTTACTCTCAGTAAAGATGAATTTTGCACATTGTAGATTTTGATGCAAAGGTAATGATGAAATATTTAATTGCATTTGTTGTTTAGTTTCTTTCATTTATAATAATTACTTTTAAATTATTTCATCAGTTGTTTATTTTTCTCTTACTAAATAATACTAAATAATATTCCACTATATGGAGACATTACAATTTACTTACCTATTTATCTGTCTATGGGCACTGGGGTTCTTTCCATGTTGCGGTGTGATAAATAAAGCTGCTGTTCACATTCATTTATAAATCTTTTTTGGTCTGTGTTTCATTTGGGGTGCATAACTAGGTGTAAAAGGGCCAGGTCATTACACAGGTGTATGTATAAAAGTTAGGAGATAGAGTAATATGGAGGCTGAGTAAGATGCTCCAGTGATTGTCCACCCAGTGTAGACAGCTCTTCATGCAGCACACCACCTCCTCATCACCTCAGGAATTCAGGTGGAACACTACAGTGCCTGGAAACACACACTGCAGAAGGTAGGAAGAAAAGAGCTGTTAGTGTCAACCCTCCTCCAACTCCAAGGAACCCAGTGTGCCAAAAGTTGTAGGGAGCAGAAATTAAGTATAGATCTTAGACTTGAAACCCAGTGTCATCCCCAACCTGCGGAAACTCAGTGCTGGACAGGGTTCATGGACTCTACTCCCCAGGCCAGTACCATAAACTGAGCCTCTTGTCCCTTTTAGGTGGCCAATGTACTATGCCCATCACCCTTCCTAAAACCTAGGACAGACAATAAGGAGCAAACTTCCAGCCACGGTTGATTAGGACAGGAAAGCGAGCATAAGACCTTATCTTAGAACTCAATATGGGGCTGGTAAAACAGAGCACTGGGTGATCTAAATAGTCCCTATCCCCAGGCCAGTGCCTGCAGATGGTGCCACCTGCCTGCCTATTGGTGACTCACAGAACCAGGTACTCAGATAATAACCCAGCCAGCACCAGCCATGGCTGGCTGCAGCAGTCTTGGACCATGAGTCCCCTGCAGCATCAGTCAGGACACAGCTGGTTCACTCAGTGCTGTACTACTCTTGGTGGGTTCTGGGCTCAGGGTGTGATCTGTCATTGTATGAGGGCTCATGAGACTCCATATTTTTCCTCCCCACAAAGCTCCCCCTTTCTTAGGGCAAGTAAAAGAGGTCCTATGAAGTTACTGCCTAGGAGCTGTGTGCTGGTCTCCTCAGAGTGGGGAGTAGAACCCAGCGGAATCCTGTGGCACTTGACCAAGGCCTGTGACCATGGATGAGGAGTCAGGCACATCCTCAACCAGGTAGGGGATGTGGGGATGAAGCATGCTTTCTAGACACTCCCCCAGATCTTTTGGAACAACACACCTAGGATTTGGAACAGACCTGGGCTTGGAATGCCCTCTAGGGCTGAACTAAAAACAACACTTAGACAGCAAACCTGAACTTAGAGGACCATATAGTTCTGAAATAGTGGAAGTGTACAGAGAGGAAACAAGTGAACTGCTTACAACTTTTGAAAGGATGGACACTAGGAATGCCAGATCTTAAAGATTTGAATAAAGGCCCAACCCTTAATAAAGAGACAAAATTGTGCACTAAGTAGTACCAAGAACTTTCAAGGAACCATGATCTCCTCAAAGAACAAAATATGGGGACAGAATCTGACCCCATAGCAACACTCAGAGAGAACCGAAACTCTCAGATGTTGAATTAAAAGTCACAGTTTTAATAAGGAACTTAACAGGCTTCAAGAAAACACAGACACAGTTCAATACTCTGAGATACTTAGAAAAATAATTTTATAAATAAAACAGAAATTCTTAGCTGAAAAGTGTATTCAGTGAAATTAAAATTGTGAAAAAAGTCTTCAAACAGCAGAACAAACAAAGCAGATAACAGAATCAGTGAACTTAAAGATGGACAATTTCACAATATACAGTTGGAGCAGAAAAAGGAAAAGAGAAGAATGAAGAATGTGTACAGGAATTTTGGAACTGCATTGAAAAGGAAAATATTCAAGTTAATGGGGGTTCAAGAGGATATGGAGAATACCAAAGTTTATTCAAAAAGATAATACCAGAGGAATTCACAAAACTAGAGAAAGATACAGAAAGATACATATATCCAGGCACAGGAAGCCAAAGGACCATCAAATTCAAGTAGATCAAGTCTATTCTAAGACTTGTTATTAAATTCAATCTCTCTGTGGTTAGGAATTAAGACAGATTCTCAAGGCAGAAAAAGAAAAGAAAAAGACAGAAGGGTGTCACAATTGGCCTGACAACAGACTTAGCAGAAACCTTACAGGCCAGTAGGGTGTGGGCAAGATTTTCACAGTACCTGCCAAGGAAAAATACTGTGCCCAGCAAAGCTGAGCAAATTTAACAGCATCAGACATATTCTAAAAAATGATAGAGTTCTTTACACTGGAAGAAAAAGATGTTAATGAGTAAGAAGACTTTATCACATGATAGGAAACTCACTGGACATTGGAAGAATAACTACACAGATTTAGAATACTCTAAAGTAAACAGGATGCTTAAACATTCATATCTTTAATATGAAGACTAAAAAATAAAAAATTTAAAAACTGCATTAATATATTACAAGATAGGCAATATAGACAGATGTAAATATGGACATAAAAAATTTGAAAGGTAGGGAGATAATTATGGTTTGGATATTAGGTGCACCCCAAAAACCCATGTGGCAGAGAATGCAGGAATGTTCAGTTGAAATAATTAGATTTTCAGAGCTCTAACCTAATCAATGGATTAATCCGTTTGATGGATTAATAATTTGGCTGGAGGCCTAGGTGGTAGCTTTAGGCAGGTGGGGTGTGGCTGGAGGAAGTAGGTTACTAGGGTAGTATCCTTAGGGATTCTATTTTGCCCCTGGTTCCTCAAGCTCACACTGGCATGCACTCATGCACCACCTCTCTCTCTCTTCCTCTTGCTCTCTCTCCTTCCCTCTCTCCCTCTCTCTGCTTCCTGAGAGAGGAAGGAAGCTGAGCACCTTTTCTCTGCCACGTCCTTCCACCAAGATATTTTGCCTCACTTCAGGCTCAGAGCAATGGAAACCATGAGCCCCAGATAAATTATTCCTTCTCTAAGTTGTTTTTGCTTTTTTGGTCACAGCAATGAAGCATGACTAACACAGGGACAGATGAATTCAAGTGCAAAATTTTTTATTAGTATTTTTTTGTTTTGCTTTTTCATGTCTTTATGGTTAATATTAATTTGCTATCAATTCAAAATAGCTGGCTGTAGCCAAAAGATTTTTTAAAGTCTCATAGCACCCTCAGAGCAGACATCAGTAATAGACAAACCAAAAATAATAAGCCAGAATCAAAACACACTACTAGAGTGAAATCCTTAATTATACCTCAGAGAAAGACTACATGAGTGTGAGAAGTAAAGAAAAACCTAAAATATAACTAGAATCTAGTTATTGAAATGATTGCACTAAGACCTGACCTATCAGTAATTATCTTGAATATAAATGCATTATGTTCTTCAATTAAAATATATTGATTGGCCTGAGGATATAGCTCAGGGGTAGAGTGTTTGCCTAGCATGCACAACACCCTAGTATAAAAAAGACAGTGACAGAATGGATTAAAAAGTCAAGAATCAACTATATGTTGCTTATAAGAACACTTCTCATGTATAGACTAAAAGTGAATAGATGGAATGAGATATTCCACACAAATGTGATCCAGAAATAGTCATACTTTTAGCAGATAAATTAGACTTCAAATCAATAGCAATTTAAAAGAGATAAAGAGGTCAATATGTAATAATAAAGTGATCAATTAAGCAGGAGAAAATACTGACTCTAAGTCGATATGCATCAATATCAGAGCACCAAAATATACACAGTGAATATTAATACATCTAAAGGGAGAAATACACTTTGGAACAATAAGAGGGGACACTATCATCCCACTTTCAGCAATAAACAGATTATCCAGACAGAAAATGGACAATGAAACAGCAGAGTCAAACTCCACCTTAACCTAGTTGGGCCTATTGTGACATCTAAAAACCATTCCATTTTTCAGCAGCAAAATATGCATTATTCTCAATAGCACAAGGAACAGACTCAGGATGGAACACTCAAGAGGTCACAAAACAAATCACAACACATTTTTAAATAATTAAATCACACCCCATATATTTTCTGACTATAATGTCATAAAAATCAATTAAAAGAAATAAAAACAATGAAAACTATGTAACAACAATGGAAATGATACAAATACATAAAAATGAAGTAACTTACTCATGCATGAACAACCAGGGGATCAAGAAGAAATTGAGACAGGAATTACAAACATTCTTGGAACAAATGAGAATGGAGGCACAACATACTAAAGGGCATGGGGACAAAGCAGAAGTAGTATCAAGAAGGAAGTTGATGACTGTATGTACATGTATGTATATAGTCATATATATGTTCCATATAATATGATATGTTTCATATCATATGAACATATATAAATTTTGTATCACTGTATCTCAAGGAAGTAATAAAACAAAACCATATCAAATAGAATACTGAAACCGAAGTTTTGAGATGAAACTTGATTACCTGCTTCTGCTGGCAGGTTCAGTCTGTGTAAAGTTGCAGACCTTTGCAGTTGAGAAATGCTGTAGCTCTTATTGGTGGGCCAAGTCCTCCAGTATCTCAGTGGACCCCAGAAGCTCATTGTCAATTTCTTCTGTCAGGATTCTTCTCTTGTGAAGTCAAAGAATGAACTTCACTGACCAGGATGAATGAATGTAAGAGTAGAATTTATTGGAAAATAGGAACAGGAACAGAACTATTGCACTGCAAGAGGGGATGATGGCAGACGTTCTCCTCCCACTATACTAGTCTAGAGGTTCATATAGGGTCACTACTATTGGAACAAACTTTGCTAATTAAGGTTTAGAAGAAGTACCAATGTTAGTGGTTCAAACTAATGCCAATTAGAGTTTGGAAACCAACACTATTGGTCAACTCTCAAGTTCTGACTTCCATTCAGGTCTGCCCCACTTCCATTTTTTTCTGGGCAGGTCAGGAAGCTGGAGGTTGAGATCTTCGGTTGGTCTGTGCTTGCAGATTGGGGACTACAATGCTGTGTGGAGTGGGCTTCTGCGGCAGACATCTCTACCATGTCCAGTCCTGGCAGCCAAAGGGTGAGAGATGGGTGTACCTTGGCCAACAGCCCCTCTAGATCTCCATGCCTTCATGGCAGGCTCCACAGAGCCCGAGGCAGGACTTGCAGCCTGCACCTCAACCCACCCAGGATGCCACTCTGCCACTCAACCACTCTGCTGCCACTTTTCCATAGGGACCAATAGGTAGGCTGAGCTATCTTGGAAACCTGGGAATCTTATAACTATCACTTTCTCTCAAGGAATTAGGAAGAAAACAAATTATCAAGAGGCAAGTGTTTAAGTCAGCTTTTTCACTGCTGAAAAAGGACCCTGCCAGAACATTCATAAAGGAGGAAGAGTTTATTTAGGCTCATAGTTTCAGTGGTCTCAATCCTTAGACAGCAGACTCCATTCCTCAGGGCTTGAGGTAAGACAAGACATAATGATGGAAGAGTGTGGTGGAGGAAAGCAGCCCACATGATGATCAGAAAGTAGAGAGAGACTCCAAGCTTCAGATACAACATATATACTTCATAGCCACACCCCCAAGGAACCACTTCCTGCGGCCACATCCCACCTTCCTCCAGTTACCACTCAGTTAATCACAAAAGGATTAAGGATAAGGATATAATCCAATTATTATTTTTCCTGTGAACCTTTTTGCATGTCTCAAATGTGAACTTTTGGGGAACACCACATCTAAACCATAACAGCAAGATATAAAAAATAATATTGCAGGAAAAAATGAAATGGAGACTTTAAAAACAATGAAAAAGATCACAGAAGGCTCAAATTCAGAGGTTTGAAGAATTTAAGAAGAGGGTATCATAAACAAATGAGTAAGATTTCAGAAAATCAAGCCATTATGTACACACAGTGTCCCACATGGGAGCTCATAATCCCTGGTCTTGAGGTGGTGAAGGAAAGAGTTCATCAGAGTTCAAAGAGGGTAGCATGTGGTGAAGGGCACCCAGCATGAGCTTCCCATTTCTGTAGAGGGTTGAAGTGAGGGGTTAGGTGGGTAACCAAGGGGGAAACACCAACCATATGCCTGGGTATTCCTGTGTCCTTTCAGTAGCCATCATTGACCAAGTCAAGCTAGAAGTCAGAGGACCTGTTGATGCAGTCCTTTATGGTCAGAAAGAGTAGGGTGGACCTGGAACATAAACAAAGACTGCTGTTTTTCTAGTCACCACCCTGGCTGTCACGTTTTTACCCGTTCTCACTCTTGGTGGTCTAGGTAGAGGTCTACCTATAGTTCTAAAGGTGGCTATTTTCCCATCACCCTCTTCTCATCTAGTGAGAAATATAGGATAAAGTTTACAACCTAGGTTGCCAGAGAAGTTGCCAGTGCAACTGCTGTTACCCTCCCATTGTATCCTGAGAAATTTATAAACCATATGGTAGAACTGCATATTTGTATTAACTAATGATAATCCTTAAAATTAGGAATCCTTGACTATATCAGATTTAGGTAGTTTCAATGTTATTTAAATTAATATTAAAATAAAATACCAAAAAATTCTTAGGATATCCAATGCCAGCAAATTCAGTAAGTGCAAATCGTTTACCTGGTAATTTCACAAGAGGAGGTGTAAGCATGGAGTTGGGAAGGTTTTACACATGATAAGTTATAACATCTCATTTTCATAGATTATCAGTGTATGTTAAATTTCTTTAGTAATTAACAAAACTTTATTCATGAGAACTGTAACTTCTAGTGAGGTCATGAGTTCATGAAAAAGTCAACTATTGATTGAATGCATTGAGAACATGTAATGGTCAATTTGAATTGCCAACTTGATTGGATTAAGAGATATGGCTGATTAAGAGGTTTCTAGGTGTGTCAGTGAAGGCTTGTCTAGGAATGATTGGAATGTGGGATAGAAACTGAAGTGGAGCCACTCCCTAGGCATGGGCAGCACCACCCAATAGGGTGGAACAAAAGCTGGAAGAACAAGGAAGCAGATGCAGATGCAAGTTTGACTCTTCTTGAAGGGGTTCTTGATTGCTGCTTTGATTGTCTGAGGATTTCAGACTCTCACTTCTTCATTCTTCCAAAGCGGACTCTGCCAGTGATTCTCCACATAGTTTCCAGAAGCCCTGGTCTCAGACTAGGTAGCACCATTAATCTTTCTTGTTCTGGGGCTTCTGCATCTTGGACTGTTTAGTTGCTGTTACTTCCAGCTTTTCAGCTGCTGATGGTCATTGTGGACTATCCATCTTCTAGTCGTGTAAGTCAATCTAATAAATCTCCTTTTCATATCAACTTATGTTGCTTCTGTTCCTCTAGAGAACCCTGACTAAAACAGTACAGTAGCACCTGAAGATTAATAAGCTTAGACACTTTGCTAGTTCCTATACCATGTGAAACTGATATTACGATTTAAATTCCCACTTGATTAAATATTATTATTAGTTAGTAGTCTACCTGCTAATTCTATTGCACAACTTAATTTGCCAACAGGCATTTGGAAGTCAATATTATTAACTGAGGATTTTATTCATTGAGTAAAAGCTGCTATTTATAGTCAGCTCAAAGTTACTAATCTGTTTTCTTGAGAAGAACTCTATAGCACAGTGAGAAATGTACCACACTAGAAAATCAGGAGATTGAGTAATAACATTGACTCTGTTGCTTATTTTATGATTTTGAGAAAGAAAAGTCAAGTACTTGAGTTTTACTTTTACTCAGTGTTATTATTATATAGAACTGTACATAAGTCATTTCTTGCTCTATGCTCTTGGCAGTATAAATCTTTAATTAGTCCCTACTATTCACTGTATCTTATTGAAAATTCCTTATTGTCCTCTCATACTGTGCATGTAAACTAGTATTTCCTCTCCTGTAAATCACATAATGTTTTTCAGACAATGATGCTACAAATATTTGATCATCTTCAAAACAATCTTTCCTCTACACTCCTAAATTGCAATGTCTCCATGCAATCTGAAAGTGGTAGAGAGGACCTTGGGAAAGCTCTGAACTGTTGGTACTGGCAAAGTTGCAGCCACCATCCTGTGTTTATCCTGGGGCCTCATGTCTCTGAGGACTGGAGGAAGGCAGCTTTATTAACTCCTCCTGCTTGCTCTGAGAAATAGAACGGTCATTCACAGCAGGAGGAACTATCACAGCAAGTACTGAGACCTGGGGGAAACAAAAGTGGGAGGAAATAGGAAAACTAGGGTAATTTGAAAAGCAAAAGAGAAGGGCATCAAAAGTATGAGGGCACAGAAACTGAGTCAGGAAAGGAGCAATTCTCAGGTTGGTGAAGGACACGTCATCAAAATATCTTTATTGTCATATGCATGCCTGGAATATCCAACTCTGACTCTAACTTTTCAGAAGGGCTTATTTAAAATATCCTACATGTTAAAGTCCACAGAAGTGTGGTTTACCCAAAGTGAAACTCTGTTTTCAAACATAACAGAAAAGGTATTTCAGAATGAAATTAGAATTTCACCAGATAACTTTCAAGGCCCTTTTCAGTCTCAAGTATCAATGTTTTCTAACAATACTTTAAATACAACTCAGAGGCCTTATCCCCAATTATAAGTCCTTTAGATTTTCTAGTTAATAAACTCCACAAACTTGACCCTCCTTTTCTGAGGAAAGAAGGAAAAAGCTGTTAGCACAAAAAGACCTGGCAGGATGCAAACCTCACACATCTCAGCTCTTTATTCAGGGGGATGAAATGATGCCTGTGGACCCACTCTCCTGGTGGAAAATGAGCCACTGAACAAAGAAAAGGACTGGATTTATATAGGTTATTTTGAGGGGTGATCTAGTGAACATATGTCAATTTTGCTTAGTCAGGAATGTGAGTGAGCCTTTCGGTCAAGGTCTGTGGACAGTGCCTAAAAAGGATTTTGCTTTGGAGGAGAAACGCCCCCTAGAGACTGTTTCTTCTGAGGATGATGAAACATCCTCTCTGCCTGCAGCCAGCATCTGGAGAATATTCGCCTTGGGAGATGAGAGCTGTCAATGCCTGGCCTTCATTTTCACTCCCTTTTCTTTTTCTCAGGCCTCGTTATTTTGGGAATTTCATATTCTCCATATCCATTAGACACCATAAGGCTATGAGGATGAGTTTGAAAATATAACTGCAGGAGCAGTAGGAGTTGGATGGTGGAAATCAAGCAGTGCTACAGTGTAAGGGTTTGTGGAATAGCAGGAGAACCAGTATTACTGAGTGTAGACATTGTATAGTGAATGCATAAATTGTGGGAACTTCAGAATATGCATATGACTGGTGGGGTTCATAGCCCACTAACATCCTACAAACTCATTCTTTGTTCAGGTGGAGATTCCATTCTACCCTGGACCCTGTTTTTGTTTTGCTTTTTTTTTTCCCCCTCAAAATTGGCACTGATTGACTAGAGTGAACAGCACATAGTTAGGCCCCCGATAATTGTTACAGGAATTTGGGATAGGGTAAAAAGATTGAGAAGTGATTGACATCTCTGGTTATTTTGGATCTTCACTAAATCAAACTGACATTCTCACCAAGTGGCTACCTAGATCACTTGGTGAAATGCGCATGCAGCCTGCTTATCTCTGAGAGGACACTGCAGATGTGCCCGTCTCTTCCACCCTCCCTTTAGGTACCACAGGACTGCTGCTATTGCTGCTGCTCATTCCCAGTGTTGTCAGCAGCAGCAGCACTTTGTGGTCACCATGTAGAGGATATATTTTAAGTATTTTACCAACATATATCCTTTTTCCATTGTATTTTTGTTTTAATTGATATGTTTTAATGTTTCAACAAATAGAAATGATAAATGTTGGAAGTGACAGATATGCTAGTTTCCCTGATTTGATCACTAAAAAATATTTCCTTTCATTCCCAGTATGATCCAGTCAGGTTGCTATTATCTTGGATTGACAAGGGAGTCTTTCTTTCTTTTTTATTTTTAATCCAGGGGCACTTAGCCACTAAGCCATATACCCAGCCCTTTTTATATTTTTATTTTGAGACAGGGTCTCACTAAGTTGCTTAGAGCCTTGCTAAGTTGCTGAGGCTGACTCTGAACTTGTAATCCCCTTGTGTCAGTCTCTTGAGACCCTGGGATTACAAGCATGCATCACTGTGCCCAGCCGGAGTCAACTTTGTGCAGATAAAAAATTTATTTGTCCCCTATTAAAAACGAGCAAGCATTGAAACCAGAATATAACCTAGGTAGGTGGTGACTGCAGAGTCAGAGAAGCCAAGTGTTAATGAGGAAGACATCGGGCATCTGTCCTTAAAGCCTCACAAAAGTCACTGAGATAACTAAAGAGGAATGAAACTGGCCTTCAGCTCAGATATCTTCCAGACCTCAATTTAACTTCATATTTCCTTCTTCTTGGCAGTGAAAGACAGAGGTTTTAAGCTCCAAGACATGGTCTGAACTGACAGAGCTGTGAGGGGAAAAAGACAGAGTTCTTAGATCTGATTTTGGCTGAGACACTGGAAAGGAATCAAGAAGAAGGGATCAGATTTGGAAATAAGGGCACTGATGGTGATCAGGAATGTGATCATGGAAAGAGAGATGTGTCGGGGTTTCCGGGACCCCCAGCCTTGGGCACGGTCAAGATGGCGCCTGGCGCTGAGCCAAAAGCGGCCAGCTATACAGTAAACAACCAGCGAATTCCAATGATTGGCTAGTTAACGATGTGATTAGAGCATGCCCCCCTCGTGTACCTATTCTATGCCTGCAGCTGTCCGGGCGTTTACCTCGTGTGCTCTCCCCTGATTGGTTGAAGTGTATATAAGCTTGGTGGGTGGGGGAGTAAGGAAGAAGCTGAGAGTAAGAAGAAGCTGAGAGTAGGAAGAAGCTGAGAGTAGGAGTAGAAGCGAGGAAGAAGAGTGCGAGCGAGGGCGAGAGCCGAGTGGGAGAAGCGGAGCGGCCGAAGCAGGTGTGAGCCGAGCGGGAGAAGCGGAGTGACCGGAGCAGGCGAGAGTTAAGCAGAGGGAAAGAGAGCGAGAGAAAGAAAAGAGAGAAAGGGATAGAAAAGAGGGAAAGAAAGGAAGACTGTGCACAATAAACTTCCAAAGCTTCAGACGTTTGTCGTGTCTCTCTCTGCGGGCAGAGGGAACGCGATAGAAATGGGTACACAAGCCCAAGAGGAGAGCAGCATGTGGGGACATTTTAAAGCAGATAGAGTAAGGAGAATAGCAGGGCTCTGAGTACTGGTGTACACAGTACATGGGTAGAATTTAATTATAATATGAACAGTCAGCAAGACTGAATTCATTTCTGGAATTTACTTGCTTGATTTCTTGTTTATGGGTCTTCCATTTCCTAGAAAATTGCCATTATTAAATATTCCAGGCAAGTATCTGCTGCATTTAGGGTTCATCCTCATGGGACTTAAGGAGATCGAAAGGGAATTGAGATCCTCGAAGGGCTGAAATAGACTTCACGAGACAGGAGGATGCTGATTTATTCATTATAACTGGAAGTAATTTGACCCAGGGAAGGTAAATTCTCAGGTTAGCATTTGGTGAATGTGGATGTGTGTGAATGATGCATAAGTGGAATCTTAAGATGCAACTCTTTTTTATTTTTTTAATCTTTTTTTTTTTCCTTACCATAGAAGTGTGGAAAGTATTTTCTCTTTTGGCTGTGCACAAAAGATTTAGTATCAAAGTGAGATGTTGATAGGCTGATTGTCACATTTGTTTTTCACATATGTAAATATTTTTGTTGTTTGTTTTCTCTTGATTGTTCTTTTAATTGAGTTTCTAAACAAGTTACAGTTCTGAAACATAATAGGAAACTTTGAATGTTTAAAATCATGGTAATAGTCAAGTCTTTCTTTAAACTACGTATTATACATTTTACTATAAATTTTTCTTTGAAATTCATATATTGTTTACATTAAGTCTTTACTGCCCTAGTTAGCTCTTGGGAATGGCACAGCAAAACCAAACTGATATTAAAGTCAGTTGTCTGGAGAGACCTGGACTGTGTCATCCATCTCATAATTGTGGGTAGATAAGAATAGGAATCATGCTGTTTCAATACTGCTTGAATTCTATAAATGTATCATGCCTGTTTTTCTAACATAATGGAAGAAAATAGCAAGTTTAGGAAAATAGAGCAATTTAGTACAAATGAGTGCCATGGACATTTAAAAATACAGCTAATGAGTGATCAGCTCCTGACCAAGAAATCTGCTAATTAAATTATAAAATCTAAAATGTGTATAGAATTTTGTGTGTGTGTACTGCTCTGTCTTTGGAAGAAGATCCCTTTTTTTTTTTTTTTTTTTTTTGGTGGTGCTGGGGATTGAACCTAGAGCCTTGTGCATGCTAGGCAAGCACTCTACCAACTAAGCTATATCCCCAGCCCCCAGAGATCACTTATGTTTAAAGTGAATATTTAATAGTTTTGCATCTGGGATGCAGAAGTAAAAGGTCCTGGTGGTTATAAAGTGATTATTTTACTTAACTGAGAAGATTGGAAATGAAATGGAGGAAACGAAGCAGAAATTTAGGGATGGATTAGTGAGTAGAGGCAAGCACTAAAGTTTTATTTTCTTTCTTTTTATTTCCTTAATTTTCCTTGATGCAGATCCTGGTCTTATCAATGCCTTCCCCTTGGCAGTGTGTCTGTGGAATTGGATTGTGG
Source organism: Sciurus carolinensis (assembly GCF_902686445.1). Classification (NCBI taxonomy): domain Eukaryota; kingdom Metazoa; phylum Chordata; class Mammalia; order Rodentia; family Sciuridae; genus Sciurus; species Sciurus carolinensis. The sequence goes on from NC_062223.1 coordinate 72,831,123, forward strand.
TTTAAAAGTCAGCCCTATGGGAGCCTCAAACTCCAGCAGCACCCTGTCCTCCACATTCTATCTCACAGGGATCCCTGGCTATGAAGAGTTCCACCACTGGATTTCCATCCCTTTCTGCCTCTTCTACCTTCTTGGAATAACGGGCAACTGCATCATCCTGCATATTGTCCGGACAGACCCCAGGCTCCATGAGCCCATGTACTACTTCCTGGCCATGCTCTCCCTCAGTGACATGGGCATGTCCCTGCCCACAATGATATCACTCCTTAGGCTGTTGTGGTCCATTTCCAAGGAGATCCAGTTCAATATCTGTGTTGTCCAGATGTTCTTGATTCACACTTTCTCCTTCACTGAATCATCTGTGCTCTTGGCCATGGCCCTTGACCGGTATGTAGCTATCTGTCACCCCCTGCGATATGCTACTATTCTCACCCCAAAACTTATTGCCAAGATTGGAATTGCAGCTCTGCTCAGAAGTGCTATTCTAATAATTCCGCTTCTGGCCCGTCTGGCCTTCTTTCCCTTCTGCCACTCCCATATCCTTTCTCATTCCTACTGTCTTCACCAGGACATCATCCGCCTTGCCTGTGCTGACACCAGGTTTAATGTCATATATGGGTTGGTTGTGATTACCATGCTGTGGGGCATGGACTCTCTGGGTATCTTAGTTTCTTATGTTTTTATCCTTCGTTCAGTGTTAAGAATCGCATCCCGCCAGGGGAGGCTTAAGGCACTTAACACGTGTGCGTCCCACATCTGTGCTGTGCTCATTCTCTATGTGCCTATGATAGGCTTATCTATTGTTCATCGTTTTGCCAAACATTCCTCTCCCCTTGTCCACATCTTCATGGCTCATATCTACTTAATGGTTCCACCAGTGCTCAACCCAATCATCTACAGTGTGAAGACCAAACAGATCCGCCAAGGAGTCCTCCACCTGATTCTCCCACACAAAATCAGTTCTACTGTGATGTAGGCATGTCCTCAAGGCAGTTATAGCTTCAGTACTATCTGCCGTGGTGAATGGTCTGCTCTAAGTATGTTGTAAACAGAGTCGTCAACAAATTCTACTGAAGAAAATTAGAAATAGAGTCAACAAAGCATCATGAAGAGGCTCTGAAGAAGGCAGTGTCCGTTGGACTAGACAGCCTGACTTAACACATGTTTCATCATTCCCCATTATATATGAATAAAGTGCAGAGAGATAGGTTAAAGGATTTTTCCATGTCTTTTGTCCCACCTTGTCTTCAACCTTTATTCATAACCACTTATCCATGAAGTTTTCCTTGATGATATCAAGCCCAAAAGTTTTTGATATTCTATAATATTTGCCATGGAATTTCATGCTACCTTTTTGTTATATTGTTATTATGTTTGTGAATGTGCTTCTTTTATCTTTCTTAAAGAGGGTAGAATCTTTCTTTGATATAATAATATGTGTAGAAGTTATCAACCCTTGTGGTGCATCAGGATCACTTTCAGATGTTATAATACATGTTTCTTTTCAATGAGGTTTAGAATTTTAGGAAGGTAAAAGAAATGCTCCATATGTTTTTATTTTTACTTCATCTGTGGAAATAATTTTAACCTTATAGAAAGCCCATACTTAGTAATTGTTGAAAGCTCACAGGTAGCATCTAGTGAAATCAGTAACATACATCCTTTAAAATGTATCTTAAAGCTGGGCATGGTGGTGCACCCCCATAATCCAAGGGTCTCAAGATTCTGAAGCAGGAGGACTACAAATTCAAGGACAACCTCAATAATTTAGCAAGGCTGTAAGCAACTTAACAACACCTTGTCTAAAAAAACAAAAATAAATAAGGGCTGTGGATGTGGCTCAGGGTCCCCTTGGGCAAACAAACAAACACAAACAAACAAAAAATAAAATATATGTTAATAATAGGGTAAGCTACTTATTTAGATATCAAAAATGTAGCTCACTGGTAGCAGGAAACAGAAAATGTATCTCTTCTGGTTTTTATCTGCAATCATTTTTTTAATATAAAACTATCTTTCTTGCATTTCTGAAATCATCTACCATGTGATTTTGTATAGAGTTGTATAATAATAATTGGAATGTTAATGACATTGTATAAGTTCATGTATCTGTGACTCAATGAAAAAAATAAACAGGGAAAAATAAAACTTTAAGTATGCTTTATTGGTCCTAACCTATGTATAGGATTTACTAATAAGTGATAGGTTTTTATATGTATTTTTCTATCAAGAAGAAACTAAATGAATCAACACTATGCTTATTGTATAAGAGGGACTCAAAAATTACTGCATGTATAAATTAATATGAAATATGTAAATCATAACTAATTTGTACATACACTTTTAAATCCTCAAGACATGGGTCCAGTTATCTGGTAAACAGTTAATGCTTTTAATACAAGAGGTCTTCCTATTCCTTGTGCCTGCCTAGAACTTCTAATGGTATGACTGAAGCTTCTATCTCATTTAAATATGATTTTATGAATTAGAAGACAGCCTTATTCATACTACTTTGCTAGATTATATCATGAATACATTCTTGGCTTCTGAATCTATTCTTTGAATTCCTGTATAATCTTTAAGATATTTAGTAACCCCTCAAAATTCTTCAGTTTTATATTTCAATCACCTATCTTTAAGCAGAAATGTAATGCAATTTTGCAGTTTTCACAGTATAAATATTATCCTTTGTTTTATGCATTCATCATCTTTATGAAGGAGAAGGCCCTTTGTGACACAACATGATGGTGATATAATAATGATAAAAATATTAATAATAATAATAATAATAGCAAAGAAGACCACTAAATGCAGTAGTAGTGTCAACAGAGAACCAATTAAATGTTTGGTATTTACTTTTGTAGAAACATTGTTAAGAACACTTTATTATTTCACTTAGACAGTCAGTCATTCAACTTAATAACTTAAACAATAAAATATTATTTTTAAAACATTGTATAGTGAGGCATGGTGACACATACCTGCAATCCCAGCAACTCAAAAGGCTGAAGCAAGAGGATTACAAGTTCAAAGCCAGTATCAACAACTTTGCGAGCCCTTAAGCAACTTATTGAGAGTCTGTCTCAAAATTAAAACAATAACAAAAATGGGTTTGGGTATTTCTCAATGGTTAAGCACCCCTGATTCAAATCCTGGTACACGGGGAAAAATTGTGTATGATCACCCAATTATACACTAAATATAGAAATAGCTATATCTATTTGTGAAGAGAAGAAAGCCAATATTTTCTAAATGAATTCAGTCTAATTAATTCAACTACCAGACCGTGTGTGTGTTTGTATTATGTAAAATGGAGTATCAAAAATTCAAAACATTGGGAGGAATGAAGTGCAAGTGTAGTTTTCTTATTAGTATATTTTCTCTCATTCCTTGTTGTTTCTGTTCTTGTCTTTCTGATCATGTTAAGTTGCTAGCATTTCAAAATAACTTATTATAATGAAAACATATTTTTGTAAGCCCCATGGTAGCCACAAAACAAAAGTCTTTAAGAGACAAACCGAAAATAATAAGCAAGGAATCAAAATATTCTTGATAAAATCATTCAATAACAAAGACTAACAGAGTGAGAAAAAAAGAAAGAAAGCAAATGAAACAAAAATAGTAAACAATTATTGAAATTGCAGTTGTATGAGTTTACCTATTGATAATTATCTTAAATATAAATGAATTCATGTTCCCAATTAAAAGACAAAGAATGACCAAATGACTGTACAAACAAATAAGCAAAATAATGAGACCAAATTGCAAGCTGCCTACAAGTAACTCATGTTACTTCTAGGGTCATGTACAGATTGAAAGTGAAGGCAAGTAATAAAATATTCAATGAAAATGGAATCAAAAAGAAAGTAGGCGTAACTATATATTCATCTCATAAAATAAACTTCCATTAAAAGCAGTTCAAAAAGGAGACAAGAGAGGTCAATATGTAATGATAAGAAGGTCAATTCAGGAAGATAATGTAATAATTCTACATCTATGTGCTCCCAATTTTGAAGTAACCAAATAGATAAGCTAAATATTAATAAACCTAATGGAATGAGAGAGACTTAAATGCTATAACATTAGGAGGCTATAACATACCACTTTCAAGAGTGGAAAAACCATTCAGATAGAAAATCAGGGATGAAAATGCAGAGTGTTATGGTTTATATATGTGGTATCCCCCAAAAGCTCATGTGTGAGACAATGTAAAAAAAACTTAAAGATAGATTGTTGGGTTATAAGAGCTTTAACCTAATCAGTGCATTAATTCCCTGATGAGAATTATCTGAGGGGTACCAGAAGGCAGGGAGGGTGTGACTGGAAAAAGTGGGCAGTGGGGTTGTGCTTTTGGGGTATATATTTTGTATCTGGTGAGTGGAGTCTCTCTCTGCTTCTTGGTGGCCAGGTCCTGAGTTGCTTTCTTCTAGTACATTCTTCTGCTATATTGTTCTGTCTTACCTTCAGTACAGAGGAATGGAGCCAACTGTCTATGGACTGAGACCTCTGAAACTGTGAGCCCTCCCCCCAAAATTTTTCCTCCTTAAAATTGCTCTTATCATTTCTTTTAGTCACAGTGACAAAGCTGACTAAAACACAGAGTTAAATTCATCCAAAAGAACCCAACATATATGTTTAGAACAGCTTCAGAATACACATTTATTTTTATCAGCACATGAATGTTCTTCAGATAGATTATATTATAGTTTACAAAACAAGTCTCAACAAATTTTTAAAAACTGGAATTGTATTGAGTATCTTTTCAGACCATAATGAAATAAAACCAGAAATCAATAACAACAACAACAACAACAAAACTGTGGAAACTATACAAATATATGGAAATAAAATAACCTGCTTTTGAATAACCAGTAGATCAAGTAAAAAGGAAGAAAATTCAAACACGATTTTTAAAAAATTTTTAGTTGTCAATGGATCTTTTATTTTATTTATTTATATGTGGTGCTGAGTATTGAATCCAAGGTCTCACACATGCCAGGCAAGTGCTCTACCACTAAGCCACAACTACAGCCCCTCAAACAATTTTTTTAAAAATGAAAGTAAAGATGTAATGTACCCAAACCTATGAAATACAACAAAAGTGGACCTAAGAGGGCAATGGTAGAACACATCAAAAAAAAAAAAAAAAAAAAAAAAAACAGAAAATTCTCCAATACACACAACCTATCACTATATTTCAAGGAATTAGAAAAATAAGAACAAGTCACATCTAAAGTTAGTAGAAAAAGTGGATCAACAATAAACAAAATAGACACAAATAAATATAAAACATCAATGAGACAGAGCTGGATCACTGAAGAGATAAAGAAAATATATAAACCCTTACCTAGATTTACTATGACAAAAAAAAAAAAGAGAGACTCTTATAAAATCAGAGTTTGAAAGAGGAAACATTACAACTGACATAAATAAATAAAATTATTAGATAGTATAACCAACTATCTTCCAAGGAATGTGAAAAAGTAGAATAAATAGAAAAACTCCTAGACATACAACTTCCCAAAACTGAATAATGGAAAAATAAAACACTTAAACTAACCTGTAATAAGCAATAAGATTGAATCAGTAATAAAATGTCTCCCACTAAAGAAAAATCTAGTATCAGATGTCTTCATTGCTAAATTCTCCTAAACATTCAAAGAATTTTTAATATTAAATTTCCTTCTGTTATTCCAAAAAATTGAAGAGGAAATAACTCATCCAAATACATTCTAGTACACCACAATTACCCTGATGGTTAAACCAGATAAGGATACAATAAAAAATGAAAACTACATGCCAATATCCTTGAAGAGATAGATGAAAATACCCTCAACAAAATTCTAGCAAACCAAATGCAACAGCACATTCAAATGATTTTCCAACATGATCAGGTGGAATTTAACCCAGAAATGCAAAGATGCTCTAATATAAGCAAATCAATAAACATGAAATACATAAGCAGAAGGAAAGATAAAAAAATCATTTCAATAGGTGCAGAAGGGTATTTCATAAAAATTCAACATCTCTTCATTATAAACACCCAAATAAATTAAGCACAGAATAAAGTACCTCAACACAATAAAGGCAATTTATAATAAACCAACAGTCAACATTACACAGAACAAGGAAAAACTGAAAGTTTTCTAAGATCTGAAACAAGACAAGAGTGCCCACTTTCTCACTTCTATTCAAATGAAGTAGTGGAAGACCCAGTCAGAGCTATCAGGGAAGACACAGATAAAAAGTATCCAAGTTAAAAAAGGCAAAATCTAATTATAACTATTTGCAGATGATCTTATGTATAGAAAACTGCAAAGACTCCATCAGAAAAATTATTAGAACTAGTGAGTCCAGGATAGTTGCAGCATAAAAAAATCAACATAAAAATCAATAGCATTAATATATGCCAATAGCAAATTTTCTGAAATAGAAATAAAAAAAGCAATCCCATTTATGATAGCTACAAAAACACAATGTCTAGTAATAAATTTAAACAAAAAGGTGAACGATTTCTACAATGAAAATTATTAAAGACTGATGAAAGAATTGGAAAAGGAGACAAAAAAGTGGACAGGCATCCCATGTTTGGAAGAACTGATATCATTGAAATGTCCATACTACTCAAAGCAATATATAGATTCAATTCAATCCCTATCAAAACACCAATAGCATTCTCCACAGACAAGAAAAAATAATTCTGAAATATATGGAAACACAAAAATACCCAGATCCAGAGCATTCTGAGCAAAAGAATATATTGAAGCATTAAACACAGTTAATTCAAAATATGCTACCAAGTTATAGCAACCAAAACACCATGATCCTGGTAATAAAAACAGACTCATACAGTAATGGAACAAACTAGACAGCCTAGAATTAAATTCACACATCTACAGACAACTGATTTAGACAAAAGTGTGAAGAACAGGCATTGGAAACTGTAAACAGACTTCTTAATAAATGGTCCTGGAAAAATTGGATATCCACATGCGGAAGAAGGAAATCAGAACTTACCTTTTGCCAATTATAAAATACAACTCCAAATGGATTAACGATTTAAATGTAAAGTCTAAAACTATGAAAATGCTAGAAGAAAACACTTTAGTACATTGGAATGATCAATGATTGTGGGGTGCAAGTCCCCAAAAGAGCAGGAAACCAATAAATAAATGTACACCTTGAAAAGATGTGATCACATCAAATTACAAGGCTTCTGTCTGCAGAGAAAGCAATTAACAGAATGGAAGACCATCTAGACAACAGGAAAAATTATTTGTAAAATATAAAGCTGATAAAGGATTGATATCCAGAATACATGTGGAACTCCCAAAACTCAATATTAAGCAAACAAATAATTCCATTAAAAATGGGCAATCAATCTAAACAGACATTTCTCAAAATAAGATGTATAAATGGTTAGCATGTTTACCATCCTGCCTGTCCCAGGTTCCCCCAAAATGACTCAATATCACTGATTGTCAGGGAAGTGTAAATCAAAGGCACAGTGAGATATCATCTTTTCCAGTAGGAAAGGCTATTATAAGTAGGTGGTAGGGGAGAGGGAGAACTGGGGGAAAATAAAATAAAAAGACTAAAGATAATAAGTATTAGCAAAAAAGCACAGAAAAGAGAACTTGCACACTCTTGGTGGTAAAGTAAATTACTACAACCATTATGGAAAACAGTATGGAGGTTCATCAAATAATTAAAAATAGGGGGCGGGGGGATGAAAGATGGTGAAATGAGACATCATTACCTCATTTATGTACATGTATGATTACATGTATGATTACATGAATCTATGTCATACACAACCACAGAAACAAAAATTTGTACCCCATTTGTAGACAATGAATCAAATTGCAGTATGTAAAATTAAAAAAAAAAAGAAATTAAGACAGGAAATTACACTTCTAAGTTGCCTCTGGGGATTTGATGGGAATTTTTTTTCAAATTTACATCTCTGAAACCCTTTACACTTGGTATATTAGGCAATAAAAGTCAAAATCTAGAGTATGTTCCCTAAAAGAAATGGATTAGGAATATGGAAATACAAAAAAAATAACTAAATATATAACTGCCATGTGATAGAGCATTCCCAAATGCTGCATATATATCCAAAGGAAATAAAGTCAGAATGTTGACAAGACATCTGCATTTTCACGTTCATTTGTTCCCATCTGTAATACACAAGAAAAGGAAATAGCCTAATTGTCCATCAACTGATGAATGGACAAGAAGTGTGGTCTATGTGAATAATGGAATATTATTCAGCCAAAAGAGAATGAAGTAGTTTCATTTTTGGAAATCTGGAAAACAGAAATGGAAATCCTTACATTAAGTGAAATATCCTCCAAATGTCCCTTTCTTCCTCTGCAGAAGAAGCACTAAGGTTTCAAATTTCTACTTTGGATAAGTTTTGTATGTTTTAGAACATTATATAAATAAAAGGGCAATGAAGATGCACCAAAGGTTCAAGATAGTCTTTCAAAAGTGAACAGGATAGATGAAAATCAGTAGAAACACCAGGAGTGTCTATGCATTATCACTCCCTTTCATGAAAGCCAACAATAATGGTGAAAAGAATCAACTTCTTCCCCTATTAGTTAAAAAATTGCCATTGTTAATCTTTCTTCCTTTCTTGTAATTACTCTTACTAGGAAAAACCAGTAGCCCGCTGGAAGGCTTCTTGTGCAATCTTGAGGAATGACCCTTGAAATTAATAAATAGTTTTTTTATCCATCAGATTTAGAAATGAAGAAAAAGGAGACACAAATTTTAAAATGAGTGAAGGAAACAAGACAGTAGTTCATGAAAAGGGCATAAAAATGTAAAAAAAAAAAAAAAACAATGTATGAATAGCTCATTCTTTGTTAAATGCCAATTACAGGAGAAACATATTTCACCTATTAGATTATTGGTTAAAAATGTTGATAGTTTTTAGTATTGAAAATAAAAGCAAGAAATTTATTTTAATTTTGAAACTGACATTTTTTGGATGTTAATTTTAGGAATGCTATTAAAAATGGGTATTTATAAAGTACATTTTTTTCTCTCTCAATTTATGTTTAGTAATTTATCCTGTAATTGTCTTGATCCAGCACATGAGCTGGTCTAACATCCTGGTTATCCTCTTATCTTTGCAGAAAATCATTTTCTCCCTCTTTTTTTTTTTTATAAGTCTCAGTTTAAAACTGGTCTTAACAACGTTAAGACAATCTGGAGTCTTTCAACAATCAGATTCTACTAGATTTTTGTGGAATACCAATTGTTTTGTGGTTTGACATTCTATTTTTATGTCACTGTTATATTTCCACATATATTCAGGATGATTTTTCAAGCTAGTTTGATTTCAAAACTTCTCCAACCACTGTATGAATAGAACCATAGTGGACCATCTATATTGGGTCTACTACCTATTTTTATATATGGGTTACTAGAAAAATGACTTTTCAGCTGAACGTTTGAATCATTGATAGGGAAATTATAACTTTCATCTGCACTTAAGCTAGAAAATGTCCCACATAAAAAGTGATTTGCATTCTTCTACTTAGTCCACCTATTTTAGTGGTAACACTCTATAATTATTGTTGAATTTCATGAACAAAATTTTTTGAAAATATTATCTTTCTTGGTTTGTAAATAAAGACATGCTATTCTTAAATCTGAATCTATGCCTAAGCTTGAGCTACTTTATACTTGACCTTTTACTTAAAATTTTTCTGAATCCTGATGACAACTTTGATCCTAATATTGTATTAGTTCCATTTTAAAGGAAATTATCTTATCTAAAAAAAAGAAAAACTACCCCTGTTGATAATCCAATCCAATAAACTCAAATACACTTTGATATTTACTCTCAAACATTCTCCAAAGATAGCTTCCATATTTTGCAATATAATCTTCAGTTTCCACAGATATCCAATAAATTGTCTGGTATATAAAGCCAACCAGAGTATTCAACAGCTTTGTGACATAAAGTCCAATATTTCTTACATATGCAGTGATTTTAATCTGGTCAATCAATTATGGACATTAGCACACATGTGGATATTTTACATCTTTTCAAAATGATCTATGTCTTAGGATTTTGTTCTTTTTACAAGTCTCAATCACATTCCTTAAGTAGGATCCACAACCTCATTGACTTGTATTAATGAAATCTGTTTATAAATAAATTAACTGGGGAACTCATGTATCTCAAACAATATGGTATTTTTGTTGTTTTGTTTTGATAGATAATTACTGTTGAACCAAAAGTAAAGGAGGCAGGTATGAATCAAGGGGAATTTGATAAACAACACATTTTTACCACATTAGTACGGATCTGCTTGGTCTTTATACCATACACCAATGGGTTTAGAAATGGAGGGACCAGCAGGTACATGCTAGAAAACAGAATATGAATATATGTGGGGATGTGAGAACCAAACCTATGTGTGAAGAAAGAAAAAAACGCCAGGAGGTACAACTGGAGAAAGACAAAGATATGAGCTATGCACGTATTGAAGGCCTTAAGTCTAGCCTCCTTCTGGGGCAAGTGAAAAACTGTGACAAATATCTGGCTGTAGGAAAAAGTGATGAATGTGAGGTCAAACCCTGTAACAGTGAACGCCACAAATAAACCATAGATTTTGTTGACTCTGGTATTTCCTATGGCTAATTTCACAATGGCCATATGTTCACAGTAGGTGTGGGAGATGATTGTGGTGTGATAAAATTGAAGTCGATATTTTATCAGTATTAGGCATGGGGCCACAAGAATGGCAGCCCTGAGTATTACAACAGTTCCTAGTTGAACAACCAGCTTGTGGGTAAAGATGGTGGCATGCCTTAGTGGATAACAGATGGCCACATAGCGGTCCAGAGCCATGGCTAGCAGGATGCCTGACTCTGTACATTGGAAAGTATGGATGAGCCACATTTGAAGCAAGCAAGAGTCAAAATAGATTTCTGACACACAAAACCAGAAGATTCCAAGCATCTTGGGCATAATGCTGCTAGCAAGTGCAATATCTGTGACTCCTAGCATGCCTATTAAAATATACATGGGCTCATGGAGGCTGGGTTCTGATTTGATGATAAACAGAAGCAAAGAATTTCCAATCATGGCCATGATATACATGACACAGAATGGGATTCCAATCCAGCACTGCACAGACTCTAGGCCTGGGATCCCAATTAGTGTCAAGACAGGAGGCATGAAGACTGTCACATTGGATAGGAACATTGTGCTCTTGAGCCTTGAGATGTGAACATGAGAAGGTTCTCATTCAGTGTTATTGCTCTCTACTTTGTTTTTATCCAAAATCATCATATTGAGTCTCTCTGATTTTGATAGCAACTCTAAGATCATATCATCCACCTACTATTGAAGAGAAAAGACAGCTCCATAGAGACATATCACTGTTTTTAGAAATGGCATTCACATGTACTCTGCCAGAATAAGATGCTGCATGCAAGGTAGGTCCATTGCAAAATCACCTGGGTATGCGATAAATCTACTCATCCATCTGTCATTTCCCTGCCATACCTGCGGACACACACACACAAAAAAAAGGAAGAAAAATATATACATTTATTTTAATTGTAAATTTGCATTTTAATCAGAGTTTGGTGAGTACCTCTAGTACTAGTCTAGAGGGACTAGTCAGCTAGTCCTCTAGTACTCTATTCCCAATTGCCTTTCAGTGAGGAATAGTCTTTCTGGTATAGCAAATTCTTAGAATCTCACCAGAATATTACTTTTAAAGGTACTCATTGAAAGGAACTAGAGATAGAAATTGTAAAATTCAAAAGCATAATATATTCATATATTTATATGTGTTCACATCATCTGGAAGGTTTGTATCATTTCATGATCTCAGGTATAAAAAATTAATAGAAAATAAAGGGATAAAAATTAGATTTCTTAAAAGGAATCAATGTACATGAGAAGGTAGAAAGACAAAGGACTTCAGAATAATAGAAATGATTCAGAAGAGGGCTACAGAGTAACTGAACAAAATTTAAGTACTTATCTTCTCTAAGGACAAAATTTTCTCAAAACTTGTATTCTGATATCTTAAATGAAATTTATCACACAGATATCAGGCACATGTCTGTAATACCAGTATGTTTAGAAGCTGAGACAGAAGGATTGCAGGTTCAAAGCCAAACTTGGCAACTTAGCAAAACCTTGTCTTGAAAAAATATATTCTCAGAAATAGTACATTAAAAAATATGCATCTTGAATCAAGAAAATCTAAAGTTCACATTGGGGAAATATTTATGATTTTATGAAAAATGGAATTAGGTTTTTTCTTCCAATTACCCAACACTTTCCAAAAAGTTGCATTATGACAACAGGCTCATGAATCATTTATTCTTATATTTAATATGAATAATAAGGGAGAAATTCAGAAATCAGATGTGATTAATGCTACTGAACCTCCAGTGAAAGAATTAGTTCATGCATTTCAGGGACACTAGTGAGTTAACTCAGTCCTGTGATCTCCACAGTTTTGCAATTCTCAATTCTATGACATTCTATAAGTTACTTTGTCCAATAGGAGCAAATGTTTTCTTCTGCAAAGATAATCAGTTGGAATAGCAATCCTCTTGGAGCAAGTACAGTGTCTGACTTATTGAAAAACAAAGAGGCAATGTGCGAGCATTACCTGACACGAACAGATAGTGCGGTGTTGGACAGGCGAGCACCTAAGTACCTAGTAGTTAAATGGGGCTATTGTAATAGGAAACACTGGTAGCAAAAAATTGTGGGGTGAGTTTAGGCATAGTGAGGCTTACTTCCTAATTTTTGTGACCTGGCTGAACTCTTACCAGGTACCTGCAGAGAACTGTCAGCTCTTCATATCACTGTCAGTCCTCACTCATCATTTTTTCTCCTCCGTGGATTCCAGTCTCATTCCCTTGAATTTTGTGTTGTGTGCTCTGTGTAACAGAACACAGTTAATCTCATGAACTCTAATCCATTCGATGCCAGGGTTATCTGCCAGTATGAACCTGTGGACATCCCTGGGATGGTTTCTCACACTTTTCTTTTGTCTCTGCAAATGGACACATTTCCTTCTCTCTACATCTATCTGAGACCATGTCTGTGTGTCCATCCTCCAATGAAACTCATAGTAAGTTCTGTAGCATTCTGAGAAACAGTATAAGTTTCCTGAGGTTGAATTATATAAGAAAGCTCCTGGCCACTGATTCTAATATTCTCTATAAAGTGTGTGGAGAAGAGGGCAGAGTTACAAACATGGCATGAGGGATTTCCTCATACCTAGTTGAAACCTTAAGGGATTAGGGGATTTTAAGTTAGTCCTTTAGGGTTTGTGCATGCTTAATATACCTGTAATAATTTTTTATTTTTATAAAAAATTATAAAAGTGTAGAAATAATTTTTCTACACTTCTAGCAATCCCGTCACTTTCTTCTCTTTTATTCCATTCCCATTAGGATATTGCAAAGACATTTATATGTATAAGATTTATGCCTTTAAGTTGCTTTTGTGCTGTCCTTACTTAACAAAAAAAAATCTGAAGTCCTTGTAAATGGTGACATGTTTTTATGCCAATTCCACTCTACGTTTTACAGTTGTGTAATACTTTCTTCATTAAAGCAAAGTTTTTCTCTTTCTTTCTAAAAGAAAAATGTGTTCAAATAGATTTACCTCTTTATCATGTGTTTACCTGTTGCTGTTTTGCAGTCTCATTCTTTCCAGTTTAATTTTATTGAAACCTTTTTTTAGTAAATTGAGTAACATTACCAAAATGATTAATTATAGTAGACATTTCTGCATTCTACCATATATAAGTCTAAGCATGGTATTACTTGTCACTAATTTTTTATTCATCCTTCCCTTTCACCCTTTTTCTTTGCCACTTTTCTTCTTTCTTTTTTCAAAAATCAGTTGTGATAGGCTCCTGTATGTGAGGGAATCATGCTGTGTGCTTTGGATGCAAATACACAAATGCCACAGACTTTAGTTATGAGTCCTATAAGTTAATATGCCATTCATTGTGAAAGCCTCTGAGAAATTTAAGAGTTTTATGCACTTGGTATCTCTCTTTCTCACTGAAGATTTTTCACTAAGTTTCTACACTTTCCTGTATGTAGCTAACTAAGAGGTACTTGATGTAATGTGGGGACACTTGCAAATTCAGTAAGAATGGACAATATTCACAATGGATTTCAGGGATCCAAAGAGTGAAGGATGAGGACATAAGGCATCTAATGTCCTCTTTCTGTGAAGAAAAGGAAAAGAATGGTATTGTGTTAGGTTGACTGGAATTGATCTAAGAAGTCAAGACATCTGTACTAATCCTCAATTTCATAAATCATCATCAAATAATTTCCACTACTTTGACTCCTTCCTCTTCTTCTTTCTTTTTTTTTTTTACATTTACATAGGGCAATGATGTTTATTTTTTTTCCCTTCCACCCCACCCCTCCCACCCCTCTTTTCCCTCTATACAGTCCTTCTTTGCTTCATTCTTACCGCTCTCCTTATCCCTAACCCTAAACCTAACCCTAAACCTAATTCTAACCCCTCCCACCTCCCATTATATGTCCTCATCCGCTTATCAGCGAGATCATTTGTTCTTTAGTTTTTTGAGATTGGCTTATCTCACTTAGCATGATATTCTCCAATTTCGTCCATTTGCCTACAAATGCCATAATTTTGTCATTCTTCATTGCGGAGTAATATTCCATTGTATATATATGCCACAGTTTCTTTATCCATTCATCAACTGAAGGGCATCTAGGTTGGTTCCACAATCTGGCTATGGTGAATTGAGCAGCAATGAACATTGATGTGGCTGTATCTCTGTAGTATGCTGATTTTAAGTCCTTTGGGTATAGGCCAAGGAGTGGGATAGCTGGGTCAAATGGTGTTTCCATTCCAAGCTTTCTGAGGAATCTCCACACTGCTTTCCAGAGGGGCTGCACGAATTTGCAACCCCACCAGCAATGTATGAGTGTTCCTTTTTCACCACATCCTCCCCAACACCTATTGTTGCTTGTATTCTTGATAATCACCATTCAAATTGGGGTGAGATGAAATCTTAGGGTAGTTTTGATTTGCATTTCCCTTATTACTAGGGATGTTGAACATTTTTTCATATATCTGTTGATTACTTGTACATCTTCTTCTGTGAAGTGTCTGTTCATTTCCTTAGCCCATTTGTTGATTGGATTATTTGTATTCTTCGTGTAGAGTTTTTTGAGTTCTTTATAGATTCTGGAAATTAGCGCTCTATCTGAGGTACGGTTGGCAAAGATATTCTCCCACTCTGTAGGCTCTCTCTTCACATTTCTGATCGTTTCTTTTGCTGAGAGAAAGCTTTTTAGTTTGAATCTATCCCAGTTGTTGATTCTTGCTTTTATTTCTTGTGCTATGGGAGTCCTGTTAAGGAAGTCTGATCCTAAGCCAACAAGTTGAAGATTTGGACCTACTTTTTCTTCTATAAGATGCAGGGTCTCTGGTCTGATTCCGAGGTCCTAGACCCATTTTGAGTTGAGTTTTGTGTAGGGTGAGAGATAGGGGTTTAATTTCATTCTATTGCATATGGTTTTCCAGTTTTCCCAGCACCATTTGTTGAAGAGGCTATCTTTTCTCCATTGCATATTTTTGGAACCTTTGTCTAGTATGAGAAAATTGTATTTATTTGGGTTTGTGTCCATGTCCTCTATTCTGTACCATTGATCTACCTGTCTATTTTGGTACCAATACCATGCCGTTTTTGTTACTATTGCTTTGTAGTAGAGTTGAAGATCTGGTATTGCAATACCCCCTGCTTCGCTCTTGCTACTGAGGATTGCTTTAGCTATTCTAGGTTTTTTATTCTTCCAGATGAATTTCATAATTGCTTGCTCTATTTCTGCAAGGTACATCATTGGGATTTTAATTGGAATTGCATTGAATTGGTATAGCACTTTAGGTAGTATAGCCATTTTGACAATATTAATTCTGCCTATCCAGGAACATGGGAGATCTTTCCATCTTCTAAGGTTTTCTTTAATTTCTTTCTTTAGTGTTCTGTAGTTCGCATTGTAGAGGTCTTTCACCTCTTTTGTGAGATTGATTCCCAAGTATTTTATTTTTTTCGATGCTATTGTGAATGGGGTAGTTTTCCTAATTTCTCTTTCTGAAGATTCATCACTTATGTATAAAAATGCATTGGATTTATGAGCATTGATCTTGTAACCTGCTACTTTACTGAATTCACTTATGAGTTCTAAAAGTTTTCTGGTGGAATTTCCAGGTTCCTCTAAATATATAATCATGTCATCAGCGAGCAGGGATAGTTTGAGTTCTATTAATTTTATTTAAATTTTGAAATGCCTTAAAGTTCTATCCCGAGTCCTATCACTCTAAACTTCATAAATTTGTTATTGATTCTCTCTGATCAAAATAATTTAGTTATTACTTTCACTATCCTAATTCTTTTTTTATCTTTTAATCTTTTACAGACTGCATTTTGATTCATTGTACATAAATGAGGTACATCATTTTGTTTCTGTGGTTGTACAAGATGTAGATTTATACCATTCATGTAATCATACATGTACATAGGGTAATGTTGTCTGTCTCATTCCACCATTTTTTATACCCCCCATCTTAATTCTTGTAACATTATTTCGAGTTCATATATTTTCCTTCTTTTGAGTAGGTTAGCATGTCTTACCCAAATTTAAATTAATATGGACATTCTTTGAAAAGCTGTCACTCACCACTTCATTTAGCTCCAGAGTAAACCAAATGGAATTAATTAATTAATTAATCAGATTCAGTTTACATGTAAACTGAAAGACCTTCAGGGGGCGATCCAAGATGGTGGACTAGAGGGGGACTGCATCCCCAGTCACTCCAGAACCCAGGAGTTAAGAAGGGGAGGCATTTAGGGACTCGGACCAAAATAGAGCCACGGGTGAGTCTGCCCACTGGGTAAAGCTCGGCCCGGGTGGCAGGCACAGATAGGGGTGGCTTATCAGAGCAGGGCAGGGCAGCTAGAGTCTTCCACAGGCATCCCTGCGCACTCCGGCGCAAGGCCCCTCCCACACAGCCAGCTTCTCCAGGTTCTTGGAGCAGGCCCCCTACTGAGAGCCTTTCTGATCAGAACAAGCTCCAAGTCCCGGAGACAGCGCGGCATACTCCGGCCGGCAAGCGGCTTCAGGGACCAGGACAGGGCAGCCAGAGACTTACCCAAGCAGCCCGGCCCCCTGCGGTGGGAGGCGCCTTTCAAGGCTAGCTTCTTGGAGCAGACCGCCCAGTGAGAGCCTTTCTACATAGAGCCAGCCACAAGTCCCCAAGCCAACGGAGAGCTTCGATCCGCAAGCAGCCTCTGGGATCAGGGCAGGGCAGCCAGAGACTTCTCCAGGCGGCTCTGCCCACTCCGACTGCAGGCTCTTTCCACGGGGCGATCCAAGATGGCGACCTAGAGGGTGACTGCATCTCCAGTCGCTCCAGAACCCAGGACTCAATAAGGGGAGGCATTGAGAGACTTGGACAAAAATAGAGTCACGGGGTGAGTCTCCCCCACTGGGTGAAACTTGGCCTGGGCGGCAGGCACAGATAGGGGTGGCTTATCAGAGCAGGGCAGGGCAGCTAGAGTCTTCCCCAGGTAGCCTTCCACACTCTGGCAGTGGGCTCCCCCCACACAGCCAGCTGCACGGTGCAGGCCCCCAGGGAAAGCCTTTCCACACAGAGCCTGCTCCAAGCCCTGGAACCAGTAGGGTGCTAGGGGCAGCTTTCTTCGGAAGCACAGCATTATCAAGTTCCTCCAAGACTTCAGGCTACTGAAGGCTGGGAGGTGATACACTGGAAATCTACCGGGACACCATAAGCCAATAGAGGAAATCTGCAATATCTCAGATTCCCACTGACATCTGACCAATATGAGAAAACAAGGGAAGAAAATGTCCCAAACAAACCTAGATACTACATCAATAAAACCCAATGACAGCACAGCAGAAGAAATGTCAGAAAGGCAGTTCAGAATGTACATAATTAAAACAATCAGAGAAGCAAATGAGGAGATGAAAGACCAAATGCAGGCACTGAAGGAGGAGATGAAAGAGCAAATGCAGGCATTAAATGATTGCACCAATCAACAGTTAAAAGACCAAATACGGGAAGCAAGAGATCATTTCAATAAAGAGTTAGAGATACTGAAAAAAAAAAAAACAAACAGAAATCCTTGAAATGAAGGAAACAATAAACCAAGTTAAAAACTCCATAGAAAGCATAACCAATAGGATAGAACACCTGGAAGACAGAACCTCAGACATTGAAGACAAAATATTTAATCTTGAAAACAAAGTTGGCCAAACAGAGAAGATGGTAAGAAATCATGATCAGAATCTACAAGAATTATGGGATATCATGAAAAGGCCAAATTTAAGAATTATTGGGATTGAGGAAGGCTTAGAGAAACAAACCAAAGGAATGAACAATCTATTCAATGAAATAATATCAGAAAATTTCCCAAATCTGAAGAATGAAATGGAAAACCAAGTACAAGAGGCTTATAGAACTCCAAACATACAAAATTACAACAGACCCACACCAAGGCACATTATAATGAAAATACCTAACATACAAAATAAAGACAGAATTTTAATGGCCGCGAGAGAAAAGAATCAAATTACATTCAGAGGAAAACCAATAAGAATATCAGCAGATTTTTCAATCCAGACCCTAAAAGCTAGAAGGGCCTGGAACAACATTTACCAAGCTCTGAAAGAAAATGGATGCCAACCAAGAATCTTATACCCAGCAAAACTTACCTTCAAATTTGACAATGAAATAAGATCCTTCCATGATAAACAAAAGCTAAAGGAATTTAGAAAAAGAAAGCCAGCATTACAGAACATTCTCAGCAAAATATTCCATGAGAAAGAGATGAAAAACAACGATGCAAATCAGCAACAGGAGGCGCTAGCCTAAAGGAATAGCCAAATAAAGGAGAAACCAAATCATGTCAAAAAAAAAATATGAGCCAAATGACTGGGAATACAAATCATATCACAATAATAACCCTGAATGTTAATGACCTGAACTCATCAATCAAAAGACATAGACTGGCAGATTGGATTAAAAAGAAAAATCCAACAATATGCTGCCTGCAAGAGACTCATCTCATAGAAAGAGACACCCATAGACTAAAGGTGAAAGGATGGGGAAAAACATACCCTGCACACGGACACAGCAAAAAAGCTGGAGTATCCATCCTCATTTCAGATAATGTGGACTTCAAGCCAAAACTAGTCAGAAGGGATAAAGAAGGACATTGCATTCTGCTTAAGGGAAGCATAAATCAGCAAGACATTACAATCATAAATATCTATGCCCTCAACACTGGCTCATCCACGTACGTCAAACAAATTCTTCTCAATTCCAGAAATCAAATAGAACACAACACAATAATACTAGGCAATTTTAACACACCTCTCTCACCACTGGATAGATCATCCAAACAAAAATTGAATAAAGAAACCAAAGATCTCAATAACACAATCAACAATTTAGACTTAACAGACATATATAGAATATACCATCCAACAAAGAACGAATACACTTTCTTCTCAGCAGCACATGGATCTTTCTCTAAAATAGACCATATTTTATGCCACAAAGCTACTGTCAGCAAATACAAGAAGATAGAGATACTACCTTGTACTCTATCAGATCATAATGGATTGAAATTAGAAATAAATGACAGAATAAAAAACAGAAACTTCTCCAATACCTGGAGATTAAATAATACACTATTATATGATGAATGGATAGCAGAAGATATCAGGAGGGAAATTAAAAAATTCTTAGAAGTAAACGACAACAAATACACATCATATCAAAATCTCTGGGACACTATGAAAGCAGTACTTAGAGGAAGATTTATTTCATTGGACGCAATCAAAAAAAAGAAGTAGAAATCAACAAATAAACGACTTAACACTACAGCTCAAAGCCCTAGAAAAAGAAGAGCAGACCAATACCAAAAGTAGTAGAACAGGAAATAGTTAAAATCAGAGCCAAAATCAACGAAATTGAAACAAAAGAAACAATTGGAAAAATTAACAAAATAAACAGTTGGTTCTTTGAAAAAATAAACAAAATTGATAAACTCTTAGCCACACTAACAAAGAGAAAGAGGGAGAAAACTCAAATTACTAAAATTCGGAATGAACAGGGAAATATCACAACAGACACGAGTGAAATACAAAACATAATTAGAAGCTATTTTGAAAATCTATACTCCAACAAAACAGAAAACCTCAAAGACATCAACATATTTCTAGAGACATATGAATTACCTAATCTGAACAAGGAGGACATACACAACTTAAATAAACCAATTTCAAGCAATGAAATAGAAGAGGTCATCAAAAGCTTACCAACAAAAAAAGTCTGGACCAGATGGGTTCTCAGCCGAGTTCTACAAAACCTTTAAAGAAGAACTCATTCCAATACTCCTCAAAGTATTCCATGAAATAGAAGAGGAGGGAACCCTCCCAAACTTGTTCTATGAAGCCAATATCACCCTGATACCTAAACCAGACAGAGACACATCGAGGAAAGAAAATTTCAGACCAATATCCTTAATGAACATCAACGCAAAAATTCTCAACAAAATTTTAGCAAATTGCATACAAATATATATTAAAAAGATAGTGCACCATGATCAAGAGGGTTTTATCCCAGGGATGCAAGGTTGGTTCAACATTCGGAAATCAATAAATGTCATTCACCATATCAACAGACTTAAAGTTAAGAATCACATGATTATTTCAATAGATGCAGAAAAAGCATTTGATAAAATACAGCATCCCTTCATGCTCAAAACACTAGAAAAAATTGGGGTAGTGGGAACATTCCTTAACATTATAAAGGCCATCTACGCTAAGCCCATGGCTAATATCATTCTAAATGGTGAAAAACTGAAAGCATTCCCCCTAAAAACTGGAACAAGGCAGGGATGCCCTCTTTTACCACTTCTATTCAACATCGTCCTTGAGACTCTAGCCAGAGCAATTAGACAAACCAAAGAAATTAAAGGGATACGAATTGGAAAAGAAGAACTCAACCTATCCCTGTTCGCTGACGACATGATTATATACTTAGAGTAACCTGGAAATTCCACCAGAAAACTTTTAGAACTCATAAGTGAATTCAGTAAAGTAGCAGGTTACAAGATCAATGCACATAAATCCAATGCATTTTTATACATAAGTGATGAATCTTCAGAAAGAGAAATTAGGAAAACTACCCCATTCACAATAGCATCGAAAAAAATAAAATACTTGGGAATCAATCTCACAAAAAGGTGAAAGACCTCTACAATGCGAACTACAGAACACTAAAGAAAGAAATTAAAGAAAACCTTAGAAGATGGAAAGATCTCCCATGTTCCTGGATAGGCAGAATTAATATTGTCAAAATGGCCATACTACCTAAAGTACTATACAGATTCAATGCAATTCCAATTAAAATCCCAATGATGTACCTTACAGAAATAGAGCAAGCAATTATGAAATTCATCTGGAAGAATAAAAAAACCAGAATAGCTAAAGCAATCCTCAGTATCAAGAACGAAGTAGGGAGTATTGCAATACCAGATCTTCAACTCTACTACAAAGCAATAGTAACAAAAACGGCATGGTATTGGTACCAAAATAGACAGGTAGATCAATGGTACAGAATAGAGGACATGGACACAAACCCAAATAAATACAATTTTCTCATACTAGACAAAGGGTCCAAAAATATGCAATGGAGAAAAGATAGCCTCTTCAACAAATGGTGCTGGGAAAACTGGAAATCCATATGCAATAGAATGAAATTAAACCCCTATCTCTCACCCTACACAAAACTCAACTCAAAATGGGTCTAGGACCTCGGAATCAGACCAGAGACCCTGCATCTTATAGAAGAAAAAGTAGGTCCAAATCTTCAACTTGTTGGCTTAGGATCAGACTTCCTTTTCAGGACTCCCATAGCACAAGAAATAAAAGCAAGAATCAACAACTGGGATAGATTCAAACTAAAAAGCTTTCTCTCAGCAAAGGAAACTATCAGCAATGTGAAGAGAGAGCCTACAGAGTGGGAGAATATCTGCCAACCATACTTCAGATAGAGCGCTAATTTCCAGAATCTATAAAGAACTCAAAAAACTCTACACGAAGAATACAAATAATCCAATCAACAAATGGGCTAAGGAAATGAACAGATACTTCACTGAAGATGTACAAGTAATCAACAGATATATGAAAAAATGTTCAACATCCCTAGTAATAAGGGACATGCAAATCAAAACTACCCTAAGATTTCATCTCACCCCAATTTGAATGGTGATTATCAAGAATACAAGCAACAATAGGTGTTGGCGAGGATATGGTGAAAAAGGAACACTCATACATTGCTGGTGGGGTTGCAAATTCGTGCAGCCACTCTGGAAAGCAGTATGGAGATTCCTCAGAAAGCTTGGAATGGAAACACCATTTGATCCAGCTATCCCACTCCTTGGCCTATACCCAAAGGACTTAAAATCAGCATACTACAGAGATACAGCCACATCAATGTTCATTGCTGCTCAATTCACCATAGCCAGATTGTGGAACCAACCTAGATGCCCTTCAGTTGATGAATGGATAAAGAAACTGTGGCATATATATACAATGGAATATTACTCCGCAATGAAGAATGATAAAATTATGGCATTTGTAGGCAAATGGTCGAAATTGGAGAATATCATGCTAAGTGAGATAAGCCAATCTCAAAAAACTAAAGGACGAATGATCTCGCTGATAAGCGGATGAGGACATATAATGGGGGGTGGGAGAGGTTAGCATTAGGTTTAGGGTTAGGTTTAAGGTTAGGGATAAGGAGTGTGGTAAGAATGAAGCAAAGAAGGACTGTAAAGAGGGAAAAGAGGGGTGGGAGGGAAGGGAAAAAAATAATGAATCAAACATCATTGCCCTATGTAAACGTATGATTACACAAATGGTATGCCTTGACTCCATGTACAAATAGAGAAACAACATGTATTCCATTTGTATACAATAATAATAAAAATAAAAATAAAAAAAGAAAGACCTTCAAACATATATCAGTGTCTATTTCTTTTAATAATTTTTCATTAATCTACTGCTAATTCTTTAATGGAACATTAATCTTAAATCTGTTTCCCTGGAATACATGGGTATTTATTTATTCTGAAGAACAGCCAATTTAACTTCCTAAATCTTTAGCAGAATAAAACTTGTTAAACCTATATTTTTTCCTTTTAAAAGGAGAAATTTTCTTTGTAAAATATTGTAAAAATGATTAATAAATTGAGTGTTTAATGTTAGCAGAACATCAGAAACATATCCATTCATTCTACAGTGTTTTATCACATAGAAGAGCATGACTCAACATCAGGACCTTATGTTCCTGATAGGATTACAATGACATGGTGAATTCTATAGTGATTCATTTTCTAAGAGATAGAACATATTAATGAAATACCATCTTATAATAAACCTACTATTTACAACTAACACCAGGAAATGTTTTCTTCCTTTGCTCTTGAATTCTCTCCTTTTTCTCTTTGGCTTGTAATTTATCCAAAGACTAATTTGAACTGAATGTGCTCTCCTATTGCTTCCTTTTTCCCAACTGTCCCCCACCACATGTTTGTACTCATCTCTAAATGTATATGTTTGTTTTACCGATTAGCATTTTACAATTTTGCATTTTGTTGTGATTGTGCTGTATTTGGTGGTTGTTATTTGTGCAGTTTACAGATTGGGTTTCCTGAGAAGCAAACTTTGATGAGGACATTTGTGGAGAAGTTTAATTAAAAATCAAGACTTGAATTACTATGTCTTGATGAAAATATGGGAAAAAAGGTAGAGAGATGAGTTGTTTTCAGTGTTATTCAAGTTCTCAGCTGTTTTTAGAGAGTGTTCTGAAGCTTGGATGCAATTTAGAGTGGTCCTAAGTTAGGATAAGGGTACTAAGTCTTAAGACCTCACATCAGTCATTGAATGCATCATTGTAGCAGAAAAGGCAAACGTTCCAAATCTCTGTCTTAACTGTCAGAATGGATCAATGGCCCATTAAGTTGGAGGTAACCCAGTACAATCCACTGATGACCACTAAGTGGCCATTTGTCTCCCTGTGGAATTGTACCATGTCTGGGTCAAGTTGACATTTATTCCCAGATGTAGCTGGGCCAGCAGTCAAAGGAGAGCTGCAAGGACCTTTGTGATCTCTGTCTTTGCCATCATGTCTATAACATTTGTAAGTATATTATACAAACACCAGTCAATTTAATAACAGTATCTAGAGGATATCAAATTTTCATTCTGTCTTTTTATAGTGGTTTATCCTTCTACACTGTATTCTCTTTCAGAGAATACTCTCTGGTGGGAAATAATATGCAATGAGAAAGCATTTATACTTTTTACTCCCATAAACCTTTCAAATCCGTCTAATCAAATGCCTTCTTAACTTTACAATTTTTCTCCTCTCAATTCTCTGACTTGCTGGTCCAATATTTCCACTTCCATAAGACATGACATACTCCAACCAGTGACACCTTAATCTCACAACAAATTGATGACCAGGTGCAATGCTAAAAATTCTGCCATTGATCAAGATTTCAATATCCTAGGCCATTCCTAATTAAAAGCAAGCATACATTTTTAGGTTTCCATGCACTAATCAAGCTAACTACTCCATGACTCAACCTTAAGGGTTTTCATTCTCTGCTATATGAGATCCATATATGACCATACAATCCTATATATAACTCATGTATGTGAGTAAATGGAAAGGTGTTACAATATTGAAGGATGACATAGGAATCAGGGGTACTGCTTCTGCAGATTGACTATGCTTACCAGGCATGTTTAGAGATCTATTTTTAATATACTATTTTCATCTTGTGCAGAAGTTTATAACTCATGGTTTATGGCACAGTTCAAAAAATGATGGGTAATTCTTTCTATATTTTTCATTTGTGTTCCATGTTGAGAATCTATTTTAATGCAGCCAAAAAGTAAAATACTAGCAGATCTTTCTAAAAACACGAATAATTTCCATTGTAAATATCATGTTCCAGAAAGCTTGATTTCTGAATTATGATTCACCAACTGGGGCATGCCATTTCTGTCACATGATGCTTTTTCCAATCACTAACATGTCTAATACTATAGAATATAGATCACATTATTTGACAAAGATGCTCTTTTAGAACACCCTGAACAGGCATGAACAAACTTTCCTATCTGAATCATATTCAGTATTTTATTTCTCTTAACAAGTGTTTTCAGGTATAAAATATGCTTTATAATGAATTCAAAAGGCAAGAGTTGTGTGTTCTTCTTTGTGGTAGAAGGTGAAAGTTGCATTCACTTTTTTCCTTTAATTAGGGGATTGTCCAATATACTCCCGTGCCCCAGCTTCATTTCTCAGCCATGGCCATTAATTCAGAAATGACCAGTGAGGGGTAGTCAGGAATTTCAGAGAAGTCAAACAGACACACATAGAGAGAAAATCTGAGGCCAGGTGGAACATCTCCATCTGATGGAGGACAATGATTCAGAACAAATAAAGCACAATTATTATACAGGTTTCATCAAAAGGCTATTCATGGGAATGTCTCAGCCAAACAGACAATCTGAAGGATGCAGGACTGGTGAGACATTAGGGTTACCTTGCTATGCTCAAAATATTCTATCCCTGGCAGTTGGTGCCTGAGCTCAAGGTCCTGACTGGCACTTTTGCAAGGAGCCTCCTCAGGCCAGCCTACCCGTAGCAACTGGGTCATCTTTATCTGTACCTTTGCACAGGAAGTTCCCAGCACAACTGCAGCCATGAGGCAGTCAGAAATCATGGTTCAAGTCCCTGCTCTCCACAGTCCTGGGTAGTTTATTTCTAAAAGATATGCTTACTTTATGAACACCTGAGTTGTTATAGGTTTTATCTCCCTTCCCAAGAAGAAAATATATTTTACTAAGGCCCACAAATGCCACCCATTCTTTTAAATCCAGTCAGATTTGCATGATATGATTAATACAGTGGTCAGTAGAGTGGGCCATGAGATATTGATACAGTCCATGTTTGTTCAATGACAGAGGGAACTAAATGTAACAAAGCTTTCTTATGGGAAGGTAAATACATTGTCTTCTGTGTTTCACATGAATGTGAACTGTACCCTTTCTGTATGCCAGGTATCTGTTCCTTTCAAGCAAGATCATCACCTGCGGATGCTGGAAAGTTAGCTTTCTGTTAAGCTTCTTTCTCCTTGCCATTAAGTCTTGGGCTTGATTTTAGCTTTCTTTGTGTCCTCACTTCAGGTGACAGAAGTCTTCTTTTTTCTACCAATGAGATCCTATGATAACACATTCAAGTTCTTAGGTTTTTATTTTCTAGTTTTAAGAAATATCTCTATAAATATATATTATTTTAGAGTACTATTAGTTTCATAGCAAAATACAGAAAATTCTCATATAACCCCCACATTAAAGCACAAAAGGTTTTCCCCACTAACAATGCCCCATGGCAGAGTGGTTCATGGTGTAGTTGAAAGAGGCAACAAATGGAAGCATAGTCAGCCTAAGTCCAGCATTTGCATTAAGTGCACTCCTGGAGTTGAGCATTCTGTGTACCCTGAAAAATGTATAATGGCATGTGTCTACCCCAACATCACACAGAATAGTTTCACTGACCTCAAAGTCCTCTATGCCCCACCTATTCATCCCTCCCTCCTACCAATACTTGGAAACCCCTCAATTACATCCTATCTCTATTGATACCTAGCTATTAATTGTCAGTGAATCACTTTGGCTTTTCTTTCTTTCTTTCTCTTTTTTTTTTTTTTTTTTTTTTTAGAGTAGCTACCAAGCTTAAAAATAATTCTAAAGCACTCAGGACTTTTAGTTACTGTTTCCATAGATTTTTAAAATGTATACCATGTCAAACTTTTCTACCTTTACAGTATTTCAGAACACTTGGGAATAACCAGAAAATGCGTGTGTTGTATTGACACTAGTTATGATTTCCCCATTTTATATCAGATATTGGATTAGATTACTGGATTTCTTCATTAGATAATACCTGAAACTAAAACTCTTAGATGAAAACATAGTAGAAAAACTCCAAGATATTGATCTGAACAATGATTTTTTTATCTGACAATGAAATCACACGCAAATATTTGATTTCTTCTCTTGAAGTTCTTTGTTCTTTGTCACTGAGTTTTATCATTTTTGAAGTACTGAGGGCAGAGCAAGAGTCAGAGAAGTAAGCTTTATTCTTCAGGTTATGTAGTCTCGTGAGTCTGCCTCCAGGGACAAGTTGCTATTCTCTCACCTAGACAATATCTCCTGACTCTAGGATTCTCAGTTTTTGACAACAAAACTATCCAGCTTCTCACTCATGTGATTTACTATTCTCACTTTATCAATCTCAGCACCTTAGACGATTTTGGTTTTGCTTTCATTGATTCTATGTTGGAGAGCCTATTCATTTTCTTAAGTCTCCCCAAGTATTATGGTGTGCTCTCTTTTGTTGTGTGTGAGAGGGGGCCCCTTTTTTAACTGACTGAAGGAGGTTTAGTGGGCAAGCAGACAAAATAAAATAAAAATTTTCTTCATATTTTCTAAAGATATGACTTGGTGATGCTTTGAGTACCAAAATATTAAATATTTAAAATGCACAGAACTCAGTTCCTATTCAAGCATGACACTTGCTGCAAGAACTTAAGAAATTTACTGTACCTGTAGAACCATTGTCTATAAAATACAGATACTGCTACTCACATTTAAATATGAATAACCTTATACAATTACTGTGATGGAGTATAGGTATCAGAGCAGATTGCTTAAAACATAGTAGAAGATAAAAACAACTACTTTGAAGTTAAATGTAGTATAAAAACCAAACATTTTGATGGCGAGGAAAGAGAACTTGCACCCTCTTGGCAGTAAAGTAAATTACTACAGCCATTATGAAAACAGTATGGCGGCTCATCAAATAATTAAAAAATATAACTGCCATGTGATAGAGCATTCCCAAATACTGGATATATATCCAAAGGAAAGCAAGTCAGAATGCTGACCAGACATCTGCATTTTCACTTTAATTTGTTCCCATCTACAACGCAGAAGAAATGGAAATAACCTAATTGTTCATCAACTGATGAAATGACAAAATAATGGAATATTATTCAGTCAAGAGAGAATGAAGTAGTGTCATTTTTGGAAACCTGGAGAATGGAAATGGAAATCCTTACATTAAGTGAAATAGGCAAGGCAAAGAAAGAGAGGTGTCACATTATCTCACTTATAGGTGGGAGCTAGAGAAGTTGATGTTGTAGAAGGTGAGCAAATGTTGGTGGTTAGCAGAAGAGCAGGGCTGTGTGGGAGGTGGGGAGGGTGGGGCAACCCTGATCCATGGGTGGTAAGTTACAGTTTGATAGAAATAAGAAGTTGTGATGTGCTAAAGCACAGTAGGGGGACTGCAGATAATAATCGTGGATTGTACATTTTAAAAAGCTAGAATAAAGTATTCATAATGTTTTCACCATAGATAAATGATAAATGGCAGAGGTTTAATCTGTTTTACATTACATAATATGTACACTTGCCAAAACATCACATAGCATCCTATAAATATGCATAATTTTGTTATATTAGTTAAAAGTAAGCAAATAAAATAATAAAGAAAAGATCATTGGATTATTCCCCAAGAAATCTGTAGTACAAGAAATTTTAAAATAGTTGATTTAAAGTGAAAATCCAGTAAAATGGAAAGAACATATTTAAAAAACCACAGGATGAAGATTGTTTTTTCACAGAGTCAGACAGTAAATATTTTTTACTTTGCTGTCCATATATAATCCATGTTATATAATCTCATTAGTGCTTTTTTAGCAAATAATCCTTTATAGATGCAAAAATCTTTGGCAACTCAGAGACAGACAAGAGATGGCTTATAGCTTGTCATTTGTCAACCTGTGCTCTCCATGAAGAGATAAACATTACAATTAAATTATAAAATATATCCGTTTTGATACTTAATTTCTTTGGAAGATTAAATTTTACAATTAATATTAATTAGAGAGCATTGATCACTAGGATGCATGAAGAACTCAAAAGATTTCACACCAAAAAAACAAATAACCCAATCATATGGGCTAAGGAAATGAATAGACACTTCACAGGAAAAGAAGGACAATTAATCAACAAATATATGAAAAAACAGTCAATACTCTAGCAATTAGAGAAGTGCAAATCAAAACAACTAACATTTCATCTCACTTTAGTCAGAAAGTGATTAAGAGGATGAGGGGAAAATGGTTCATTCATACATTGCTGCTGGGACTGCAGATTGTTGAAACCATTCATAGGAAAACAGAATGGAGATTCCTCAAATAACTTAGAGTGGAATCACCATTTGACCAAACTATCCCACTTCTCGGATTATGCACAAAGTGTCGGGGTCTTTAGCCCCCTTGCTCTTCTCGACCAGCGACAAGGGAAGGGAGCACTCCCCAACAAGGCCAGACCAGGAAAGTTAGGGCCGACTGACCGCCCACACCCAGCCCTCTGGGCGGAGGACAATCAGATGCTGCAGGGAGACCAGTCACAGCAGGAACTCGTTTATTGAGGAAGTCACACAGTTTTTATGTAGGGTGAAGCCTAGGCAGGAACCAATCAGTTTAAAGGTCAGCAAGGCATGGGGGTTCACGCAGGCGAGAGTCCCATAGGACTATATGGCAAGCACGAACTGATCACGTTCGAGGAAATGTTGTTAACCAATCCCTGAGGGTGGTCCGATTTATTGTCATTAACTTTTGAAACCACCTTTGAGGCCTTGATCTTGCTCACTCACCAGGGAGTAAGGAGTCAGCCTGAGTTAGTTAACGTGTCATTAGTCCCAACACAAAGTGCGGGGGCGTCCGGAATTCCATCCAGTGCTTGACAAAGATCCTCTGGAGGATGATTGCAAAGGCTCATCCTAAAAGGAATTGCTGGATGTTTTGCTCCGGAGCATGATGTTTTTTCTGCTGTGTTTTTCTGATAATATATTACTCATTTTAGTCTGAATGGATTGCTTAAGGGGACGAGGGGAACACAACAAAAATTCCAGAAAATATTACCTACAATCTGAAAAACAATGGGTCTTTACCACTAACAAAATTTAAAATAATTTTGCAACCATGCAATGAGTCCCTGAAAGCCTCTGGAGAAAATAGTTATAGATCGGCCTTTGTCTCCAACAGGCTGGTTAAATTTTAACGATGGTTTTGTTTATGTGTGGTGGTGAGGTAAGAGAATAAGGTTGCACAGCATTCCTTCCTTCCTACAAAGAATATGTCACCCCTATAATAAACGTTGGTACACAATAACCATTGGGACCACTGCCCTCCTGTAGCCCTTAACTCAGCAATTTAGATATTAACCAGATGGACCTAGTAGAGATGGTCGCATAAGATTACTTGTCTATCGCTTTAACCGTGAGAATATTAAGAATAGTCTTAGGTCACATGGAGTTTAGATATTAAGGAAGTAAACATTGTATTAGCTCATCGATGTAGTTAGATATTCTTAAAACAATTGTGATTAAGTAAGGATAATCTGTAAGGTTGCTGTTTTCTGTCTATGCTTTGGAAACTTGTTTAATATTAACCACAAGACTGCCATTATAGCCTGAAGAAAAATGTATATAAACCCAGCCTTCGCCAGAATAAAGTGGGATTGATTGCACCAGAACTAGAGGCTGTGTCTTTCATTCTCCATCCATCGCCGACGCTGTCTCCCCACACCCCGTTTACCTGTATGGAACCCATGGACTCCTGCTAGGGCTGGACCCCGGCAACAAAGGACTTAGCATATTATATGTTCTAAAATTAATGACGTTTGTTTCAATCACTTGGCTAATGGCTGTCATCTATGTACTTTATTGTAATGTCATTACTTATCCATTTGTAATTCACAGAAATCTGTGGGAAGATACTCTGAAACTATTTAAATAACTACTCCTCCTAAAATATTTTATTCTACTGATGAATTTCTAAATACACCATATTTTATATATTTGTTGTCACTAAACTATATAAAATAACTTGCTCTTCAGCCATAACATTAGGTATTGTCTTACTCATCTGAGTGGCTTTATAGAATCAGACACTATTTATACATTTATACAATAATTACTGTTATTATTCATTTTGGAGCTCCAAATTTCCTAAATTTAATTTAGAGGAACCCTCTCACAGAAGATAATGGATCCTTTTGTTACAGAGCTGAGGCCTTCTGGGAAACTGAGGAGTCGTGAAGATCCCCTCCTCAATCTGTGCTCCTTAGAAGTCAGGAGTTACAAATGGACTGGTCTCTGGAGGTCATGATGCTGCTCTGAAGTCTGTTGAAAACTGGGGATGGGGCTACTGGGGGTGGTCAAGGTATTTATAGCATAGTTATTGCAAAGGAAAGATTAATGTGTAAATAGAAAGGTCAGACTGGGGGTCTGTCTTGGGCAAGAGGAAGGTGTTTCTGAGCTTCTGCCTCAAGCCCTCCCAGGAGCAATGAACTCAAATTTGGAGAGTCCCTGGGAACCACAGAGATGAATTGAGGTTCCTGCTCAGTATTTGACAGTTGCACATATAAAAGCACCCAATGTGGGATTTACTGTCCATGAAGTGGCTAAAGATTGGTGACCAGCTGGTTTGGGGGATTAGGGCCACTGATATGTTCTCCCAAGAGCAAACACTTTTTGCCTCCAAAAAGTGACAAGTGGCACCAGTGGCAAGTGATATTTAGTTTCTGTTCCCCATGGTCACATTGTGACCTCCAGCCAGACTATGGCATAATTGATTCCACTGGATTTATACTTTATAAAGTCTGAGGCCAGGGCATGTGGGTGGAGTATGGATCAACTAGGCAGCTGATTCATATTTGTATTTCACTTGGGATGAAAATGCTTGGACTTTATTTTATTTTTTGAAATGCTTGTTGAGCTAAACAAAGACTGGGTGACTAATGTGGATTTGCTTCAAAAGTCCAAGTTTCTGATTTTTCTGACTACTGTGTAGCAGTTGTGTGTTTAACATACAGTAGTTTTTTCTCCCTTGGGACACATATGAATAGGATATGTAGATGTGGACTCTAAACTGTGATTTTCTTGTAACTATTTAGAAATGATACGTATTTCTAATGTTTGCTATACTTGTACAGAGTATTGCTGTTGGTTACTTTTTTAAGAAAAAGGAAGCCTGAAATTATTTTTTAAAGACTTACAAATAACAAATATACAATATGTAAACACAAAATCATAACTGATTCTTGTGGTGAAGTCACCAAGATTTCAGACATGTTGCTCAGAGTAAGAATAAATTTATTGAAGGGATAGAAAAAGGTAAAGGGCACACTCTCAAGAGAGGAAAGTGGGTCTTCTCAGAGAGGAGAGTGACAACTTGCCTCACCTGCACTCCAATATTATTAAGGATTGCAGGGAAGTTTCCAGAGCATCCCACAAAGGTCCACCTCTTGACTTTTGATTGACAGCAGGGTGATATCAGATATTCCAGTCCCCAGTGTCATGACAACTCCATGTTGCCTTTGCCCAGACTGACCAGTTTTAATTTGATTCTTAGGCATTTTTACAGTTAGAAAGAATTTTCCTTCTCTTCCAGAATCTGGTCCGTGAGAAGGGTGACAAAAGTCTCTCACTTCCAAGTAATGGATTCCTCTTACCAACATGATGTTCTGCCTGTATTTCCTTCCAGAAAACAGGTAGATTTCTGAGAAATGTGACATATCCTATCCATTGCCAGGCAAGGCTGCAGGTATATTGCTTTTGTTTTTTTTTTTAAATAATATTTTAGATGTTGATAGACCTTTACTTTATTCATTTATTTATATGTGGTGCTGAGAATTGAACCCAGTGTCTCACACATGCTGGGCAAGTATTCTACCACTGAGCCACAACCCCAGTCCCAATAAACTGTTTTTTTGGCAAAAAAAAAAAAAAAAAGCATGCGGGGGTCAGCACAGTGCACCCATTTTATAGGATTAGTCTCCTAACTTCATGTTCCCACCATCCTTATCTGTCTGTCACTTAACATTTTCACCACATCCCAATCATACTTTGAGTCTTTACTTTCTGTCAAAGCATTTTATTTCAAAATTACTTTCTATTTTTCTAGCCCAAGCCACAGAAGCAGTTCTCTTTCCAAGGAGCTCTTATCTCTTTTAGCAAACAAACTTACTGCTAATCCAAGATTTTGAAAGGAGTGTTGCTCATGACCACTGGTTGGTCACTACTTGTTTATATCAGTGGACAAAAGTAGCAAACACGTAAATAGACATGCACATGCAATGATAGAACTAGATTTATGTTTACACATCAATTAAAAATAATGAATCTATATAACTGCAATGACAAATTCATATTCCTAACGTTTATTTTAGTTCCAAACATTATTATAAAAGCAATTCACCAATAATATATAAATTATTTTTAATTATCCTAGACATTTCTCATTTCTTCAAGCCTAAAATAACCACCAAGTAATTTGCATATTTCCAGTCAATATCAATGTGAAAAGAAACAAAACAAATACTTAGTATTTTCTTTTATAGAATCGTATCTTTTTATTTTTCATTTGGTCTTTTTAGTTATCCTACCTTTTGTAACTGTGCAGTGTCAGCAAAATGTGTAATCTGACATTGTATTCACTATTCCTTCAGGAGAGAGAGATTTCCCTTAAACAGAAATATCTTCCAAATGCCCCTTTCCTCCTCTGCAGAAGAAAGCACTAATGCTTCGAATTTCTACTTTGGATTAGTTTTGTATGTTTTAGAGCATTATGTAAATAGATGGAGATGCACCAAAGTTTCAAGACAGTCTTTCAAAACTGAACAGTTTAGATGAAAGTCAGCAAAAACACCAGGATTGTCTATGCATTATCACTCCGTTGCATGAAAGCCAATAATAACAGTGAAAAGAATCAACTTCTTAATTAAAAAATTGCCAGTATTAACCCTTCTTTCTTTTTTGTAGTCACTCTTACTAGGAAAAAAACAGTAGTCTGCTGGAAGGCCTCTTGTGCGATCTTGAGGATTTCAAAGACTTCTCCAAATATGCTTAGAACTATAGTGGACCATCCGTATCTGGCCTATTTTTATGTATGGTCCACTAGCTAAAATGGCTTTTCCAGCTGAATATTTGAATCACTGATAGGGAAGTTATAACTTCCACCTGCACTTAAGTTAGAAAATGTCCCACATAAAAAGTGATTTGCATTCTTCTACTTAATCCACCTATGTTAGTGGTAATACTCCATAATTATTATTGAATTTCATGAACAAATTTTTTGAAAATATTATCTTTCTTGTTTTATAAATATTGACATGTTTTTCTTAAATCTGACTCTATGCCTAAGCTTGAGCTACATTATACTCAACCTTTTACTTAAAAGTTTTCTGAATCCTAATGACAACATTAATCCTAATGCTGTATTGGTTCCATTTTTAAGGAAATTATCTTATCTAAAAAATACTGCCCCTGTTGACAATCCAATCCCATAAGCTCTAATAAACTTTGATAGTTACTCTCAAAGATTCTCAAAAGATAGCTTCCATATTTTGTAATATGATTTTCAGTAGCCACAGATGTCAAATAAATTTTCTGATACATAAAACCAGCCAGTGTATCCGCAAGCTCTGGGAAATGCAGTCCAATATTTCTTACATATGTAGTGATATTAATCTGATAAATCAATTTATGGACATCAGCACATATGTGAGTATTTTACATCTTTTCAAAATGATCCATGACTTACGTTTTTAGGAATCATCAACTAGCTCTAAGTTCTCAGACCATTAGTCTCACAAAAATTCCTCATCTGTTCATTAATAAAACATCCCTTATTAATTTGAAAGCATACGATTTTACATCTGCTAAGAGAGTATGCTGTTACCTTCCCAGTAGACACATATATTAATGAGTGTTGTAGAGATAATCCCTCCACTGACACATTCTGTCTGATGAATGATCAGCAAATATACACAACATTAATGGTCATTTGTACCAAATTCATAATTTCCCAGTCTTTTCACATTGCATCTTGCAATCTAAATACCTGGAAAATCTGTGCAGTTAACTTAAACTACAGTCTCTATTTGAAATATCCTCTATTATCTACGTAATTTGGTGTGACTTCACTTTCTTGGCCATTCTTTTATCATTTCTTAAAAATCACAATACTTAACTAAATATAATAGAACACCTAACTAAAAGTCACAACTCCCTCTTCTCCCCTTCTGATCTTTCCCTCCTTCATCCCTTTCTATATTTCTTTTCCCTCTTTCTCCCAGAAATACTCAGTTATCAACTGAGGAAACTTTAGCCATGTGTCCAATTTACCACAATATAACCAGTCTTTTGCACAGTATTTATAATATAGTATTTATAATCATTGAGAAAAGAATTAATAAATAAAGCCCCCTTATTTATATGTATATACAACTGTATGTATCCAAATATATAAATGTGTGTATATTGCATATATATATAGTCTTGGAGATTATATATATATATATATATATACCTGAGAGAGAGAGAGAGAGAGAGAGAGAGAAATGTAAAATCGAACACATATGAAACACATAGTACTCATGGTCTTGTATCTGTAAAATGACCCTGGGAAAAAATAAATGTTACACTCTATCTCTTGAGATCTATAAAAGTTTAGTTTTTCAAAAAGGATACACAATATTTAATTCTTTCATTTTTTACAAATTACTTGGACATTAAATAAAAAGATAGTGAATAACTTGTTTTTAATGAGTGCCTAAACTCCCAGAGCAATGAGCCTTGGTGCATTTAAATTTCATTACAGATACAATATTCATAAATTATTACAGAAAAAAAATTATCGGAAGAGGAACTAAAGAAGGGACTAAATTTTTTAAAAAAGAATTTTAAATGTTCGCTATTTGGTTGTATTTACCTGTCTCACTCTCATACCTTAGGTAGCACCTACAACCCACATTGACTTCTATCATGGCAATCTCTTTTTAAAACAATTAACTAGGAAACTCAGGTATCTCAAATAAAACAGTACTTTTGTTGTTTTATTTTGAGAGATGATTACTATTGAACAAAAAGTAAAGGAGGCAGGTATGAATCAAGGGGAATTTGATGAACAACACATTTTTACCACATTAGTACGAATCTGCTTGGTCTTTACACCATAGACCAGTGGGTTTAAAAATGGAGGGACCAGCAGGTACATGCTGGAAAAGAGAATATGGATATAAGGAGGAATGTGAGAACCAAACCTATGTGTGAAGAAAGAGAACAAGGCCAGAAGGTAAAACTGGAGAAAGACAAAGATGTGAGCTATGCAGGTATTGAAGGCCTTAAGTCTAGCCTCCTTCTGGGACGACTGAAAAACTGTGACAAATATCTGGCTGTAGGAAAACGTGATGAATGTGAGGTCAAACCCTATAACAGTGAAGGCCACAAATAAACCATAGATTTTGTTGACCTTAATATTTCCTGCAGCTAGTTTCACGATGGCCATATGTTCACAGTAGGTGTGGGAGATGATTGTGGTGTGATAAAATTGAAGTCGATATTTTATCAGTATTAGGCATGGGGCCACAAGAATGGCAGCCCTGAGTATTACAACAGTTCCTAGTTGAACAACTAGCTTGTGGGTAAAGATGGTGGCATGCCTTAGTGGATAACAGATGGCCACATAGCGGTCCAGAGCCATGGCTAGCAGTATGCCTGACTCTATACACTGGAATGTATGGATGAGCCACATTTGAAGCAAGCAAGAGTCAAAATAGATTTCTGACACACAAAACCAGAAGATTCCAAGCATCTTGGGCATAATGCTGCTAGCAAGTGCAATATCTGTGACTCCTAGCATGCCTATTAAAATATACATGGGCTCATGGAGGCTGGGTTCTGATTTGATGATAAACAGAAGCAAAGAATTTCCAATCATGGCCATGATATACATGACACAGAATGGGATTCCAATCCAGCACTGCACAGACTCTAGGCCTGGGATCCCAATTAGTGTCAAGACAGGAGGCATGAAGACTGTCACATTGGATAGGAACATTGTGCTCTTGAGCCTCGAGATGTGAACAAGAGAAGTTTCTCATTCAGTGTTATTGCTCTCTACTTTGTTTTTATCCCAAATCATCATATTGAGTCTCTGATTTTGATAGAACTCTAAGATCATACCATACACTTACTATTGAAGAGAAAAAACAGATCCATAGAGACATATCACTGTTTTTAGAAAGGGCATCCACGTGCACAGTGTCAGAGTAAGGTGTTTAATGCAGGGTAGATCCATTGCAAAATCACCTGAGTACGGATTAAACTCATCTATCTCGTATGTCCTGGCCATACCTGTGGAGAAACACACACACACACACAAAAAAAAAAAAAATAAGAAAGAAAAAGAAAAAATATAGACTAATTTATTGGATTGTAAATTTGCATTTTAATCAGAGTTTGATGAGTCTCTGCACATCCCACATCAGTTACACCTCTAGTACTCTATTTCCAATTGCCCGGAAGCAAAGAACAGTAATTTTGGTCTAACAAAATCTTAGACTCTGGAGAGAAATTACCTTTAAAGTACTCTGTGAAAGAGACAGAGATATAAAGAGTTAATATACAAAAGCATAATATAGTCACATATCTATATGTGTTTACATCATCTGGAAGTTTTGCATCATTTTGTGATCTCAGATATAAAAATTAATAGAAAATAATGGGATAAAAATTAGATTTTTTAAAAAGAGTCAATGTACTTGACAAGGAAGAAAGACAAAGACTTCAGTATAATAGAAATGATTCAGAAGAGGACTATAGAATGACTGAAGAAAATTTAAGAACTTATCTTCTCTGATCACTGAATTTGCTCAAAAGCTGTGCTCTGATATCTTATATGAATGTTGTCATTCAAGCATAAGGTACATGCCTATTATCCCAGCGTTTAGAAGCTGAGATAGGAGTATTACAGGTTGAAATCCAACCTTAGCAACTTAGCAAGACCCTGTCTTCAGAAAAAAAAAATTCCGAAAAATAGAAATTTAAAAATAAAGTATTTTGAATCAGGATTTCTGAAGTTATATATTAGAGAAATATTTATGATTTTATGAAAAATGGAACTAGGTTCTTTCTTCTTCTTCCCCAACAGTTTACAAAAAGTTGCATTATGACAACAGGTTCACGAATCACTTATTCTTATATTCAATATGAACAATAAGAGAGAAATTCAGAAATCAGATGTGATTAATGCTGCTGAACCTCCAGTGAAAGATTAAGTTCATCATGCATTTCAGAGACACTCAGTCCTGTGATCTCCACAGGTTTGCAATTCTCAATTCTATAACATTCTATAAGTTACTTTTTCTAATAGGAACAACTTTATTCTTCTGCAAAGATAATCAGTTGGAATAACAATCCTCTTGGAGCAAGTACAGTGTCTGACTTATTGAAAAACAAAGAGGCAAAGTGCAAACATTACCTGACAGGTACACATAGTGGGGTGTTGGGCAGGTGAGCATGTAAGTACCTAGGTAGTTAAATGGGGCTATTGTAATTGGAAACACTGGTAGCAAAAAATTGTGGGGTGAGTTTAGGTATAGTGAGGCTTACTCCCTAATTGTTGAGAGCTGGCTGAACTCTTACCAGGTACCTGCAGAGCATTGTCAGCTCTTCATATCACTGTCAGTCCTCACTCATCATTTTTCTCCTCCGTGGATTCCAGTCTCATTCCCTTGAGTTTTGTGCTGTGTGCTCTGTGTAACAGAACAACGTTAAGGTCATGAACTCTAATCCATTTGATGCCAGGGTTATCTACCAGTATGAACCTGTGGACATTCCTGGGATTGTTTCTCACACTTTTCTTTTGTGTGTGTCCATCCTCCAACAAAACTCATAGTAAGCTCTGTAGCATTCTGAGAAAGAGTATAATTTTCCTGAGATTGAATTATAGAAGAAACATCTTGGCCACTGATTCTAATGTTCTCTATCAAGCGTGTGGAGATGAGGGAAGAGTTATAAACATGGCCTGAGGGATTTCCTCATCACTAGTTGAAGCCTTGAGGGTGCTAATGGATTTCAAGTTAGTCCTTTAGGGTTTGAACACTTTTAATATACCTGTAATTGTTTCCACACTGGTAGAAATAACTTGTAGAAATCCCCCCCTTTCTCCTCTTTTATTCTATTCCCATTAGGATATTGCAAAGATATTTATGTGCATAAGATATATTCCTTTAAGTTGCTTTTCTGCTGTCCTTCCTTAACAAAAAAAATCTCAAGTCCTCTTAAAAGGTGACATGTTTTTATGCCAATTCCACTCTATCTTTATAAATTTTTGTGATGCTTCCTTTCAGTAAAGCAAATATTTTTTCTTTCTAAAAGAAATTGTTCAATGTTCAAATTGATTTACCTCTTCATCATGTATTTACCTATTGTTTTCCTATAGTCTCATTCTTTCCAGTTTCATTTTAATGAAATCTTCTTTCAGTAAATTCAATAACATTACAGAAATGATTAATTATAATAGACATGATTAATAGTGGTTAATTATAATAGACATTTACAATTCCTACCATGTTATGTCATGTCACTATTTTTTTATTCATCCCTCACTTTCACCCTTTTCTTTGCTACTTTTCTGCCCTCTCTTCTTTCAAACATCAGTTGTGATAGGCTCCTGTATGTGAGGGAATCATGCTGTGTGCTTTGGATGCAAACACACAAATGGCACAGACTTCAATTATGAGTCCTATAAGTTAATATGCCATTCATTGTGAAAGTCTCTGAGAAATTTAAGAGTTTTATGCACTTGGTATCTATCTTTCTCCTTGAAGATTTTTCTCTAAGTTTCTACACTTTCCTGTATGTAGCTAACTAAGAGGTACTTGATGTAATATGGGGACATTAGCAAATTTAGTAAGAATGGAAAATATTCACAATGGATTTCAGGGAGCATAAGAGAGGAGGATGAAAGACATAAAGCATCCAATGTCCTCTTTCTGTGAAGAAAAGGAAAAGAATGCTATTGTTTTAGGTTGATTGGAATTGATTCTAAGAAGACATTGACATCTGTACTAATCCTCAACTTCATAAATCATCAACAAATAATTTACGCTAGTTTGTTTTCTTCTTCCTCTTCTGCTCTACTAATTTCTTTTAATTAAATTCTATCCTGAGCCCTGTCACTCTAAACTTCATAAATTTGCT
This sequence comes from Sciurus carolinensis, assembly GCF_902686445.1. NCBI lineage: Eukaryota > Metazoa > Chordata > Mammalia > Rodentia > Sciuridae > Sciurus > Sciurus carolinensis. Next base: position 72,871,405 of record NC_062223.1, read on the forward strand.
ATTAATTCCATCTGCTCAAAATAATTTAGTTATCAATTTCACATCCTCATTCTTATAACATTATTTCCAGCTCAGATTTTTTTCCTTCTTTTGGGTATTTCAGCATGTCCAATCCAAATTTCAGTTTATGAGTACATCCTTTGAAAAATTGTCACTCACCACATCCTTTAGCTCCAGAGTAGACACAAATTAATTAATTAATTAATTTCAGCTTACAGATAAAGTTTGGAAACACCTTAATTCATGGATCAGTATCTATTTTAATGATATTTCATTAATTTACTGCTCATTCTTTAATGGAACATTAATCTTTATCTGTTTCCCTGGAATGCATGGGTATGTATTCATTCTGAAGAACAGTCAAACTGACTTCCTAAATCTTTATCAAAGTAAACTTTGTTAAATCTATTTTATTCCCTTTTTAAAGGAGAAAATTACATTTTAAAATATTGGAAAATTGATTAGTAAATATAGTGTCTAATGTTAAATAGAACATCAGAAACATATTCATTTATTCCACAGTGTTTTAGTACTTAGAAGAGCGTGATTAAACATCAGAACCTTATGTTTCTGACAGGATTACAATGACATGGTGAATTCTATTTCAGTGATTCATTTTTCTAATAGATAGAACATGTTAGTGAAATACCATCTTGTACCTACTATTTAGATCTAAATATCAGGAAATGTTTGCTTCCTTTGCTCTCTATTTCCTTTTTCTCTTTGAAAAATGTCTATGGAATTTATAGGTATATTATACAAATACCAGACTATTTAATAATAGTTTCTGGAGGCCATCAAATTTTCATTCTGTCTTTCTATAGTGGTTTATCCAAAGACTAATTTGATCTGAATGTGCTCTCCTTATTCTTTCCTTTTCCCTAACTGTCCCCCACCTTATGTTTCTACTCATCTCTAAGTGTATATGTTTGTTTTACCAATTTGCATTTTATAATTTTGTTGTGATATTGCTGTATTTGTTGCTGTTACTTGCGCAGCTTACAGATTGGGTTGCCTGGGAAGCAAATTTAATGGGGAGATTGAAAAGTTTAATTAAAAATCAAGACTTGAATTAATATGGTTTGATGAAAATATGGAGAAAAAGGTAGGAAGATGAGTAGTTTTGCAGTCTTATTCAAGTTCTCAGTTATTTTTACAGAGTGTTCTGAAGCTTAGTTGAAATTTAAAGTGATCCTAAGGGTGTTAAGTCTTATGACCTCACATTAGTCACTGAATGCATCATTGTAGCAGAAAAGGCAAACATCCCAAATCTCTATCTTTAACTATCATAATGGATCAACGAAGCATTCAGCTGGAGGCAGCCCAGTATAATCCAATGATGACCACTAAGTGGCCGTTTGTCTCCCTGTAGAATTATACCAGGTCAGTGTCAAAATTTCATTCATGCACAGATATAGCTTGTCCATCAGTCAAAGTAGAGCTGCAAGGACCATTTGTAGTCTCTGTCTTTGCCATCATGTCTATGGAATTTATAGGTATATTATACAAATACCAGACTATTTAATAATAGTATCTGGAGGCCATCAAATTTTCATTCTGTCTTTTTATAGTGGTTTATCCTTCTACACTGTCTTCTCTTTCAGAGACTACCCTCTGGTGGGAAATAATATGCAATGAGAAAACATTTACACTTTGCTCGTACTCCCATAAACCATTCAAATCTGTCTAATCAAATGCCTTCTTATTTTCCAATTTTTCTCCTCTCAATTCTCTGACTTGCTGACCCAATACTTGCCAATACCATAAGACATGACATACTCCAATCATTGACACCTTAATCTCACACTAATTTTTTTTTGTAAACAAATGGGGTACATCTTGTTTCTCTGTTTGTATTTGAAGTAGAGGCATAACATTTGTGTAATCATACATTTACATAGGGTAATGGTGTTTGATTCATTCAGTTATTTTTTCCTTCCCCCCACACCTCCCACCCCTCTTTTCCCTCTATACTGTCCTTCCTTCCTCCATTCTTGCCTCCTTCCCACCCCTCATTATGTATCATCATCCGCTTATAAGCAAGATCATTGGTCCTTTGATTTTTTGAGATTGGCTTATCTCACATAGCATGACAGTCTCCAATTTCATCCATTTGCCTGCAAATGCCATAATTTTATTATTCTTTATGACTGAGAAATATTCCATTGTTTCTTTACATTCATTCAAAGTTTCTTTATTCATTTATCAATTGAAGGGCATCTAGGTTGGTTCCACAATCTGGCTATTGTGAATTGAGCAGCTATGAACATTGATGTGACTGCATCACTGTAGTATGCTGATTTTAAGTCCTTTGGGTATAGGCCAAGGAGTGGGATAGCTGGGTCAAATGGTGGTTCCAAGTTTTCTAAGCAATCTCCACACTGCTTTCCAGAGTGGCTGCACTAATTTGCAACCCCACCAGCAACGTATGAGTGTACCTTTTTCCCCACATCCTCGCCAACACCTACTGTTGCTGGTGTTCTTGATAATCACCATTCTAATTGGAGTGAGATGGAATCTTAGGGAGGTTTGATTTGCATTTCTCTTATTACTAGAGATATTGAACTTTTTTTATATATATCTATTGATTGCTTGTCGATCTTCTTCTGTGAAGTGTCTGTTCATTTCCTTAGCCCATTTGTTGATTGTATCATTTGTATTCCTCGTGTAGAGTTTTTTGAGTTCTTTATATATTCTGGAAATTAGTGCTCTATCTGAAGTATGAGTGGCAAAGATTTTCTCCAAATCTGTAGGATCTCTCTTCACATTGCTGATAGTTTTCTTTGCTGAGAGAAAACTTTTTAGTTTGAATCTATCCCAGTTGTTGATTCTTGCTTTTATTTCTTGTGCTATGGGAGTCCTGTTAAGGAAGTCTGATCCTAAGCCGACATGTTGAAGATTTGGACCTACTTTTTCTTTTATAAGATTGAAGGATCTCTGGTCTGATTCCAAGGTCCTTGATCCATTTTGAGTTGAGTTTTGTGTAGGGTGAGAGATAGGGGTTTAATTTCATTCTGTTGCATATGGATTTCTAGTTTTTCCAGCACTATTTGCTGAACAGGCTATCTTTTCTCCATTGCATATTTTTGTCCCCTTTGTCTAATATGAGAAAATTGTATTTATTTGGGTTTGTGTCCATGTCCTCTATTCTGTACCATTGATCTACCATGACATTTTTGTTACTATTGCTGTGTAGTATAGTTGAAGTTCTGGTATTGCAATACTCCTGCTTTGCTCTTCCTGCTAAGGATTGCTTTAGCTATACTGGGGTTCTTATTCTTCCAGATGAATTTCATGATTGCATGCTCTATTTCTGTGAGGTACCTCATTGGAATTTTAACTGAAATTGCATTGAATCTGTATAGCACTTTTCATAGTATATCCATTCTGACAATATTAATTCTGCCTATCCAAGAACATGAGAGATCTTTCCATCTTCTAAGGTTTACTTTAATTTCTTTCTTTAGTGTTCTGTAGTTTTCATTGTAGAGGTCTTTCCCCTCTACTTTTTAGATTGATTCCCAATCAATTCCCAATTGATTATTATTTTTTAAGACTACTGTCAATGGGGTAGTTTTCCTAACTTCTCTTTCTGAAGATTCATCACTTATGTATAAAAATGTATTAGATTTATGAACATTTATCTTATATCCTGCTACTTTACTGAATTCACTTATGAGTTCTAAAAGTTTTCTGGTGTAATTTCCTGGTTCCTCTAAATATATAAACATGTCATCAGCAAATAGGGATAGTTTGATTTCTTCTTTTCGTCTTCATATTCCTTTAATATCTTTGGTGTGTCTAATTGCTCTGGCTAGAGTTTCAAGAACAATTTTGAATAGAAGTGGTGAAAGAGGGCATCCCTGCCTTGTTCCAGTTGCTAGGCGAATGCTTTCAGTTTTTCACCATTTAGAATGATATTGGCTGTGGGCTTAGCATAGATAGCCTTTACAATGTTAAGGAATGTTCCCACTATCCCAATTTTTTCTAGTGTTTTGAACATGAAGGGATGCTATATTTTATCAAATGCTCTTTCTGCATCTATTGAAATAATCATGTGATTCTTGACTTTAAGTCTGTTGATAAGGTGAATGACATTTATTGATTTCTGGATGTTGAACCAACCTTGCATCCCTGGGATAAAACCCACTTGATCGTGGTGCACTATCTTTTTAATATAGTATTTGTATGCGATTTGCTAAAGTGTTGTTGAGAATTTTTGCATCGATGTTCATTAAGGATATTGGTCTGGAATTTTCTTTCCTCGATGTGTCTCTCTCTGGTTTAGGTATCAGGGTGATATTGACTTCATAGAATGAGTTTTAAGGGTTCCCTCCTCTTTTATTTCATGGAATACTTTGAGGAGTATTGGAATGAGCTCTTCTTTAAAGGTTTTGTAGATCTCAGCTGAGAACCCATCTGGTCGCAGACTTTTCTTTGTTGGTAGGCTTTTGATGACTTCTTCTATTTCATTACTTTAAATTGATCTATTTAAATTGTGTATGTCCTCCTGGTTCAGTTTAGGTAATTCATATGTCTCTAGAACCCTGTTGATGTCTTGGAGATTGTCTATTTTGTCAGAGTATAGATTTTCAAATAGCTTCTAATTATGTTTTGTATTTCACTCGTGTCTGTTGTGATATTTCCTTGTTCATTCCAAATTTTAGTCATTTGAGTTTTTTCTCTCCTCTCTTTGTTAGTGTGGCTAAGAGTTTATCAATTTTGTTTATTTTTTCAAAGAACCAACGTTTTATTTTGTCAATTTTTTCGATTTTTTCTTTTGTTTCAATTTTGTTGATTTCAGCTCTAATTTTAACTATTTCCTGTCTTCTACTACTTTTGGTCTTGCTCTGTTCTTTTTCTAGGGCTTTGAACTGTAGTGTTAGGTCGTTTATTTTTTGATTTTTTTCTTCTTTTTTTGAATGCGCTCCAAGAAATAAATTTTCCTCTAAGTCCTGCTTTCATAGTGTCCCAGAGATTTTGATATGATGTATCTTTGTTCTCATTTACCTCTAAGAATTTTTTATTTCTCCCCTGATGTCTTCTGTTAACCATTCATCATTCAATAGTGTATTATTTAATCTCCAGGTGTTGGAGTAGTTTCTGTTTTTTAATCTGTCATTTATTTCTAATTTCAACCCATTATGATCTGATAGAATACAATTCTCTAGCTTCTTGTATTTGCAAACTGTAGCTTTGTGGCATAAAATATGGTCTATTTTAGAGAAGGATCCATGTGCTGCTGAGAAGAAAGTGTATTCGCTCTTTGTTGGAAGATATATTCTATATATGTCTGTTAAGTCTAAATTATTGATTGTATTATTGAGATTTATGGTTTATTTGTTCAGTTTGTTTGGAAAACCTGTCCAGTGGGGAGAGTGTTGTGATAAAGTCACCTAGTATTATTGTGTTGTGTTCTATTTGATTCCTGGAATTGAGAAGGATTTGTTTGACGTACATGAATGAGCCACTGTTTGGGGCATAGATATTTATGATTGTTATGTCTTGCTGATTTATGCTTCCCTTAAGCAGTATGAAATGTCCTTCTTTATCCCTTCTGACTAACTTTGGCTTGAAGTCCACATTATCTGATATGAGGCTGGATGCTCCTTCATTTTTGCTTAGTCCATGTTCATGGTATGTTTTTTCCATCCTTTCACCTTTAGTCTGTGGGTATCTCTTTCTATGAGATGAGTCTCTTGCAGGCAGGATATTGTTGGATCTTTCTTTTTAATTCAATCTTCCAGTCTATGTCTTTTGATTGATGAGTTCAGGCCATTAACATTCAGGATTATTATTGAGATATGATTTGTACTCCCAGTCATTTGACTCATTATCATTTTTTTTTTTTGACATGACTTGGTTTCTCCTTTATTTGGCTATTCTTTTAGGGTAGTTCCTCCCTTTGCTGATTTACATTGTTGTTTTTCAACTCTTCCTCATGGAATATTTTCCTGAGAATATTCTGTAGTGCTGACTTTCTTTTTGTAAATTCTTTTAGTTTTTGTTTATCATGGAAGGATATTATTACGCTGTCAAATCCGAAGGTAAGTTTTGCTGGGTATAAGATTCTTGGTTGGCATCCATTTTCTTTCAGAGCTTGAAAAATGTTGTTCATGGCCCTTCTAGCTTTTAGGGTCTAGGTTGAAAAATCTGCTGATATCCATATTGGTTTCCCCTGAATGTAATTTTATTCTTTTCTATCACAGTCTTTAAAATTCTGTCTTTATTTTGTATGTTAGGTATTTTCATTATAATGTGCCTTGTGTGGGTCTGTGATAATTTTGTGTATCTGGAGTTTTATAAGCCTCTTGTACTTGATTTTCCATTTCATTCTTCAGATTTGGGAAATTTTCTGATATTATTTCTTTGAATAGATTGTTCATTCCTTTGTTTTGTTTCTCTGTGCCTTCCTCAATCCCAATAATTCTTAAATTTGGCCTTTTCATGATATCCCATAATTCTTGTAGATTCTGTTCAGGATTTCTTACTATCTTCTCTGTTTGTTCACCTTTTTTTCAAGATTAAATATTTTGCCTTCAATGTCTGAGGTGTTGTCTTCCAGGTGTTCTATCCTATTGGTTATGCTTTCTATGGTGTTTTTAATTTGGCTTATTGTTTCCTTCATTTCAAGGATTTCTGTTTGTTTTTGTTTTTTTTTTCAGTATCTCTAACTCTTTATTGAAATGATCTTTTGCTTTCCGCATTTGCTCTTTTAACTGTTGAGTGGTGCAATCATTCAAAGCCCGCATTTGCTCTTTCATCTCATAATTTGCTTCTCTCATCATTTTAATTATGTACATTCTAAACTCCCTTTCTGACGTCTCTTCTGCCATGCTGTCATTGGATTTTATTGCTATACCTTCTAGGTTTGTTTGGGACATGTTCTTCCCTTGTTTTCTCATATTGCTCAGGTATCCATTCCTCTAGTAATGAAACTCTGAGATATTGCAGATTTCCTCTATTGATTTAAGTGTAGCTGTAGATTTCTAATAACTCACCTCCTAGCCTTCAGTAGCCTGAAGTCTTGGAGGAACTTGATAATGCGGTTCTCCATAAGGAAGCTGCCCCTCTAGGGGTGGTGACCTTCAGGTGGGGTATATTCCCTGCTAGTGGGCAGAGGTGCCTCCACTTTTGACTGATGGTCAGCCAAAGGGGAACTAGACTGCAGGTTGGGGCATGGCTGGTCTGGACCAGTGTCTCTGGTTTTAACACCCTGGTGGGAAAGCCTCACCCGGCAGGGAAGTCTGGTGTGGAAGACTCGCTGGGCAGCTCTCCTCTGAGAAGTTCCCTTCAGTCCAGAACTACTGCCTGGGCTGGGAAGCCCTCCTCTGGGATATTCCCAGGAGTCTGGACCTACCTCCTGGGCCAGGGAGCCTCGACCTGTGAGTGAGTCTCTCGATAAGCTGCCCTCCTCTACAATGCTCCCGGTTGTCTGTGTTTACCGCTCCAGTGGGGAGACTTGCTAGGCAACTCTACTCCACAAAGTTCCCTGCATCCGGGACTACTGCTCTGTCTGGGGAGCCTCACCCAGTGGGAGAGACTCACCCGACGGCTCTGAGTTGGTCCTGAGTATCTCAATACCTCTTTTTTCTTGAATCCTGAGTCCTGGAGTGACATGAAATGCAGTCACCCTCTAGTCTGCCATCTTTTTAATATCAGATTAAATTGATAATCAGGTGCAATGCTAAAAATTCTGCATTGATCAAGTTTTCAATATCCTAGACCATTCCTAATTAAAAACAAGCATGCATTTTTAGGTTTTCATGCACTAATCAAGCTAACTACTCCATGAATCAACCTTAAGGGTTTTCATTCTCTGCTATATGAGATCCATATATGGCCATACAATCCTATATATAACTCATGTATGTGAATAAATGGAAAGGTGTTACAAAATCGATGGATGACATAGGAATCAGGGGTACTGCTTCTGCAGATTGACTGTGCTTACCAGGCATGTTTAGGGATCTATTTTTAAAATACTATTTTCATCTTGTGCAGAAGTTTATAACTCATAGTTTGTGGCACAGTTCAAAAAATGATGGGTATTCTTCCTATATTTTTCATTTGTGTTCCATGTTGAGAATCTATTTTAATACAGCAAAAAAGGTGCATACTAGAAGATCCTTTTGAAAAAATGTATAATTTCCATCATAAATATCATACTCCAGAAAGTTTGATTTCTGAATTATGATTCACCAACTGGGGCATGCCATTTCTGTCACATGATACTTTTTCCAATCACTAACATGTCTAATACTATAGAAAATAGATCACATTATTTGACAAAGATGCTGCTTTTAGAACACCCTGAACAGGCTTGAACAACCTTTCCTATCTGAATCATATTCAGTATTTATGTCTCTTAACTAGTGTTTTCAGGTATAAAATATTCTTTAAAATGAATTCAAAAAGCAAGAGTTTTGTGTTCTTCTTTGTGGTAGTAGGTGAAAGTTGTATTCACTTTTTTCCTTTAATTAGGGGATTGTCCAATATACTCCCGTGCCCTGGCCTCATTTCTCAGCCATGGCCATTAATTCAGAAATGACCAGTGAGGGGTAGTCAGGAGTTTCAGAGAAGTCAAACAGACACACATAGAGAGAAAATCTGAGGCCAGGTGGAACATCTCCCTCTAATGGAGAATGATGACCCAGAGTTAATAAAGCACATTTATTATACAGGTCTCATCAAAAGGTTATTCATGGGAATATGTCAACCAAACAGACAATCTGAAGGATGCAGGACTGGCGAGACATTAGGGTTACCTTGCTATGCTCAAAATTCTCTATCCCTGGAAGTTGGTGCCTGAGCTCAAGGTCCTGACTGGCACTTTTGCAAGGAGCCTCCTCAGGTCAGCCTGTCCATAACAACTGGGTCATCTTTATCTGTACCTTTGCACAGGAAGTTCCCAGCACAACTGCAGCCATGAGGCAGTCAGAAATCATGGTTCAAGTTTCTGCTCTCCACTGTCCTGGGCAGTTTATACCTAAATGATATGCTTATTTGATGAACTCCTGAGTTGTATATTTCACTAAGGTGCAAAAATGTTACCCATTCTCTTAAATCCAGTCAGACTTATGTGATATGTTTAATACAGTGGTCAATATAGTGGGCTGTGGGATACTGAGACATTCCAGGTTTGTTCAATGACAGACAGAACAAGAGCTAACAAAGCTTTTCTATGTTAAGGTAAAGACATTGTCTTCTCTGTTTCACATGAATGTGAACTGTACCCCTTCTGTATGCCAGGTATCTATTTCTTTCAAACGAGATCATAACCTGAAGATGAGGGGAGTTTAGCTTTCTGTGACTCTTCTTTACTCTTGCCATTAAGTCTTGGACTGGATTTTAAATTTCTTTGTGCCCTCACTTGGGAGACATAAGACTTTTGATCTTCTACCAATGAGAACTTAGGCATAACACATTAAGTTTCTTAATATTTTTCTATACCTCTGTAAATTAATATTACTTTAGAGTACCATTAGGTTCATAGCAAAATACAGAAAATTTTCATATAACCCTCACATTAAAGCACACAAGGTTTTCCCCACTAACAATGCCCCAAGGCAGAGTGGTTCATGGTACAGTTGAAAGAGACACCAAATGGAAGCATCGTCAGCCTAAATCCAGGGTTTGCATTAGGTGCACTCCTGGAGTTGAGCATTCTGTGTACCCTGACGAATGTATAATGGCATGTATCTACTGCAACATCACACAGAATAGTTTCACTGACCTCAGAGTCTTCTGTGCTCCACCTATTCATCCCTTCCTCCTACCAATTTGGAAATCCCTCAACTATATCCTATCTCCATGGACACCTAGCTCTTAATTGTCAATAAATCACTTCGGCTTTTCATTATTTTTCGGGAGTACCAATGAAGCTTAATAATAACTCTAAAGTACTCAGGACTTTTAGTTACTGTTTTTAAAATGTGTACCATGTCATACTTTTCTACCATTTCAGTATTTCAGAACACTTGGGAATAGCCAGAAATTGCATATGTTGTATTGACACTGGTTATGATTTCCCCATTTTATATAAGATTACTGAATTTCTTCATTAGATAATACCTGAAACTAAAACTCTTAGATGAAAACACAGTAGAAAAACTCCAAGATATTGGTCTGAGCAATGATTTTTTTTTCATATGACAATGAAATCTCACACAAAAATTTGATTTCTTCTCTTGATGCTCTGTGTTCTTGTCACAGAGTTTTATCATTTTGAAGTCACTGAGGGTACAGTAAAAGTCAGAGAAGTAAGCTTTTTTCTTTAGGCTATGTAGTCTATCGAGTCTGCCTCCAGGGACAAGTTGCTATTCTCTCACCTAAACATTATATCCTGATTCTAGGATTCTCAGTTTTTGACAACAAAACTATCCAGCTTCTCACTCATGTGAGTTATTATTCTCACTTTATCAATCTCAGCACCTTAGACTGTTTTGTTTTTGCTTTTGTTGATTCTATGCAGCAGAACTTATTCATTTTCTTAAGTCTTCCCAAGTTTTATGGTGTTCTTTCTTTTGATGTGTGTTTGAGGGGGGTCATTTTTAACTACCTGAAGGAGGTTTAGTGGATAAGCAGACAAAATAACATAAAAATTCCTTTCCATATTTTCTAAAGATATGACTCAGTGATGCTTTGAGTACCAAAATATTAATATTTAAAATGTATAGACCTCAGTTCCTGTTCAAGTATAACACTTGCTCTAAAATATTAAGGAATGTACTTTATTTGTAGATCCATTGCCTCTGAAATACAGATACTGTTACTCACATTTTCAAATACATAATCACATAATCACATACAATTATTGTAATGGCATATATGTTTCACAACTGAATGCCTAAACCATAGTAGAAGAGAAAAACAACTACTCTGAATGTAAATGTGGTTTGAAACCCAAATATTTTGATGCAGAGAAAAGAAAATTTGCACACTCTTGGTAGTAAAGTCAATTACCACAGCCATTATGGAAAACAGTATGGCGGTTCATCAAATAATTAAAAAATATAACTGCCATGTGATAGAGCATTCCCCAATACTGGATGTGTATCCAAAGGAAAGCAAGTCAGAATGTTGACCAGACATCTGCATTTTCACTTTCATTTGTTCCCATCTGCAATGCAGAAGAAATGGAAATTACCTAATTGTTCATCAACTGATGAAAGGACAAAATAATGGAATATTATTCAGCCAAGAGAGAATGAAGTAGTGTCATTTTTGGAAACCTGGAGAATGGAAATGGAAATCCTTACATTAAGTGAAATAGGCAAGGCAAAGAAAGAGAGGTGTCACATTATCTCACTTATAGGTGGGAGCTAGAGAAGTTGATGTTGTAGAAGGTGAGCAAATGTTGGTGGTTAGCAGAAGAGCAAGGCTGTGTGGGAGGTGGGGAGGGTGGGGCAACCCTGATCCATGGGTGGTAAGTTACAGTTTGATAGAAACAGGAAGTTGTGATGTGCTAAAGCACAGTAGGGGGACTGCAGATAATAATCGTGGATTGTACATTTTAAAAAACTGGAATAAAGTATTCAGAACATATACACAAATAATAAATGGTAGAGAGATAAAAATATTTAATCTGTTTTAATCATTAGATAATATGTATACATACCAAAACGTCACATAGCATCCTATAAATGTGCATAATTTTGTTATATTAGTTAAAAGTAAGTGAATAAAATAATAAACAAAAGATCATTGACTGCATGACTGATATGATTCTGCAATATGTATAATCAGAAAAATGAGAGATTACACTCCATTTATGTATGATCTATCAAAATGTATAAATGCATTCTACTGTCATGTACAACCAATTAGAACAAATAAATAAATTTTCAAAAAGATCATTGGATTATCCCCCACAAATCTATAATACAAGAAATTTTAAAATGGTGATTTAAAGTGAAAATCTACTAACATAAAATTGAAGTGACATATATAAACCATGGGGTGGAAATTATACTTTTACCAAGAGTCAGATAGTAAATATTTTTTATTTTCCTGTCCATACATATTCCATGTTATATACTCTCACTTGTGCTTTTTTTTTTTTTTTTAGCAAATAATCCTTTATAAATGCAAAAAACTTTGGCAACACATAAGACAAGTGAGAGGGGTTTACACGTTGTCATTTGTTAGCCTGTGCTCTCCATGAAGAGATAAACAACATTACAATGAAATTGTAAGTTGTATTTGTTTTGCTGTCTAATTTCTTTGAAATATTAAATTTTACAATTAATATTAGTTAGAGAGCATTGATCACCAGGATGTATAAGGAACTCAAAAAACTTCATACCAAAAAACAAATAACCCAATCAAATGGGCTAAGGAAATGAACAGACACTCCACAGAAGAAAAAATACAATTGATTAACAAATATATGAAAAATATTGAACATCTCTAGCAATTAGATAATACAAATCGTAACTCTAATATTTCATCTCACACCAGTCAGAATGGCAATCATCAAAAATACAAGCATTAATAAATGAGAACAAGGAAATGAGGAAAAATGTACACTCATACATTGCTGGTGGGACTGCAAATTGGTGAACCTATTATGAAAAGCAGTATGGAGATTCCTCAGAAAACTTAGAATGGAATCACCATTTGACCAAATTATCCCACTCCTTGGCCTATACCCAAAGACTTAAAAATCATCATATTACAGTGGTGCAGCCACGTCAATGTTTATAGCAGCTCAATTCACAATAGCCAATATCTCAATTCACAATAACCTTCAACAGAGGAATGGATAAAGAAAATGTGGTATATATACACAATGGAATATTACTCAGCCTTAAAGAAGAATAAAATTATGGTTTTAGCAGGTAAATGAATGGAGCTGGCTAATATCAGCCTTGGCGAAATAAGCCAATTCCCAAAAACCAAAGGTGGAATGTTTTTCCTGCCCATTAAAAGTCCATCATTTTAGCTACTTGGTGAATATCCTGAAGAGCTTGAAAATACTGGGTAGGAATGACTAAGTGGAAAGCTATTTGTTATATCCCATCATGAAATGATGTAAAAATAGTGAAAGAATAACAAAACAACAAATTCTATGGGACTCACTAACTTGATGCAGGAGAAACTTAGAGAGAAAAGACTGGAAATGTTCTTGGGTTGAGAATTACTGGACTGGATGGCAAAAGGCAACCTGGGGAAGCACTTTGTATGCACAAATATGCATGTCTAAAAGAAAGAGGAAAGATTACTTTAGCCATTGAAAACTCTGAGCCAAACAATACTGGAATTTGGATCTTTTCTCTATGAATATACCCTGAACCATTCTTGTCACCTACCATTCCTGTTCTGACTCTTACCAACATCTAGAAGTTTAAAGAAATGTAAAGACCTAAGTCCAGCTTACTAAAAGGTCTGTTATATCAAGGAACTCTTCACTTCCTCTCATGCGTGATGTTCACCATTTGATTTCTGCCTCAAGCTTTTCAGTGACAAAAAATTCCTTTATTTTTTCTGAGATACTGTCACACAGCAAAACCTCACATAATTAACTCCAAACTGCCTCCCTCTTAATTTTTCACAAAAGTTCTAAATCTACATTCCCATAATAGGAATTTCAATGGAACATAGCAGTGAATTGTACAAAATCTGAGGCTAGTCTAGACAGTTCAGATCCTGAATCTGCCAGTGAATAGCTTTCATGTCCTTGAGCCAGTTTTGAAAGTAAGTTTCAATATCACCATTGGTAACAACTAGCAGACAGAAACACATTAGAGGATGACTATGAAAATCAAATGGTATAATTTCAAGTACTTAGAAAGAATTATGAAATGTATCGTTCTCTTGTATAACACCAGCTCTTAGCCCACAGAAACTTACTCTCTCCTTCTCAAGAAACAATTAGATATTTGAAGATAGAGTGAGATTTATGAATCCCCTCCAGTCTAAGCATGTATAGTCTCCTGACCTTTCACCAAACAAGCTTTACATTCATATACTAATCTAGTTCTGAAAAGATCCTGCAACTTGTCAGACTTTATAATTTGCTCCCCCTGTTTTTTATTAATTGTTTGAGAAATATTTGGGAAACCATGCATTACTATGAGACAAAATTTTTCTAGGGTTGAAACTCTCAAATATAAGACATTTGCTTTTTTATCTCCTGCCTTCATATGGGGTCACATGTGGTATGTGTTCTTTTGGAAACAAATCCTCCATTTCCCCCACTCACATTGCAGAATCTCAAGCCCACAGCTTACCAGGGACTATCTGCTGAAACAGAAGCAGGACCCATAGAGCAGAGTCTTTTGGATGTTTCAGGCAGTGAAGGATCAGGATTTTAACCATATTCTGCCCCTGTGGGATTCGATTTCTCTAATCCTTTGTTATGAGTAAGGTCTCCCTATAGTGAGGGAGAAGGTGAAAGCATACCACGGTTCAGAACTTAGAAGATTCCTTGTCTCATAGGGGTTCTGTGTCCATTTTTTGTTTGTTTGTTTGTTTGTTTGTTTTTCCTCAAACTCAGATATCTCTTTGAAACGTGGAACCAAAATAACTGGAGGAACTTTAGGTTACGTAGAGGGAAATGAAAGGGGGAGGTATGAGAAATGGTGGAATGAGACATCATTACCCTATGTCCATGTATGATTACACATGGTGTGAATCTACATCATGTACAACCATAGAAATGAAATGATGTACCCCATCTGTGTACCATGAATCAAAATGCAGTCTGTAAAAATAAAAAAAAAAATTTTAAATAAAACTTAAAAAAATAAAAATAAATAAACCATGGTACTTATTACAAAACTAATGAGCCATAAAGGGAAATAGAAACAGTTTCAGATCCTCAGATTAATCCGTGTAGATCCTTGCTGACTGAGAAACAGAAGGAATATTTTCAAATCCAATTTCAGTGTGAATAACAGTGATTTTCTTATTAGGCCCATGAAAGGGACTGGCATTAGAAAGTGCACCACATGACCCCCAAATCCTTTGAGGTTCCAGAATTCTTTTACTTGAATTTGGGTGACATAATTATTTCCTGCATCCAACCATCCCTCACCATGTTGATATTGCTATGTTCATAATTTTGACCTAAAGCAAGGTATCTTCTATAATATCATTGTCAATTATTATATCTCTAAGTTCAGACCTAATATTGCAGCCTCTGTTTGCTTAGCTGAAGGAAGAATTAGGACCTCCCACGAATAATGAACTAAAATTTGGAGAGTCCCTTGGAACCATGGAGATGAGTTGAGGTTCCTGCTCAGTATTTGACAGTTATACATTAAAAAGCACCCAATGTGGGATTTATTGTTCATAGAAGGACTAAACATTGGTGGGTTTGGGGCATTTGGAACACTTATATGTTCTTCCAAGAGCAAAGGACTTTTAGCTCCAAGGTTGAATCAGTGACAACTGGAACCAGTGAGAAGTAACCTTTGGTGTCTGTTCCCCATGGCCACATTTTAACCTCCAGCCAGACAGACTTCAGCATAATTGACTCCTCTAGATTTGTACTTTTTCACGTCAGAGGCTCCCAGGGCCTAGGTGTGGGGGTGGAGTTGGGTCAACTATGAAGCTGATTCATATTTGTATTTCATTTGGGATGCAAATACCTGGCTTTTATTTTATTTTTTGAAATGCTCGTTGAGCATAGAAAAGTCTTGGTGAATGATGTTATTTTGCCTTAAAAGTTCAAGTTTCTGACTTTTCCGACTACTGTGCAGCAGTTGTGTGTTTAACATGCTGTAGCTTTTACTCCTTTGGGGGCACATATGAATAGGAAATGTTGATATAGAATCTAACCTGGGATTTTCTTGTAACTATTTTGAAATGGTGCATTTTTCTAGTTTGTTATACTTGCACAGAGTATTGCTGTTGGTTACTTTTTTTTTTTAAGGAAAAAATAACCTGAAAAATATTAAAGACTTCCAAATAACAAATAAACAAAATGTCAATGCAGCAAACATAACTGATTCTAGTGATGAAGTCAGAAAGATTTCAGACATGTTGCTCAGTGTAAGAAGAATAAGTTTATTGAAGGGATAGAAAACGGGAAAGGTCACACTCTTAAGGGAGGAAAGTGGGTCTTCTCAGAGAGGAGAGGGATAACGTGCCTCTCCTACACTCCAATTGCATTGAGGATCCCAGGGAAGTTTCCAGACAGTCCCACACAGGTCCACCTCTTGACTTTTGATTGACAACAGGTGACATCAGACTTTCCAGGCTCACTGCCATCACAATTCTATGTCACCTTGGCCCAGACTGACCAGTTCTAATTTGATTCTTAGATATTTTCACAGGTTTTATAGTTAGGAGGAATTTTCCTTCTCTTCCAGAATCTGGTCTGTGAGAAGGGTCATAAAATTCTCTCACTTAGGTAACTTGGGTTCCTCTTACCAACGTGATTTCCTGCCTGCATTTCCTTGCAGATAGCAGATTACAGGTAGTTTCCTGAGGAATGTGACATATCCTATCCATTTAGGCCAGGTAGGACTGCAGGTAAATTGCTTTTTGGCAAAAAAAGCATGTGGAGGTCAGCACTGTGGGCCCACTTTATAGAATTACTCTCTTAACCTCATGTTGACACCATCTTTATCTGTCTGCCACCTAACATTTTCACCCGGTCCCAATAATACTTTGAGTGCCTCCTTACTTTCTGGCAAGGCATTTTATTTTCATATTACTTTCTATTTTTCTTGCCCAAACCACAGTAGCAGATCTTCTTCAAAGGAGCTCTTATCTCTTTTAGCAAACAAACTTACTGCTAAACCAAGATTTTGAAAGGAATGTTGCTCATCACCACTCTTTGGTCACTACTTGTCATTTATATCAAAGGACAGAGGTAGGAAACACACAGAAATAGATGCACGCATGCAATGATAGAACTAGTTTGATGTTTACATATCTATTAAAAATAATGAATCCATACAGCTCCAATGACAAATTCAAATCCCTGAAGTTCATTTTAGTGTCAAACATTTTTATAAAAGCAACTCTCCAGTAGTATGGAAATTATTTTTAGTAATTCTCAACATTTCTCATTTCTTCAGGCCTAAAATAACCACCAAGAAATTTGCATATTTCTAGTCACTATCAATGTGAAAAGCAAACACAACAAATGCTCAGTATTTGTTTACTTACAATTATATATTTTTATGGTTTCATTAGTTCTTTTTATTTATACTACCTCTTTGTAACTATATAATGTCAGCAAAATGTGTGGATTTTAAGCTTATACTGTAGCATATTGTATTCGCTATTACTTCAGGAGAGAGAGCTTTTCCTTAAACAGAAATATCCTCCAAATGTCCCTTTCCTCCTCTGCAGAAGAAGCACTGTTTCAAATTTCTACTTTGGATAAGTTTTGTATGTTTTAGAACATTATACAAATAAAATCAATGGAGATGCACCAAAGTTTCAAGGTAGTCTTTCAAAACTGAACAGGTTAGATGAAAGTCAGCAGAAACACCAGGAGGTTCCATGCATTATTGCTCCCTGGCATGAAAGTCAACGATAACAGTGAAAAGAATCAACTTCTGCCCCTGTTAGTTAAAAAATTGCCAGTGTTAATCCTTCTTCCTTTTTTGAAATCACTCTTACTAGGAAAAACCAGTAGCCTGATGGAAGGCTTCTTGTGCAATCTTGAGGAAAGGCTCTTGAAAATGAAAGTTTTTTATCCACCAGATTTATAAATGAAAGGCCTGGGGAGATAGCTCAGTTGGTAGACTGCTTACCTCACAAGTACAAGGCCCTGGATTCAATCCCTAGTACCGCAAAAATAAATAAATAAATAAATAAATAAATAAATAAATAAATAAATAAATAAATAAATAAAAATAAAATACCCAGATTTAGAAATGAAGAAGAGGAAAGGGACACGGATTTTAAAATGAGTGACGGAAACAAGACAGTATTTCATGGAAAGGGCATAACAATTAAAAAGAAACCTCACAATATGAATAGGTCATTCTTTGTTAAATGTCAATTATAGGAGAATCATATTTCACCTTTTAGATTGTTAAAGGCTAAAAATGTTGAT
Organism: Sciurus carolinensis; assembly: GCF_902686445.1. NCBI lineage: Eukaryota > Metazoa > Chordata > Mammalia > Rodentia > Sciuridae > Sciurus > Sciurus carolinensis. Next base: position 72,889,427 of record NC_062223.1, read on the forward strand.
AGTTTTCAGTATTATTGAAAATCAATGCAAACAAGTTATTTCGGTTTTGAAACTGACAAATATCTTTGGAAGTTAATTTTGAGATTGCTGTTGCAAGTTAACATTTATAAAATACATTTTTTCTCTCTCAATTTATGTTTAATAATATATGCTACAATTGTCTTGATCCATCACATGAACTGGTCTAACATCCTAGTTATCCACTTATCCTTGCAGTAACCCATTTTTTCATCTTTTTTTTATTTGTAAGTCTCAGTTTGAAACTGGTCCTGACAAGTTTAAGACAATCAGGACCCTTTCAGCAATCAGGCTCTAGACTAGATTTTTGTGGAATGCCAAGTGTTTTGTAGTTTCACATGCTATTTTTATGTCACTCTTATATTTCCACATATTTTCAGGATGATTGTTAGAGCTAGTTCAATTTTGAAACTTTTCCAAATATGCTTAGAACCACAGTGGACCACCTGTATCTAGTCTACTGCCTATTTTTATGTATCACTCACTAGCTAAAATGACTTTTCCAGCTGAACATTTGAATCACTGATAGAGAAATTACAACTTCCATCTGCACTTAAGCTAGAAAATGCTCTGCATAAAAAATGATTTGCATTCTTCTACTTAATATACCTGTGTTAGAGGTAATACTCCATAATTATTTTTGAGTTTCATGAACAAAATATTTTGAAAATGTTTTCTTGTTTTATAAATATTAACATACTGTTCTTAAGTTTGACTCTATGCCTAAGCTTGAGCTACTTTACAGTTGACCTTTTACTTAAAAGTTTTCTGAATCCTGATGACAACATTAATCCTAATGCTGTATTCCTTCTTTTTGTTATAAAAAACTTCCCCTGTTGATAATCCAATCTAAAAACTCTATTAAATGTTGATATTTGTCTCAAAGATTCTCCAAACATAGTTTTCATTTATTGCAATATAATCTTCAGCAGGCACTGTTATCTGATAAAATAGTCTGGTGCATAAAACCAGCCAGAGTATCCACCAGCTCTGTGACATAGAATCCAATATTTCTTACATATGCACTGATTTTTATCTGGTAAATCAATTCATGGATATCAGCACACATGTATTTTACTTTTTTTCAAAAACAATTCATGACTTAGGTTCTTAGGAATCATCAACTAACTCCAAGTTCTCAGACCATGTGTCTCACAAAATGAACACATTTTATTTCATGTGTTCATTAATAAAATATCCCTGATTCATTTGAAAGCATACAATTTTACATCTGCTGAGAGGGTCGTATTTCCATTAGACACATACATAAATGAATGATAAACCCTCCACTGACACATTCTATTTGATGAAGGACCAACAGATAATCAATGTTGCACAACATTAATGGCCATTTGTTAGTGTTCATATTTTTCCAGTGTCCCCAAATTGTAATTTGCAATCTAAATATATGAAAAATCTGTGCAATTAACTTAAACTACAGTCTCTATTTGAAATCTCCTCTATTATCTACCTGATTTGGAATGCCTTCACTATCTTGGCCATTCATTTGTCATTTCCTAAGAATCACAACACCTAACTAATAACCAAAACTCTCTCTTCTCCCCTTCCTATTTTTCCCTCCTTTGAGATCCTGTCTCAAAATTAAAAAATAAAGACTGGGAATGCAGCACTATGGTAAATCTCCCCTGGGTTGAATCTGCAGTACACCCCAAGTATATATATATACATATATAATATACAAAATATGTGCATATATAAATACACATATATGTATATATGCATATGTATATCTGTAGGTCTGTATTATGCATATGTATATATATATATATGTATATATATGTGTATGTGTATATGTGTGTGTGTGTGTCTGTATATATACAAACACACACATACATATAGTCTCAAAGATTATATTTATATATTAATACCTGGAGAAAGAGAGAGGAGAGAGAGAGAGAGAGAGGTATAAAATGCAATACATGATACTCATGTTCTTTGTGCTTGTGTCCAAATGACCCTGGGAAAATATTTAAATTTTACTTTATCTTATAAGATCTATAAAAGTTTATTTTTTCAAAAATGGATACATTTAATATCTACTTCCTCCACTTTTACAAATTACTTGGACAATAAATAAAAAGAGATTAAATAAATTGTTTTAAATGAGGGCAGGAAGCCTTGGATGCATTTAAATTACATAACAGATACACAATTCATTAATCATTATAAAAGAAAACCTTAGAATAAAAACTAAAGAAGGGACTAAACTTTTAAAAAATATTTTAAATATTCACTATTTTGTTCTTTTTCCAAGTCTCAATCTCATTCCTTAAATAGGATTCACAACTTCATTGACTAGTATTACTACAATCTGTTTATAAACAAATTAACTGGGGAACTCATGTATCTCAAACAACATGGTATTTTTGTTGTTTTGTTTTGATACCTAATTACTATAGAACCAAAAGTAAAGGAGGCAGGTATTAATCAATCGGGATTTGATGAGCAGCACATTTTTACCACATTAGTACGGATCTGCTTGGTCTTTACACCGTAGACCAGTGGGTTTAGAAATGGAGGGACCAGCAGGTACATGCTAGAAAACAGAATATGAATATATGTGGGGATGTGAGAACCAAACCTATGTGTGAAGAAAGAAAAAAAAGCCAGGAGGTACAATTGGAGAAAGACAAAGATGTGAGCTATGCACGTATTGAAGGCCTTAAGTCTAGCCTCCTTCTGGGGCAAGTGAAAAACTGTGACAAATATCTGGCTGTAGGAAAAAGTGATGAATGTGAGGTCAAACCCTGTAACAGTGAAGGCCACAAATAAACCATAGATTTTGTTGATCTTGATATTTTCTGCAGCTAGTTTCACGACGGCCATATGTTCACAGTAGGTGTGGGAGATGATTGTGGTGTGATAAAATTGAAGCCGATACTTTATCAGAAAAATGCATGGGGCTGAAAGAATGGCGGCCCTAAGTATTACAACAGTTCCTAGTTGAACAACCAGCTTGTGGGTAAAGATGGTGGCATGCCTTAGTGGATAACAGATGGCCACATACCGGTCCAGAGCCATGGCTAGCAGGATGCCTGACTCTATACACTGGAATGTATGGAGGAGCCACATTTGAAACAAGCAAGAGTCAAAATAGATTTCTGACACATGAAACCAGAAGATTCCAAGCATCTTGGGCATAATGCTGGTATCAATTACAATATCTGTGACTCCTAGCATGCCTATAAAAATGTACATAGGTTCATGGAGGCTGGGCTCTGTTTTGATGATAAACAGAAGCAAAGAATTTCCAATCATGGCCATGATATACATGGCACAGAATGGGATTCCAATCCAGCACTGCACAGACTCTAGGCCTGGGATCCCAATTAGTGTCAAGACAGGAGGCATGAAGACTGACACATTGGATAGAAACATCATGCTCTTGAGCCTCAAGATGTGAACATCAGAAGTTTCTCATTCAGTGTTACTGCACTCTACTTTCTGTTTTTATCCTCAGTCACTTTATTATGTCTCTCTGATTTTGATTGAACTCTAAGATCATATCATCCACCTATTATTGAGGAGAAAAGACAGCTCCATAGAGACATATCACTGTTTTCGGAAAGGGCATCCATGTGCACTGTGCCAGAATAAGATGTTAGATGCATAGCAGTCCTTTGCATTAGAACCAGCAAAATCACCTGGGTATGGGATTAAACTACTCACCTGTCTGTTATTTCCTGGCCATACCTGTGGACACACACACACAATAAGAAAGTAAGAAAGAAGAAGAAAAAATATATTTTATTTATTTTGATTGGAAGTTTGCATTTTAATCAGAGTTTTGTGAGTCCCTGAACTTCCCACATCAGCTTCTCCTCTAGTATTCTATTACCAATTGCCTTTAAGGGAGGAATAGTCATTTGGTCTAGCAAATTCTTAGACTCTGACCTGAATATTACCTTTAAAATACTCTGTGAAAGAGACTAGAGATGGAAATAATTAAAATTCAAAAGCATAATGTATTCATATATGTACATCATCTGGAAGTTTTACATCATTTCATTATCTCAGGTATAATAAATTAATAGAAAATAAAGGGATAAAAATTAGATTCTTAAAAGGAGTCAATGTACTAGACAAGGAAGACAGACAAAGGTCGTTGGGATAATAGAAATGATTCAGGGGAGGGCTATTTCTTATCCAAACATCATGGCACATGCCTGTAATCCCAGCAAGTTTGGAAGCTGAAACCTGAGGATTGCAGGTTCAAAACCAACCTTGGCAACTTAAAAAGATCCTGTCTCGAGAAAAAAAAAAAAATCTCCAAAAGAGCACTTTAAAATTATGTATCTTGAATCAAGGATTTCTTAAGTTATACATTCGAGAAATATTTATGATTTTATGAAAAAGGAAGCTAGGTTCTTTCTTCTTTATCCCCAATTTCTTTATCCCCAAGACTTTCCAAAAAGTTGCATTATGACAACAGACTCATGAATCACTTATTCTTATTTTCAATATGAACAATAAGCCAGGAATTCAGAATCAGATGTGGTTAATAATGCTGAACCTCCAGTGAAAGAATGAGTTCATCATGCATTTCAGAGACACTAGTCAATTAACTCAGTCCTACCATCTCCACAGGTTTGCATTTCTCAATTCTATGACATTCTATAAGTTACTTTTTCTAAGAGGAGTAACTTTTTCTTTTTTTTTTTTTTTTTTTTGTGGTGCTGGGGATCGAACCCAGGGCCCCGTGCTTGCAAGGCAAGCACTTTACCAACTGAGCTATCTCTCCAGGCCTGAGGAGTAACTTTTTCTTCTGCAAAGATAATCAGTTGGAATAGCAATCCTCCTACAGCAAGCACAATGTCTGACTTATTGAAAAATAAAGAGGCAATGTGCGAGCATTACCTGACGGGTACATGTAGTGGGATGTTGGACACCTATTAGTTAAATGGAGCTATTGTAATAGGAAATACTGGTAAAAAAAAAAAAAAAAAAACAACAACAACAAAAAAAAAAAAACTGTGGGGTTATCTTATGGATAGGGAGGTTCACTCCCTACTTGTTGTGAGATGGCTGAACTCTTACCAGGTACCTGCAGAACATTGTCAGTTCTTCATATTACTGTCAGTTATCATTCATCATTTTTTCTCCTCCGTGAATTCCAGTCTCATTCCCTTGAGTTTTGTGTTGTGTGCTCTGTGTAACAGAACACAGTTAATGTCATGGACTCTAATCCATTCGATGCCAGGGTTATCTGCTAGTATGAACCTGTGGACATTCCTGAGATGGTTTCTCACACTTTTCTTTTGTCTCTGCAAATGGACACATTTTCTTCTCTCTACATCTATCTGAGACCATGTCTGTGTGTCCATCCTCCAACAAAACTCATAGCAAGTTCTGTAGCATTTTGAGACACAGTATAAGTTTCCTGAGATTGAATTATACACGAACGCTCCTGGCCACTGATTCTAATGTTCTCTAGCAAGTGTGTGGAGAAGAGGACAGAGTTATAAACATGGCACGGGGGATTTCCTCGTCTCTAGTTGAAGCCTTGAGGGAGCTAGTGGAGTTTCAGTTGGTCCTTCTGGGTTTGTGCACACGTAATATACCTGCAATTATTTCTACAGTTGCAGAAATCTCCTCACTCTCTCCACTTTTATTCCATTCCCCATAGGATAAATGCAAAGACATTGATATGCAAAAGATTTATTTCCTGAGTTCCTTTTCTTCTGTCCTTACTTATAAAAAAATCTAATGTCCTCTGAAATGCTGACATGTTCCTATGCCAATTCCACTCTATCTTTACAAATCCTTCTGGTACTCCCTTTCATAAAGAAAAGTTTTTCTCTTTCTTTATAGAAAGAAAAATGTGTTCATATTTAAGCACCCCTTTATCATGTCTTTACCTGTTGATCTTCTGTAGATTCCATTGAAACCTTTTCTTTGCAAATTCAGTAACATCATCAGAATGACTAATTATAATAGACATTTCTAAGTCCTACCATGCAGAGCTCTAAGCAAGCTGTTGTACATGTCACAAAATTTTTATTCATCCCTCCCTTTCACCCTTTTTCCTTGCTACTTTTCTTCCTTCTTCTTTCAAAATCAGTAGTGATAGGTTCCTATCTGTGAAGGAATCATGCCGTGTAGTGTGGATACAAACACACAAATGGCACAGTCTTCAAATTGTTCATCCTATATGTCTATACATTAGTATGCCATTTATCATGAAAGTCTCTGAGAAATTTAAGACATTTATGCACATGGTATTTATCATTGTTCTTGACAATTTTTCAGTAAGTTTCTTTCCTGTATGTTGCTGAGAGGTACTTCATGTACTGTAGAGACATTAGCAAATTAACAAGAATGGTATGGTGAAGGACATTCACAGAGGATTTCAGGCAGCATAAGAGAGATGAATATAGGTACAAGACATTTACTGTGTTCTTTGCAGAAGTTCCTCTGCAAAGAAAGTGAAAAGAATTATATTGTTTAGGTTGAATGGCATTGATTCTAAAAGCAGATTGGTATCTGTGATAATCCTCAAGTTCTTGAATAATCAACAAATCACTTAGGTAGTTTCCTTCCTTCCTCTTTGGTTCTACTAATTTTATTTAAATGTTGGGACAGCCCAAAGTTCTATCCTGAGTCCTTTCATTCCAATACTTCACAAATTTGCTAGCGATTCTATCTTCTCAAGATGATTTAATTATTACCATTTTGCTAATTTCTATAACATTATTTCCAGCCCAGATTTTCTCCCTCTTTTCCAGGTAAAAAAGGGTCAGAAGGCTTATCTAAACTTCAGTTCTTGACTACATTCTTTGAAAAAAATATCACTGACTACTTCCAGAGTAGGTTAAAAAAAAAATTCCAGTTTACATGTAAAGTTTGGAAATGCCTTCACACATGGATCAATGTGTGCATATTTCAATAAATAATTCCATTTATCTTCTGCTCATTTATAAAGAGGTTAGTCTTAATCTGTTTCCCCTAGGTACACAGGTATGCATTCATTCAGAAGCACAGACCAATCTGATGTCCTAAGTCTTTAGCAGAGTAAAATCTATTAAACCTAATTTCTCTCCTTCTTTTAAATTAGAAAATTTTGTTTAAATATATTGTAAAAATGATTAATAAGTTGAAGGCCTATGATTTATTCTTTTAAGTAGAACATCAGGAAAATATTTACCCCACAGTGTTTTGTTACATAGAAGAGCAGGACTCATCATCAGGACCTTATGTTCTTGATAGGATAACAGTGACATTATAATGAATTCTACTTTAGTGATTCATTTTGCTAAGAGATACAACATGTTTCTGAATACCCTCTTATACCTCCTATTTAGAGCTGAGTGCCAAGAAACGTTTGCTTCCTTTGCTGCCTAATTATCTTTCTTCTCTTTGATCTGTAATTTATCCAAAGACAAATTTGATCTGAGTGTACTCTTCTTGTTCTTTGCTTTTTCCTGACTACCCCCTCAATTTTGTATTCATCTCTAAATTTATATGTTTGTTTTACTAATTTACATTTTAAAATTTTACATTTTTTTGTGATTGTTCTGTATTTTGTTGTTGTTACTTGTACTCCTTATTGATTGGAAAGCAAATTTGGATGGGGAGATTGGTGGAGAAGATTAATTAAAAAATCAAGTCTTGAATTAATATCAGTATTAAGAAATGGAAAAAAAAACTTAGGGAGATGAATCATTATGCAGTCTAATTCAAGTTCTCAGCTGATTTTACAGAGAGTTCTGAAGCTTGGATGCAATTTACAGTAGTCCCAAGTTGGGATAAGGGGGGCAAAGTCTTATGATCTCACATCAGTCACTGAATACCTAATTGTAGCAGAAAAGGCAAACATCCCAAATCTCTATAACTGTCAGAATGAATCAATGACTTATTCAACTGGAAGTAGCCCAGTATAATCCTCTGATTACCACTAAGCAGCCCGTTTGTCTCCCTATGGAATTATACCAGGTCGGGGTCAAGCTGGCATTCACCCACAGATGTAGCTGGACCAGTGTATCAAAGTAGAGCTCCAACGACAATTTGCAGTCTCACCTTTGTCATTGTGGTTATACCATTTATAAGTGTATTATACAAACACCAGTTCATTTACTAACAGTACCTGGAGGGCATCACATTTTCATTCTGTTTTTCTACAGTGGTTTGTCTATTCTTCTACATTATCTTCTCTTTTATAGAATGCCTTCTGGTTGGCAACAATATGTAACAAGGTATTTACACTTTGCTCTTAACTCCCATAAATCTTTTGTATCCATCTAATCAAATATCTCTTAACTTTTCCATTTTTCTCCTCCCAAGTCTGACTTGCTGGCCCAATATTTGTCACTCCCCACAAGCCACTGCCTACTGCAACCAGTGGTCCTTTAATTTCACACTAAATTGATGACCTGTTTCATTGCTGAAAGTTATGCCATGGGGAAGACTTTCAATATCCAAGATCATTCCGAATCAAAGAATGAGCATGCATTTTAGGTTTTCATGCACAAATCAAGCTAACTACTCCATGAATCAACCTTTAGAGTTTTCTTTCTCTATCATCTGCTTTTATCAGATCCTCTATATGACTATAAATGTGAGTTAATGGGATAACATAGGAATCAGGGTTACCACTTGGGCAGATTATCTATACCTAGCAGGCAGAGTTAAGGGTCTATTTTTATTATACTGTTTTTATTTTGTGCAGGTGTTTAAGGCTTACGGTTTATGACACATGTCAAAAAGTCATCGGTAATTCTTCCTGTATTATTCATTTGTGTTTCAATATGTTGACAATATATTTTAAAACCCCAAACAAGTAACATACTATCAGTTCCTTTTAAAATGTGTATGATTTCCACTGTAAATATATGTCCATGTTCTAGAATTCTTGATTTCTGCATTATGATTCACCATCTGAGGCATGCCATTTCTGTCATGTGGAACTTTTTCCAATTATTAATATGTCTATCTAATACTATAGAATATACTAGGTCATATCATTTGGTAGGAATGTTGCACTTACAACACCCTGAACCTGCTTGAACAACCTTTCCTATCTGGATCACATTCAGCATTTTATATCACTTAGATCATTTAAATAATTTTTTTAAGTATAAAAATGTTTTCTAATCAACTCAAATAGCAAAAATTTTGTTTTCCTCTTCATGGTAGAGGGTGAAATATGCATTCATTTTTCTTTTCTTTTCTTTTCTTTTTTTAATTAGAGGATTGTCCAAAATACTCCTCAGCAATATATAATCTACAGAATTTACCTACATTATGAACACCTGAATTGTTATAGGTTTGTTTTCTCCCTCCTCAGGAGGAAAACATGTATTTTACTGAGGGTACCAAATGCCACCTATTCTTATAAATCCATTCAGACTACCACAATATGATTAATATAATGTTCAGTATAGTGGGTTGTGTGGTGTTGGGACAATCTAGGTTTTTTCAGTGACAGAGGAAAAGAAAGATAGCAAAGCTTTTTATGGGAAGGTGAATACAATTTATTTTCTGTTTCCCATGAATGTAAAATGTACCTCTTACATATACAGGGATCTCTTCTTTTCAAACAAGATCATAACCTTACAATAGATGACCTGCAGATGCTGGGAGTTTGGCTTTCTCTGAAGCTTGTTTACTCTTGACATTAAGTCTTAGGCTTGGTTTTAGCTTTCTTTGTGACCTTGCTTCAGAGATCAGAACTTTTTATTCTTCCACCAATGAGACCCTATATATAACACATTTAGCTTTGTAAGTTTTTATTTTCTAGTTATATATATTGATACTATTTTAGAGTAGCATTAGGTTTATAGAAAAATACAGAAAATTCTCTTATAACCCCTACATTAAAGCACACCAAATTTCCTCCACTTACAATGCCCCATGGCATAGTGGTACATGGTAGGTTGAAAGACGCACCAAATGGAAAAATCATCAGCCTAAGTCCAGGGTCTACATAAGGAACACTATTGGAGTTGAACATTCTGTGTACTTTGACAAATGGATAATGGCATGTATCCATTGTAATATCACCCAGAATAGTTTCATTGACCTAATAGTCCTCCATACTCCAAACTAGATGCCCTTCAACAGATGAATGGATAAAGAAAATATGGTGCATAGACACAGTGGAATATTACTCAGTCTTAAAGAAGAATGGAATTATGGCTTTGGCAGGTAAATGGATGGAGCTGGAGAATATCATGCTAAACAAAATAAGTCAACCCCGAAAAACTAAAGGCCAAATGTTTTCTCTGATATGGGGATGCTAATTCACAATAAGGGGTGGAGTCTACTTTGGGTTAGACAGAGGGGAGTGAAAGGAGGGAAGAGGATAGGGTTGTAGGAAGGATAGTAAAATAAATCAGACTTTATTACCCTATGTGTATATATATTTACACATCTGGTGTGACTCTATATTGTGTACAATTAGAAGAGTGAGAAGTTCTACTCCATTTATGTATGATGTGTTAAAATGCATTATATTCTTATATATAGCTAATTAGAATAAAAAATCAAACTTAAAACAGCACACAGAAATAAGACAAGGAATTTTACTGTTCTAAGGATTGTAAACATATTGAAGTGTTTCATAAATGACTCCCATAATTGAATATTTAGTAATTTTGGATTTATAAAAAGAACTGTTTTTAGTGATTTTAAAGCAACCTCTAAAATAAAGATGGTGTGAAATACAGAATTATGAAATCCAACAGAGAAGGTCAGAATGAGATATTAAGGCTATTTTGTTAATTTAAAATGTAAGAACAGAATAAATAGTAACTTAAATGAAAACAAATTTCAAGGTAGTAGAATTTAACCAAACCATGCTAATAATTACACTAAAAATAGACTAAGCATTTCAATTTCAAGATATACAATAGTCCTCCTATCTACAAAATACATCCCAAGATCCCCTACTGATGCCTAGCACAGGTAGTACTGAATCCTATGTATGCTATGCTTTCTCCTATGCCAGCACACCTATGATAATGTTGACTTTACAGATTGGATACAGGAAAAATGAATAACTCATAAAATGATAGCAATATACTCAATCGGGGATATCAAGTATAGTAAGGTTTACATGTCTGCAAGTACTATGATACTGTCACAGTTAATCTGATGATAGAGAAAACCACTAAGTGACTACTGGGCAGACAGTGATAGAGCATGGATATGCTGGAAAAAGGGATAATTCTGCTTCCAGATAGTATGGAGCAGGATTAAATGAGATTCCATCACACTACTCAGACATGAAATTTAATGGTTACGAAGAGTTTATTTCTGGAATTTCCCATTAAATACTTTTGGACCACAGTTGACCACACACAACCAAGATTTCTGAAAGCAAAATCTTGCATAAGGTAGGACCACTGTAGATTGTTAGAGTGAAGGAAAAAACAAAATTAGTTTTTAAAAAAGCAAGAAAGACAATATAAAACACACTGACAGGATAAAGAGAAAATGTAATAACCAACAAATACTAATTGTAAGAGATGAAGTTACTATGAGTATTAAATGATAGTTTGAGATGATTAATATAAGAAATAAAAAGAGACACTATACAATGATGAGAATGTCTAATGACAAGCAAACAAAATAATCCTAAAGCTGTGTATCTAATAATACGTTTTCAAAATACATGCAACTCATAGTGATAAAACTCCAAGGCAGAATATACAATACAAAGTATCTTGCTTGTATTTTAGCACTTCTCTGTCAATAATTCTTTGAACAAATTAACAAGTAATAATATTAAAGATATGAAAAACAATAGAAACTGAAATAATCTGATAAACACCTGGAAAATCCAATAATAAGGAATGGCACAACATTTATTTTACCCACAAATGAGCATTCAACAAAGCATATTGCTTTTGGGGAACACAAGGAATGATTCGAATATATTAAAATTTCATAAATTTACAGTTACTAGGTTATTTACTCAATGCATTAGAACATGATCATTAACCAATGACAAAATGAATATCTCTCAAATATTTGCAAAGTAAAGTGCTTATAAAAAGTGATGATTCAAAACAAATCACACTAGGAAAATATTTTGTTCTGATTGATGCTAATAAATTAAAATAAAATAAAGGTGTTTATCTCACCAAAGGATATATTGTTTTAGTGAATGGCTATCAAAGGAAATGTCTTAGATGTATATGATTTCAGAATGTCAATATGAAGATACTGATTAAATTTATTGATTGAACTACTCATATTACAAAAGTTATATACCATGATTATGTATGTTCATGTGAGGAATATAAAAATATTCAACATCGAATTCCTATTTATATTAAAAGGCATGATAAAAAATGGAACATGTATGAATACAATATAAAGTAACTGGAGTTTTAAAATCAGCAGGAGAATGTAGAGACTGACTAATTTGCATATTGAATGTGAATATATATATATGTATATATATCACAAGTATGGCTTAGGTGATTCTGCAAAAATGGGCTTATTGTATTTAAAAATGAGTACAACTTCATATTTATCATATAAAAGAGTACCACAGATGAATATAATCTTAAGGTGTTAAAGTTAAAACTGTAAAGAAAGGAACTAAAAATAAAACAATGTAAGTCCCAAGCAAAATGAATGCATAAATTTTGAATGACTTTAAATCTAAATAGAGGGTTTATTTTCAACAAAAGGCATCATAGAAAAAACTCAATGATGGTCAATTAGGAGAAGTTATTGGTAATATTTGCACTAACAAAATGTATGGTTAAATATCAAAGAAGCATCTGTAAATCCATAAGAAAAATGGGATCAATGATCATAAGACATACTTGAATGAAAATTACAGTCTCTCCAGCATGTGAAAGTGTATTTAGATGCATTTGTAACAGGAAGAAAGCAATCCCTGACATATATGACTGCTACGGTATCATGTAACTACTGTAGTAGATCAGAAAATATCAGAAGCTAAAAATCCAGAGATTCAGGAACTGTAGCCACCTATGCACCTGTTGGTGCTGTAGATGAGCAAGGGTGTTCCAGAGAGCATCTACTTCCTCACTAACTGCAGAAACTGCAGCTGCACTATGGGCACAGGAGCACACCGGATATGGGAAAAAGAATCATGAAGTGAATGGACATGTGAAAATTGTCTTCCCATAAGGTGGTATGAGTACAAAGTAGAATTAAAATGGAAACCTTCAAACATCCTGAGTTTTAAGATCTTGGTTTCATTATTCTTTCCTAGGCCTGTGTTAGAATTCGATGCTGCTAATCTGTCAAAGTTTGCTATGTCTTTCTCTTAACTGTAGGCTGTAGCTGATGTCCTGATTTTCTAACAGCATTCTCAATGGAATAAACATCTCATTTGCACTCCCGTAAAGTCATGCATCAGCAACCTGTCTCTAGAGACTCTATTTTCCAAAATAGAAATGGATGAGCAGTACCACATATCAGTTGCAGGAGCTTACAGTGTTATGAGCCTGCTCTCATGTCCCAATGTCTATGCATCTTTGTATCATTTTTTTCCCTCCATGTTTATGACTCTCCTGTGTATAACCAAGGGACCTCCGAGCCCTCCAAAGCCTGATGAGACAACTGACCTTCATAATAGCCCAGTATAGGGCAACCATAGTTACTATCTTTTCCACAGAGGACTCAAAGTCCCAAAGCCACTGCTATCATGTATTTTAATCAGGAAAGTGGCTTTTGGTGGGAGACTGCAAAGGAAAAACAATCATTTGAGGATTTTCTGGGAGTAATAATTTATGTTATTCATTCTGTGGTCTACTATGTGAGATAAAGTAGTTTTATTAAATAGGAAATGAAGATCTGTAGGTAGAGAAATCATGATACATGTTTATAAGAGGCATAGTATAGTTTGGTGTGATTTGGTACTTGGGAATAGGAAGTAAATATTCTTAGGGTTAACATTTATTTAGTCACTTTCTTATTATGCAAAAGTACTAAGTTTCTGTGGTATTCATAAAATGGAAAGAATATGTTCTAAGAAATGTAGAAGAGAATCAAGGGTGAAAATGATTGTAGAAATACTATTTCTTGGGGGAGTATGGTCAAAATTTGAGAAGGAAGATAATTCTCTGAAATACTTGGACTCTGAAAGGTGTGTGAAAACACGTTTTATCCTTGGAATTTATTGAGAGCTTACTGAATTTCAGTACTTTCTTTTTTAATGACACTCAGAGACTCAGGAAGAATACAAACATGAAAATAAGTAATAAAAAATTTGGTAGCATAGTAATATTCTCATTAGTTTTTAGGCAATCACTGACCCACCCTGAAAAAAGGTATTTCCCTATATTCACAGGGGAAGTAGATCGTTGTTAAAAAATAGAAAATTTTCCAATTTTCCTGAAACAAAGAGAGAAAGGATTGGAGTAAGCATAGAGCAGCAAGAAATGAATTGGTTTGTTTTAAAGCAAAGAGAAAGCCTACAGGGTGGAGGAGATTTATCAATGGAACAGAGCCTACTGACACAGGGGAGGGAGTCTCTGAGGAGGACAGGTCTGCCTTATCTGGTAGATACTTAAACCTGGAGATGGGGGCTTCATTTTTGTCTTCAGGTAGGAGTTGTAAGGATGAGTGTTCTTTTAAGAATTTTTGTAAGTAGAATTTTCAGGGAATTTATAATTTTTAACAGATTTCCCTTCTAAGAACAAATATATAACTTTATATGAATCAAAATAGTAAGTGAAGATTAATTACATCTCAAGAGCCAGCATTTGTTGAGGGCCCACTATATTCCCGTCACAATTCTAAATGTATATTGTTATTTATATAAATATGTGCTTTTGGAGATCATTTTACTGAGTGATCATTGTTATTATCTTCATCATCTTTATTAAGAAACCAAGGCACGGAGAGGTTTAATAATTGTGTCGGGTGGAGATCCAACACCATTTGGGTAGCACATCCAGGATTTAGAGAGAATTTAGAGTGAATTCCCAGCATAATTAGGGAATCTTGTCGTTTTTCTTACCAAGTGTTGAACCCAAAGACACTTCACCACTGAGCCACATCCCCCACCTTTTTATTAAGACAGGGTCTTGCTAAGTTGCTAAATAATGCATTTATTTTTATTATGCACATTTTAGAGTGAGAGAACTGAAACATAATTTAAATGACACTAACCTCCACAGCTTTATGGTTTTCCTTTATAGTATTCAAGCATCTAGGTGCAGAGGCAAAAGTTGGGTACAATACTGGTGAGTTACAAAACAGATGAGAAAGAAAATGGTAAAAGAGTTTGAGTGTGTTGATAAGTGAAAATATGAAGAAATGTTTCACAAAGTTCATGTTTATCTAGATAGAAGAAATCTGTGCTGGGTGATAGAGGATGGGAGAACAGGGGTCTGCAACCATGATTTTGTTGGTTGGAGTTCATTGTTCAGAGGAGGTAGTTATATATGTTGATAGATGTGTGTGGGATGATTCACTAGAAATGGAGGAAACCACTGTAAGAGGGAAGGGAAGACACTGAGTAACTAGTGGGGTAGAAAGGGTTCACCATATGTATTTCAAAGTCATGTATTAATATAACACCTATGCCAGTAGGATTGTAAGATATTAGCCATGTGGAAATCTGTTCAATGCATATGGGTCTGGGATTTGAATACTATTCAATATCAAAGGTGATATCACATTATATTCCAAGTCGGTATGCTAGTAAAAGGTAATGAAAAATAGCCATGAGACTTGGAGTATTCCTGATTACAGCATGGTAAGAGGGCATATTTAGAAAAATGGGGGGATTTATTTTAGTTCCTCTTTTCATTTTTAGATGGGAAGTGGGCTGGAATTTTATGTGATGAAGCTGAAATTCTAGACACAAATTAAGCTTTTCTTTTTTCTTTCTTTTTTTATTGTGAGAAAATGTATAATCACTTTTAAAATATAAACAAGCTTTTTTTTTTCCTCAAGCCACAGAAACAATTTAAAGAACTGAAAAAAGATTTGGCATACATAAATTGTTGTTCCACTATTTTAACATACTCAACTCATTCCTTGACTGAAAGCAAAACATGAAATTACCTCCAAAAGGAATTGATGAATATGTAGATAGATACGCACACACAAAATTAAGATATTCATATATGAACAAGAATAAATATGTTCTGGACATATCTATAATGGAAAAGTGTACTCATGGAATATTATTCTCAATAGTTCTAAGTAAGTCTCTGTGTTTCCAGTTAGGAATCCACATTTAGGGAAACTTGGAGAATCACCTTTCCCCTCCACATTGGGCTGCTCCATGAACGGAAGTCCAGCCCTGATGACAATGAAGAGAACATGACATCTTTGATTATGAAGTGGATTGATTTTGTAAAGAAGGGCGAACTAGGCAGTCTAGGATCACTTTTTCCTCATTTGTTGATAGAAGATAAGGTGCTTCTCAGATTCAAGGTCACTTTCCACTATTGTAATGTAATATTACCAGACATGAAAAGGTCTCAGTCAAAATCAGTGGCAGGTTAATTGCTGCTCCTCTGTCAAGAACTGATGTAACTATAGGAGACAATCTTTTAAGATACTGTCCCTTATCTGGCTTTTGTGAATTGAGTAGCTATGAACATTGATGTGGCTATATCTCTGTAGTATGCTGATTTTAAGTCCTCTGGGTATAGGCCAAGGAGTGGGATAACTGGGTCAAATGGTGGGTCCATTCCAAGCTTACTGAGGAATCTCCATACTGCTTTCCAGAATGGTTGCACTAATTTGCAAACCCACCAGCAATGTATGAGTGTACCTTTTTCCCCACATCCTTGCCAACACCTACTGTTGCTGGTGTTCTTGATAATCGCCATTCTAATAGGGGTGAGATGGAATCTTAGTGTAGTTTTGATTTGCATTTTTCTTATTACTAGAGACGTTGAACATTTTTTCATGTATCTGTTGATTGCTTGTAGATCTTCTTCTGTGAAGTGTCTGTTCATTTCCTTAACCCATTTGTTGATTGGGTTATTTGTATTCTTGGTATAGAGTCTTTTGAGTTCTTTGTATATTCTGCAAATTAGCGCTCTATCTGAAGTATGAGTGGCAAAGATATTCTCCCACTCTGTAGGCTCTCTCTTCACATTGCTGATAGTTTCCTTTGCTGAGAGAAAGCTTTTTAGTTTGAATCTATCCCAGTTATTGATTCTTGCTTTTATTTCTTGTGCTATGGGAGTCCTGTTAAGGAAATCTGATCCAAAGTCAACACGTTGCAGATTTGGTCCTACTTTTTCTTCTATAAGATGTAGGGTCTCTGGTCTGATTCTAAGGTCCTTGATCCATTGTGAGTTGAGTTTTGTGCAGGGTGAGAGATAGGCGTTTAGTTTCATTCCATTGCATATGGATTTCCAGTTTTTACAGCATCATTTGTTGAACAGGCTATCTTTTCTCCATTGCATATTTTTGGCAACTTTGTCTGGTATGAGAAAATTGTATTTATTTGGGTTTGTGTCCATGTCCTCTATTCTGTACCATTGATCTACCTGTCTATTTTGGTACCAATACCATGCCGTTTTTGTTACTACTGCTTTCTAGTATAGTTGAAGTTCTGGTATTGCGATACCCCCTATTTCATTCTTCCTGCTAAGGATTGCTTTTGCTATTCTGGGTGGGTATCAACACCCATAAATCTAAAGCATTTTTATACACTAGTGATGAAACACCTTAAAGGGAGTTGAGGAAAACAACTCCATTTGCAATAGCCTCAAAAAAAGTAAAATACTTGGGAATCAATATAACCAGATGAATTTCATGGTTCTTTTTCTGTAAGGTATATCATTGGGATTTTACTTGGCATTGCATTGAATCTGTATAGCACTTTTGGTAGTATGACCATTTTGACAATTTTAATTCTGCCTATCCAAGAACATGGGAGATCTTTCCATCTTCTAAGGTCTTCCTCAATTTCTATCTTTAATGTTTTGTAGTTTTCATTGTAGAGATCTTTTACCTCTTTGATTATATTGATTCCCAAGTATTTCACTTTTTTGGAGGCTATTGCAAATGGAGTTGTTTTCCTCACCTCCCTTTCAGATGTTTCATCACTTGTGTATAAAAATGCTTTAGATTTATGCGTGTTGATTGTATAGCCTGCTATTTTGCTGAATTCATTGATGACGTGGAGAGGTTTTATGGAGAAGTTTTTTGGATTCTCTAAATGTAGAATCATGTCATCAGCAAATAGGGAGAGTTTGAGTTCCTCTTTTCCTATTTATATCCCTTTAATTTCTTTAGTCTGTCTAATTGCTCTGGCTAGAGTTTAGAGGACAATGCTGAATAGAAGTGGTGAAAGAGGACATCCCTGTCTTGTTCTGGTTTTTAAAGGGAATGCTTTCAATTTTTCTCCATTAAGAATGATGTTGGCCTTGGGCTTAGCATAAATAGCCTTTACAATGTTCAGATATGTTCCTACTATCCCTATTTTTTCTAGTGTTTTGAGAATAAAGGGGTGTTGTATTTTGTTGAACACTTTTTCTGCGTCAATTGAAATAACCATATGATTCTTATCCTTAAGTCTATTGACATGATGGATTATGTTTATTGATTTACGGATTTTAAACCATCCTTGCATTCCAGGGATAAACCGAACTTGATCGTGGTGCATGATTTTCTTAATATGTTTTTGAATATGGTTTACCAATATTTTGTTAAGGATCTTTGCATCTATATTCATCAAGGATATTGGTCTAAAATTTTCTTTCCTTGATGTGTCTTTTCCTGGTTTGCCTATGAGGGTGCTATTACCTTTATAGAATGAGTTTGGTAGGGTACCCTCCTTTTCTATTTCCTGGAATACTATGAGAAATATTGGAATGAGTTCTTCTTTGAAGGTCTTGTAGAACTTGGCTGAGAATCCGTCTGGCCCTGAACTTTTCTTGGATGGTAGGTTTTTAATGGCTTCTTCTATTTCATTGCCTGATATTGATCTGTTTAAATCATGTATGTCCTCCTGGTTCAGTTTGGAAGGAGCATATGTCTCTAGAAATTTGTCAATGTCTTTGGTAGTTTCTACTTTGTTGGAATACAGATTTTCAAAGTAGCTTCTCATTATGTTCTGTATCTCAGTGGTGTCTGTCATGATGTTTCCTTTTTCATCATGAAGTTTAGTAATTTGAGTCTTCTCTTCCCTTCTCTTTGTTAGTGTGGCTAAGGGTTTGTCTATTTTGTTTACTTTTTTAAAGAACAAACTTTTTGTTTTGTCAATTTTTTAATAGTTTCTTTTGTTTCAATTTCATTGATTTCAGCTCTGATTTTAATTATTTCCTGTCTTCTACTACTTTTGCTGTTATTCTGTTCTTCTTTTTCTAGGGCTTTGAGCTGTAATGTTAGGTCATTTAGTTGTTGACTTTTCATTCTTTCCTGGAATGCGCTCCATGCACTGAATTTTCCTCTTAGTACCACTTTCATAATGTCATACAGATTTTGATATGTTGTATCATCATTCTCATTGACCTCTAAGAATTTTTTTATCTCCTCCCTGATGTTTTCTGTTATCCATGTTTCATTCAATAACATGTTATTTAGTCTCCAGGTGTTGGAGTAATTTCTCTTTTTTATTTTGTCATTGATTTCTACTCTCAGTCCATTATGATCTGATAGAACACAAGGCAGTATCTCTATTTTTTTGCATTTCCTAAGGGCTGCTTTGTGGCATAACATATGGTCTATTTTTGAGAAGGTTCCATGTGCTGCTGAGAAGAAAGTGAATTCGCTCGTTGATGGATGAAATATTCTATATATGTCTATTAAGTCTAGGTTATTGATTGTGTTATTGAGTTCTATGGTTTCTTTGGTTGATTTTTGTTTGGAAGATCTATCTAGTGGTGACAGCAATGCATTAAAGTCACCCAGAATTATTGTATTGTGGTCTATATGATTCCTGAAATTGAGAAGGATTTGTTTGATGTTCAGGGATGCACCATTGTTTGGGGCATAAATATTTACTACTGTTATGTCTTCCTGATTTATGGTTCCCTTAAGCAGTATGAAATGTCCTTCTTTATCCCTTCTGACTAACTTTGGCTTGAAGTCCACTTTATCTGTTATAAGGATGGAAACCCCTGCTTTTTTACTGAGTCCATGTGTGAGGTAGGTTTTTTCCATCCTTTCACCTTTAGTCTGTGGATGTCTTTTTCTATGAGATGAGTCTCTTGCAAGCAGCATATTGTTGGGTCTTTCTTTTTAATCCATTCTGCCAATCTATGTCTTTTGATTGATGAGTTTAGGCCATTAATGTTCAGGGTCATTATTGAGATATGATTTGTATTCCCAGTCATTTGGCTTATTTTGGTTTTTAAGTTGACTTGGTTTCCCTTTGAGTGGTTTTTCTGTAAGGTAGTTCCTCCCTTTGCTGACCTACATCATTGTTTTTTATTTCCTCCTCATGGAATATTTTGTTGAGATCATTTTCTAGTACTGGCTTTCTATTTGTAATTCTTTTAACTTTTGTTTATCATGGAAGGATTTTATTCATCTCAAATCTGAAGGTTAGTTTTGCTGGGTATAGGATTCTTGGTTGGCAACCATGTTCTTTCAGAGCTTGATATATGTTGTTCCAGGACCTTCTAGCTTTTAGAGTCTGGATTGAGAAGTCGGCTGATATCCATATTGGTTTCTCCCTATATGTAATCTGATGCTCTTCTCTTGCGGCCTTCAAAATCTTATCTTTATTTTGAATGTTAGGCATTTTTATTATAATGTGCCTTGGTGTGTATCTGTTGTTATTTTGTGCATTTGGTGTTCTGTAGGCCTCTTGTATTGATTTTCCATTTCATTCTTCAGGTTTGGGAAATTTTCTGATATTATTTCATTGAATGGGTTGTTTATTCCTTTGGTTTGTATCTCTGTGCCTTCCTCAATTCCAATAATTCTTAAGTTGGTTCTTTTCAGGATGTCCCATAGTTCTTGGAGATTCTGTTCATGATTTCTTACCATCTTCTCTGTTTGGGCAACTTTATTTTCAAGATTAAATATTTTGTCTTCATTGTCTGAGGTTCTGTCTTCCAAGTGGTCTAGTCTTTTGGTGATGCTTTCCATTGAGTTTTTTATTTGGTTTATTGTTTCCTTCATTTCAAGGATTTCCATTTTTTTGTTTCATTGATAGTCTCTATCTCTTTGTTGAAATGATCTTTTGCTTCCTGCAGGTGCTCTTTCAACTGCTTATTGATATTATCATTCATTGCCTGAATTTGCTCTCTTATCTCATCCTTTGCTTCACAAATCATCTTAATCATGTATAATCTGAAGTCCTTTTCTGACATTTCTTCTACCATACGGTCATTGGATTCTATTAATATAGAATCTAGATTTGTTTGGATCATTTTCTTCCCTTGTTTTTTCATGTATCTTCCCCTCTAGCAGTGCAGATCTGGAGTATTGCAGATTTCCCCCTATAGGCTTATAGTGGGCCTATAGGTTTCCAAAACCTTTTCTTTAAGGGGAGATCAATATTAGCAGTGCCCAATTCAAACAGTATGCAATCCTAGACCAAATATCCCCTATGAGGACAATAACAAAATTGTCATAGTAAACAGAATGATTTCAAATATTATCTTCAGTAATACAAACAGGTTTGCAATAAGGTCTGCAGCTTCTAATGGAGGACAAAGAGGATGCAGAGGGATGTAGAATGTAGCTGTTAATGGGATAAGAAAAGAAAGAAGATCTAGATACTAGAAAGTGTGAGAGTGTAATCAAAAGAAATTGGATGTTAGTATGCAAAAAGGGAGAAAGACACTCTGAGGGAACAGGTAAACAAAAGGAAAAGAGAGCAAGAAAAGTAAAGAAATAAAAACTTAAATTTTTTCAATAAGGAGAAAAAAGAACTACAGTATAACAGTCATATAGTAATCAAACCTCCCAGTCTTCAGTAGCCTGATGCATGAGAGGTACCTGATAGTGAACTTCAAGTCTCCAGCAGGCATCTCAAGGTGGGATTTGCCCCACCTGAAGATCAGAGCTATGGCTTCCAGGATTATCCAAGATGGTCACTTTGACTTCCAAATGTGTTGTCTAATGGAGGGCTGCAGCTCAGGGTGTGGACGTGGCCAGCTGCAGGTCCCAGAGGTGGGGTGCAGTTGGTTAGGCAGGGGTCCTGGAGGTCATGTGGGTTTTGTGTGGTTGCCGAATCCTGGAAGCTGAGTGCAGTCAGTCAGTCTGGGGTCTTGGTGATAGGGCGCAGTCAGTTGGTCTGGGGGTCCTGTTGGCAGGGAGCAGTCAGTTGATGTGAGGGCTCCAGAGGCAGGGAGTGATCGGTCGGGCTGAGGGATCTTGGAGATGAGGCTCAGTCAGTCTGGCCAGGGGTCCTTTAGAAAGTGATTTTTAATGGTAATATTTAAATAATATTGGAAGTGTCACTCTAATAAGGTGAAGCAAATGGATTTCACAAGGAATTTATGAAAAACAGAAACAAGAAGTAATGAGGAAACCCTACCGTGAATTGATTGTGTGGAAGTTAATGAATACCATAGCTTGAGTATAGAGATGAGAAAAACTATGTTTTGTGGATGTCAGATAATTGACTCTACTAAGATTTAATGACTTGGTAGGAAATGTAACTTTCAAACAGAGAGGAATGAATGATAAAACTGAGATTTCTGGTTCAGATGACTATGTATCTGCTGTTGCCAGCAAATGAGATTCAGAGAGATGGGTGATTTGAAGAAAAAAAGTGCATGTTGTTCAGGAAATTCTGAAATGAGGTTAATACACATTATAAACATGTTGGATAATAGGCGATATAGAAAATGTCACAACTTCCACCAGCACCCTGCTCTCTCAAGTGGAGATTCCAGGCAAGGAATTCGACAAACAAACCCAGATGCAGGTAAGATGTCAAAACCCTGGTTTCAGAAACAGACACAATGTCAGGATAACAGGTGAGTGGGGCAGGTCTTCTGACTTTGCTTCCAGTCTGTCTGCTAAGGGTTTACTAGGACTTAGAATGACCTTACTGATATCCTTCACAACAGGCCAAGGAGAAGATTGAGAAACCTCTCCAGAAGAGTGGAGTGTTGTACCAGAAATTAAGTCATTGGAGAAATAGTTCTCTGCACTTTTCTCTATTGCACAGTTTCTGGCATCTTCCAGGAGTCTGTTAACTGGTTGAGGCAAAGTGACTTAACCTTAATATTTTTCCTATCGCTATCCTAATAATTGATGACTAAAAGACATGATTGGTTAATAAGTAATGTATGTATCACAGCTAACTGCCCTTGATTTTTATCAAAGGTTATTCACTTAGCTAGTACTTGGTTCTAATTCTAGGTGTTCTTACTTCTCTGTAAAACAACCTCTTGAAATTTTGGTTCTCTCAAAAGCAGAAAATGTCATGGAACATGGACAAAACTAAAAAGTTACCAAGTACCCTTTTCATTGAAATCTTTCATATTTATGAGCACATTATAATCATGATAGTAATTGGGTTCATTTTGACAGAATTACACCTGCATGGAATTTTGATTTACTCCGTTTCAGTCCCCATAAACCCCCTTCCTTTTCTCTTCTCTCCTCCTATTCTTACTGATCTTCCTTTCACTCATTTATTTATTTATTTCAATTAGTGCTTTCTACTGATACATAATGGTGGAATTTTCTGTGTTATATTTATATAGGAATAAAATATGAATTTGTTAAACCTTCCATGTTTCCTCCTGTTTCCTTCCCTCATCCCTCCCTCTCCATCTCCTTCTTCCTCTCCACTGATCTAACCTGTACCTTTATATCCCTCTCCCATCTTCTTTACTTATTTTTCTTTTGCATCTACATGAGAGACAACATTCAACCCTGCTTTTCTGAATCTGGTTTATTTTTATCTCACTTAGCATGATGGTCTCAATTTCCATCCATCCCACAAATGCCATAATTAAGTTCTTATTTATGGGTGACTAAAACTTCATTGTGTATATATGACACATTTTCTTCATCCATTGATGAACATCTGGGCTGGTTCCATAATTTGGCTATTGTGACTTATATTTCTGTGCACTTTGGAATAAGATAGTATGTCGATTTTAGTTCTTTAGAATAAATACCAAGATGTGGGAGGGCTGGGTCATATGATGGTCCCATTGCTAGTTTTGTGAGGAATCTCCATACTGCTTTCAAGAATGGTTGCATTATTTTATAGTCCTGTCAATAATGTATGAGTGTATCTTTTTATCCACATCCACACCAGCATTATTATTTTGTTCTTGATAATTACCATTCTAACTAGAGTGAGATGAAATCTTTCTTTTTAATTCTTTTTTAATTTATCTTTTAATTTTTTATAGACTGCATTTTGATTCATTATACAGAAATTTGGTACATCATTTCATTTCTATGGTTCTACATGATGTAGATTCATATGATTCATATAATCATACATGTACAAAGGGTAGTGATGTCTGTCTCATTCCACCATTTTTATACCCCCTTCCTCTCATTTTTTCTACATAATCTAAAGATTCCCAATTCTTCTCTCCCTCCCCACAACCCCTCCCCCATTATATATCATTCTCAACTTATCAGGGAAAACATTCAACCTTTGGTTTTTTGGGATTGGCTTATTTCACTTAGCATGATATTTTCCAATTTCATCCATTTATTTGCAAATGCCATAATATTATTCTTCTTTATGGTGAATCATATTCCATTGTGTATATATACCACAGTTTCTTTATCCATTCTTCTGTTGAAGGGCATCTAGGTTGGTTCCACAATCTAGCTATTGTGAACTGAGCTACTATAAACATTGATGTGACTGTGTTACTGTAGTATGCTGATTTCAAGTTCTCTGGGTATAAACTAAGGAGTGGGATAACTGGGTCAAAAGGTGGGTCCATTCCAAGTTTTCTGAGCATTCTCCACACTGTTTTCCAGAGTGACTGCACCAATTTACAACTCCACCAGCAATGTAAAAGTGTGCCTTTTTCCCCACATCTACACCAACATCTATTATTGTTTGTGTTCTTGATAATAGCCATTCTAAATGGAGTAAGATGAAATCTTATAGTTGTTTTAATTTGCATTTCTCTAATTACTAGAGATGTTGAACACTTTTTCATATATTTTTTAATTGCCTGTATGTCTTCTTCTGTAAAGTGTCTGTCCAGTTCCTTGGCCCATTTATTGATTGGGTTCTTTGTATTTTGGTTGTAAACTTTTTAAGTTCTTTATAAATTTTGTGATGAGTGCTCTATCTGAAGAGCATGTGGAAAAGATTTTCTTCCACTCTGTAGGCTCTCTCTTCACATTCTTCATTGTATCCTTTGCTAAGAAAAAGTTTTTTAGTTTGAGTCCATCCCACTTATTGGTTCCTGCTTTGCTTTCTTATGCTTTGGGAGTCTTTTGGAGGAAGTCTGATCCTAAGACAACATGATGAAGATTTGGGCCTACTTTGTCTTTATTAGGTGCAGGGTCTCTGGTCAAATTCCTATGTCCTTGATCCATTTTGAGTTGAGTTTTGTGCAGGGTAAGAGATAGGGGTTTAATTTCATTTTACTGCATATGTACTTCCAGTTTTCCCAGCACCATTTATTGAACAGGCTATCTTTTCTTCATTGTATGTTTTTGGCTCCTTTGCCTAGTATGAGGTTACTGTATTTATGTGGTTTTGTCTCTGTGTCTTCTATTCTGTACCATTGATCTGCCAGGCTATTTTGGTGCCAAGACCATGCTGGTTTTTTTTTTGTTTTTTTTTTTGTTTTTTTTTTTTGGGGGGGGGGGTGCTGGGGATTGAAACCAGGGCCTTGTGCTTACAAGGCAAGCACTCTACCGACTGAGCTATCTCCCCAGCCCCACCATGCTGTTTTTGTTACTAATGCTCTGTAGTATAATTTACTGTCTGGTATTGTGATACCTCCTGTTTCACTTTTTCTACTCAGGATCATTTTGGCTATTGAAGGTCTCTTGTTCTTCTAGATGAACTTCATGATTGCTTTCTTTATTTCTATGAGGAAAGTCATAGGGATTTTAATTGGAATTGCATTGACTCTGTATAGCACCTTTGGTAGAATGGCCATTTTGACAATGTTAATTCTGCCTATCCAAGAACTTGGAAGATCTTTCCATCTTCGAAGGTTTTCTTCAATTTCTTTCTTTAATGTTCTGTAGATTTCATTGTAGAGGTCTTTCACCTCTTTTGTTAGATTAATTCCCAAATATTTTATTTATTTATTTATTTATTTTGAGGCTACTGTGAATGGAGTTTTCCTAATTTCTCTTTCAGAGGATTCATCACTTATGAATAGAAATGCATTAGATTTATTATGTGTATTGTGTGTATTATGTGTATTGATTTTATATTCTGCTACTTTGCTGAATTCATTTATTAGTCCTAGAAGTTTTCTAGTGGAATTTTTTTGGATCTTCTAAATATAGGATCATGTCACCAGCAAATAGTAACAACTTTAGTTCTTCTTTTCCTATTTGTATCCCTTTAATTTCTTTGGTCTGTCTAATTGCTCTGGCAAGTGTTTCAAGGACGATGTTGAATAGAAGTGGTGAAAGAGGGCATACCTGTCTTGTCCCAGTTTTTAGAGGGAATGCTTTCAGTTTTTCTCCATTAATAATGATGTTGGGGGGCGATCCAAGATGGCGGCTTAGAGGGTGACTGCACCCCCAGTCGCTCCAGAACCCAGGAGTTAAGAAGGTGAGGCATTGAGAGACTTGGACCAAAATAGAGCCACAGGTGAGTCTGCCCACTGGGTAAAGCTCGGCCCGGGTGGCAGGCCCAGATAGAGGTGGCTTATCAGAGCCGGGCAGGGCAGCTAGAGTCTTCCACAGGCAGCCCTGTGCACTTCAGCGGTGGGCCCCGCCCACACAGCCAGCTTCTCCAGGTTCTCGGAACAGGCCCGCTCGTGAGAGCCTTTCTGACCAGAACAAGCTCCAAGTCCCGGAGCCAGCGCAGCACAGCGTACTCCGGCACACAAGCAGCTTCAGGGACCAGGATAGGGCAGCCAGAGACTTCCCCAAGTAGCCTGGACCCCAGTGGTGGGAGGTGCCTTTCAAGGCTAGCTTCTCAGACCAGACCACCCAGTGAGAGGTTTTCTACATAGAACCAGCCACAAGCCCGCGAACCAATGGAGAGCTTCGATCCGCAAGCAGCCTCTGGGATCAGGGCAGGGCAGCCAGAGACCTATTCAGGCAGCTCTGCCCACTCCAGTCGCAGGGGTGGGAGGGGTGGGGGGGAAGGGAAAAAAAATAAACATCATTGCCTATGTAAACGTATGATTACACAAATGGTATGCCTTGACTCTATGTACAAATAGAGAAACAACCTGTATCCCATTTTTATACAATAAAAAATAAAAATAAAAATAAAGACCAACTAATGATGAAAAAAAAATGATGTTGACTGTGGGCTTAGCATAGATAGCCTTTACAATGTTGAGGTATATTCCCATTATACCTATTTTTTCTAGTGTTTTAAGCATAAAGCGGTACTGTATTTTATCAAGTGCTTTCTCAGCATCTATTGAAATAATCATGTGATTCTTAAATTTAAGTCTGTTGATGTGATGAATTACATTTATTGACTTCCGGATGTTGAACCAACCCTGCATTCCTGGGATAAACCCCACTTGATAATAGTGCATTATTTTTTTAATATATTTTTGTATGTGATTTGCCGGTATTTTGTTAAGGATTTTTGTATCAATGTTCATTAGGGATATTGGCCTAAAGTTTTCTTTCCTTGATGTGTCTTTGTCTGGTTTTGGTATCAGAGTGATACTAGCCTCATAGAACGAATTTGGAAGGGTTCCCTCCTTTTCTATTTTCTGAAATACTTTGAGGATAATTGGTATCAGTTCTTCCTTAAAGGTCTTGTAGAATTCAGATAAGAATACATCTGATCCTGGGCTTTTCTTGGTTGGTAGGCTTTTGATGGCTTCTTCTATTTCAGTGCTTGAAATTGATCTGTTTATTTATTTATTTTTTTTATATATTTATTTTTTTTAACTGTATACAAATGGGATCCATGTTGTTTCTCTATTTGTACATAGAGTCAAGGCATACCATTTGTGTAATCATACGTTTACATAGGGCAATGATGTTTATTTTTTTTCCCTTCCCCCCCACCCCTCCCACCCCTCTTTTCCCTCTATACAGTCCTTCTTTCCTTCATTCTTACCGCTCTCCTTATCCCTAACCCTAAACCTAACCCTAAACCTAATGCTAACCCCTCCCACCCCCCATTATATGTCCTCATCCGCTTATCAGCGAGATCATTCGTTCTTTAGTTTTTTGAGATTGGCTTATCTCACTTAGCATGAATTTCTCCAATTTCGTCCATTTGCCTACAAATGCCATAATTTTATCATTCTTCATTGCGGAGTAATATTCCATTGTATATATATGCCACAGTTTCTTTATCCATTCATCAACTGAAGGGCATCTAGGTTGGTTCCACAATCTGGCTATGGTGAATTGAGCAGCAATGAACATTGATGTGGCTGTATCTCTGTAGTATGCTGATTTTAAGTCCTTTGGGTATAGGCCAAGGAGTGGGATAGCTGGGTCAAATGGTGTTTCCATTCCAAGCTTTCTGAGGAATCTCCATACTGCTTTCCAGAGGGGCTGCACGAATTTGCAACCCCACCAGCAATGTATGAGTGTTCCTTTTTCACCACATCCTCGCCAACACCTATTGTTGCTTGTATTCTTGATAATCGCCATTCAAATTGGGGTGAGATGAAATCTTAGGGTAGTTTTGATTTGCATTTCCCTTATTACTAGGGATGTTGAACATTTTTTCATATATCTGTTGATTACTTGTACATCTTCTTCTGTGAAGTGTCTGTTCATTTCCTTAGCCCATTTGTTGATTGGATTATTTGTATTCTTCGTGTAGAGTTTTTTGAGTTCTTTATAGATTCTGGAAATTAGCGCTCTATCTGAGGTATGGTTGGCAAAGATATTCTCCCACTCTGTAGGCTCTCTCTTCACATTTCTGATAGTTTCCTTTGCTGAGAGAAAGCTTTTTAGTTTGAATCTATCCCAGTTGTTGATTCTTGCTTTTATTTCTTGTGCTATGGGAGTCCTGTTAAGGAAGTCTGATCCTAAGCCAACAAGTTGAAGCTCTGGACCTACTTTTTCTTCTATAAGATGCAGGGTCTCTGGTCTGATTCCGAGGTCCTTGATCCATTTTGAGTTGAGTTTTGTGTAGGGTGAGAGATAGGGGTTTAATTTCATTCTATTGCATATGGTTTTCCAGTTTTCCCAGCACCATTTGTTGAAGAGGCTATCTTTCCTCCATCT
The DNA here is from genome assembly GCF_902686445.1 of Sciurus carolinensis. Taxonomy (NCBI): domain Eukaryota; kingdom Metazoa; phylum Chordata; class Mammalia; order Rodentia; family Sciuridae; genus Sciurus; species Sciurus carolinensis. The sequence continues at coordinate 72,918,665 of NC_062223.1, forward strand.
TCCTGATTCAGTTTGGGAGGATCATATGTCTCTAAAAATTTGTCAATGTCTTCGATATTTTCTATTTTGTTGGAGTATAGATTTTCAAAATAGCTTCTAATTATGTTATGTATTTCAATGGTGTCTGTCATGATCTTTCCTTTTTCATCATGAATTCTAGTAATTTGAGTTTTCTTTCTCCTTCTCTTCATTAGTGTGACTAGGGGTTTCTCAATTTTGTTTATTTTTTCAAAGAATCAACTTTTTGTTTTGTCAATTTTTTGAATTGTTTCTGTAGTTTCAATTTCATTGATTTCAACTCTGATTTTAATTATTTCCTGTGTTCTACTATTTTTGGTGTTTATCTGTTCTTCTTTTTCTAACTCTTTAAGATGCAATGTTAGGTCATTTAATTGTTGACTTTTTATTTTTTTAATGTATGAGCTCAATGCAATGAAATTTCCTCTTAGTACTGCTTTCAGAGTGTCCTGGAGATTTTGATATGTTGTGTCATTGTTCTCATTTACCTCTAAGAATTTTTTTTCTTCTTTTCTATTGTCTTCTGTTATCATTGCATCATTCAATAGCATATTATTTAGTGTCCAGATGTATGAGTAGTTTTTGTTTGTTGTTTTACCATTCATTTCTAATTGCATTCCATTATGATCTGATAGGATACAGGGTAGGATCTCTATTTTTTTTATTTACTAATGGCTTCCCTGTGGCATAGCATATGGTCTATTTTGGAGAAGGATCCATGAGCTGCTTAGAAGAAAGTATATTCACTCGATGATGGATGAAATGCTCTGTAAATATGCAGTAAGTCTATATCATTGATTGTATTATTTAGTTCTATACTTTCTTTGTTCAGTTTTGTTGAGAGGAGATATCCAGTGGTGAGAGTGGTGTGTTAAAGTCCCCCACTATTAATGTGTTTTGGTCTATTTGATTCTTAAAATTGAGAAGGGTTTGTTTGATTTACACAGATGCTCCATTGTTTGGGGCATAAATATTTTAAATTGTTATATCTTGCTGTTTTATGCTTCCCTTTAGCAGTATGAAATGTCCTTCTTTATTCCTTTTGACTAACTTAGGTTTGAAGTCCACTTTTTCTGATATGAGGACTGGAGACCTCCAGTATAGTAAAAAGACTGCTTTTTTACTGGGTTCATGTACATGGTATGTTTTTCCCCATCCTTTCACCTTTAGTCTGTGGATGTCTTTTTCTATGAGATGAGTCTCTTGAAGGCAGCATATTGTTGGGTCTTTCTTTTTAATACAATATGCCAGTCCATGTCTTTTTATTGATGAGTTCAGGCCATTAACATTCAAAATGTGTGCACCAGCCTACAAAGAAGCTGGGGAGCCCCAGCAAGGGTGTGATGAGTGAGCATGGAGGCAGGTGCAGTGTCCCTCAGCAGTAGGGGGGCAGGTGGGCAGGCTGAGCTACGGGCCTCTGTTTTCAGTGTGGGGGTGGGCTGAGGGCCTCAGCACTGGATTCCTCAGCGGGGTTGGGGGGGCAAGCTCAGCACCAGCTTCTGACCTTGGTGTGGGGGCGGGCAGGCTCAGCAATCTGAAATCTTTTCGTAGGTTTTTTTTTTTTTGCATTTCTCTGATTGCTAGAGATGTTGAACATTTTTAAAATATATTTGTTGGTCATTTGTGTTCATTCTTTTGAGAAATGTCTATTTGGTTCTTTTGCCCATTTATTGTGTTGTTTCTGTTATTGTTTTTTGATAAGTTTTTTTGGGTTCTTTATATATTCTCAATATTAATACCCTTTGCCAATGTAGCTGGCAAAAATTTTCTCCCATTTTTATGATCTCTCTTCATACTCTTTATCATTTCCTTTGTTGTTCAGAGCTTTTTAACTTGAAGGCATCCCACTTGTTGATTCTTGGTTTTATTTCTTGAATGTTAGAAGTCTTGTTAAGGAAGGTGATGCCTGCCTGTATCAATGTGATGGAGTTCTCTTCTAGCAGTTGTAAACTTTCTGATCTAATTCCCAAGTCATTGAATAACTTTGATTCAGGGTGAAAGAAATGGTCTGTGTTTCATTCTTCTGCAGGTAAATACCCAGTTTTTCCAGCACCATATGTTAAAAAGAATATATTTTCTCTGACATATGTTTTTGGCATCTTTGTAAAGTTTCAGGTGGCTCTAAGTATGTGGATTTCGCTCAGTATCTTCTGTTCTATGCCATTGATATTCATATCTATTCTGATGCCAGTACCATGCTATTTTTGTTACTATAGCTCTGTACTATAATTTTAGATTGGATATTGGCATACTTCCAGGATCACTCTTCTTGCTCAGAATTTCTTTGGCTCTTCTGGGTCTCTTATTCTTCCAAATGAATGTAAGGACTGTATTTCTAGTTCTGTGAATAATGCCATTGTATTTTAATGGGAATTGCCTGAAATCTGTATATTACTCTTGGTAGGGAAGCCTTTTTGACAATATTAATTCTGCCTATCAAAGAGCATGAGAGATCTTCTCAGTTTCTAATGTCTTTTCTATTTCTTCAGTATTCTATATAATATTCATCTTAGAGATATTTTACCTCCTTGTTTAGAATATTTCCCAAGTATTATTTTTTGAGGCTACAATGAATTAGTCTTTAAATATGTTTTTAGTAGAATCACTGTCATAGTGTAGGAAGGTCATTGATTAATGAATGTTGATTTTTATCCTGATATTTTGCTGAATTCATTAATCAGTTCTAGAAGTCTTCTGATGAAGTTTTCTGGGTCTTCTAGATATAAAATCACATCATCAATAAAGAGACATAGTTTGACTTCTTCTTTTTCTATTTTTCCCTTTAATTTCCTTCTCTTGCCTGATTGTTCTTGGCTAGCGTTTCAAGACCTATATTGAATAGTTTCATTAAGTTCCCTTTATTACTCACTGAGGAGTATGTTTCAGTCTGGTGCTAAGGAACTGCTGGGATGTGCATCCTTTCTATATTATACCATATCCTCTCTCCACCTTTCAGGTTTCAAGCATTTCAAATCCTAGTTTTTCACCCCAAGTTCTTATCTCTCTCTCTGGGATTACAAGACTTACTTCTGATGCAGGGTTCCCCTCAACTCTGTGTTTTGTTATTCTAGAGCCATTTTAAGTCTTAAGTTTTACAAACTATTTTAAATAACAAACTGAAATTCTAATTCTCACATCACATCCTCACTCATCAACCTAGAATAACATTTTTAATGGGTCAATGTTCATGTCATAATCAGAAATATTGTCCCCACACATAGTCAGCTGTTTGGAAATCCACCAAAACTGCACTGTCAATTAGAATATTTCCTAATATATATTAACATTTACATCAGTGAAATATAAGTGAAGGAATTAACAACTGGAAATGAAACAAGAATATTATAAAGATGGTGCACATTTTAGAATCATGATAGTAAGCATAATCAGCATCTGAAGAAGAAGATCAGAGATCTCTTGTCAGAATCAAAGTACAAGTTGAGAGTCAAAGGACTGAATTTTGTGCTAAACTGTTCACTGTCATTGGGTAGGACAGATGGCAAAGCCAGAGCTACAGTGAGGACATAAGTATGCAGAACACTGAACAGGTTCACACTATCCCATTAATTTTTCATGTGTTGATTTATCACAATGTATTATCTGAAATAAATAAAAAGTAAAATACTCAAATTATTTGGGGGGATTACATAACTTCTTCGTAACATTTTATTTTGCAAAATTAGTCTCCATGAAAAACATCTTAAAATAAGTTATGTAGGTTAACTTATATGATGTTGAATAAATTAGCTTCTCTTGATGGTGCAAGGAAGCATTACGATCCTACATGTAACAAATTCTTAACAAAATTGGATGAATAATTAAGTGAAGTCATTTAAATTCTTGTCTTTTAATAACATAGAAAGGCCAATGGTGGGAAATAAAACCATTGAGAAAGGAGACAGTGGGGGAGAAAAAGGATACATAGAAGATATGCATTTAAAATTCGAATGAAAATTTGTTATTGCTCTATTTAGATTTTTCTATTTCTTATTGTTGGGGCATTGCTTACATTAAAATTAATTTCCAAACACCCTGTCAGTATTCCAATTATCCTTAAGACCTTTCTGAGTTAAGAATCTGTTAACCATGAGTAAAGTAGGAGTTTATTGTTTTTTGTGTTATAAATACTTGGTTTCTACTTGGCATCTTGGATTTATCATACTATATTTCTGGTTTTTAATTTATCTCTGGCCTAACATGTTGCTAAGATAAAAATTGCCTTTTGTATAGCCTGCTAATCATTACCTAGTCACATCTCTTTGTGTTTATGCCTGCATGTGTATTTCTGTATTTAGTGGCACACTTGATTGAAACTTCCCTGAGAACACAGGTACACCTTTCTTCCTGGAAATTTAACCCAGAACCTCCCACATGCTAGGCAATGCTCTGTCAATGCTCTGCATTCCTAGCCTCTGGCTGTTGCTTTTCCAAAACCATTTATATCTCATCATTCAGAATAATTGTAGGAACAAATATGGGAGCATATATTTTATCACTGCCTGTGTACTTTGTAGATATTATAAATAAAGAATAAAGTGAAATAAAACTACATAAGAAAGAAAACAATTAGAAACAATTTAATTTCATTTTCTTATTTACAGATGAAGATGGTAGGGATCAAAAAGTGAAATTATTTACCTGAGGACTTATGTAAGTTTTAGAGAAGAACCAGCTCTTCAGACAGGCTATTCTCGAAAGCTTCTGTAATTGGCATTTGCAGGACCATGGAAGAATCCTGACATCAGAATATCTCTTCTCAGGGGTTTTGTCTTTATGCTTGGTACTGAAAATACAGCCTCTAAAGTGTTAACATGGAAGATAATGTTGCACATTACCACTTTTCATCTTTCTTCCTGGTTGGTTGGTCTTCCTGGTTGCAAGATATGCATTGCTGGGTGGGCATCTCTGTCTTACTCCTACCTGGGCCTCATGACCCTCTGGAATTACAGGTGTGCGCCACTGTGCTTGGCTCCTGCACAATTATTAATTATTAAAATTAGATCAATAAGTATTTTTATATTATACTGTGCTCCAGAAAAACTCTTCTTGATATTATTTTATTGAATACATCAGAAAATATTAACACAGGAAATACAAGTAGTTAAATGCAGTGCACAATATTAAATAGGTAATTACATTTGTTCAGTAGGATTCAACTTATACTTACTTGATTAAAAATAGCTTAATTTTACATATTTCCTATTAACAAGGTTGCTATTTTTTTGTTTCAATAGCATAGGGTAAAATATCCCAAGTTCTCATCTAACCTAGAAAATAATAAAGTTTTCTTGAGTGTGTTAAAATTATGGAATAAATTCAAATTGTTTTGAATTATCGTTTTAATGAAAATGTGTGTGTGTGTGTGTTTGTGTGAGTCTGTATGTTTATAGCACTCATGATAACTCTCTTTCCTATGTAATTCACTCTCAAATAATTTTGCCTATACCAAGCACCTTTGGATATTAGTACCTTGCTCAATATCTTGTTCCTCAATTCAACTCAATATATAATTTACTTTCTATGAATAAGTATCAACATTGATCTTTAAAAATACATTGAGACACTAAAACAATTCCAAGGCAACATTAAACCAGAATTAATCAGGGGCTAAATAAAAATTTGAAAATCATGGTATACTTAATTTTTCTTCTGCATTGCCAGGTTGTAGAATTAAATATCAACTATTTCTACAGAAATCATCCATGTACACTAATAAACATTTTAGCTTATTATTACAAATTTATAGTTTTAATGGAGGACACAGGTCTTAATGTCTACACTACATGCTAAATATAATCCTTCCACACCATATATTCTTGAGACACATAGATTTTATGCTAAATATGTAATCCTTGTTTGGTTATCAAGTACACTTAATGAGTTTGGAAAAAAATGTCCAAGAATTTAAGTTATTGATAATATGAAATTCAAGGTGATATATAAACAATGTAGCTATTCACACCTTATCTTTACTGAGACCTAATGTAAACAAGAATGGATCATGTGTTGAACAGATTGAATGATTCTGTGAGGAAAGACCTATTACAGTGGCAAGCAATACTGAACAAATTAAACTTTGTATACATAGAGTTTACAACATCAAGTTGTTTGTAAGATTATATCAAGTAAAGAAAACAGCAGTAAAATCTATAGACAGGTGGAATAATATTATGTTAACTCTATGTGTGTCAATAAGATTATATTATGTAAAGAAAACAACAGTAATATTGTTTTAGTCAGCTTTTTCAATGCTGTGACTCAAAGACCCAACCAGCACAATTGTAGAGGAAGAAAAGTTCACTTGAGCGCTCACAGTTTCATAGATCTTAGTCCTTAGAAGTTCAACACCATTCCTCAGGACTCCAGGTGAGGATGAACAGCATGGTGGAAGAATATGGGGAAGGGAAGCAGCTCACATGTATCTGGAAGCAGAGGGGGAAAGAGTCCACACTCCAGATACTCTAGAAAGATTCCAGATACAAAATAGATACCCCATAGCCACACCCCAATTAACTACTTCCTCCAGCCACACCCACACTGTAACCCAATCATTTCTCATCCAAACCTTCTTGCAATGTCTCACATGCGAACTTTTGGGGGACACCTCACATCCAAACCATAACAAATATCTATAAACAGGTGGAGTAATATATTAATGTTATGTTTGTCATCCATCTTGAAAAGATAATTGACAAGCAAAACGTAATTTTTAAACTCTATTTATTTAAAATGTTTCCTTAAAAAATCCATGATATCATAGAATTCTGTATATACTTAATTGATATTTATGTAAATACAAAGTCCATATGGTTCCAGAGATGAATATAAGGATATGTATCTATGCAACTGAGATCACATGATAAGTATTCTGCCATATCTGATCCTCTGAAAAATATTTTAGGTTCATTTCTATATAAGCATGTACTCGTATCTTATCCTATAACAATTGGATTATACATAATTTTAGGATGCATTTTAATACATTCATCATGTGCATTTATAATTTTTAGTTGTCCATTTTTATCACCAATGCTTTGAGCACACATATGTACATTTGTTCCTTTGCATTTATAGAGAATATGTAAATTTTTTTAATTCAACCATTATCTTATCTTCCTTGTATGTTCTTTATATCCCATTGTTGCTTTTTTTCATGACGAATGCCTTTTACCATGACCATTAAAAATACCATGACCTTATTGGTATTTAGTCCATAGTGCCTTCGAATCATGACCAAGAGTGTACTGCCCTTTACATTCAGTTAATAAATAGGGATATGTGTCCAGTTCAATGATCTTAATTGGCATACATGCTATTAATTTTGAAAATGATCACTGATAAAGTCTTCCTCCTGCCTCTATATGGAAAAATTTTAATGATTTAATGCCCAGGATTAACTATAGTCAATATTTCCCATAATACTTAACAGTATACATAGGAAATAAAAAAATAAAATACAGAAGCCTCCTTTCTCTGTCCTGCAGATCTTGTTGTTTGTGAGAAACAGGTTGATTATACAACCACTAATAATTACAGTAGATAACATAATTTTATTTCATTTTGTGCTAGGCTGTTTTATGATTTTTATGTAGATCATGTCATATAAACCTTCCAATCATCTTATTGATGGGTATAAAATATTAAAGTATATATATATGTAAAGATAGATATAGATATATATACACATATATATACATATATATAGAGAGATAGATATATAGATATATAGATATCCATTATGTAGTTAATATACGAATGCCCCGGAAGAGTAAATATTCTTGACAAAGTTCACGCATCTGGAATTCCAAAATCAAACTCATAAACCAAATACTCAATTACTAAATCGTGGTGCTAAGCAGGTAAAAACTACTTTCTTTGAACTGTAGTACTATTTCCTCTTCCTATTTTATAGGAAAATAGGCTGCATGTCTGTTAGGCAGTTTGGGGAATATGTTTTTCATCTTTTTCATAGCAGGTAGATGTGAGTTGTATCTCTAGTTCTATTTTTCACATTAATATGAAATTGAAACTTACCTTTGAAGTACTACACTTTAAGCCTGTTGTAACAAAGTTAAATATTATACAGAAAATAAGATATCCTTGCTCTAATACTGTCCTGAGAAGAGATACACAAAGAGGAAAAATTTAACATTGTCTCATTTACTCAAAATTTGCTGTTATTTTCTTCTTAATGTTGGCATGATAAAAGATGTCCACTATAACTTCAAATGCACATCAATTTTGCAGTTTCTTGGGATAATAAAGAACTAATCTATTGGTTTATATCAACAAAGTATCTTGTTCAAAGAAAAGATCTGAATAATTCTCTCCTGGATTTGCTTGGTCTTAACTCCATAGATGATGGGGTTGAGGGTGGGTGGTACCACCACGTAAAGATTAGCAAGGAGAATATGCACATGAAGGGGTATGCTGTGTCCCCCAAACCGGTGAGCAAAGAAGGAAAAGAAAGCTGGTGCATAGAACAAGATGATGACACAGACATGAGAACCACAAGTACCCAGAGCCTTGAGTCGGGCATCCTGGGAAGGGATTTTAAACACAGTACAAAGTATAAGGGCATAGGAGATGATGATAAGCACCACATCCAGGCATGTGGAAAAGAGGGCCACAATCACCCCATAGTAGATGTTCACTTTGATGCTATCACAGGCCAACCTGGCAATGCCCATATGTTCACAATATGAATGACGAATAATATTCTTTCCGCAGTAATGGAGCCGATAAACCAGAAAAACTAAGGGAAAGCAGATGAAGAAACTCCTAGTTACTGATGCAACACCCATTTTCCCAATGGCGGAGGGTGTTAGAATAGTCGTGTACCTTAGTGGATGACAGATGGCCACGTAACGGTCAAATGCCATGGCCAACAATATGGCAGACTCTGCCACAAAGATGAAGTGGAGGAAGAACATCTGAGACACACAACTACCAAAGGAAATATCCCCAGCTCGGAACCAGAAGATTGCCAGCATCTTTGGTGTGGTAACTATGGAGAGAAAGATATCTGCCAGGGCCAACATGGAGAGGAAGAAGTACATAGGTTCATGAAGACTGCGCTCAGTAAAGATCAGGAATAATAAGAGAGTGTTGCCCAGAATAGCCACTAGGTACAAGGAACAAATGGGGATGGAAATCCATTTATGTGCTTCTTCCAGTCCTGGGATCCCAGTCATGGTGTACCAGATGTCTCTGATGTCAGTTTGATTTGAAAACATTATCATTTTTCACTCAGTCTTTTGATTCTGAAGCCTAGGATGGAAGAGAGAGGCAGTGGAGATGAAGAACAAGAATATTTTTCTAAAATCAGGTTGATTGTTTTGTAACCTCTTAAGGAGTTCAACATTACTTATCATTTATAATCACTACCCCTTATAACTGAATTGAAAGCCTTTTTTGAAGGATCTGCCATGTTCTTTTCTCTAGTAATTTATTTGGAGGGAAATAGAGAACTACAGGATGTCCTTGCTTTGTTTGGTGCAGTATCAACTTAATGTTGTTTATGATGGGACCATGTCCTTGCTTTGCACCGTCACAGTGAGCATGTTTTCAATCAAACCAACCTTAGGCTCAGTGAGCTCCAACACTGCATCATTCTGACTTAGCACCAGTGTCCTCACACCTTCTAACACATTTTACCTTCCTCTTTGTATTCCTGCAGAGTACAGGCAAGGATGAAATAACAACTGTGCAGTTGTAGTGAAGCCTCCTCAGGAGAAGAGATAGAAGGATTTATTTATTTATTTATTTATTTATTTATTTGAGAAAACCAGGGGAACCCTGGGAGAAAGAAAGGCTATTTGTGGTGAATTGAGGGTCAAATTATTTTACAATAGGAAAGATCATTTTTCCAGGATCATTGAAGAATCAAGGAGAAAGAGATAGGTGATTTCATCACATGAAGAGTCTAGTTATGCATCAGTTAAAGGCGGTGCTCAGTAATGGTCAAGGGATTGTACATCCAAGGGGAAAACAATGACAAGGAACGGAAAGAGAGGAATTTTGGTCACAGCGAGTTTTTGCCCTCTTCTGTCTGATCCTAGTCAGGTTAGAGCTTCTGTTCTTAGTCCTTTCGTCTTTTTCCTCTCTAATTTCTGGTCTCAGTGGAGCTTCCACGTTCTTCATATCTTCTTTTCCTGTGCTCTCTATTATCGTTCATCTCAAAAGCATTTAACATACCAATTTTAAACAAATGTGTTTTGTTATAGCAAAATAAAACCCAGTAATACAGAAATAAGTTTATCATGGAAACTAGCTTAGATATCTTCTAAAACACTATGCATAAAATAATCAGAAATCATGCTAAATGAAATAAGCTGACTCCCAAAAAACAGAGGTCTAATATTCTCTCTGATATGTGGATATTAACCCCCAAGAAGGGGTGAAGAGAACAGAAGTTCAGTGGGTTAGACCATGGGGAATGAAGGGAATGGAGGGAAGATAGGAACGGGAAAGACAGTAGAAGGATTTTGACAAAACCTTCCCTTGTACACATATGAATGTACCACAGTGAATCTCAACATTGTGTGTATCCACAAGACTGGGACTCTAACTAGAATAAGATATATTTCATATTTGTATAAATAAATCAAAATAGATTCTAATGCTATATATAACTAAAAGTAGCAAATAAAAGAGAAAAATAGAAAAATAGCAAAAAAAAAAAAATTGGCATGGTCCTCATAGTCCTCAATGTGGGCTTCCTTTCTCACCTTCTGTCATTCGGTTCTGATCTAGGAATCATCCAGAACACCCATGTTTCTATTTTAATTCATGCTTATTTCCCTGAAAATAACAGCTCACTACAACTTTGGGATTATTCTGAATTCATACTGCTCGTAGGAGAGGTCATTAGTAAGTACGAGCAATCAATTTGAGAAACTTGTCATTCTTTTCTTAGAAGTCATCAGAATGTTGTCTTACACACGCATTGCATAGACCGTGATTTTCTACTTATTGAGAATGAAGTTTCACTAACCACCTTAGAGTGTTTTTCCTTCTTATTCCCATTTGTAGCACTCATACACCATGCCTTTACTTCAAACTTATGTCATATTTCATCTTTTCCAATTTCTTCCCAAGTCTATTTTACCACAAATACCTAGACACTATTTTTTTTTTTTTTGGCAGTGGGGAATGAACCCAGGGATCCTTCACTACTGAGTCATATCCCCACTTCTTTGTATTTTTTATTTTGAGAGTCTCATTGTATTGCTTAGTGCCTCTCTAAGTTGCTGAGGTCAGCCTCCATCTTGGAACCCTTCTTCCTTAGCCCTCTAAGGCCCTGGGATTACAGCTGTGTCCTACCATGCCTGGCCATACATACATTTTCAAAACAAACAAACTAAAGCAAAACAAAAACAATTCAATAGAATTCAATAGGTGAAATTTACCATTTGAGTCTTCTGAGAGCTTTTGCTGTTTTGAGAAACTGGCTTCCGTACCTAGAAGAGCTACTTCCGTTTCTGTCTTGGCGAGTCTCTTTTGCTCTTAGTTTTCCATAGACATCTTTAATTAGAAAGCTTAAAGTAATAAAAGAAAAAATGCAGAATCCTATGAGTAAAAACCTGAAAGATTCTCAGGGATCTCTCTTCACTTACAGGAAACCTAACCTATAATTTACTGTGCTTGGAGAAACAACCCCAGGCTCTTGTCTTCTGCTGTTTCCTATCTCAGGAAGAACCTAGCTGTCACATTCTGTCATTTTTCCTTGTGAAGATGACTGTTACCAATGAACCCTTCTTTAGTTTGAAAGAATATTATGATCTGGGCAGGAATTATTATTTGAACATAAATAAGAAATATAATTTCAACAGTATGAAACATGCTTCCACCCCAGCCTTGGATTAGTTTA